>NW_028154148.1:3600000-4200000 GCF_964211835.1 Anser anser
GTCTGCAGACACCCATCTCTGTCCACAACCTTGCTCTCATCCAGGACTTTCCATCATCTCACCCATGTCTCGTCAACCCTCATCAGCTGTTCCTTGAAACAGAAAGCCATGGTCTGATCATAGACTCTCTTTCAGTGACCTCTGTCACCACAGCATGACCCTCTGAGGGACATTTCTTCCTCCTTGTGGCCAGTGCCACCCTTCCAAGGTGCACTTTGTGGCAGTTTTTCTCTCCTGCTCTTTCCTACTACCAAAGAAAGCTCCATCAGGGTGGAAACCTCTCCTGAAGCAGGCATCCCAACCCATCAGGCTCCTTGCGGCCTGTCAGCCAAGCAGCCAGAAGTCACCTCACCAGCATCTCCCAAGGCCTGGGCCTGCTGCTGGTCTTGCAGCTTCTTGGCTAGACACAGCCAAGCCTTGTGCCTCCTGCTGTCCAGTCCTGGACTCAAGCAGAAGGGACAGGACAACCCCTGTGCGGGCCTTCTTTGTGTCTGGGTCGTCCTGGGGATGGAGGCAGAGGGGATCCCACAGGCAGCATGCCAAGCAAGGGCCTTCTGCTGGCCTAGCAGGGCCACTGGCAGATGTCAGCCCCAAAGTGCACATCCCAGGGAGAAGCCAAGGGTGACCTGCCACCTCCAGACACAAGGGACCTCACAGTCCCTTTGCGTGACACGTTCCTGCTGCTGCCCTATCAGCTGCAGAGACAGAAGTGACCTCCCAGTCCCTGCCCCAGTCCCATTCCTCCTGCTGGGGCAGGAGATCCTGAGGCAGAGCTGAGCTCGTCAGAGCATTCCCACCCATCTCCTCCTTGTGGCCCACAAGCTGATCAGATCCATGGCCCCTCACATCCATCTCTGAATGCCATGGGACTGCAGAGAAGTCTCACAGTTCCTGCCTTGCCCCAAGGGGCCAAGCACCTTAAGTTAAGGGTTAGGAGAGGGGCTGAAGGTGAGGAGGTTAATGCACAGGAACAGGGGCTTTATGTGTTAGATTTTCATGAATGGGATTAGGGGCTAGCTCTCATATTTCTGGGTTAGAGATTAAAAAAGATTTAGTGGGAGGGTTTGGTGTTCTTCTTGGGGTGTCATGCCTGTGGTTAGGGTATGGACTAGCCTTGTGATTTAGGATTTTGTTTAGTTCTTCCAAGAATCTAGGCTTAAATAGAGCATTTAAATCTAGTGTTAAGGGTAGGGATCAAGGTAAGCAAGAGAGTAAGGGTAAGGGAAAGAGGCTATGGGCTGAGTTTTGGCTTCAGTGCATACTTTGAGCTCAGGCATAAGAGTAGTGGATTCCTGTCAGGGTGTGGAGTAGCATTTAAATTTAGGAATTAAGTTTACTGGTTGAAGCCGGTGTAGGGCCTCATGTGACTATTTTAAGTCACAGTTACAACAGCATCAGCAAAAACCTGAACCTTCTGACCTCTACAAAATCCTTAATTTCTGCTGGTCAAGCCCATATTCCCTCCTCGAAATCTCACATCTCTCCTGTCCTAGGTTTCTCCTGACCTTCCCATATCAGTCATCTTCTTAGGGCCATGTTGATGATGGCTTTCATGATCTCAGCGTATCCATCACGCCTCTGTTGGCTACTCTATTTCTGAGAAAAGTGGCACTGAAGACACGATGGAAAAGGACACAAAAGTCCATCAGGGCACCCTGCACAATGTGCCCAGCAGCTCTGCACCTCCAGAAATGTGCTGTTCCTGCCTACAAGTTTTCTTTCCAGAATGGCTCCTATGGATCCAGGGTAACTTTTCCCAGGCCCTCACTTCCCCAGGCCACACCACTCTTCCCAAAGGCCCCACGTGTCTCTCCAACCCTCCCCTCTTCCCCTGCAGTAGTGGCACCTCGCCGCAGCAGGTTGGGGCATCTCCAGGCTCAGGGGTGTTTCCTGAGGGCCTGCCCCGTGTGGGGAGTGGCGCGGAGGAAGAGAGCAAGGTCAGCTCCTGGGGCATGGCTGAGCACAGCCCAGCCATCCCGCACCGCGGGCAGGCCCCTTCTCCCAGGCTGAGGCACACACGCAAGGTGGACACTTCTCCATCAGCCCAGCTTCGCGCAGGGCCCTTCAGCCCTGCCCCTGTCCTGGGACTCGCCTCCTCCTCCTCCACCCACAGACATACATTGCTTTCCATTTGGGGACCCAGGCAGGACTTTAAGGATCTGCTAAAGCCCTGAATTTCCATGTTTTTCATAGTCTTCACACAAGTCTTCCTCCTGCCATCCCCACTGCCTAGCCCTGCCTTCCAGGTGGAACTCAATAACGTGGTGCTCAGCAATAAATAAAGGGGTCATCTTTCCAAGAGAGGGGGGCAATTTCTCGGGGGGCAGGCAATTTCTCGGGGGCAGGCTGCAGAGATGAAGAAGTATTGCGTCTTCTTCAGGGCTTTAAATAAGGTCTCCTCAATTACTCTGCAGTCTTATGGGCCTTCACCTGCTGGCTCTTCACGGCCTCCCCTGGTGTTGCAGAGCCCTCCTTAGCCCCTGGACACCTCAGATTCGCTTTTCCCCCTAAAAGATTCTTCCTTGGATGGTCACTCATTTTAAGAGGTCCTAATCACTACCCACTGAGCACATTGTCCCTGCAGATCCCCTGACATCTACTGCCAGCTCCAGATTCCTCTCCAGGCTGGAATCTGCCATCAGCCCCACTGCAGGGGGCACAGTCCCATGCAGATGAGTCCAAGACTGGGTTTGCCCTGAGCAGCCCCTCTTGTTACCGTGCTGCTAGCAGGGAGGCCGGCTGTGACCCAGGGCTGCACAGTGCCTGCTGCTGCCTGCAGCCACAGGGATGTCACTGCAGAGAGAACAGGACTGTCACCAAGGTACATGAGACCTCAAGACTAACACAGATACAAGAGCACAGGAGGAACACACTGGAAGGCAAAAGAGAGCAGCCGTGAAAAGGCCAAGTCCTGTGGCTGGCCACGGCCATGGCTCCAGGGAAGTAGCAGGGTCCCTGAGCTCTTCCTGCATGCTGGAGCTGCTCCCCAAGCTCCAGAGGAGACAGGAGGAGACAGCAGCTGAGACCAATGCAGTTCTGATGTTTTTTTTATTGTGTTTATCTACATGGTAAGCCCACTTTTTTAGGTAGTTTTGATGATTGGGTCACTGTAGATCAAAAAAATATCACGTTGACAGGTTAAGGTTAAAATTATTTAAATCAAAACAACTTGGAGAAAATATTTATAAAGAAATATAATAACAAAACATTCTCCTCACGGTGTCTGAAATAACCAGGGAAATCAAAACCATTACTGATTCCGAAGAAGCAAGTATCCATAGAGTACCCTTACTGCAACCCTGAGCTCCTGGTTCCTCATGCTGTAGATGAGGGGGTTCACTGATGAAGGAACAATTGAGTAGAGAACTGCCACAATAAGATCCATTGATGGAGAGGAGATGGAGGGGGGCTTCAGGTAGGCAAACATGCCAGTGCTTATAAACAGGGAGACCACGGCCAGGTGAGGGAGGCACGTGGAAAAGGCCTTGTGTCGGCCCTGCTCAGAGGGCATCCTCAGCACGGCCTTAAAGATCTGAATATAGGAGAAAACAATGAAAACAAAACAGCCAAAAGCTGAAGAAACACTACACACAAGTGCCACAACTTCCCTGAGGTAGGCATCTGAGCAGGAAAGCTTGAGGATCTGGGGGATTTCACAGAAGAACTGGTCCACAGCATTGCCTTGGCAGAGGGGCAGGGAAAATGTAGTGGCCGTGTGCAGGACAGCATTGAGAAAGCCACTGCCCCAGGCAGCTGCTGCCATCTGGGCACAAGCTCTGCTGCCCACGAGGCTCCCGTAGTGCAAGGGTTTGCAGATGGCAACGTAGCGGTCATAGGACATGACAGTGAGAAGGGAATACTCTGCTCCAAGCAAGAAAGCAACGAAAAAGAGTTGGGCAGCACATCCTTTATAGGAGATGATCCTGTTGTCCCAGAGGACATTGGCCATGGCTTTGGGGAGAGTGGTGGAGATGCAGCCCAGGTCGAGGAGGGCGAGGTTGAGGAGGAAGAAGTACATGGGGGTGTGGAGGTGGTGGTCGCAGGCTACGGCGGTGAGGATGAGGCCGTTGCCCAGGAGGGCAGCCAGGTAGATGCCCAGGAAGAGCCCGAAGTGCAGGAGCTGCAGCTCCCGCGTGTCTGCGAATGCCAGCAGGAGGAACTCGGTGATGGAGCTGCTGTTGGACATCTGCTGTTTAGAGGCATCGGGTTCTGCTCAAAGAAGAGAAAGACATTCATAATGTAGAACTGACTTAGCAGAGGAAAACTCCTACCATTTCTCATTTAAACCTCCCCAAATGATTCTCCACATCCAGGCAGGCATATGGCAGGTCCCTTTCCTGAGTTTTACTTGGTCCTGCAAATGCCAGCAGCAGGAACTAGCTCACAGAGCTGATGTTGGGCATTTGATGTCTTTAGACATGCTTTTCTGTTAAAGAGGAAAAGGCAGAAGAAAGTTCAAACAGATTTCTCTGATGAAAACCTATTCTGTCTCTTAGAGGATACCCCAGCCTGAGCCTTTCTTTTTGCAGGAGAACCTTTCTGCAGCTCTCTTGCTTGAGCTGCAGCTGGTGCTGGCTGAGAGTGGCACTGGGAGCAGGGGCTGCTGTGGGCTCCAGAGGAGTCCTTCCTGCTGTGCAGCAGGAGGGAGGCAGGAACATGGGGGAAACTCAACTCCATTCGACTTGTCGGTTGTTGCAAACAAATCATCTGAACGCAGAGCTGAGCTGTAGGGATTTTGTTTGCTTTATTTTATCCCAGTAGGCCCTGTAATGCTTAGGATAGGTATTGGATGTTTGAATGCCCTCACATTCCCTGTACAGTCCTGCTGATATTTTATGGGAGTGTCCATTAGTGCAGACCGAGAAGAGCACTTCTGTCCACCAGTCCTGTTCTCAGCTGCCTTGTTTCACCCCTCTCTGAGCTGCACTGTCATCCCATTCAGGTGTTTCCCTGAGAAGAAACAGGAGAATGCTGCTGAGGAAGAAGGGCCACAGCAAGCCAGAGGGAGCTTGGGAGCTTCTCTTCTTTCCATGGCTGCAGGAGCCCCGGGGCAGCTGGCAGAGAGCCCGGCCTGGCCAGGCAGGGCAGGGTGTTCTGGGCTGACCGGGGGCACCTGGCTTAGGGCACTCCGAGGGGCTTCGGCCAGACTTTCTCACCTCGCAGTGCCATCCAGCAGGACTCCCAAAGCCTACTGCACTGCCCACTGCCCTCCCAGAAGCAAGACTCAGCAGGAGACCCTTCCAGGACGTGCAGCTGCATGGCCCTGCTGCCAGAGACGTACCTTGTCAAGGGCTGTGCAGATTTCTCCTGCAGGCAGCTCTCAGCATCCTCCCACTGCCAACTGCCTCCAAGCCCTCTCTCCTTCTCTCCTGTCCCCGTGCCAGCTGCGGTCAGAGCCCCCAGCCCTGCTGCGCTGTGCACAGGAGCTGCTCCTGGGCAGAGCTGTCTCTCTGCATCAGGGCCCTCTTGCCACGAGCTCTCTCTGTCCCACGAGCCCGGCCCAGCTCAGCACCAGACGCCCAGCCCAAGGCATTGGAATCCCCCCTCGGGGGGCTTTGGGGAGGAGCCCACGAACCTCAGGCACTGAGAGACAATTGAAGACATCTCTCAACAAGTCCAAGTCAGAGGCAAGTTTCCTGCAGTGTCCCCCTGAGGGCCAGCACTGACACAGCCTCCCTTGAAGCTCGTTAGAGCAGAGCATTGGAGGCAGGGAGGACAAGGAGCCAAAGGCACTGTGAAGGTGACCCTGATGTGTAGGAAAACTGGATGTGTTTCACGAATGAAAAGGGCCAGGCCTTGACTCCCCATCCCTGGGAAGGGAGATCCTTTCCCTTCACACACTGCTCAGGGCTCTTTCTGGGGTAGGAGGAGATGGAGATGTGCATGGCCAAGCGCAGGAGAATGGTACGAGCCCTGCCTGGTTCATGGGTGGCTGCGAGGAGGCAATGAGGCCCTGGTGCTTTACCGATAAGCTGTCTCCTCCTCGGCCTCAGTGGCAGAGACAACAGCCAGAGCCATGGACACAAAGCCCTGGGTCCTGTTGGGACTCTCAGCCTTGTCACAGCCCTTGCTGCTCTCCACAACAGGCTAACCTAGGCACTCTCAAAGCTGCACATCTTTCCCTGATGGATGTAGACATTTGTCCCTCTGGTGTCTCACCAGATCTGAGCTGAGTCTGATAACTCAGATCTTCTTGGTGGCCACGCTCCTCGTAAGGCAGCTCTGTAGGAAGCTGGCCAGGTTCCTGGTGAGCAGCACCACTGCTCGTATGGCATCCCTCGTGGTGCCCAGGCCCTCCTCCTCCTGGGCACTGCTCACTCAGCAGGGTCCCAGTCTGCCCTGATGTGTGGGGTTGCTCTTTCTCCATTGCACGACTTCACTCCTCCTGTGAGTGTCAAGAGGTTTCTCTAGGCAAATTCATGCAGTTTCTCAATTTGCCCCTAGGCAGATGCTCCATTCTGTCAGCTGTTAATGTCTGTGTGCAGATGACTCACCGTCATTGCGCTATATTTGACAAGACAGCGGCATCAGGAGCTGCAGGGAAGTTTGGATAATACAGGAGTAACCACCTGAATGGAACTGCAGCACAGAGTCACAGAAGGGCAGGGGACAGAAGGCTGCCAGGTTCCACCTCTTCTGTGCTTCCTTCTCAGACATGCTCTCATTTTGCCTGGAGCGGTGTCCTAAATGTTGTGAGGCTGTGCAAGGCAAAGTTAGAAGGGCTAAAGCTCTACTCTAGCTCAGTCTGGCTATTAGTTTCTAAGACAGTAAAAAAGTTTTTATTAATAAATAAAAAAATTAAAAGGAAGATTAAGAAGTGTCTTCGACCTTTATTGGATGTGGGAGGAAGCCTACTGAGAAGTGATGAGGAAAAGGCTGAGTTACTTAATGACTTCTTTGCCTCAGTCTTTACCAGCTGGACCATTTGTTCCCCTGGTACTCAGCCCCCAGAGCTGGTAGATAAGGACACCGAGAGGGCAATGGGGGGACACTTTTGCCCACTTCTTCACTCTCCCGTTCTACTTCACCTCCTCCTTCTCCTCCAGGATAATTACACTAGCTCTTCAAAGCTTTGAATATCCTTGGGATGGTCAAACCAGCATGTTCCTATTGTGATGCCTCCTGAATGTGTTTCAGGATTTGTTTAACATTAACCAACTTATTAATAATGCCCTCCAGAGATCTGCCCCATGGCAGGAGAGTTAAGGGTTGCAGGGATTGTGGGAGGATACGAGCAGGCACCTTGATCAGTGGGCACCTCCAGTGCTTTGGAACTTCACTCCTGAACAAGTGCAGAATTCTAGAAAAAATGGTGAAATGCTTGAAAGAGGTTTGTCATCAGCCTGGCAATTCCAAAGAGACACAAATCACTGCAATGTGCAACTTGGCCTGTGCTTACTGAGCTGCAGTCAGCGCCACTCCAACCCTTGTGACAGGCCCCACAGCCGCTGCAACTCCTCTTAATGGCCTTGCAGCCACAGCAACTCCTACAATGGGCCGTGCAACCACTCCAAACCCCTGCAACAGGCCATGCAGCCTGAACAAGTCCTGTGATGGGCCCTGCAGCCCCAGCAACTCCTGCAATAGGCCCGGCAGCCACTCCAACGGCTGTGATGGGCTTCAGGGCTGGGCCAGAGAACCAACCTGTGTCACTATTGGTTACTCCTATATGCAAGAGAAAACAATGTATGTGAAAGTCAGGGTTTTTAAAAAGGAAAGAAACTCCTACCCAGACAAGAAAGGAGGAAGAAGACGTGGAATGTTACGGTAAAGTTGGGCCATCGTGGAAGCAGGAGGGCAAAGAGGAAGAGATCATAACAACATCAGTAACCACAGCATCTCTATTCCAGGGTGAGCTAGGAGATTTGTGGAAAGATTTCAGCCACCATCTAAGTGAGCACATTGCCACCTGGCTGCTGGGAGAAAGGGGCCAATAGCCTGGAATTAGAGGGCAGGGATGCAAAGCAGCTGGGATCCCCCTCTAGGGAAGGGGTGACTGACAAACAATTGGAAAATGGGCAGAAGGAACATACTCCTGTCAGGTGTGAAGGAAAGGTATCCCCTGAAGGAAGATCTTGTATGTCAACCAGGCAAGTGGACGACAGTGGAGTTGGGTATCTGGTGCCCGATGGAATTAGTCATGCTGGAGGTGATATATAAAAACCTAGCCAATGAACAATTATCCAAAGATCCTGATGAAGTAAAGTGTACATGATCTATGTGGTGGAAGTTTGTATAGAGTGGTGCACCATGTGCATCCATGCACCATGGATCATCATATGCCATCTCATTGGCAGAAATGACCTGGAAAGGCCAAGAGAAACCCAGAGTGGATGAATCAGCTAGCCAACACTGGCAGTATGAAGGAAGTCTCTCTTCTTCCTCATGGGCCTGCATTTTAGCTGTGGATAAACTTTCTCAAGAGGTCCAGGAAGAACAAGAGAATGCATCTTTCTCCCTACCTGTAGAAACCAATATGTAAGCTGCCAGGTGTACGTAAAAGAACGTTGCTCAAGAAAGAGAAATGAGTGGGTACACACCATGTGCCAACATGTGGTTCTGCCATGGGGAGGACATGAGAAAATGGGATGGAAAATCTACCTCCATCCTAGAGGCACGGATCCATGAATTGCAAGGAAATGCAATCACAAAAAGGGGTTCTTCTGAGAAAATTGCTGCTCCAGTTTCTATCAGGCAGTCCTCCAGACAGAGTAGTCATAAAATCATAGAATGGTTTGTGTTGGAAGGGACCTCAAAGATCTTCTAATTTCAAACCCCCTGTCATAGGCAGGGTCACCACCCACTGGATCCGGTTGCTCAGGGCCTCATCTAACCTGATGAATGAATACTATGAGCAGGACTAGAGGCACCTGGCCTCCAGCCACAGGGAGGGTAGGGACAATTGGGCTTATTGGACTTTGAGGATTCCATGGCCTGGCACATGAGACCAACAGAAGATATAAGGCTCTAGTGGGCACCGGTGCACAGCATACCTGCTCCACTGTGGTACACCATAGGCTGTCGGCCTGCTTCATCATGGACCTCACCACAGGCCACAGGGAACTTCTGCTCCGGCTCCTGGAGCACCTCTCCCCCTCCTTCTTCACTGGCCTTGGTGTCTGCAAGGCTGTTTCTCACTCCTCTCTCTCTCCCAGATGCTATTCCACAGCAGTTTTGCCCCTTTTTTAAATATGCTCTCACAGAGGCGCAAACAACATCACTTATTGGCTCAGGTCTGGCCAGTGTCGGGGCCCTTATCTGACATGGGGCAGCTTCTGGATTCTTCTCGCAGAAGCCACCCCTATGGCTCCCCCGCTACCAAAACCTTGCCACGTAAACCCACTACAGGCCCAGAACAATGACAATCCTTTGAACAAATTCAATGGAAGATAGTTCCTGCCGTAGCTCTGGGGCCAGTCGGAGCAGGACAGGATGTAAAACTTGTGCTCTACACGGCACCTCAGGAGAATCGCCCTGCCTGGAGCCTCTGGCACAAAGTACCAGGGGAGATGCGAGGTTGACCCCTAGGGTTGTGGAGTCAGGGACAGTGAGGATGCAAGGCCCACTATACTTTGCCTGAAAAGTGATGTTGGCAACATATGAAGGGGTTGGGTCTGCTTTGGAATTGGTTCATACTGAAGCACAGCTCCTCTTGGCACCCTGACGGCTGGCGCTGGGTTGGAAGTTCCAAGGGAGGGCCCCTTCTACACATCATGCACCTTATGCTCCACAGAGTGAGCGGGTTGCACTGATTACACAGCAGGCTCCGACAGGAAACCCCAGTCTTGGAGTCTTGGAAGTGATCATGGACTGTCCAGAGGACAGGGACTTGGAAATGTTGCCAGAAGAGGAGGTGACTAATGTTGAAGAGGCCTCTCTGTCTCACCCTCCCAGAAGATGAGAAGGACAATATCCTGCTCACTGATGGCTCTGCTCAAATAGTGGAAAAACCATCCCTCTAAAATGTCTGTTGAGTTCAGTCAGTCCATGAATTTGGGCTCCATCTGTCATCACAGTCCTTCACAACAAAAGAGGCGGTGTGTGGTGTTGCATTGTTGTATGCTGAGGCCAGCTCTGGTTCCATCACTGCTGCGCTTCTCGGGTGCTGTCACCACTGCCCCTTACCTGGTTTTCCTTCTCTGGGCCCTTCTGCTTGGTGAAACACATCCGGTTTCCCTACACATCACTGTCACATTCACATTTCCTTTGTCTCCTTGTCCTCACTGCCTCCAGTGTTCTGCTCCAACGAGCTCCAACAAAGGCTATGTCAGTGCTGGCCCAGGAGAAGCAGGGCACCACGAGGGATGCCATACGATCAGTGGTGCTGCTCAGCAGGAACCAGGCCAAGTTCCACCAGGGCTGCCTTACGAGGAGCATGGCCACCAAGAAGATCTGAGGTATCAGACTCAGCTCAGATCCGGTGAGACACCACACGGACAAGGGACTAGAGCCAGCAGAGAAAGAGGTACAGGTGTGGGAGTCCCTAGGACAGCCTGGTGTGGAGAGGAGCAAGGGATGTAGGAAGGCTGAAAGTCCCAACAGGACCCAGGTTTGTGTCCATGGCTCTGGCTGTTGTCTCTGCCCCTGAGGCCTAGGAGGAGACAGCTTATCGGTAAAGCACCAGGGCCTCATTGCATCCTCGCCCCCACCCATGAACCAGGCAGGGCTCGTACCATTCTCCTGCACTTGGCCATGCACATCCCCATCTCCTCCTGGCCCAGGAAGAGCCCTGAGCAGTGTGTGAAGGGAAAGGATCTCCCTTCCCAGGGGCTGGGGGTCAAGGCCTGGCCCTTCTGCTTGGTGAAACACATCCAGTTTTCCTACATATCAGTGCCACCTTCACATTGCCTTTGTCTGCTTGTCCTCCCTGCCTCCAATGCTGTGCTCTAACGAGCTCCAAGGGAGGCTGTGTCAGGGCTGGCCCTCAGGGGGACACTGCAGGAAACTTGCCTCTGACTTGGACTTGTTGAGAGATGTCTTCAATTGTCTCTCAGTGCCTGAGGTTCGTGGGCTCCTCAGCAAAGCCCCCCGAGGGGGGATTCCAATGCCTTGGGCTGGGCGTCTGGTGCTGAGCTGGGCCGGGCTCCTGGGACAGAGAGAGCTCGTGGCAAGAGGGCCCTGGTGCAGAGAGACAGCTGTGCCCAGGAGCAGCTCCTGTGCACAGCGTAGCAGGGCTGGGGGCTCTGACCGCAGGTGGCACGGGGAGAGGAGAGAAGGAGAGAGGGCTTGGAGGCAGTTGGCAGTGAGAGGATGCTGAGAGCTGCCTGCAGGAGAAATCTGCACAGCCCTTGACAAGGTACGTCTCTGGCTGCAGGGCCATGCGGCTACAGTTGCCAGAGGGGTCTTCTACAGCTGGCACATCTGATTCCTGATAGCATCTGTCGGGATGGGTCTCTGTTTCTCCAGCAAAGTGTAGAAGAAGCTGTAGAGAATGGCATTTATAAGAGGAAATTTTGAAGGGAAGACAGAGGCTTGGTTTATCTGAAGGGAAAGGCTTTTTTGGATTCTCTGCTTTCAGATTCCTGCAGTGGAGGGGAATCTGAGTAAATCTGAGTACACAGCTTGTGGGATGGATTCTGTGAGTGTAGACGGAGGAGACGTGGGGACACAGAAGCGGCTCCCAGCAGGGACACGGGCAGGCAGCAGGGACATGGGCAGGCGGTGAGAGGGAGCTGCTGCCAGAAATGCTGTGCGAGGGAGGGCTCAGGCACCTCCCAGCCATCCCCTGCAGGGCAGGCGCCTTCCCTGGGACACCCCCTGCTCTCCTCTGCCACCAGCACAGCCTCTGCCCTCAAGCCCCCGCTGTCCCCAGCAGGAGCTGCCTCCTCTGCTGGCAGAGCTGCAGCACAGGAGGGTGTGCTGAGTGTCCGTCTGTCCCTCCCTGGCCTTGCCTCCCCTGGCAGCAGCACGCTGCCATTCCTCCTGGCTTCTCCACCTGGCCGTGCTGCTGCTGCTCTTGTTCCCAGGCTGCCTGGGGATGGGGGTTTCACCTGCCCATGGAGTGAGCCCTCGGGGTGCTTGGGGGAAGGGGAGTACGGGGACAGGGTGAGGGGTCTGGAGATGGGCACTTGGAGCCTGGATTCCTCTGCTCTCAGCAGCGTCCAGGTTTTTTTGAGTTGCACTTCTGAGTGCAACTCTCTTGTAGATCAAAGAAATGCCAGCAGAGGTCAGCTGATAGCAGGACCGATGGACTTAGGGTCTTAACACTCTAAAGGACTCTGGGCTGTACAGTCCCTTTGTCTCTGAGGATCCAGAGGGTCTTACTTGGAGTGCAGGAGAGATGCCTGGACTTCTGACTTAAAAGCAGCCTTCAGGTGTCTTGGGGCAGCTAGAATAAAAAATACAACAACAACAAAAAAATCCCAACAGCACTCCTCAGCAGTTGGTTTGAATGTGAGCCAAACTGGGGCAAAAGTCTTTGGTATTAGGAGTAAAGTAAAGCTGAGATGACACCAAATTCCTCTTTGTGTCTGGCTGTAGGACAGGACTGTCTCTTCCATTGCCCACAGCAAAGTCTCCTGCTCCCAGGGACACCATAAGACAGGACCAAGTAGAACTCAGGAAAGGGACCTGCCATATGCCTGCCTGGATGTGGAGAATCATTTGGGGAGGTTTAAATGAGAAACGGTAGGAGTTTTCCTCTGATAAGTCGGTTGTACGTTATTAATGTCTTTCTATTCTTTGAGCAGAACCCAATGCCTCTAAACAGCAGATGCCCAACAGCAGCTCCATCACCGAGTTCTTCCTGCTGGCATTTGCAGACACGCGGGAGCTGCAGCTCCTGCACTTCGGGCTCTTCCTGGGCATCTACCTGGCTGCCCTCCTGGGCAACGGCCTCATCCTCACTGCCGTAGCCTGCGACCACCGCCTCCACACCCCCATGTACTTCTTCCTCCTCAACCTCGCCCTCCTCGACCTGGGCTCCATCTCCACCACTCTGCCCAAAGCCATGGCTAATGCCCTCTGGGACACCAGGGCCATCTCCTATCAAGGGTGTGCTGCACAGGTCTTCCTTTTATTCTTCTTCGTTGGAGCAGAGTACTTCCTTCTCACCCTCATGGCCTACGACCGCTACGTTGCCATCTGCAAGCCCCTGCACTACGGGAGCCTCGTGGGCAGCAGAGCTTGTGCCCAGATGGCAGCAGCTGCCTGGGGCAGTGGCTTTCTCCATGCTGTCCTGCACACGGCCACTACATTTTCCCTGCCCTTGTGCCTAGGCAATGCTGTGGACCAATTCTTCTGTGAAATCCCCCAGATCCTCAAGCTCTCCTGCTCAGATGCCTACCTCAGCGAGGCTGGGGCACTTGTGCTTAGTGTTTGTTTAGTATTTGGCTGTTTTGTTTTCATTGTGCTGTCCTATGTGCAGATCTTCAGGGCAGTGCTGAGGATGCCCTCTGAGCAGGGCCGGCACAAAGCCTTTTCCACGTGCCTCCCTCACCTGGCCGTGCTCTCCCTGTTTGTCAGCACTGCCATGTTTGCCTACCTGAAGCACCCCTCCATCTCCTCCCCATCCTTGAACCTGCTGCTGGCAGTTTTATATGTGGTAGTACCTCCAGCAGTGAACCCCCTCATCTACAGCATGAGGAACCAGGACCTGAAAGCCACAGTGAAGAAACTGATTCTAGTGGTAATATTTACTTAGCAATTAATTGGCTATCTCTCTTTTCTAGTTTTACTCAAGTTAATCTCAGGCAATTTTTGACCTTTAGGTGCTTATTTTTAAAATTCTCTTTGCAGATAAATATTTCCTTTCATTCCTCTTTTCCAGATGACCAACCCTCTGTGTGACTCAGAGGCTTGCTCTGAATGTGTTTATTCCTAAATGACACCTGGCCTCTGTTGTGGCATCTTGTTAATAAAAGTGAAGTTGCTCAGTGCTCAGGGCTCTTCTTCCCAAACTGGAGTGCAGAAGACACTCAGGGAATGCCAGACTCAAGGCCTCACACTTGTGCTTGGGTGCCACCTGGACACAGGGGCAGGAGGGCACGGGGTGCTGGGTGAGGGAGCCAGGGCTGGACTGAGTCATCACTGGTGGATGCCCAGTGCCCCTGGAGGCCCTGACTGGTCAAGAAGCATCTTCCTGGGATTGAAACGTGACAGGGCTGGTGGCATCAGGGAGGTATCGGGAGCCACCAGGATACCCTAAGGGTTCTCCTGGGATGCCGTGTGCCTTGTGTTGGGTGGGCAGCGAGTGGGTCTTCACAGTAAAGCTAAGCCAAAGGATGCACGGGCTGATGGGAGCTCTGCAATGCCAGGACACACAGCGAGGCCACAGCACAGAGGTCTCAGAGGCCTTCAGTGAACAAGCGGAAAGGGACAAGACTGGGTGACCAGGCAAGGGCAGGGGGATGGGGAGAGGTGGGCAGGGTCTGGGCTGGGCTGGGCAGTGCCCGGCAGAGGGCACCAGCAGCGTCAGGGAGCGGTGGCAGCATGCAGGGGAGGGCTCCCAGCAGGGCTTGGTGCTGCAGAGCCAGGGCTGGGGAAGGGAGCCCCGAGCTGCAGGGGCAGGGGACACGAGGCCGCTCGGGGCCCTTGCTGGCCTGGGCAGAGCAGGAAGGGGGCCCAGGGCATTCGTCCCCTCACCGCAGCCTGCCACGACCTGCACGGCGCTCACGGAGCGTCCAGGGCCAGGCTCTGCCCCGTGGTGCGCAGGGAGAGGGCAAAGCCTCTCTGAAAAAGAGGCTGAAACTGAAAAAGGTCCCTCCGCTGCCCCGTGGTGTGACAGGGCCAGGGTGGGACAGGTTACCTTTATTTGATGTAGTTCTTGTGTAATTTGCATTGGTGATGGCACAAAAAGAGAGCTCCTTCAGCAGTTATGTACGTCCTTCATGTTAGGACACCACTCAGCATCCTTCACTCTGCTTTATCTCACAGATGAACTGGATTAGGTCTCCTTGATTACCCTGAGGCACAGTGCAGTGCTTTTTGCCTTCTGACACTCCAGCACAATATGTGTGACTTTCCCTTCATCTGCGCATTGACCTGACGGGTCCTTTCACACTTTTCACTTTCATATCCCTAGTTGGAAGGGGATGATTCCCCAAAGTGGGGCAAGCTGATGGGTTCTGCCTCAGCCATTTGAAGCACGCTATACTGGAGTTTTTCAGCCTGAATTTGGTAGAGATGACCCAGGAACGTAAATGGATATTCATGTGTCTAGTAGGAATAAGGGAAATATCTCAGGTTCCCAATGGCAATTTCAAATCTAGGTCAATCCCAGGAACCCACTGAACTAGGGTGTTGTCTTTGAAGGGGTTTCCTGTGCTGGGCTGGGCTGCAGTTACAGGGACAAAGACCACTGCTGGCAGTGGAGGTGCCCTGGGAACTCCACCTGGCTCCACCGGATTTCCCCAAAGGGCTCCGGTCTCCTGCAGGTCTTTTCTGACATCTGCTGGTCCAGGGAAGTGCCTCAAACACAACGGGGCCACAGGAGGTTTTCCCTGGTTATGCTTATGGTCAGACAGCAAAGCTCTGCCTGAATACCCAGTAATTTTTTTACTACTTAACTAATAAAGCGACTACTCATTACCTCAAATGATTCAATCCCTTCCGTAAAAAGTCTCACGTGAAGTGGAATTTCTATCATGAGGAAATGCTAATTTCCATGATCTATATTCAGCACTGGAGAAGAAATCCTGGTGTTCACCTGTACTTGCATTGTCATCGCTTTGTCTATAATGGTGTACTCCCTCATTTTACAGGTACAAAACCTGACTTGATTACACAGACCCTGCTGAATGTCCCCTTTCCAGCTGCCTGTCTGGACCCATGCACTTTCCATGGTTCTCCTGCTTTGCCCTCCCCTTACTCTTGGATCATTCAGACCGCTCTCACCAACCCAGTTGCTGCTTTGAGTTTCAGTGAGTTCCAGCTCGCCCATCTCTCAGCAGTCTGTTTAATGGTTTCCTTAGCAAGAAACTCATCATTTATCATTGAATTAGTATGATATGGATTAATATTAACACTACTATTAAAAATTTCCTATTAATCAGTGTAAAATACATCATGTACAGTCATCCTTTTGGGAAGGTAAACTTCACTGGAGGCAACAAAATGAGGAACTTGAACTTTATTTTTTTTTTTGGTTTGAAAACTGCAGCATCGTTTCCTATTCTTTGTTTTTAAATAGGAAAAACCCTGCTTTTCCTACCCTAAGCAGGGCTCCAAAGGAGAAACCCTAGAACAGTGTCTATAGGAGAATGATGCTCTAAACTGAAATGGTACAAAATTCAGCCTTTAAAATGAGGAAAGATTTCTATTAGTTGCTCTTTGAAATAATCCTCCTTAACTACACCATGAAAGTTCTCCAATTAGCTCTACAAGTCTTAAAGACGTGAAGAAAACTGTGGGAGAGATATGGCTGCTTAGGACTTTCTCTGTTTTAATGAGTTCCATGGTGTATTTTGGTGCTCAGTCTATGAAGCTCAGGTACTGAGAGGAGAATGATGCAACTGCTTGAGAAAGTAAAGTCAGAAGGAAAAGTTGAAGTGACTTGGAGTATTAATGGGCCCCACTGAGGGCTGTTCCTAACAAAGCCTCCCCAGGGACTTGTTAGGGCACATAATTGGAGGCCATGATTGCAGACAGGCAAAGCGCTGTGCTGAGAAAAGTCTTGGTTGGTTTTGGTGAAGCAGAAGGGCCAAGGCCTGACCCCAGCCACTGGGAGGGGAGATCCTGCACCCCCACGTCTGGCTCAGGGCTCTTCTTGGGGTCTGTATGATGTGGTGGGCAGTGTGATGCCACAAGAAGAACTTCATTAGGACACCTCCCCACCCCTGCACAGGGTATCAAGGAAGCAGTGAGGCCCCTTTGCAATGACTATATCTCGTCTCCTCAGAAGCTCTAGCCAAAGGGACAAAAACATCAGGGCTGTTGGGGCCTTCCATTCTTGCCAGCACCCTCTGCCTTCTCCTCTGCAGGCTTTCCTGTGCTGTCCCACACTTTATCCTATTTCCTTGAAGTCTGCAGACACCCATCTCTGTCCACCACCTTGCTCTCATCCCAGCATTTCCATCATTTCACCCATGTCTCGTCAAACTTAATCAGCTGTTCCTTAAAACTTAAAGTCATGGTGTGATCAAAGACACTCTTTGGGTGACCTCTGTCACTACAGCACTGCCCTTTGAGGGACATTTCTTCCTCCTCATGTCCCATGCCAACATTCCAAGGTGCACTTTGTGGCAGTTTTTGTCTCCTGCTCTTTCCTACTACCAAAGAAAGATCCATCAGGGTGGCAACCAGTCCTGAAGCAGGCATCCCAACCCATCAGGCTCCTTGTGGCCTGTCAGCCAAGCAGACAGAAGTCACCTCACCAGCATCTCCCAAGGCCTGGGCCTGCTGCTGGCCTTGCAGCTTCTTGGCTAGACACAGCCAAGCCTTGTGCCTCCTGCTGTGCAGTCCTGGCCTCAAGCAGAAGGGACAGGACAACCCCTGTGCGGGCCTTCTTTGTGTCTGGGTCCTCCTGGGGATGGAGGCAGAGGGGATCCCACAGGCAGCATGCCAAGCAGGGGCCTTCTGCTGGCCTAGCAGGGCCACTGGCAGATGTCAGCCCCAAAGTGCACATCCCAGGGAGAAGCCAAGGGTGACCTGCCACCTCCAGACACAAGGCACCTCACAGTCCCTTTGCGTGACACGTTCCTGCTGCTGCCCTATCAGCTGCAGAGACAGAAGTGACCTCCCAGTCACTGCCCCAGTCACATTCCTCCTGCTGGGGCAGGAGATCCTGAGGCAGAGCTGAGCTAGGGGAGACGTAGCTGGCCTAAAGTGCCCCCTCGGTACCTGTTTTTCACGTTCTGGGTTGAAGATTAAGCAAATATTGAGTGGGAGTGCTTGGTGTTCTGCTTGTGGTATCAGGTCTGCGGTTAAGTTATGGACAAGCTCTGTAGTTTACGGGTGTTTTAGGTCTGCCAAGATGTCTACGGTTAAAGAGAAGATTTTAATGTTAGTGTTAACGAAAGACATAAGGGTTAGCAAGAGAGAAAATGGATTCCTCTCAGAGTGTTGGAGTAGCATTTAGGTTGAGGGATTAAAATTCCTGGTTCAAGTAAGGTAAGGGCCATACATGACTGTTTTAAGTCAGTGTTACCACAGCATCTACATTACATGAACCCTCTTAGGTCTACCAAATCATAAGTTTCTGCTGGGCAAGCTCTTCTTCCCACCCCAAAATCTCACATCTCTCTTGTCCAGGCTGCTCCTGACCTCCCCATATCTTACTGGGGTCAACTTTCTGATGACTTTCTTGATCCCAGAGTATCTGTCTCACCTCTTTTGTCTACTTTATTCCTGAGAAGGAGTGGTGCTGTTTCCAGGAACAAAAAGGACACAAAGGTCTTTAGGATCATCCTGAACAATGGGCCCATCAGCTCTGCACCTCCACAGAATCACACTTCCTACATAAAACTTTTGTTTCCCAAATGGCTTCTATGGATCCAGGGTTCCTTTTCCCTGGCCCTCATGCATGCTTCAGTTTTGGATGTGCATAGATGGAATAATGAAAGCCAAGGCGCAGATGGAACTGTGCTTGTCAAGGGATGAACGGAATAACAGGAAGGGATTCTGTAGATGCTTTGCTCAGAAAAGAAAGGCCAAGGAGAGTGTTCCCCCTCTGATGGATGAGAAGGGTGAACTGGTAATGACAGACATGGAGAAGGCTGAGGGACTCAGCAACGTCTTCTCCTCAGTCTTCCCTGCCTGTCGGGCTTCCCAAGTCTTTCATTTCCCTGAACCCAGAGATGGAGGCTGGGGGTCAAAATCCCACCCGCTGGAAGTGAAGAGCAGGTTCGAGACCACCTGATGAAACTAAACAAGTACAAGTCTATGGGGCCTGATGACTTGCATCCCAGGGTCCTGAGGGAACTGGCTGATGTAGTTGCCAAGCCTCTCTCCATCCTATTTGAAGAGTCCTGGCAGTTGGGTGAAGTCCCTGGTGACTGGAAAAAGGGAAACATCACTCCCCTTTTGATGAAGGGTAGAAAGGAGGACCCAGGGAACTACAGAATGGTGAGCCTCACCTCAGTGCCTGGCAAGATCATGGAAAAGATCCTCCTGGAATCAATGTCAGGCACATGCAAGACAAAGAGGTGATCAGAGACAGCCAGCATGGCTTCACCAAAGGGTAGGTTGTGCTGGACCAATCTGGTGGCTTTCTACAATGGAGTGACCACATCAGACGACAAGCGAAGACCGACCGACGTCATCTACTTGGACTTCTGTAAGACCTTTGACATGGTCCCACACGACATCCTGGTCTCCAAATTAGAGACATACACATTTGATGGTGGAGCATTGAGTGGATAAGGAGTGGGCTTGAAGGTCACACCCAGAGAGCGATGGTCTACGGCTCTATGTCCAAGTGGAGGCTGGTGATGAGTGGTGTCCATCAGGGGCCTATCCTGGGACCGGTACTGTTTAATATCTTTATCAATGACACAGACAGTGGGGTAGAGTGCACCCTCAGCAAGTGTGCAGATGACACCAAGCTGAGAGGTGTAGTTTATTGCAACAGAGGCCATCCAAAGGGTCCTGGACAAGCTTGAAATTTGGGCCCATGTTAACATAAGGAGGGTCAACAAGTCCAAGTGCAAGGTGCTGCACGTGGGCTGGGGAAATCCCAGACATGGGGATAGGCTGGGAGAAGGACTCATTGAGAGCAGCCCTGCAGAGAAGGACTTGGGGGTTCTGCTGCATGAAATGCTCAACATGAGCCAGCAGTGTGCGCTTGTAGCCCAGAAGGCCAAGTGCATCCTGGGCTGCATCAAGAGAGGAGTGGGCAGCAGGTGGAGGCAGGTGATTGTCCCCCTCTGCTCTGCCCTTGTGAGGCCCCACTTGGAGTCCTGCGTCCAGGTTGGGGCCCCCAGCACAAGAAGGTTGTGGGCTGTTAGAGCTCGTCTAGAGGAAGGCCACAAAGAGGACAAAGGGGCTGGAGCACCTCTCCTATGAAGAAAGGCTGAGAGAGCTGGCGCTGTTCAGCCTACCAGAAGAGAAGGCTCCGGGGTGATGTCACTGCAGACTTTCAGTCCTTAAAGGGGTCTTATAAAAGGGATGGAGAAGGACTCTTTACTCAGGTAGATAATGATAGGACAATGATCTTTCAGGTCTTTTCCAGCCCAGGTCATTCTATGCTTACACGATTCTATGCCTGATTAAAAATAATTTTAAAACCTGGTATGCAGGAGGACAAGAATAACATTACTTCTATCAATATAAAATTTTGTGAAATTATTAATAAAATATACTTAAAGAAATCAGTCTATCAGTTTCCCAAATAACCAGGTAGTCTTTTTAGGATTATTTCTCATATTACATTTCGATAATAAGTTTAATGAAAAAATGGTATTGTAATAATCACAATAATGAAGTCATTATTGATGAGGAAGAAGGATTTATAGAAATATTTTCCTCACTGCATCTTTGAGCTCCTTGTTCCTCATGCTGTAGATGAGGGGGTTCAGTGTTGGAGGCACCACCGAGTACAGAACTGCCACCACCAGGTCCAGGGATGGGGAAGAAATGGAGGGGGGCTTCAGGTAGGCAAACATGGCAGTGCTAACAGTCATAGAGACCACGGCCAGGTGAGGGAGGCACGTGGAGAAGGCTTTGTGCCGGCCCTGCTCAGAGGGGATCCTCAGCACAGCCCTGAAGATCTGCACATAGGACAGCACAATGAAGACAAAACAACCAACACCTAAACAGAAGGTGATTGCAGTAAGCCCAACTTCCCTGAGGTAGGCATCTGAGCAGGAGAGCTTGAGGATCTGGGGGATCTCACAGAAGAACTGGTCCACAGCATTGCCTTGGCAGAGGGGCAGGGAAAATGTAGTGGCCGTGTGCAGGAGAGCATGGAGAAAGCCACTGCCCCAGGCAGCTGCTGCCATCTGGGCACAAGCTCTGCTGCCCACAAGGCTCCTGTAGTGCAGGGGCTTGCAGATGGCAACGTAGCGGTCATAGGACAAGACAGTAAGAGTATAATATTCTGCTGATATGAAGAAGAGAAAGAAAAAGACCTGTGCGGCACATCCCTGATAGGAGATGGCCCTGGTGTCCCAGAGGGCATTGGCCGTGGCTTTGGGGAGAGTGGTGGAGATGCAGCCCAGGTCGAGGAGGGCGAGGTTGAGGAGGAAGAAGTACATGGGGGTGTGGAGGCGGTGGTCGCAGGCTACGGCGGTGAGGATGAGGCCGTTGCCCAGGAGGGCAGCCAGGTAGATGCCCAGGAAGAGCCCGAAGTGCAGGAGCTGCAGCTCCCGCGTGTCTGCGAATGCCAGCAGGAGGAACTCGCTCACAGAGCTGATGTTGGCCATTTCCTGCCCTTCATCAGGGAGACTGAAAAGAAGAAAAAATATAGACTGTAGGGGAAATTTCTTTTAGCTATACTCATATCAGTCCTCATAAAAGCCTCCATATTGCCTTTCTTTCCAGGTGACCTTTGTCTCTCTCCCAGGCTGAAGCCCTGCTGTGTGCTTGCTGAGTGTCCTGTACACAGCAGCCACCTCTGCCCTTCAGCTCCCCATGGGCCACCTCTTCTCCACTGCAGTGCTACCTGTTGTTGAGTTTGCAAGACTCAGCCAGAGGTCACATCCAGGAGGGCTGCTCTGTCCATCCCCTGGTGCCCAGCTGCTGGCTGCTTGCAGCACTCAGCTGGGGGATGGCTCTCAGAGGTTGTGCTGAAAAATCACCTGGGATGTGCTGGGAGGAGAGGGCACAAGCTCCAAGTGCAGGTGGAAATGCCTCCCTTTCAGCCCAGCAATGCAAAATTCAAGAACAAGTACATGGCAAGGATGCTGATTCACAGGGAGAGATCAAGGGACCTCCCGTATAACAAGGACTCTAACGTATGCTCTGCAGCAGCTCCCTCCCACTGCCTGCCCATGTCCCTGCTGCCTGCAGCTGTCCCTGCCAGCAGCTCTTTCTCTGTCCCCACGTCTCCTCCCGTCCATGCTCACAGACCCCATCCCACCTGCTGTGTGCCCAGCTCTGCCTTGCAGACACCTCCCGGGGATGGGGACAGCTCTGGGGACATCTCCCTGTCTGCAGGTCCTAAAGACCAGCTCAGAAAAGCCCTGGTGCAGTCTGTAAGCAGGGAGAAGGGAAGGGGTATTCTCAGGTTCCTCACTAACCTGTTTATGTCTCGATTCAATGCAGTAGGAAGTTCCATTGTCTGTGCAATCCCTACAACTCTGTTAACACAGAGCCTGCACAAGAATCAGCAGGAAAATGCAGGCAGAAACTGCAGAAAGTGCCTTCTCTTTGCAGGCAGCCCCTGCCCTCCTCTTCCTCTGCCCAGGGCTGCCCTGCAGCACCTTCTCCTCCACACCGCACAAGCCGTGAGAGACATCCTGGCAGCTCCTGGCCAGGCAGAGACGTCCCAGACCCAGGAGCCCCTTCCAGGAACCTCCCCTGCACTGTCCTGCAGCCAGAGACTTACCATGGGCAGAGCTGTGAAGGTTTCTCCTGCACTGAGCTCTTCTCTGCCCGCACCCTGCAGGCTGCCTGGAATCCCTTTCTGCCTGGGTGCCTGCGGTCAGAGCCCCCAGCCCTGCTGCGCTGTGCACAGGAGCTGCTCCTGGGCACAGCTGTCTCTCTGCACCAGGGCCCTCTTGCCACGACCTCTCCCTGTCCCACGAGCCCGGCCCAGCTCAGCACCAGACGCCCAGCCCAAGGCATTGGAATCCCCCCTCGGGGGGCTCTGCTGAGGAGCCCACGAACCTCAGGCACTGAGAGACAATTGAAGACATCTCTCAACAAGTCCAAGTCAGAGGCAAGTTTCCTGCAGTGTCCCCCTGAGGGCCAGCACTGACACAGCCTCCCTTGGAGCTCGTTGGAGCAGAGCATTGGAGGCAGTGAGGACAAGGAGACAAAGGCAATGTGAAAGTGACCCTGATGTGTAGGAAAACTGGATGTGTTTCACCAAGCACAAGGGCCAGGCCTTGACCCCGAGACCCTGGGAAGGGCGATCCTTTCCCTTCACACACTGCTCAGGGCTCTTTGTGGGGCAGGAGGAGATGGGGATGTGCATGGGCAAGTGCAGGAGAATGGTACGAGCCCTGCCTGGTTCATGGGTGGGGGCGAGGAGGCAATGAGGCCCTGGTGCTTTACCGATAAGCTGTCTCCTCCTAGGCCTCAGTGGCAGAGACAACAGCCAGAGCCATGGACACAAAGACCTGGGTCCTGTTGGGACTCTCAGCCTTGTCAGAGGCCTCTGTCCTCTCCACACCAGGCTATCTGAGGGACTCCCAGACCTGCACCTCTTTCTCTGGTGGCTACAGACTTTTGTCCGTGCGGTGTCACACTGGATCTGAGCTGAGTCTGATACCTCAGATCTTCTTGGTGGCCATGCTCCTCGTAAGGCAGCTCTGTAGGAAGCTGGCCTGGTTCCTGGTGAGCAGCACCACTGCTCGTATGGCATCCCTCGTGGTGCCCAGGCGCTCCTCCTCCTGGGCACTGCTCACTCAGCAGGGTCCCAGTATGCCCTGATGTGTGGGGTTCCTCTTCCTCTGGTGCAGCACTGGCTCTTCTCCTAGTAGTAAACATCAAGATGTTCCTTCATGCAAAATCCTGCAGTTTCTTTAGGTTCAGCCACGGTGATGCTCTGTTCTGTCAGCTTTTCATGTCTGCAGGGAAACAGTTCAACCTTCCTGTGTTTGTGCTATCTCTGACAAGACAGCAGCATCAGGAGCTGCAGGAAAGTTTGGATAATACAGGAGTAACCAGCTGAATGGAATCGCAGCACAGAGTCACAGAAGGGCAGGGGATGGAAGGCTGCCAGGTTCCACCTCTTCTGTGCTTCCTTCTCATGCATGGTTTCATTCTGGCTGGGGCTGTGTTCTGAATGTTATGGGACTGTGCAAGTAAAAATTGGAAGGGCCAAAGCCCAGCTGGAGCTAAATCCGTCTATTATTGTCAAAGACAAACTGTTTACATAAATACTTTAATAAAGGAGGATTAAGGAGAATCATCATCCTTTCTTAGATGTGGTGGGAAACCTTTTGACAAGAGATGAGGTAAAGGCTGAGGCACTTAATGTCTTCTTTGCCTCAGTCTCTAGCAGCAAGACCAGTTGTTCCCCTGGACAGTTTTTCCACCTCATGGCCGGTGCCACTCTTCCAAGGTGCACCCTGTGGCAGTTTTTCTGTCCTGCTCTTTCCTACTACCAAAGAAAGCTCCATCAGAGTGGAATCCACTCCTGAAGTAGGCATCCCAACCCATCGGGCTCCTTGTGGCCTGTCAGCCAAGCAGACAGAAGTCACCTCACCAGCATCTTTAACTATATAATCTAAACGAATTAAACTATAAACAATTGGAGAGTGTCCAGAGGAGGGCAACGAAGATGGTGAAGGGCCTAGTGGGGAAGACATATGAGGAGCGGCTGAGGTCACTTGGCCTGTTCAGCCTGGAGAAGAGGAGGCTGAGGGGAGACCTCATCACAGTCTACAACTTCCTCACGAGGGGGAGTGGAGGGGCAGGTGACCTATTCACTGTTATCACCAGTGACAGGACCTGTGGGAACAGTGTCAAGCTGAGTCAGGGGAGGTTTAGGCTGGACATCAGGAAGAGGTTCTTCACCGAGAGGATGGTAGCACACTGGAACAGGCTCCCCAGTGAAGTAGTCACTGCACCAAGCCTGTCTGAATTTAAGAAGAGATTGGACTGTGCACTCAGTCACACGGTCCAAACATTTGGGCAGACCTGTATGGTGCCAGGAGTTGGACTTGATGATCCTTATGAGTCCCTTCCAACTCGGGATATTCTATGATTCTATGATTCTATGATTCTATGATCTTCCGAGCCATGGGCCTGCTGCTGGCCTTGCAGCTTCTTGGCTAGACACAGCCAAGCCTTGTGCCTCCTGAGTCCAGTCCTGGCCTCAAGCAGAAGGGACAGGACAACCCCTGTGCGGGCCTTCTTTCTGTCTGGGTCCTCCTGGGGATGGAGGCAGAGGGGATCCCACAGGCAGCATGCCAAGCAGGGGCCTTCTGCTGGCCTAGCAGGGCCACTGGCAGATGTCAGCCCCAAAGTGCACATCCCAGGGAGAAGCCAAGGCTGACCTGCCACCTCCAGACTCAAGGGACCTCACAGTCCCTTTGCGTGACACGTTCCTGCTGCTGCCCTATCAGCTGCAGAGACAGAAGTGACCTCCCAGTCACTGCCCCAGTCCCCTTCCTCCTGCTGGGGCAGGAGATCCTGAGGCAGAGCTGACCACTTTCTTGTCCCCACGGGAATAGGGCTCACCTTTGTGGGTCAGAGAGTAAACAAAGGTTTAATGGGAAGGTTTGGTCTTCTTCTGTGGTTAGGGTACAGGAAAGCCCTGTGGTTTAGGGTCTTTGTAGGTCTGCCAAGAAGTTGCCTAGGCCTCAATATAGCATTTTAATGCTAGTGTCAAGGGAAGGGATTAGTGTGAGCAAGAGAGTAATGGGAAGGGAAAGGGGCTATGGGTGAGTTTTACTTCAAGGGATACTTTGAGTTCAAGCATTAGAGTAGGGGATTCCTGTCAGAGTCTTGGAGTAGCATTTAGCTTTAGGGAATAAAACTACAGGTTAAAATAAGGTAAGGGCCACACATGACTGTTTTAAGTCACTGTTTCCACAGCTTCGACATTACATGAACCCTCTTATTTCAGCTGGCCATGCTCCTCTTCCCACCCCAAAATTTCCCATCTCTCGTGTCCAGGCTACTCCTGACCTCCCCATATCTTACTGGGATCAGCTTTCTGATGACATTCCTGACCTCAGAGTATCTGTCTCACCTGTGTTGGCTACTCCATTCCTGAGAAGGAAGTGGCGTTGTAGTCAGGAGGGAAAAGGACACAAAGGTCTTTAGGAGCATCCTGCACAATGGGCCCATCAGCTCTGCACCTCCACAGAATCACACTTCCTACCTATAAATTTGTTTCCCAAATGGCTTCTATGGATCCAGGGTTACTTTTTTCTCGTGCATGTTTCAGTGTTGGATGTGCAGGGATGGAATAAGGAAAGCCAAGGCACAGATGGAACTGAGTTTATCAAGTGAAGCAAGGAATAACAGGAATAGATTTTGTAGATACATTGCTCAGAAAAGAAAGGGCAAGGAGAGTGTTCCCCCTCTGATGGATGAGAAGGGTGAACTGGTAATGACAGACATGGAGAAGGCTGAGGGACTCAGCAATGTCTTCTCCTCAGTCTTCCCTGCCAGTCAGGCTTCCCAAGTCTTTCATTTCCCTGGACCCACAGATGGAGGCTGGGGGGCAAAGTCCCACCTGCTGTAAGTGAAGAGGAGGTTTGGGAACACCTGATGAAACTCAACAAGTACAAGTCTATGGGGCACAATGACTTGCATCTCAGGGTCCTAAGGGAACTGGCTGATACAGTTGCCAAGCCTCTCTCCATCATATTTGAAGAGTCCTGGCAGTCGGGTGAAGTCCCTGGTGACTGGAAAAAGGGAAACATCACTCCCATTTCTAAAAAGGGTAGAAAGGATGACCCAAGGAACTCCAGAACAGTGAGCCTCACCTCAGTGCCTGGCAAGATCATGGAAAAGATCCTCCTGGAATCAATGTCAGGCACATGCAAGAGAAAGAGGTGATCCAAGAGAGCCAGCTTGGCTTCACCAAAGGGTAAGTTGTACTGGACCAACCTGGTGGCTTTCTACAATGGAGTGACCACATCTGATGACAATGGAAGACCGACCGATGTCATCTACTTGGATTTCTGTAAGACCTTTGACATGGTCCCACATGACATCGTGGTCTCCAAATTGGAGAGATACACATTTGATGGGTGGAGCATTGAGTGGATTAGGATTTGGCATGAAGGTCACACCCAGAGAGCGATGGTCTACGGCTCTATGTCCAAGTGGAGGCTGGTGATGAGTGGTGTCCATCAGGGGTCTATCCTGGGACCAGTACCATTTAATATCTTTATCAATGACAGGGGCAGTGGGGTCGAATGCACCCTCAGCAAGTGTGCAGATGACACCAATCTGAGTGGTGTAGTTTATTGCAACAGAGGAAGGGATGCCATCCAAAGGGTCCTGGACAGATTTGAGAAGTGGGCCCATGTGAACCTAAGGAGGGTCAACAAGTCCAAGTGCAAGGTGCTGCACTTGGGGCGGGGAAATCCCAGACATGGGGATAGGCTGGGAGAAGAACTCATTGAGAGTAGCCCTGCAGAGAAGGACTTGGGGGTTCTGCTGCATGAAATGCTCAACATGAGCCAGCAGTGTGCGCTTGTAGCCCAGAAGGCCAAGTGCATCCTGGGCTGCATCAAGAGAGGAGTGGGCAGCAGGTGGAGGCAGGTGATTGTCCCCCTCTGCTCTGCCCTTGTGAGGCCCCACTTGGAGTCCTGCATCCAGGTCTGGGGCCCCCAGCACAAGAAGGATGTGGGCTGTTAGAGTGGGTCCAAAGGGAGGCCACAAAGATGATCAAGGGGCTGGAGCACCTCTCCTATGAAGAAAGGCTGAGAGAGCTGGGGCTGTTCAGCCTGGAGAAGAGAAGGCTCCGGGGTGACGTCATTGCAGATTTTCAATACTTAGAGTGGTCTTATAAAGTGGATGCAGAAGGACTCTTTACTCAGGTAGATAATGATAGGACAAGGGGAAATGGTTTTAAATTAAAAGAAAGGGGAAATTCCTATTAGAGGTTACCAGGAAAGTTTTCACTCAGAGGATAGTGGGACACTGGAACAGGTTTTCCACAGAGGTATTGGATGCCCCATCCCTGCAGGTCTTCAAGAGCAAGTTAGATGAAGTCCTGAGCAACCATGATCTCCTGGGGGGTGTCACTGTCTTTGGTAGGGGAGTTGGAACTAGATGATCTTTGAGGTCCTTTCCAGCCCAGGCCATTCTGTGATTCCGCGATTCTATGACTGGTTAAAAATATTTTTAAAACTTGTTATGCAGAAGGATAAGAATAACATTATTTCTATCAATATAAAATGTTGTTGAATTATTAATAAAAATATACTTAAGGAAATCATTCTCTCAGTTTCCCACATAACCAGGTAGCCCTGTTAGGATTATTTCTAATACTACATTTTGATAATAAGTATAATGACAAAAATGATATGATAATGATCTCAATAATTTAGTCATTATTGATGATGAAGAAGCATGTATAGAAATATTTTTCTCACTCCACCTTTGATCTCCTAGTTCCTCATGCTGTAGATGAGGGGGTTCACTGCTGGAGGCACCACCGAGTACAGAACTGCCACCACCAGGTCCCTGGGTGGGGAAGAGATGGAGGGGGGCTTCAGGTAAGCAAACAGGACAGTGCTGACAAACAGGGAGAGCATGGCCAGGTGAGGGAGGCACGTGGAAAAGGCTTTGTGCCGGCCCTGCTCAGAGGGGATCCTCAGCACTGCCCTGAAGATCTGCACATAGGACAGCACAATAAAAAAAAAACAACCGACACGTAAACAGAAGGTGACTGCAGTAAGCCGAACTTCCCTGAGGTAGGCATCTGAGCAGGAGAGCTTGAGGATCTGGGGGATTTCACAGAAGAACTGGTCCACAGCATTGCCTTGGCAGAGGGGCAGGGAAAATGTAGTGGCCGTGTGCAGGACAGCATGGAGAAAGCCACTGCCCCAGGCAGCTGCTGCCATCTGGGCACAAGCTCTGCTGCCCACGAGGCTCCCGTAGTGCAGGGGCTTGCAGATGGCAGTGTAGCGGTCATAGGCTGTGACGGTGAGAAGGGAATACTCTGCTCCAATGAAGAAGACTAAAAAGAAGACCTGTGCGGCACACGCCTGATAGGAGATGACCTTGGTGTCCCAGAGGGCATTGGCCATGGCTTTGGGCAGAGTGGTGGAGATGCAGCCCAGGTCGAGGAGGGCGAGGTTGAGGAGGAAGAAGTACATGGGGGTGTGGAGGCGGTGGTCGCAGGCTACGGCGGTGAGGATGAGGCCGTTGCCCAGGAGGGCAGCCAGGTAGATGCCCAGGAAGAGCCCGAAGTGCAGGAGCTGCAGCTCACGCGTGTCTGCGAATGCCAGCAGGAGGAACTCGCTCGCAGAGCTGATATTGGGCATTTGCTAACATTAAACACAGCTGTCTGTTGAAGAGAAAGAATGCATAACAAAGTTAGAAGAGGCTTCAATGAGGAAAACCTATTCCATGTCTTAGAACACCTCCCAGACGATCCTCTCTCTTTGCAGGAGAACCTGTATGAATCTCATTGCTTCCATACCAATCTGTCAGTGCAATGCTCTGGGATTCTCAGTCTCCTGTGCAATCCTGAGAACACATTACCATCAAACTTGCCTGCCCTGCAATGCAGGAATCGAAAAGCACAGAATCAAAAAAAAGCCTTCTCCTTCAGATAAACCAAACCTCAGTTTTCTTCTGGAAATGACCCCTTCTAAATGCCATTCTCTACCACAAATTCTACTTCTCACTGGATAAACAGAGAGACCCATCCCGACAGATGCTATCAGCCATCGGATGTGCCAGCTGTAGAAGAGCTCTCTGGCAACCCCACCTGCATGGCCCTGCAGCCAGAGACTCACGGTGCCAAGAGCCTGCAGATCTGTCCTGCCACACGCTGCCCTCTGTTGCTGCGCTCCTCACTGCCTCCAAGCCCTCTCTCCTTCTCTCCTGTCCCCGTGCCAGCTGCGGTCAGAGCCCCCAGCCCTGCTGCGCTGTGCACAGGAGCTGCTCCTGGGCACAGCTGTCTCTCTGCACCACGGCCCTCTTGCCACGAGCTCTCTCTGTCCCACGAGCCCGGCCCAGCTCAGCACCAGACGCCCAGCCCAAGACATTGGAATCCCCCCTCGGGGGGCTTTGGGGAGGAGCCCACGAACCTCAGGCACTGAGAGACAATTGAAGACATCTCTCAACAAGTCCAAGTCAGAGGCAAGTTTCCTGCAGAGTCCCCCTGAGGGCCAGCACTGACACAGCCTCCCTTGGAGCTCGTTAGAGCAGAGCGTTGGAGGCAGTGAGGACAAGGAGAAAAAGGCAGTGTGAAGCTGGCACTGATGTGTAGGAAATCTGGATGTGTTTCACCAAGCACAAGGCCCCAGACAATAATGAATGATTTCAAATTTGGAAAGACACAAAAGTAAGATAAAATAGTAATAATAACAATAATAATAATAACAAGAAGAATAATAGTATGTGAAAAGCAAGTGATGCACCACGCAATTGCTGAGAAGCCCCTCACCGATGCTCAACCTGTCCCTGAGCATTGGTCCCCCTGACTCTGGCCAGCCTGCAGCAGGATCTCTTGTGCACGTCCCTTGACCTTCATTTCTTTCAGTGCAAAATCAGCTTGCAGAGGAATTTGGATTATTTTCTTCCCTTTCTCAAACACTTCCTCTGCTCTGTCACCCCACACAACGATGCCATCGATGTACTGCAGGTGTTCAGGAGCTTCCTCCTCTTCCAGGGCCATCTGGATCAGTCCATGGCAAATGGTAGGGCTGAGTTTCCTGCCCTGGGGCAGTCGATGCCAGGTTGAAAGCAAGCTGTGGCCTTCACACTGCTGGCAAACGGATGGAGAAAAATGCATTAGCGATATCAGTTGTGGCAAAACGCTTGGGTGCCTTTGATCCCAGTGTGCATGGAAGCTCTACCGTGTCCGGCATGGCAGCACTCAGCACTGCACGACTTCCTTCAGGCCACGACAATCCTCTGTCAGCGGACTCCCTTGGTGCTCTACTGACTGAGGTGCACGGCTGTGGCAGTGATTGGCACCAGCTGTCCTTCAGCCCTCATCAACCCCACAACAGAAGGGTCCTGTGAGAGACCAAGGCAAGGTAGACAACAGCATCATGTCCTCCGCATCCAAGGCAGCTGTGCCAAAAGCCCACCCATACCCTTTTGGGTCCCTGAAATATCTCTCCTCTCCTGAAGCAGTCTCTTCCAAGGATGCACAGAGTCCGGGGCCAGTCCCAGTGGGGTGCTTTTGCCACTCCTTCCCACTTAGACTCACTTCAGCCTCCAGTACAGGTCAGTGTTGGCATCCCCCTGTCACTCCAGACATACAAATGGGTTCACCCCTCCACAGCTTGATGGCACTAGGGTACGCTGTGCAGTGGTGTCCACTGGAGCCTCAGACTTCTGTGGGCCTGATGTGCAAGGCCATCGAATCCACACAGCCCAATACAGCCGATCGTCCCCTTCCTCCCCCTGGCTGGAGGCAGGGCCCCTCTAGTCCTGCCCATAGTATTCCTTACTGTGTCTGCAGGACTGCCCGCTGGAAAGTGGAGCAGCAGTTCTCTAAGAACCCCTTTTTGTGACTGTTTTTCCTTGCCACTCACATACCCGTGCCTCTAGAGTTGAGGCAGATTTTCCATCCCACTTTCTCATGCCCTCTCCATGGTCACACAGGTGAAACCACAGGGTGACACATCGTGTGTACCCACCATCTCTCCTTTCCTGCCCTCTGAGTCCAGGGAGGGGCCCCGTTTCTCCCAGCACCAGAGCAGCACAGGGATAGGGATCAAGTGATTACTGATGCCCTTAGGACCTCTTCCTCTTGGTCCTCCTGCTCACATGATGGTCCAGCTTTCCTGAAGCCTGCCTCATCTTCTTTCTCCTCCTTTCTTGTCTGGGTAGGAGTTTCTTTCCTTTCTTAAAAAAAAGAAAAAAAAAAAAAAAAAGAGACTTCTATATCCATTGTTTTTTCTTCCATATAGGAGCAACTGATACAGACACAGGTTGCTTCTCTGGCCCAGACACAGGGCCCATAAAAGGAGCTGGAGTTGCTGCAGGGCATTTTGCAGATGCTGTAGTGGCTGCAGGGTCTGTCAGAGGGGTTGGAGTGGCTGCAGGGCTTGTCACAGAGGTTGGAGTGGCATTGATTGTGGCTCTGTAAGCATAGGCTGAGACCCAGCACACTGCAGTGGTATGTGTCTCTTTGGAAATGCCAGGGTGATAACACCACTTTTTCAAGCATTTCACAGTTTTTTAGGATTCTGCACTTTCTCAGGGATGAAGTTCCAAAGCACTGGAGGTGCCCCCTGCTCTAGGTGCCTGCCCAGATCCTCCCACACTCCCTGCCACTCCTCACTCTCCTGCCTCTGGACAGATCTCTGGATGGCATGCTTAAGTGGTTGTTTGACATTAAACAAAAGCTGAAACACATTCAGGAGACATAACAATAGGAACATGCTGGTTTGACCACCCCACAGATACTCAAACCTTTGAAAAGCTATTGTAATTAGGCTGGAGGAGAAGGGGGAGGTGAAGGAGAAAGGGAGAGTGAACCAGCGGGGAAAAGTGTCCTCCCCTTGTCTCCCCCATGCCTTGGTTTCCTGAGGAGAAAAGGTCAAGAGTGTAATTCTTAATAGTTTCTGAGAGATGGCTCCCAAGGTATGGAGGTAATGGCAATGCTGAGTACAAGGACCAGATTAGTTTCATGACCAGGAATTTTATCATATCATAAGCCAGTGTTACACCATACAACAAAAGAATAATCTAGAAGGAGCCATCAGAAAAGCTAAAGAGCATGATGGGGAGACATACAGGAAGTCATGTGCTATACAACACAGTTCTGAAATTGAGCACAACAGACCTGAGGTTAAAAAAAATAATAATAAATAAACTTTTTTATCAGCAAATATTAAAATTATCTAATGGTTGTAATAGCTTCCTATTATTTTATTATTATTATTATTATTTATTTAACATGCTGTGGTGAGATCTGTCATTGGCTCAAAGTTTGTGCTCCATGTTGGGCACCAAAAAGAGCGTGGTTTAACCCGGCAGGCAGCTCAGCACCACACAGCCATTCCCTCACACACACACCCTGCTACACCCCGAGCGGATACAGGAGAGAATGAGGAGGGGGAAAAAAATAAATAAGAATAATCATGGGTTGAGATAAAGACAGTTTAATAGGCCATAAAGGGAAGACAAATAATACGAACAATGATGATGATGATCATGATGGTGATTGCCTGTCCCGCAGCAGTGGTACCCCCTACCCTGGCCAGCCACCCCATATTGATGGTTCAGCATGACGGCTGCGGTATGGAACATCCCTTTGGCCACTTGGGGTCAGCTGTCCTGCTTCTGTCCTCCCCAGCTTCTCAGGCACCCTCAGCCCTCCACTGCTGGGCAACAACTAAGCCATCATTGTGTGATCATCATTCTTCTCATGCTAAATGCAAAACACAGCATCATACCAGCTACTAGGAGGAAAATTAACTTGATTCTGCCAACACCAGGACACCCACAGACTAAGGGCGTGTTATCTGTTTGTGTATAACAAAAGAGAAAAGGTGGTGGTGATTAATTAGAAAGTACTGGAGCTGAGCACGATGCAGATGGTGTGGAATATGGGGTGGATATTGTCCTCGTTTTGGCTGGGATAGACTCAATTTTCTTCCTATTAACTGGTATGGTGCAGTGTTTGTATATAGGAAACAGTTCCAGACAAAATAACAGCATGCATGACAAGGAAGAACAAAAAGTGTGGAATTTGGCAGCCTTCTATCCTGTACCCTTATATGAGTTTGTGATGCAATTCCATTCAACTAGTTACTGCTGTATTGTCCAAACTGTTCTGCAAACTCCTGCTGCTGTTATCGTGTGAGAGATGGCATAATCGGGATGAGCCATCTGCCTGCAGATATTAACAGCTGACAAAATGGAGCATCTGTCCAGAAGAATCTTGAGAAACTGCAGGATTTTGCCTACAGAAACCTCTTGACCTTTACAAGGAGAAGAGCCCAGTCCTGCAGCAGAGGAAGAGGAACGCCACACATCAGGGCAGACTGGGACCCTGCTGAGTGAGCAGTGCCCAGGAGGAGGAGGGCCTGGGCACCACGACGGATAACATACGAGCAGTGGTGCTGCTCCCCAGGAACCAGGCCAGCTTCCTACAAAGCTGCCTTACGAGGAGCATGGCCACCAAGAAGATCTGAGTTATCAGACTCAGCTCAGATCCGGTGTGACACCACATGGACAAGGGTCTAGAGCCAGCAGGAAAAGAGGTGCAGGTCTGGGAGTCCCTAGGACAGCCTGGTGTGGAGAGCAGCAAGGGCTGTGGCAAGGCTGAGAGTCCCAACAGGACCCAGGGCTTTGTGTCCATGGCTCTGGCTGTTGTCTCTGCCACTGAGGCCTAGGAGGAGACAGCTTATCGGTAAAGCACCAGGGCCTCATTGCCTCCTCGCCCCCACCCATGAACCAGGCAGGGCTCGTACCACTCTCCTGCACTTGGCCATGCACATCCCCACCCCCTCCTGCCCCAGGAAGAGCCCTGAGCAGTGTGGGAAAGGAAAGGATCTGCCTTCACAGGGTCTGGGGGTCAAAGCCTGGCCCTTGTGCTTGGTCAAAAACATCCAGTTTCCCTACAAATCAGGGTCACCTTCACAGTGCCTTTGTCTCCTTGTCCTCACTGCCTCCAATGTTCTGTTCTAACGAGCTCCAAGGGAGGCTGTGTCAGTGCTGGCCCTCAGGGGGACACTGCAGGAAACTTGCCTCTGACTTGGACTTGTTGAGAGATGTCTTCAATTGTCTCTCAGTGCCTGAGGTTGGTGGGCTCCTCAGCAAAGCCCGCCGAGGGCGGATTCCAATGCCTTGGGCTGGGCGTGTGGTGCTGAGCTGGGCCGGGCTCGTGGGACAGAGAGAGCTCGTGGCAAGAGGGCCGTGGTGCAGAGAGACAGCTGTGCCCAGGAGCAGCTCCTGTGCACAGCGCAGCAGGGCTGGGGGCTCTGACCGCAGCTGGCACGGGGACAGGAGAGAAGGAGAGAGGGCTTGGAGGCAGTTGGCAGTGGGAGGATGCTGAGAGCTGCCTGCAGGAGAAATCTGCACAGCCCTTGACAAGGTACGTCTCTGGCTGCAGGGCCATGCAGCTGCACGTCCTGGAAGGGTCTCCTGCTGGGTCTTGTTTCTGGGAGGGCAGTGGGCAATGCAGTAGGCTTTGGGAGTCCTGCTGGATGGCACTGCGAGGTGAGGAAGTCTGGCAGAAGCCCCTCGGAGTGCCCTAAGCCAGGTGCCCCCGGTCAGACCAGAACACCCTGCCCTGGCTGGCCAGGCCGGGCTCTCTGCCAGCTGCCCCGGAGCTCCTGCAGCCATGGAAAGAAGAGAAGCTCCCAAGCTCCATCTGGCTTGCTGTGGCCCTTCTTCCTCAGCAGCATTCTCCTGTTCCTTCTTCGGGAAACACCTGAATGGGATGACAGTGCAGCTCAGAGAGGGGTGACACAAGCCAGCTGAGAACAGGACTGGTGGACAGAAGGGCTCTCCTCGGTCTTCATAATGGACACTCCCATAAAATATCAGCAGGAGTGTACAGGAAATGTGAGGGCATTCAACCATCCAATACCTATCCTAAGCATTACGGGGGCTACTGAGATAAAATGAAGCAAAATGAACAGCTCAGGTCTGCGTTCAGATGAGTTGTTTGCAACAACCGACAAGTCGAATGGAGTTGAGTTTCCCCCATGTTCCTGCTTCCCTCCTGCTGCACAGCAGGAAGGACTCCTCTGGAGCCCACAGCAGCCCCTGCTCCCAGTGCCACTCTCAGCCAGCACCCGCTGCAGCTAAAGCAGGAGAGTTGCAGAAAGCTTCTCCTGCAGAGATAGAGGCTCAGCCTGGGGAGTACTCCAAAGCTGACAACAGGTTTTCCTCAGGGAAGCCTCTTCTAACATTGTTCTGCCTTCTTTCTCCAACAGAAAGCTGTGTCCAAAGACAGCAAATGCCCAACAGCAGCTCTGTGAGCGAGTTCCTCCTGCTGGCATTCGCAGACACGCGCGAGCTGCAGCTCCTGCACTTCGCGCTCTTGCTGGGCATCTACCTGGCTGCCCTCCTGGGCAACGGCCTCATCCTCACCGCCGTAGACTGCGACCACCGCCTCCACACCCCCATGTACTTCTTCCTCCTCAACCTCGCCCTCCTCGACCTGGGCTGCATCTCCACCACTCTCCCCAAAGCCATGGCCAATGCCCTCTGGGACACCAGGGCCATCTCCTATCAAGGGTGTGCTGCACAGGTCTTTTTCTTTCTCTTCTTTGTATCAGCAGAATTTTATGTTCTCACCATCATGTCTTACGACCGCTACGCTGCCATCTGCAAGCCCCTGCACTACGGGAGCCTCGTGGGCAGCAGAGCTTGTGCCCAGATGGCAGCAGCTGCCTAGGGCAGTGGCTTTCTCAATGCTGTCCTGCACACGGCCACTACATTTTCCCTGCCCCTCTGCCAAGGCAATGCTGTGGACCAGTTCTTCTGTGAAATCCCCCAGATCCTCAAGCTCTCCTGCTCAGGTTCAGACTACCTAAAGGAACTTAGACTTCTGGTGGTTAGTGCATGTTTAGCATTGTGCTGTTTTGTTTTCATTGTGGTGTTCTATGTGCAGATCTTCAGGGCCGTGCTGAGGATACCCTCTGAGCAGGGCCGGCACAAAGCCTTTTCCACGTGCCTCCCTCACCTGGCTGTGGTCTCCCTGTTTGTCAGAACTGCCATGTTTGGCTACCTAAAGCCCCCCTCCATCTCCTCCCCATCCTTGGACCTGGTGTTTGCATTTTTGTACTCGGTGGTGCCTCCAGCAGTGAACCCCCTCATCTACAGCATGAGGAACCAGGAGCTGAAAGCCACACTGAAGAAACTGATTCTAGTTGTAGTATTTACTTAGTCAGGAACTGTCTATCTCTCTTTTCTAGTTTAACTCAAGTTAATCTCAGGCAAGTTGTGACCTTTAGGTGTAGCATTTGTCCTGGTTTCAGTTAGGACAGAGTTAATTTTCCTCCTAGTAGCTGGTATAAAATCATAGAATCATAGAATATCCTGAGTTGGAAGGGACCCTTAAGGATCATCAATTCCAACTCTTGATACCGCACAGGTCTACCCAAAAGTTCAGACCATGTGACTAAGTGCACAGTCCAATCTCTTCTTAAATTCAGACAGGCTCGGTGCAGTGACCACTTCCCTGGGGAGCCTGTTCCAGTGTGCAACCACCCTCTCTGTGAAGAACCCCCTCCTGATGTCGAGCCTAAATTTCCCCTGCCTCAGCTTAATCCCGTTCCCGCGGGTCCTGTCACTGGTGTTAATGGAGAAAAGGTCTCCTGCCTCCCGACACCCCCTTACGAGGAAGTTGTAGACTGTGATGAGGTCTCCCCTCAGCCTCCTCTTCTCCAGGCTGAACAGGCCCAGTGACCTCAGCCGTTCCTCGTACGTCTTCCCCTCCAGGCCTTTCACCATCTTCGTAGCCCTCCTCTGTACACTCTCCAACAGTTTCATGTCCTTTTTATACTGTGGTGCCCAGAACTGCACACAGTACTCGAGGTGAGGCCGCACCAGCGCAGAGTAGAGCAGGACAATCACCTCCCTTGACCTACTAGCGATGCCGTGCTTGATGCACCCCAGGACATGGTTGGCCCTCCTGGCCGCCAGGGCACACTGCTGGCTCATATTCAACTTGCTGTCAACCACGACCCCCAGATCCCTCTCTTCTAGGCTGCTCTCTAGCGTCTCATCGCCCAGTCTGTACGTGCAGCCAGGGTTTCCCCGTCCCAGGTGCAGGACCCGGCACTTGCTCTTATTGAACTTCATGCGGTTGATGATCGCCCAGCTCTCCAAGCTATCCAGATCCCTCTGCAAGGCCTTTCCACCCTCATTCGAGTCCACAACTCCTCCAAGTTTGGTGTCATCAGCAAACTTGCTCAAAATACCTTCTATTCCTACATCCAGATCGTTTATAAAAATATTGAAAAGTACCGGCCCTAAAATGGAGCCTTGAGGGACCCCACTGGTGACCGCCCGCCAGCCTGACGCAGCCCCATTTACCATAACCCTTTGGGCCCTGCCCGTTAGCCAATTGCTCACCCATCGTATGATGTTTTTATTTAGCTGTATGGTGGACATTTTGTCCAGTAGGATCCTATGGGAAACCGTGTCAAAAGCCTTGCTGAAGTCCAAAAAAATCACATCAGCTGGTTTCCCTTGGTCCATCATACGGGTGATCTTATCATAAAAGGAAATCAGGTTAGTTAGGCAGGACCTGCCCTTCACAAACCCATGCTGGCTGGGACCAATGACTGCTTTGTCCCTCAGGTGAGCCTCAATAAGTTCGAGAACCATCTTCTCCATGATTTTACCAGGCACTGACGTGAGACTGACAGGCCTGTAATTGCTAGGGTCTTCTTTCTGACCCTTCTTGTAAATCGGCACAACATTTGCCAGCTTCCAGTCTACCGGGACCTCTCCAAATTCCCAGGATCGTTGAAAAATAATTGAGAGAGGTTCCGCGATGACGTCCGCCAGCTCTTTCAGTACCCGGGGATGAATCCCATCCGGACCCATGGACTTGTAGGGATCCAGGTGGAGTAGCAAATCCCGCACACGTTCAGGGTCGGTTGGGAGTTTGTCATCCCCACCGTCCCAGTCCTCTAGCTCAGGGTACCCTGGGTCCTGAAGCCCATCATCGGCATTGAAGACAGAGGCAAAGAAGGCGTTAAGCGTCTCTGCTTTGCCTATGTCATTGTCTGTGAGGAGACCTTCCCTATCAAGGAGCGGCCCTATGTATTCTTTAGTTCTCCTTTTTCCATTCACATATCTGAAAAAGCCCTTTTTATTTTCTCTCACAGACACAGCCAGCTTCAACTCTAGGTGTGCTTTGGCCACACGAATTTTCTGCCTACAAACACGAACGGCATCCCTGTATTCTTTCCATGACACCTGGCCCTCCTTCCAGTAGCGAAACACTCTCTGTTTCCGCCTAATCTCCATTAGAATGTTCCTGGTCAGCCACGCCGGCCTCCTGCCCCGCCTGCCTGACTTGCGATATTTAGGAATTGCTTGATCTTGTGCTTCTAGGAGGCATCGTTTAAAGAATGACCAGCACTGGTGGACATCGAGGCCTTCAAGAGCAGTTTCCCAGGGGACCTTGCTGACTAGTTCCCTGAGCAGCCTGAAGTCCGCTTTCCCCATATCTAGGGATGAGGTTTTGGTGGCACTTTTCTTTCTGTCACCGTAAATTTTGAACTCAACCACTTCATGGTCGCTTTGACCAAGGCGGCCACCAATCACCACATCTCCCACCAGACCCTCTCTGTTTTCTAGCAACAGGTCGAGGAGGGCACCTTTCCTAGTTGGCTCCGTTAGCACCTGCACCAAGAAGTTATCATCTAGGTGCTTCATGAACCTCCTGGACTTGCTCGTGTCAGCCGTGTGGCGCTCCCAGTTAACGTCTGGCAAGTTGAAGTCCCCCATAAGGACAAGGGGAGTTAATCTCGAGGCCTCTCTTAGTTCTGTAAAGAATAATTTATCGGCGCTATCGTCCTGGCCAGGCGGTCTGTAATAGACTCCCACAACGACATCCCCTTTATTCGTTCGTCCCTTGATCCTTACCCAGAGGCTCTCAACTTTGCCATCTCCGACCTGAAGTTCCACACAGTCCAGCCCCTGCTTCACATACATCGCCACCCCACCACCTCGCCTACCCTGCCTGTCCCTCCTGAAGAGCCTGTAACCATCTATCGCAACACCCCAGTCACAGGACTCATCCCACCAGGTTTCGCTTATGCCGATGATATCGTAGTTGCAGGACTGGGCCAGGACTTCTAGCTCATCCATTTTATTCCTCATACTGCGTGCGTTCGTGTAGAAGCACTTCAGGTGCGTCTCCTTACACTCAGCACCTTGTGGATCTGCCCGAAGGACCTCACTGGCACCCAGCCCCTCTGATTCTAGCGTACCTTCCCTTAGGTCTTCACCGGCGTGCCTGGTTTTAGCCCCTTCCCCCTTCGACTCTAGTTTAAAGCCCTATCTATCAGCCCTGCCAACTCCTGACCAAAGATCCTTACCCCTCTCCGAGAGAGGCCCATCCCATCCGGTGCCATCAGGCCCTGTGTAGCATAGACCTTCCCGTGATCAAAGAACCCAAAGTTCTGCCGGTCACACCAGTCTCGAAGCCACGAGTTTATGTGAACAGCACGCCTTTCAGCTTCGATCCCCCCTATCGGAAGGACAGAGGCAAACACAACCTGCGCCCCTGATCCTCTAAGTAGTCGCCCCAAATCCCTAAAGTCTCTTTTGATCGCCTTCGGACTTCTCGTTGCTACTTCATCGCTACCAGCCTGAAAGACCAGTAGCGGGTAGTAGTCAGTGGGCCGTACCAGGCGCTGGACTTTCTTGGCGAAGTCTCTCACCCGAGCCCCAGGGAGGCAACAGACTTCTCTGCGGGTTGGGTCCGGTCGGCATATCGGTCCCTCTGTCCCTTTCAGAAGGGAGCCCCCCATAACAATAGCCCTTCTTTCTTTTTTGAAGGATGATGTGGCAATGCGGTGTGTAGGTCGCCTTGTCTTAGGCGCCCCCTCCAGCTGGGACGGGTTTTTATCTACTTTATCGTTCGGATTGTCTTGTTCTAGTCCTTCATATCGATTATTTAAGGGTAGATGAGAAGGTGAGGTGGGCAGAGAGAGGGCTCGCCTACCACCCCGAATAGGCACCTGCCTCCATTCCCCCCCTTGATCTAGGTCTCCTCCCGCTGCCTGGCAGGAGGAGGGAACCTCCGTCTTCTGCATAACAGGAGACGCCTGTGCTGTGGCAGGCTCATGAACCTGCCTCAGAGAGGGTAGAGTGCACCTCCACCAGTCAATTTCCATCTCCGATTCCCTGATGCTTCTGAGCCTGTTCACCTCCTCCCAGAGCACCGCTACCTGGCTGAGCAGTTCTTCAACCTGGGCACACCTCCCACAGGCATACCCACCACTGCTGTCGGAGACCGACAGAAGGCTGGGGCACACTCTGCAGCCCAGGACCTGGATGGCTGCGTGTTTCCCGGGTCCCTCCGTCTGAGTAGCCACCGTGGTGACCGTGGCTGGAGATGCCGCACGAGATGCGGAGGCCACGGTTTTCTGCCTGGTTGATACCATGGTCAGGTTCTACGCAAGCAGGTTACAAGCCCGGAAGGGAGAGGTAGCTGCAACAGAGTGACGATGGGTCCCCGCCCTTCCTGCCCGCCCTTCCTGCCCGCGCTCACTGCCTCGCTAACTGCCGCGTCACTCCCCCGCGTCACTCCCTGTTTGCCGGCCCTGTTTGCCACGCTCCTGGTCGCTCGCGCTCCCTAAGGGCTGCCTTTGAACGGCCGGGGGGAGGAGCTGTCGCTGACGCTGCTGGCTCCGCCTATGCCTCGTCAGCCTCCCTCACGAGGGCTGCCGGTGCCTGGCGGCTCCCTCACGTAGGCTCGATGCCCGAAAAATAGCCCTGCCTGTCCCGATCCCGCGCTCCGCTGCAGCACGCGTCTGCCCCGGAGCCGGTCGCCTCGGCAAGGCGATATATATAAAAATATATTTTTTATATATAAAAATAAAAATCCCAAGAGCACTCCTGAGCAGTTGGTTTGAATGTGAGCCAAACTGGGGCAAAAGTCTTTGATATTAGCTGTAAAGTAAAGCTGAGATGACACCAAATTCCCCTCTATGTCTGCCTGTAGGACAGGACTGACTCTTCCATTGCCCACAGCAAAGTCTCCTGCTCCCAGGGACACCCTAAGGCAGGACCAAGTAGAACTCAGGAAAGGGACGTGCCATATGCCTCCCTGGATGTGGAATCATTTGGGGAGATTTAAATGAGAAATAGTGGGAGTTTTCCTCTGCTAAGTAGGATGTACATTATTAATGTCTTTCTATTCTTTGAGCAGAACCCAATGCGACTAAACAGGAGATGGCCAACAAAAGCTCCATCACCGAGTTCTTCCTGCTGGCATTCGCAGACACGCGCGAGCTGCAGCTCCTGCACTTCGGGCTCTTGCTGGGCATCTACCTGGCTGCCCTCCTGGGCAACGGCCTCATCCTCACCGCCGTAGCCTGCGACCACCGCCTCCACACCCCCATGTACTTCTTCCTCCTCAACCTCGCCCTCCTCGACCTGGGCTGCATCTCCACCACTCTCCCCAAAGCCATGGCCAATGCCCTCTGGGACACCAGGGCCATCTCCTATCAAGGGTGTGTTGCACAGGTCTTCTTTTTTGTCTTCTTCATTGGAGCAGAGTATTCCCTTCTCACCATCATGTCCTACGACCGCTACGTTGCCATCTGCAAGCCCCTGCACTACGGGAGCCTCGTGGGCAGCAGAGCTTGTGCCCAGATGGCAGCAGCTGCCTGGGGCAGTGGCTTTCTCCATGCTGTCCTGCACACGGCCACTACATTTTCCCTGCCCCTCTGCCAAGGCAATGCTGTGGACCAGTTCTTCTGTGAAGTCCCCCAGATCCTCAAGCTCTCCTGCTCAGATGCCTACCTCAGGGAAGTTGGGGCACTTGTGTGTAGTGTTTCTTTAGCTTCTGGCTGTTTTGTTTTCATTGTTTTGTCCTATGTGCAGATCTTCAGGGCAGTGCTGAGGATGCCCTCTGAGCAGCGCCGGCACAAAGCCTTTTCAATGTGCCTCCCTCACCTGGCCGTGGTCTCCCTGTTTGTCAGCACTGCCACATTTGCCTACCTGAAGCCCCCCTCCATCTCTTCCCCATCCCTGGACCTGCTGGTGGCAGTTCTGTATTCAGTGGTGCCTCCAGCCTTGAACCCCCTCATGTACAGCATGAGGAACAAGGAGCTCAATCATGTGCTCTGGAAATTGATGACTAGATGTGTTTCGGAAGCAATAAATTTCCATTCTACCTCTGCAGATGACTAATAATGTCAATGACTACAAGAACAACTAATATTATAGATATGATTATTTTTGTGTGTGTTTGTATATTTATGAGTGTTTTCGTTACAGGATTTTCTTTGGTTTAATACGGCTAAAGTTGCCCATTAAAATGCTATGATTCATCTCATTTCTTTTACAGTATGTACCTGTCGAGTATAGCTCAGAGATGCTGTATGTGAGGAGCCAGGCCCTCTGTGAATTGAAATAAAAGAAAGGAGCCTGCACTGCCTTCCTTGTGTGACGTCCTTCCTCTGAGAGCTGCTCGGGCTCTGCAGGGGCAGTGCCATGCGCAGGGCTGCAGAGGAAAAGAGTCCCATCCCAGCAGCACGGCCAGGGAGCACCAGCGCTTGGGGCATGCCGAGCTGCTCTCTTGCCACTCCCCCCCTCTGGTGCCGAGCCCTGCTGGTGGGGTCAGGCCCGGCTGCTCCTGTAGCTTGGTGCCAGTGCTGCTGTGGGGCTGTGCTGGGACTGCAGCCAGGGACAGGCAGTGGGCACGGCAGTGGCACAGCCGGCCTGCGCTGCAGCACTTCCCTCCTAAGGGGGGATCTCCTCCAAGGTGGACTGACCACAGCTCAAGGGCTCAATCTGCTGTGAGCAGGCAGAGGAGAGCTCTGCAGCCCCAGGGCACGCAGCAGCCCCAGCCAAGGAGTCTGGCGAGTGATTTGACTGCAAGGTCCCTCCTGCCTTAGCACCTCCCAGAACTGGCACGGCACTGGCTCCTGTGTGTCAGAGAGGCTGGGAGCCCAGGAGGTGTGCCATGGGCTGGAAGGATCACAACCAGATCACTTCTACCTGGGCAGATTCTGGGCCAAAAAGGGGGTGTGTTGTAGGTGTGGTATTATGAGCTCAGTGTTGCCTCAGAAGCTCCAAGTCCAGTAGGAAGCTAATGGCTGTTAAGGGGCCGGTGAGGTGACTTCTTTCTGAAGCAGCTGACAGGTCATCCCTTGGCTCCCGGCTGGGATCTGTGCCTTTAGGCTCACATCTGCTGGTCTCCTTGATAGGCCAGCAGATGCGTCTGCTCTGCACACAGTTTGTGAGATCCTCTCTTCCTAATTAGATGGTAGCCCCCATAGTTGAAGAGGTCGTGAATAGGGGTTGTCATGTCAGAGGTTTCAGCATTTGCCTGAACTCATCTTTCAGGGCTGCTTTTGTGGTGGGGCAGAGCTGCTGGGCACATTGTGCAGGGTGCTCCTACAGCCTTTGTGTGCTTCTCCATGCTGGCTTGGAAGCTGATTCTTTCTCAGGAGCAGAGTAGCCAACAGAGGGAAGACAGATACTCACGTATCTGTTCATGAAAGCCATCAGAAAGCTGCCCCTGAGAAGATGACTGATATGGGGAAGTCAGGAGAAGCCTGGCCAGGAGATGTGAGATTTGGGGGAGGGAAGAAGAGCTTGGCCAGCAGAAGCTAATGATTTTGGAGAGGTAAGGATGCTCAGGTAATGTCGATCCCACCATAATGCAGACTTAAAGCAGTCATGTGAGGCCCTTAACCTATTTTAACCTGTAATATTAATTCCTAAATCTAAATGCCACTCCAAACCCTGACAGGAATCCACTGCTCTAATTTTTGACCACAATATCCATTGAAGCCAAAATTAGTCCATAACGTCATTTACATTACCTTTACTCTATTGCTCACCCTGATCCCTGCCCTTAACACTAGCATTTAAATGCTCTAATAAACTCTAGTATTCCTGCAGACCTAAATAAAACACTAAACCAAAGAGCTTGCCCATACCCTAACCACAGACCTGACACCCCAAGCCCAACACCAAACCCTCCCACTCAATATTTGCTTAACCTCTCACCCGGAAAGGTTCGTGGTAGTCCCTAATGCCATACATGAACAGCTAACATCCGAAGCCTGTCCTCCTGTACATTAACATCGTCACCTTCAACCCCTCTCCAAACCCTTAACTTAAGGTGCTTGTCCCCTTGGAGCAGGGCAGGAACAGTGAGGTTGCTGTGCAGTCCCATGGCATTCAGAAATGAGTGTGAGGGGCCATGGATCTGATCAGCTTGTGGGCCACAAGGAGGAGATGGGTGGGAATGCTCTGCTGAGCTCAGCTCTGCCTTAGGATCTCCTGCCCCAGCAGGAGTGTTAGAGTAGCAACCACATAACCACCAAGTGATTATATGAAGGTGCTTTATTCAGCACTGGAAGCCGGGGCAGGTGCCCAAATCTGGCTTCAAGTCCCGTTACTTCCCAGCCATTATTTATACATTCAACATTACGTAAGGCATACATATTCATTACAGGTTGCAACATCAGCCTCGCATTCCATTCTAATTAGCTCTCCTCCCATTTGCACATGCGTGGTGCTCTCTGGTGGTCGTCCAGGTGGTCGTCCAGATGAAGTAAGGAGTCTTCCTCTCTGCTAAACTTTTCACCTTTCTCACTCGACGCATGCTCCCTCCGCTCCTTGGTTCTGCTTCAACTCATTTCAGCACTTCCAGGCCCTTATGCAAGGTCAGGTTGTACCTGTTCCCTCCCAGGGTTCCCCTTCAAAGATTCATTTGACTGTTCAGTATACTCCCTAAGTTTCCCAGTATTTGATAATATACTCCCTAAACTTCCCAGTATACATAAATTAATTGATAATGTAAGTACATTTGGAAATGCTTAATTATACTGTATGACCCATCACCTAAGAGTCATTAATAAAACATCCATTCGATTCTCCCCAACACTAACAGGAGGAATGTGACTGGGGCAGGGACTGGGAGGTCACTTCTGTCTCTGCAGCTGATAGGGCAGCAGCAGGAACGTGTCACGCAAAGGGACTGTGAGGTCCCTTGTGTCTGGAGGTGGCAGGTCAGCCTTGGCTTCTCCCTGGGATGTGCACTTTGGGGCTGACATCTGCCAGTGGCCCTGCTAGGCCAGCAGAAGGCCCCTGCTTGGCATGCTGCCTGTGGGATCCCCTCTGCCTCCATCCCCAGGAGGACCCAGACAGAAAGAAGGCCCGCAGAGGGCTTGTCCTGTCCCTTCTGCTTGAGGCCAGGACTGGACAGCAGGAGGCACAAGGCTTGGCTGTGTCTAGCCAAGAAGCTGCAAGGCCAGCAGCAGGCCCAGGCCTTGGAAGATGCTGGTGAGGTGACTTCTGTCTGCTTGGCTGACAGGCCGCAAGGAGCCTGATGGGTTGGGATGCCTGCTTCAGGAGTGGTTTCCACCCTGATGGAGCTTTCCTTGGTAGTAGGAAAGAGCAGGAGAGAAAAAAGTGCCACAGAATTCACTTTGGAATGTTGGCACTCACCATGAGGAGGAGGAAAAGTCCAGGGGAGCAACTGGTCTTGCTGCTAGAGCCTGAGGCAAAGAAGACATTAAGTGCCTCAGCCTTTACCTCGTCTCTTGTCACCAGGTTTACACCCACATCCATTAAAGGATGATGAGTCTTCTTAATCCTCCTTTATTAAAGTGTTTATATAAACGGTTTTTATTGTCTTTGACAGTAGTAGACAGATTGAGCTCTGTTGTGGTTTAACCCGGCTGGCAGCTAAACACCACACAGCCGTTCGCTCACCCTCCCCCCTCCCTCTCTGGGATGGGGGAGAGAAACGGGAAAGTGAAGCCGGTGAGTTGAGATAAAGACAGTTTATTAAGACAGGAAAATAATAATAACAATAATAATAATAATAGTGATAATGGTAATAGTATTAACAATAATAATGTGTAAGAAACAAGTGATGCACAATGCAATTGCTCACCACCCGCTGACCGATGCCCTGCCTATCCCCGAGCAGCCGGCCCCCCCCACCCCGGCCAGCCACCCCTATATATTGTTTAGCATGACGCCAGATGGTATGGAATACCCCTGTGGCCAGTTTGGGTCAGCTGTCCTGGGTCTGTCCCCTCCCAGCTCCTGCTGCACCCCCAGCCTGCTCGCTGGCAGGACAGAGCGAGAAGCCGAAAAGTCCTTGGCCTGGTGTAAACACTGCTCTGCAACAATTAAAACATCAGCATGTTATCAGCGCTCTTCTCATCCTAATCCAACACATAGCACCCTACCAGCTACTAGGAGGAAAAATTAACTCTGTCCTAAATGGAACCAGGAGAAGCTCTACCAGCGCTTTGGCCCTTCTAACTTTGACCTGCACAGTCCCATAACATTCCGGACACAGCTCCAGACAAACTGACAGCATGCATGAGAAGGAAGCACAGAGGAGGTGGAACCTGGCAGCCTTCCATCCCCTGCCCTTCTCTGACTCTGTGCTGCGATTCCATTCAGCTGGTTACTCCTGTGTTATCCAAACCTTCCTGCAGCTCCTCATGCCGCTGTCTTGTCAGAGAAAGCACAATCACACGAAGGTTGAACTGTCTGCCTGCAGATGTTAACAGCTGACAGAATGCAGCATCCATGTGGGAGAACCTTGAGAAACTGCAGGATGTTGCCTACGGAAACATCGTGGCATTTACAAGGAGAAGAGCCCAGTCCTGCACCAGAAGAACAATAACCCCACACATCAGGGCAGACTGGGACCCTGCTGAGTGAGCAGTGCCCAGGAGGAGGAGGGCCTGGGCACCACGAGGGATGCCATACGAGCAGTGGTGCTGCTCACCAGGAACCAGGCCAGCTTCCTACAGAGCTGCCTTACGAGGAGCATGGCCACCAAGAAGATCTGAGTTATCAGACTCAGCTCAGATCCTGTGAGATACCACATGGACAAGGGTCTGCAGCCAGCAAGAAAACAGGTACAGGTCTGGAAGTCCCTAGGACAGCCTAGTGTGGAGAGCAGCAAGGGCTGTGACAAGGCTGAGAGTCCCAACAGGACCCAGGGCTTTGTGTCCATGGCTCTGGCTGTTGTCTCTGCCACTGAGGCCTAGGAGGAGACAGCTTCTCGGTAAAGCACCAGGGCCTCATTGCCTCCTCGCCCCCACCCATGAACCAGGTAGGGCTCGTACCATTCTCCTGCACTTGGCCATGCACATCCCCATCTCCTCCTGCCCCAGAAAGAGCCCTGAGCGGTGTGTGAAGGGAAAGGATCTCCCTTCTGTCCTGGTTCCAGGTAGGACAGAGTTAATTTTCCCTCATAGTAGCTGGTAGGGTGCTATGTGTTGGATTAGGATGAGAAGAGCGCTGATAACATGCTGATGTTTTAATTGTTGCAGAGCAGTGCTTACACCAGGCCAAGGACTTTTCGGCTTCTCGCTCTGTCCTGCCAGCGAGCAGGCTGGGGGTGCAGCAGGAGCTGGGAGGGGACAGACCCAGGACAGCTGACCCAAACTGGCCACAGGGGTATTCCATACCATCTGGCGTCATGCTAAACAATTAATATGGGGGTGGCTGGCTGGGGTGGGGGGCCGGCTGCTCGGGGATAGGCTGGGCATCAGTCAGCGGGTGGTGAGCAATTGCATTGTGCATCACTTGTTTTCTTACACATTATTATTGTTAATACTATTATCATTATCACTATTATTATTATTATTGTTATTATTATATTCCTTATATTCCTTATATTATTATATTCCTGTCTTAATAAACTGTCTTTATCTCAACTCACCGGCTTCACTTTCCCGTTTCTCTCCCCCATCCCAGAGAGGGAGGGGGGAGGGTGAGCGAACGGCTGTGTGGTGTTTAGCTGCCAGCCGGGTTAAACCACAACACCTTCCCAGGGGCCAGCGGTCAAGGCCTGGTCCTTTATGTTGGTGACACACATCCAGTTTTCCTACACATCAGGGTCACCTTCACACTGCCTTTGTCTCCTTGTCCTCACTGCCTCCAATGCTCTGCTCTAACGAGCTCCAAGGGAGGCTGTGTCAGGGCTGGCCCTCAGGGGGACACTGCAGGAAACTTGCCTCTGACTTGGACTTGTTGAGAGATGGCTTCAATTGTCTCTCAGTGCCTGAGGTTCGTGGGCTCCTCCCCAAAGCCCCCCGAGGGGGGATTCCAATGCCTTGGGCTGGGCGTCTGGTGCTGAGCTGGGCCAGGCTCGTGGGACAGAGAGAGCTTGTGGCAAGAGGGCCCTGGTGCAGAGAGACAGCTGTGCCCAGGAGCAGCTCCTGTGCACAGCGCAGCAGGGCTGGGGGCTCTGACCGCAGCTGGCACGGGGACAGGAGAGAAGGAGAGAGGGCTTGGAGGCAGTTGGCAGTGGGAGGATGCTGAGAGCTGCCTGCAGGAGAAATCTGCACAGCCCTCGACAAGGTATGTCTCTGGCTGCAGGGCCATGCAGGTGGGGTTGCCAGAGGGGTCTTCTGCAGCTGGCACATCCGATGCCTGACAGCATCTGTCGGGATAGTTGTCTCTCTCTTTCTCCAGCAAAGTGTAGAAGAAGCTGTAGAGAATGGCATTTATAAGAGGAAATTTCGAAGGGAAGACAGAGGCTTGGTTTATCTGAAGGGAAGAGATTTTTTGGACTCTGTGCTTTCAGATTCCTGCAGTGGAAGGGAATCTGAGTGAATCTGAGCACACAGCTTGTGGGATGGGTCTGTGAGCATGGACAGCTAGGAGACGTGGGGACACAGAAGCGGCTCCCAGCAGGGACACGGGCAGGCAGCAGGGACATGGGCAGGCGGTGAGAGGGAGCTGCTGCCAGAAATGCTGTGCGAGGGAGGGCTCAGGCACCTCCCTGCCAGCCCCTGCAGGGCGGGCGCCTTCCCTGGGACACCCCCTGCTCTCCTGTGCCACCAGCACAGCCTCTGCCCTCAAGCCCCCGCTGTTCCCAGCAGGAGCTGCCTCCTCTGCAGGCAGAGCTGCAGCACAGGAGGGTGTGCTGAGTGTCCGTCTGTCCCTCCCTGGCCTTGCCTCCCCTGGCAGCAGCACGCTGCCATTCCTCCTGGCTTCTCCACCTGGCCGTGCTGCTGCTGCTCTTGTTCCCAGGCTGCCTGGGGATGGGGGTTTCACCTGCCCATGGAGTGAGCCCTCGGGGTGCTTGGGGGAAGGGGAGTACGGGGACAGGGTGAGGGGTCTGGAGATGGGCACTTGGAGCCTGGCTTCTTCTGCTCTCAGCAGTACCCAGGTTCTTCTCAGGAGAACCTCCTTAGTGCAATTGTCCTGTAGCTCAAAGAGATGTCAGCACAGCTCAGACCAGCACTGATGGACAGACTGGCTGTCGTCTCTGTAGGACGCTCTGCACTAAAGGGACAGTCTCTTTGCCTCTGAGGATCCACAAGGTTTTACTTGGAGTGCAGCAGAACGCCCAGGATTTGTGCCTTAGAAACACTCCTCAGGTGTGGTGGGGCAGCTAAAACCAAAAATAGAAAACAAATAATTAAATAACTAAATCTCCACACCCTGCTCTGCAGTTGGGTGAACTGGGAGCAAAACTGGAGAAATCTCTTTGATATCAGCAGTAAAGTGAATCTGAGACTACCCCATGTTCCTACCATGTTACTACCATGTTACTACCTCTGGCTGTAGTGCAGGACTGATTCCTCCATTGCCCACAGATGAGTCCCCTGTTCCGAGAGACACTCTCAGGCAGAATCATTGAAAGAGACCTTCAAAATATCTGCCTGGAAATGGGCAATTTTTGGTGATTTTAAGTGAGAAAAAGGAAAGAGTTTTCCTCTGATATGCCTGTGGTACATTATCACTGCCTTTCTCCTCCTTGCACAGGACCTCATGACCAGAATTAGCAGATGTCCAACAGCAGCTCCATCACTGAGTTCCTCCTGCTGGCATTCGCAGACACGCGGGAGCTGCAGCTCCTGCACTTCGGGCTCTTCCTGGGCATCTACCTGGCTGCCCTCCTGGGCAACGGCCTCATCCTCACCGCCGTAGCCTGCGACCACCGCCTCCACACCCCCATGGACTTCTTCCTCCTCAACCTCGCCCTCCTCGACCTGGGCTGCATCTCCACCACTCTGCCCAAAGCCATGGCCAATGCCCTCTGGGACACCAGGGCCATCTCCTATCAAGGGTGTGCTGCACAGGTCTTTCTGTTTGTCTTCTTGATTGGAGCAGAATTTTATGTTCTCACGGTCATGGCCTACGACCGCTACATGGCCATCTGCAAGCCCCTGCACTACGGGAGCCTCGTGGGCAGCAGAGCTTGTGCCCAGATGGCAGCAGCTGCCTGGGGCAGTGGCTTTCTGCACGCTGTGCTGCACACTGCTACTATATTTTCACTACCTCTGTGCCATGGTAATGCCTTGGACCAGTTCTTCTGTGAAGTCCCCCAGATCCTCAAGCTCTCCTGCTCAGACTCAGACTACTTCAGGGAGGTTGGGTTCATTGCATTTAGCTTCTGTTTAGGTGTTGTTTGCTTTGTTTTCATTGTGCTGTCCTATGTGCAGATCTTCAGGGCGGTGCTGAGGATGCCCTCTGAGCAGGGCCAGCACAAAGCCTTTTCCACGTGCCTCCCTCACCTGGCCGTGGTCTCCCTCTCTATCAGCACTGCCACATTTGCCCACCTGAAGCCCCCCTCCCTCTACTCCGCACACCTGGACCTGGTGGTGTCAGTTCTGTACTCAGTGGTACCTCCAGCAGTGAACCCCCTCATCTACAGCATAAGGAACCAGGAGCTCAAGCACGCACTGAAGAAGCTATTTCAGTTGTCTTCCAGAAGCAGTTAGCTGCATCTGTGCTGTTAAAATGGGAATAAGTCACAAAAAAAATAATCACAGAATCATAGAATATCCTGAGTTGGAAGGGATGCATAAGGATCATCAAGTCCAGCTCCTGGCACCACAAAGGTCTACCCCAAAATTCAGACCATGGGACTAAGTGCACAGTCAAAATGCTTCTTATACTCCAAGAGGCTTGGTGCAGTAACTAGTTCCCTGGGGAGCCTGATCCAGTGGGCGACCATCCTCTCGGTGAAGAACCTCTTCCTGATGTGTAGCCTAAACCTCCCCTGACTCAGCTTGACACCATTCCCATGGGTCTTATCACTGGTGACTAAAGAGAATAGATCGGCGCCTGCCCCTCCACTCCCCACCGTGAGGAAGCTGTAGACTGCGATGAGGTCTCCCCTCAGCCTCCTCTTCTCCAGGCTGACCAGGCCAAGTGACCTCAGCCGCTCCTCATACGTCTTCCCCTCTAGGCCCTTCACCATCTTTGGAGCCCAGTATCTTACTGACTTGAAGAAAGAGGCTTTAATCTCTCCTGGTTTGTTTCCTAATGAAGGAGCACGAAAGAGACGCGTGTCCTTGTCTCTGAAGAGGAGGTGAAGGAACAGCTAGGGCAAGGGACACAAAAATCAGTTGCGCCAGACTAAACTGTGGTTGTATCTGAGCTTGGAGACTGCAACCCTCTTCAGACTTCCAGATCTAGAGGAACACTTTGGCTGCAACCTAAAAGCCACGTGTACATAAGCTCCCCCAAGCCAGCCAATCTCCTTCCCATGACCTGCCAGGAAACAGCAATGTAGGCATGTAACCAAATTAAAGCCCAAACCTTCAGCCCAGCCCTTGACCTGAATAGTGAGTGAGGATCCGGATCCTGGCATTTATACGTGAGAGTTTATACACAGTCAAAGTAAATACTGTAGTCAGAGGTCACGGGGCTAGATTTTGAAAAGTCCTACAGAAAGAAGAGATCTCAGAAAAGCAAATATAAATAACATTAACGTCAAGAAAAGTAATTCTGATTGCTATATTCTTTATCTGCCGTGACTAGGCAGAAGAAAATCTATGATAACAATTTTGCCTTTAAGGTCATTTTCTTTTTCCTTTTATTTCTTCTATTTATTTATAAATTGATTGATTGATTGATTGATTTTAACAGTCTCTGTACTAATTTTCCTCACAGAATGACTAAGAGAAATGTGACCCTTGTGCACCATTTGTAGTTAATTCATTAGGTCAACTCTAACCACTAAGCCCCTTCTCAGGCTATTTCTATTAGTGATAAGGAGCGATTGACCTTCAAAGACTGAAGCCAGGTAGATGAGCCTATTCCACAAGGTCTCTTGGCTCCACCCTTGTTAAGTGAAATCTGCCAGGTGTGGATCATTTGACCTTTGCTCTATAGGAAGCATGAGGAGTGGTGGGGAATTGCCTCCCCAGGGGAGTTGGAGGCTTGTGTTATTTAGGGTGTGTTTCTATTGTGGTGCAATGGACCCAGTGTTCCCCATAGTCTGCTTTTCCTTCATGTTTTCTACCATCTCTGTGAAATAGTTTTAGTGACTCTAGGAGCTAGCTATGTTGGTGGTGCCTTCTCAGTGCAGTAAAACCCTGGTGGTACGACTTCACTGTGAAGTAGTTGGGAAGTGACTCAAGCTCAGAAGCTGGCAGGTAAGTGTTCCTGGGTTCTACAGTTGTTTGATGTTGAGGAGTTTGAGTACTTCCTTCACCTTGTCTGTTTTCAGTTAAATTACTTTCGTGGGTTCTGAGCTCCCTTTCCAGCCCTTAAAAATAAAATAAAATAATAATAAAAAAGACAAACTCAGAAGCTCAAGTGTTTACAGGTCAGCCTGACTTTGAAGAATGTTCTTAAGTATTTGTTAAGATGGAACAACAGACTGTGTGAAAAAGGTGCCTTAATGTGAACTCAGATGATGTCTTGTGGTAAGTAGAAACAGATCTGGATAGATACTGGTGGCATTAGTGTTACTTTCACTAAGTGGAAATTGTGAGAATGTTCTGTTCCTACAGAAAATAATGTTCTCACTATAGGCAAGTCAAAAGCAGTGGGAAGGAAGCCTGTCCTCTTCCCTACAGGCCTGTGTCTCGGCTGTGGAGAAACTTTCGGAAGAGGTCCACCAACTTAAAGAGAACTGATCTTCCTCCCCACCTGTACAAACCAATGTCTCAGCTCTCAGGGTTAAGCGTTCTTCTGTGCTAAGAAGATGACAGAGTGTGTAGAGGCTACCCGAGAAACTCCCCTGAAGAACACTACTGCTGCCGAGAAGAACCTGCACCTTGTAGTTTGCCGCAACCGAACTGACAAGCGAGGCAGAGAGTGAAACGGTGGGGAACTGTGTGGCCAGGTAAGGAACTCCGGAAAATGAGCCCTAGCCACTTTTTGCGATACATAGTAATAGGTGTGATTGTTTTCACTGTTCCTGGGTCTGCGTACCCTCATAAACCTTTTACATGGAGCCTAATTAGATGGGAAGATCAAAATGTTGTGCAGCAGATAACTACTGCTGGGGGCTCTAGCTTTAAGGTCTCACTGTGTGACCTTGTGACATGGGGCAAAAACATAGCAAACGTGTTCTGGTCAATTAAGCTTCTATATGTGCCCAAGTTCTAACCTGGGAAAGCCATATTGTAATTATCCAAATGAATACTTTTGTGCTTATTGGGATTGTGAGACTATCGCCACAGACTGGAATCCTGGAGCTGGAGCAGATAAATAAGGTGGGGCACGGGCCACCATGAAGGTGGGGCACGGGCCACCAGGATGTAACTATAAGGGCGAACTACGGCACTACACCACCCTCCATGGCGGAGATCTACAGTACTCCAGGTCAGACTGCAAATTCACATACATCAATGTAACCCAACCGGGGGATCAAAGATGGACCTTGGGACTACGTTGGGGAATCAGGTTTCATGAATCTGGAGCTGATAGGGGAGGGATAATGTATATAAAGAAAGAAGAGGCTAAGAACCCCCAAAGGGTGGGACCAAACCAAGAATTGTCAGGGAGTATTTTAAGGATTCAACCTACACAAGCTTTTGAAATACAAACTGCTAATAGCCCAAAACCACTAAAGGCTATTAATAAATCAGTGGGTCAAAAATATGAAATTAAAAGTGAAGGGACGACTGAGAATAACATGTGGAGAATCATTGATGCTAGTTATTACTTATTGAATCAAACAAATCCAAAAGTACCTAGACCTTGCTGGTTATGTCTTGATATAAGGCTTCCATATTACAACGCTGTTGGGGATCTGGGAAAGGCCACCCATTCAAGTAACACCAACCCTCCACAATGCAGTTGGGGAAGGGATGTGGGAATAACATTGACGGAAGTAACTGGGAATGGCAGGTGTGTAGGTATGATCCCTAGTGAGAAGCTCCATCTATGCGGTATTATGGAGAAGATTACACCAGGAGGTAAAGAAAAATGGTTAATACCCGCAAATAACGCTAGATGGGTCTGCTCATCGATGGGTGTTACCCCTTGTTTATCACTTGAACTCTTTAATGTATCTCAAGATTTCTGTATACAGGTGATAATTGTACCAAGAATTCTATACCATTCTGAGGAGTATGTATATACACGGCACACGGTAGCAGAGTACCATCTAACAAAAAGAGAACCAATCACGGCTGTAACATTGGCAACGTTGATAATTCTGGGAGGTACCGGGGTGGGCACTGGAGTTGTCTCTCTGGTCAGACAAAGCCAGGAGTTCACCTCCCTACACGTGGCTGTAGGTGAAGACTTGAGTTGAACAGTCGATTACTGCCCTGGAAAAATTGGTACAGTCACTATCAGAAGTTGTTTTGCAAAATCGTAGAGGACTAGATCTGATGTTTTTACAACACGGTGGATTATGTGCCACATTGAAAGAAGAATGCTGTGTATATGCAGACCATGCTGGAGTAGTGAGGGATACAATGATGAAGCTCAGAGAAGGATTGGAAAAGAGGAAATGAGAAACCGAAGCCAGGCAGAATTGGTACGAATCTTGGTTTAATTATTCACCTTGGCTTACAGCTTTGCTGTCAACAATAGCAGGATCTTTGTTGTTATTAGTGTTAGGGCTAACCTTTGGACCATGTGTTTTTAACCGAGTAATCGCGATTGTAAAAAGCCATTTAGAGGCAGCGCATTTGATGCATATCTGTGCTAAATATGAACCCATAACTACGGATGAGGATGCTGAAACTGCTGAAACATTAATGCTCAGTAGTCAGGCATACCAGGAATTAATGAACAAAATAACTAACTAAAAGAAAAAGGAGGGATTGTGGTGTATGAAGCATGTTTGTTCATTATTTCCCATGGCTATATTAAGAAGGAACAAAGGGAGTCACCCAGGTGGCGGCAAGAACCTTGAGGCACCCTGCCTGTTGCTGTCTCGGACAGAAGATTGAGAGAACTTTGTGTAAACAATGTAATTGCAAAAACGATAACCCACTGCCCTATCTTAAGACAAACCAACATGACAAATTAAGGAGGGGAAAACACCACATACCAATACCAGAGGAAGACTACTGCCTTCATCCGTGCGACCACCAGAGGGACTGGAGACGACCCCCTAGCAACAGTCGACACAGTCGCAGTACCAGGAAGGGGGGCTACGTAACCCCGGAAGAACCTTGTGATAAAAGGGTACTACGAAAGGGGGGGGGGGGGGGGGGGCGCATGCTGTTTGGAGGAGCATGGACTCCCTGGCCGCCCAGCGCTGTTTTGCTTGCTGATCGCTTACTCAATAAACTAATTCTTTCTGGCTAAAGGAGTAATGTATAACAGGACTGCAGGACCATCTCCTATCAAGGGTGTGCCGCACAGGTCTTCTTTTTAGTCTTCTTCATTGGAGCAGAATGTTCCCTTCTCACCGTCCTGTCCTACGACCGCTACACTGCCATCTGCAAGCCCCTGCACTACGGGAGCGTCGTGGGCAGCAGAGCTTGTGCCCAGATGGCAGCAGCTGCCTGGGGCAGTGGCTTTCTCGATGCTGTCCTGCACACGGCCAATACCTTTTCCCTGCCCCTCTGCCAAGGCAATGCTGTGGACCAGTTCTTCTGTGAAATCCCCCAGATCCTCAAGCTCTCCTGCTCAGATGCCTACCTCAGGGAAGTCGAGGCACTTGTTTTTAGTGTTTCTTTAGTCTTTGGTTTTTTTGTTTTCATTGTGTTGTCCTATATTCAGATCTTCAGGGCGGTGCTGAGGATGCCCTCTGAGCAGGGCCTGCACAAAGCCTTTTCCACGTGCCTCCCTCACCTGGCCGTGGTCTCCCTGTTTATCAGCACTGCCATGTTTGCCTACCTGCAGCCCCCCTCCATCTCTTCCCCATCCCTGGACCTGCTGGTGGTGTCATTTCTGTACTCGCTGGTGCCTCCAGCAGTGAACCCCCTCATCTACAGCATGAGGAACCAGGAGATCAAGGATGCCCTGAGGAAATTGATGACTAGATGTTTTTTGGAAGCAATGAATTTCCATTCTACCTCTGGAGATGACTAATAATGTCAATGACTACAAAAACAACTAATATTATATATATATAATTTTTTGTGTGTGTGTTTGTGTATTTATGAATGTTTTCATTATAGGACATTGTTTAAATGCGGCTGAAGTTGCCCATTAAAATGATATGATTCATCTCATTTCTTCTACAGTATGTACCTGTCGAGTGTAGCTCAGATTCTGTACACGAGGAGAACCGTCTCTCTGTGAACATAAACAAAGTGAAGGAGCCTGCACTGCCTTCCTTGTGTGACGTCCTTCCTGTGAGAGCTGCTCTGGCTCTGCAGGGGCAGTGCCATGTGCAGGGCTGCAGAGGAAAAGAGTCCCATCCCAGCAGCACGGCCAGGGAGCACCAGCGCTTGGGGCATGCCGAGCTGCTCTCTTGCCACTGCCCCCCTCTGGTGCTGAGCCCTGCTGGTGGGGTCAGGCCCGGCTGCTCCTGTAGCTTGGTGCCAGTGCTGCTGTGGGGCTGTGCTGGGACTGCAGCCAGGGACAGGCAGTGGGCACGGCAGTGGCACAGCCGGCCTGCGCTGCAGCACTTCCCTCCTAAGGGGGGAGCTCCTCCAAGGTGGACTCACCACAGCTCAAGGGCTCAGTCTGCTATGAGCAGGCAGAGGAGAGCTCTGCAGCCCCAGGGCACTCAGCAGCCCCAGCCAAGGAGCCTGGCGAGTGATTTCACTGCAAGGTCCCTCCTGCCCTAGCACCTTCCTGAACTGGCACGGCACTGGCTCCTGTGTGTCAGAGAGGCTGGGAGCCCAGGAGCTGTGCCATGGGCTGGAAGGATCACAACCAGATCTCTTCTACATGGGCAGATTCTGGCCCAAAGAGGGGGTGTTTTGTAGGTGTGGTATTATGAGGGCAGTGGTGCCTTAGAAGCTCCAAGTCCAGTAGGAAGCTAATGGCTGTTAAATGGCCTGTGAGGTGACTTCTTTCTGAAGCAGCTGACAGGTCATCCCTTGACTCCTGGCTGGGATCTGTGCCTTTAGGCTCACATCTGCTGGTCTCCATGATGGGACACCAGATGCATCTGCTCTGCACACAGTTTGTGAGATCCTCTCTTCCTAAGTAGCTGGTAGGCCCCATAGGGGAAGAGGTCTTGAACAGGGGTTGTCATGTCAGAGGTTTCAGCATTTGCCCAACTCATCCTTCAGGGCTGCTTTCAGTATTTTACACAGAGGGGCCACTGACTCCCAGATGCCTGGGGGAAGATAAAGCCTGCAGGAGGGCCTGCAAAAACTTACCCTGTGTCCATAGGAACATTCTGGAACCAAAACTGAAGGTAGGAAGCACACTTTTGTGGTGTTGCAGTGCTGCTGGACACATTGTGAAGGGTGCCCCTACAGCCTTTGTGTCCTTCTCCATGCTGGCTTAGGAGCTGCTTCTTTCTCAGGAGCAGAGTAGCCAACAGAGGTGAGACAGATACTCTGAGTTCATGAAAGCCATCAGAAAGCTGCCCCTAAGAAGATGACTGACATGGGGAAGTCAGGAGAAGGCTGGCCAGGAGAGATGTGAGATTTGGGGGAGGGAAGAAGAGCTTGGCCAGCAGAAGCTAATGATTTTGGAGAGGTAAGAATGCTCAGGTAATGTTGATCCCAACATAACGCAGACTTAAAGCAGTCATGTGAGGCCCTTGCCCTATTTTAACCTGTAACATTAATACCTAAATCTAAATGCCACTCCACACCCTGACAGGAATCCACTGCTCTAAGTTTTGACCACAATATCCCTTGAGCCAAAATTAGTCCATAACACCTTTTCCATTACCTTTACACTATTACTCACCCTGATCCCTGCCCTTAAAACTAGCATTTTAATGCTCTAATAAACTCTAGTATTATTGCAGACCTAAACAAAATGCTAAAGCAAAGAGCTTGCACATACCCTAACCACAGACCTGACACCCCAAGCACAACACCAAACCCTCCCACTCAATATTTGCTTAAGCTCTCATCCACAAATGTTTGCCGTAGTCCCTAATGCCATACATGAACAACTAACATTCAAACCCTGTCATCTGAAAGCTGATCCCAATAAGATATGTGGAGGTCAGGAGCAGCCTGGACAAGAGAGATGTGAGATTTTGGGGTGGGAAGAAGAGCTTGGCCAGCAGAAATTAATGATTTCGTAGAGGTAAGAGGGTTCATGTAATGTTGATGCTGTGGTAACACTGACTTAAAACAGTCATGTATGGCCCTTACCATACTTGAACCAATAATTTTAATCCCTAAACCTAAATGCTACTCCAGCACTCTGACAGGAATCCATTTCTCTAATGCTTGAACTCAAAGTATCACTTACGGAAAACTCAGGCCATAAACCTTTCCCTTACGTTTACTCTCTTTTTCAACCTGATCCCTTCCCTTAATACCAGTATTAAAATGCTGTGATTAACCCTAGACTTTGTGGCACACCCAAAAATAACAACAACAACAACAACAAAAACATAAAAAACAGAGCTTACCTAACCACAGACCTGATACCCACAGGAGAACAACAAACCTCCCCAGTAAAGTTTTCTTCACTCTCTAACCCAGAAAGGTGACCCCTAGTTGCTTGGGAACCCTGCCTCTCTAACTTTGCTTAAACTCTAACCCAGAAATTGAAAACCAAGTCCCGGGGGGCTAGAGAGAGCTCAGCTCTGCCTCAGGATCTCCTGCCCCAGCAGGAGGGATGTGACTGGGGCAGTGACTGGGAGGTCACTTCTGTCTCTGCAGCTGATAGGGCAGCAGCAGGAACGTGTCACGCAAAGGGACTGTGAGGTCCCTTGTGTCTGGAGGTGGCAGGTCAGCCTTGGCTTCTCCCTGGGATGTGCACTTTGGGGCTGACATCTGCCAGTGGCCCTGCTAGGCCAGCAGAAGGCCCCTGCTTGGCATGCTGCCTGTGGGATCCCCTCTGCCTCCATCCCCAGGAGGACCCAGACAGAAAGAAGGCCCGCACAGGGGTTGTCCTGTCCCTTCCGCTTGAGGCCAGGACTGGACAGCAGAGGCACAAGGCTTGGCTGTGTCTAGCCAAGAAGCTGCAAGGCCAGCAGCAGGCCCAGGCCTTGGAAGATGCTGGTGATGTGACTTCTGTGTGCTTGGCTGACAGGCCGCAAGGAGCCTGATGGGTTGGGATGCCTGCTTCAGGAGTGGTTTCCACCCTGATGGAGCTTTCTTTGGTAGTAGGAAAGAGCAGGAGAGAAAAAAGTGCCACAAAGTGTACCTTGGAAGGGTGGCACTGGCCACAAGGAGGAAGAAATGTCCCTCAAAGGGTCGTGCTGTGGTGCCAGAGGTCACCCAAAGAGTGTCTATGATCAGACCCAGGCTTTGTGTTCATCAAGGAACAGCTGATGAGGGTTGACGAGACATGGGTGAGATGATGGAAAGTCCTGGATGAGAGCAAGGTGGTGGACAGAGATGGGTGTCTGCAGGCTTCAAGGAAATAGGGCAAAGTGTGGGACAGCATAGGAAAGCCTGCAGAGGAGAAGGCAGAGGGTGCTGTCACGAAGGGAAGGCCCCAACAGCCCTGACGTTTTTGTCCCTTTGGGTAGAGCTTCTGAGGAGACGAGATAGAGTCATTGTAATGGGGCCTCACTGCTTCCTTGATACCCTGTGCAGGGGTGGGGAGGTGTCCTAATGAAGTTCTTGTCGTGGCATCACACTGCCCACCACATCATACAGACCCCAAGAAGAGCCCTGAGCCAGACGGGGGGGTGCAGGATCTCCCCTCCCAGTGGCTGGGGTCAGGCCTTGGCCCTTCTGCTTCACCAAAACCAACCAAGACTTTTCTCAGCACAGCGCTTTGCCTGTCTGGAATCATGGCCTCCAATGATCTGCCCTAACAAGCCCCTGGGGAGGCTTTTTTAGGAACAGCCCTCAGTGGGGCCCATTAATACTCCAAGTCACTTCAATTTTTCCTCCTGACTTTACTTTCTCAAGCAGTTGCATCGTTCTCCTCTCAGTACGCGATTTTCACTGACTCAGCACTAAAATACACCATGGAGCTCATTAAAATGCAGAATGTCCTAAGCAGCCATATCTCTCCCATAATTTTCTTCAAGTTTTCAAGACTTGTTCAGCTAATTGGAGAGCTTCCATGGTGTAGTTAAGGAGGAAGATTTCAAAGAGCATCTAATAGAAATCTTTCCTCTTTTTAGAGACTGAATTTTGTTGCATTTCAATTTGGAGCATCATTTTCCCATAGATATTGGTCTAGTGTTACTCTGTTGAAGCCCTGCTGAAGTAGGAAGAGCAGGGTTTTTCCTATGTAAAACCAACAGGAAATCATGCTGCTATTTTCAAAATAAAATAAAACAAAGTTCAAGTTCCTCATTTTGTTGTCTCTAGTGAAGTTTACCTTCCCAAAAGGATGACTGTACATGATCTATTTTCCACTGATTAACAGGAAATTTAAAATAATTGTGTTAATATTAATCCACGTCATACTAATTCAATGATAAATGATGAGTTGCTTGCTAAGGAAACCGTCAGACAGAGTGCTGAGAGATGGGCGAGCTGGAACTCACTGAAACTCTAACCAGCAACTGGGTTGGTGAGAGTGGTCTGAATGATCCAAGAGTAAGGGGAGGGCAAAGCAGGAGACCCATGGGAAGTGCATAGGTCCAGACTGGCAGCTGGAAAGGGGACATCCAGCAGGGTCTGTGTAATCAAGATGGGTTTTGAGCCTGGAAGATGAGGGAGCACACCATTATAGACAAAGGGATGACAATGCAAGTACAGGTGAACACCAGTATTTCTTCTCCTGTGATGAATATAGAACATAGAAATTCTCATTTCTTCATGATAGAAATTACACTTCACGTGAAACTTTTTAAGGAAGGGATTGAATCGTTTGAGCTGATGAGTAGTTGCTTTATTAGTTAAGTACTAAAAAAAAATACTGGGTATTGAGGCAGAGCCTTGCTGTCTGACCTTAAGCAACCAGGGAAAACCTCCTGTGGTCCCGTTGTGTTTGAGGCACTTCCCTGAACTGGCAGATGTCAGAAAAGACCTGCAGGAGACCGGAGCCCTTTGGGAAAATCAGGTGGAGCCAGGTGGAGTTCCCAGGGCACATCTGCTGCCAGCAGTGGTCTTTGTCCCTGTAACTGCAGCCCAGCCCTGCACAGGAAACCCCTTCAAAGACAACACCCTAGTTCAGTGGGTTCCTGGAATTGACCTAGATTTGAAATGGCCATTGGAAACCTGAGATACTTTTCCTTATTCCTACTAGACACATGAACATCCACTTACCTTCCTGCGTCATCTTTAGCAAACTCAGGCTGAAAAACTCAAGTATAGCACGCTTCAAATGGCTGAGGCAGAACCCATCAGCTTGCCCCACTTTGGAAATAGTCCCCGTCCAACTGAGGTTTTCAAAGTGAAAAATGTGAAATGACCCGTCAGGTCAATGCGCAGAGTAAGGGAATGTCATAGGCATTGTGCTGGAGTGTCAGAAGGCAAAAAGCACTGCACTGTGCCTCAGAATAATCAAGGAGACCTAATCCAGTTCATCCATGAGATGAAGCAGAGTGAAGGACGTTGAGTTGTGTCCTAACATGAAGAAGGATGTACATCATTGGTGAAGGAACTGTCTTTTTGTGCCATCACAAATGCAAATACACAAAACTGTATCAATTAAAGGTAACAAGCCCCACTCTGGCTCTGTCACCTCACAGGGCAGGAGAGAGGGAGCTGACAGCCAAGGGACGCATTTGGGTGTGGAAGGTGGGACCCAGCAGAGACAAGAGCCAAGGCAGTAGCTGGGGGAGGCCAGGAGAAGCAGCCCAAGGAGTGGTGCTGCTTGTGAGGACACGTTTGTGCCAGCAGCCTGAGTGGGCAGCAGCTGTGCGCAGGCGAGGGGAGGCCAGGAAGCACATGCCAAGAGCGCTCCTGCCAGCAGAGACAAGGCCGGGGCCGAGGGCAAGGGGAGGGGCAGGCCCAGGGCAGGGGGCTGCAAGGGCCATGCTGAGCTCCCTGCCCCTGCAGCAGCCGCACTGGCCCTCAGCAGATGTGCTGGCCGGCACGCACGGGGAGGTGCTGGCGTGCATCAGAGAGCAGCGAGGAGGGCGCTGGAGAGGGCCGGGGCGAGGCGGGTGGCAGAGCCCCATGCAGGGGCTGGCTGGGGGTCCCCTCTGCTGCAGCCACCGCACGCGGCATAGCAGGAGGAGGGCATGCAGGGCTTGTGGACACGGGGCAGAGCCTGGCCCTGGACACTCCATGAGCGCCGTGCAGGTCCTGGCAGGCTGCGGTGAGGGGACGAATGCCCTGGGCCCCCTTCCTGCTCTGCCCAGGCCAGCAAGGGCCCCGAGCGGCCTCGTGTCCCCTGCCCCTGCAGCTCTGGGCTCCCTTCCCCAGCCCTGGCTCTGCAGCACCAAGCCCTGCTGGGAGCCCTCCCCTGCATGCTGCCACCGCTCCCTGACGCTGCTGGTGCCTTCTGCCGGGCACTGCCCAGCCCAGCCCAGCCCCTGCCCACCTCTCCCCACCTCCCGGACCTCTCCCCAGCCCAGCAGCCCAGGCTGGGCTGGCCCCAGGCCAGTGCCCACCGCAGGCTGCTGCAGGGCTCTGGGCACGGCCAGCACAGCCCCAGCCCCTCGCAAGGCACCGCAGCTGCTGGCACAAAGGCGGCTCTGGGCCTCCCCAGCAGCCCCCGCGCTGGGGCAAGCCACGGCTCAGGAGATGGAGGGCCGTGAAGCTGCAGGAGCCCTGCTCTCCTGCCTGGGACATCCCCAGCACAGAGTGCCTGTGCCCCGCAGGGCCAGCCCCGCTCCCCAGGCCAGCACAAGAGGCCTGGCCCAGGCACAGAGCACCACCAGATTCCTCTCCAGGATGCCATTTGCCATCAGACCCAGCACCACTGGGACAGTCCCTATCCAGTCAAGGCCATTTACTCTTTGCTGGGCCATAGGCAAGCAAGAAGGCAGCTCCCAGTCCAGCCCTTGGTCCTTCACTGATCACTCTGGGGTTCTGATCCATTGTGAGGCCCAGAAAAGCAAGAGGTCTGTTCAGGAAGCAGATCCTTGGGTGTATTCCTGAAACCAGGTTTGCAAGAGGCGTGCAGAGACATTGAAGAGATGCCAATGTAGAGATAAGAGGACTGTCACCAACATACATGAGATCTGAGGGCTTATCCAAATACAAGAAGCACAATGTGGAAGCCAGAAGAGAGCAGCAGTGAAAAGGCCACGTCCTGCTGCTGGCCATGGCCATGGCTCCAGGGAAGCAGCAGCCCCGACCCGAAGGCAGCAGAGAGGCAGAGCCCAGCGGGCAGTGAGGGGCAGCCGCGAGGGCCAGCGGGGCTGCTCCTCCCTGTGGCAGCTGGGCTCTGGGCCCTGAGCCCCTCCTGCGTGCTGGGGCTGCTCCCCCAGCTCCAGAAAAGATGGGAAGGGATGGAAGCTGAGACCAATGAATTTCTGCTCGACTCTGTTTTGTCTTTATCTAAACGGGAAGCCCACTTCTATACGTACATGAGATACTTGGTTCAAAACTAAAATACAATGATAAACTCACAGGATACTAAGTAGATCATTTCTGAATGAAAATCACAAGGTTCAGAAAATAGTTTAAAAGTAAAGTAAGACTGTTTTAACACTTATTCAGAAAAAAAGAGAAAAAAAAAAAAGTATTGTGTTAGGACTTTGCGCCCATTATTAATGATGAAGAAGCATGTATCCAAAGAGTGTCCTCAATGCATCCTTGAGCTCCTTGTTTCTCATGCTGTAGATGAGGGGATTCATGGCAGCAGGAACCACAGAGTACAGAACTGCCACAACCAGGTCCAGGGATGGGGAGGAGATGGAGGGGGGCTTCAGGTAGGCAAATATGCCAGTACTGATAAATAGGGAGACCACGGCCAGGTGAGGGAGGCACGTGGAAAAGGCTTTGTGCCGGCCCTGCTCAGAGGGCATCCTCAGCACCGCCCTGAAGATCTGCACATAGGACACCACAATGAAAACAAAACAAGCAGATGCTAAACAGGCACTAACTACAACAAGCCCAACCTCCCTGAGGACTGAGTCTGAGCAGGAGAGCTTGAGGATCTGAGGAAGCTCACAGAAGAACTGATCAAGCTCATTACCTTGGCAGAGGGGCAGAGAAAATGTAGTGGCCGTGTGCAGGACAGCATTGAGAAAGCCACTGCCCCAGGCAGCTGCTGCCATCTGGGCACAAGCTCTGCTGCCCACGAGGCTCCCGTAGTGCAGGGGCTTGCAGATGGCAGCGTAGCGGTCGTAAGACATGATGGTGAGAACATAAAATTCTGCTGATACAAAGAAGAGAAAGAAAAAGACCTGTGCAGCACACCCTTGATAGGAGATGGCCCTGGTGTCCCAGAGGGCATTGGCCATGGCTTTGGGCAGAGTGGTGGAGATGCAGCCCAGGTCGAGGAGGGCGAGGTTGAGGAGGAAGAAGTACATGGGGGTGTGGAGGCGGTGGTCGCAGGCTACGGCGGTGAGGATGAGGCCGTTGCCCAGGAGGGCAGCCAGGTAGATGCCCAGGAAGAGCCCGAAGTGCAGGAGCTGCAGCTCCCGCGTGTCTGCGAATGCCAGCAGGAGGAACTCGCTCACAGAGCTGCTGTTGGGCATTTCCTGACTTTGGACACAGCTGTCTGTTGAAGAGGATAAGGCAGAAAAAAGTTAAAACAGACTTCTCTGAGGAAAACCTACTGCAAGCCTCAGAGCACCCCCAGCCCAAACCTCTCTCTTTGCAGGAGAACCTTTCTGCAGCTCTCCTGCTTGAGCTGCAGCTGGTGCTGGCTGAGAGTGGCACTGGGAGCAGGGGCTGCTGTGGGCTCCAGAGGAGTCCTTCCTGCTGTGCAGCAGGAGGGAGGTGGGAACATGGGGGAAACTCAAGTCCAGTCAATTTATCAGGTCAATGAAATTTGCAGTGCTGTTTCCAACAATGCACCCCAATGCAGAACAGAGCTGCAGTTGACACTGCTGAACACTCCTGTTCTCAGCTGCCCTGTGTCACCCCTCTGTGAGCTGCAGGACCGTCCCGCTCAGGTGTTTCCCTGAGAAGAAACTGGAGACAGCTGAGAGCAGAGAAGCCCCAGTCCAAGTGCAGCTGGGCAGAATCCTCACATGGTCTGTTGGTTGTAAGCAGGATCTCAGCTCTTCCCTCCTATCCAGGGCTGCAGAGGCCTCACTCCAGCTGCCCACAGACAGCCATCCAGCAGCACGGACATGGCCTTAGCATGGAGGTGTCTCCTCCTTGGGGCACCTGGATAACACAAGGATGCCACGAGAGAGCTGCATCCTGCTGGAGAGCAGCCTGCAGGCCAGCAGGCTGCAGCACAGACAGAGCTGGATATCTACAAGCTGATGTGTGCCAACATCCCATCTGAATCCCCTGTAGTGCCTGAAAGAGGCTGGGCCACCCCGCTCTTGGCTGACCAGGGGCACCTGGCTTAGGGCACTCCGAGGGACTTCTGCCAGACTTCCTCACCTCGCAGTGCCATCCAGCAGGACTCCCAAAGCCTACTGCATTGCCCACTGCCCTCCCAGCAACAAGACCCAGCAGGAGACCCTTCCAGGACGGGCAGCTGCATGGCCCTGCAGCCAGAGACGTACCTTGTCAAGGGCTGTGCAGATTTCTCCTGCAGGCAGCTCTCAGCATCCTCCCACTGCCAACTGCCTCCAAGCCCTCTCTCCTTCTCTCCTGTCCCCGTGCCAGCTGCGGTCAGAGCCCCCAGCCCTGCTGCGCTGCGCACAGGAGCTGCTCCTGGGCACAGCTGTCTCTCTGCACCAGGGCCCTCTTGCCACGAGCTCTCTCTGTCCCACGAGCCCGGCCCAGCTCAGCACCAGACGCCCAGCCCAAGGCATTGGAATCCCCCCTCGGGGGGCATTGCTGAGGAGCCCACGAACCTCAGGCACTGAGAGACAATTGAAGACATCTCTCAACAAGTCCAAGTCAGAGGCAAGTTTCCTGCAGTGTCCCCCTGAGGGCCAGCACTGACACAGCCTCCCTTGGAGCTCGTTAGAGCAGAGCATTGGAGGCAGTGAGGACAAGGAGACAAAGGCACTGTGAAGGTGACCCTGATGTATAGGAAATCTGGATGTGTGTCACCAAGCAAAAGGACCAGGCCTTGACCCCCAGCCCCTGGGAAGGGAGATCCTTTCCCTTCACACACTGCTCAGGGCTCTTCGTGGGGCAGGAGGAGATGGGGATGTGCATGGGCAAGTGCAGGAGAATGGTACGAGCCCTGCCTGGTTCATGGCTGGGGGCAAGGAGGCAATGAGGCCCTGGTGCTTTACCGATAAGCTGTCTCCTCCTAGGTCTCAGTGGCAGAGACAACAGCCAAAGCCATGGACACAAAGCCCTGGGTCCTGTTGGGAATTTCAGCCTTGTCAGAGGCCTCTGTCCCCTCCACAGCCCTCTATCCTGTCTACACCAGGCTGTCCTAGGGACTCCCAGACCTGCACCTCTTTTCCTGCTGGCTCTAGACCCTTGTCCGTGTGGTATCTCACAGGATCTGAGCTGAGTCTGATAACTCAGATCTTCTTGGTGGCCATGCTCCTCGTAAGGCAGCTCTGTAGGAAGCTGGCCTGGTTCCTGGTGAGCAGCACCACTGCTCGTATGGCATCCCTCATGGGGGATGTTCACGAGTCTATGGAGCTAGATGGGATCCCCCTCTTGGTACTGAGGGAGCTGGAAGAAGTGCTCACCAAGCCGCTTTCCATCATTTATCAGCAGTCCTGGCTATCAGGGGTGTTCCCAGTCAACTGGTGACATGGAAATATGATGCCCACCTACAAAATGGCTGGAAGGAGGATCTGGGGAACTACAGGCCTGTCAGTCTGACCAGTGATGGGGACGTTCATGGAGCAGATTATCTTGAGTACCATCATGCAACACTTAGAAGACAACCAGGTGATCAGGCGCAGTCAGGAGGGCTTTATCAAAGTTAGGTCCTACTTGACAAGTCCAAACTTCTTCTATGACAAAGTGATGCACGCAGTGGATGACGTAATGGCCGTGGATGTGGTTTATCTAGACCTCAGTAAGGATTCTGAAACTGTTTCCTACAGCGTTCTCCCAGAGAAAATGGCTGCTCGAGGCTTGGACACTTATATGCTTCCTTGGATTAAAAAGGGTCTGTGTGGCTGGGCCCAAAGAGTTGTGGGACATGGAGCTAAATGGAGTTGGAGGCCGTTCTCTAGTGGTGACCCCCAGGGCTCAGTTCTGGGGCCAGTTCCCTTGAATATTTTCATCAGTGATCTGGACAAGGGGATTAAGTGCACCCTCAGTATGTTTGCAGACAACACCAAGTTAGAAGCGAGTGTTGGTCTGCTCAACAGTAGGTGGGCTCTGCAGAGGGTGCTAGATAGGCTGGACTCATGGGCCAAGGCCAAATCTATGAAGTTCAACAAGGCCAAGTGCTGGGTCCTGCACTTGGGGCACGACAACCCCATGTAATGCTGGGGAATGGCGGGTGGAATGCTGGCCATCGGAAAGGGAGTCGGGGGTATTGGTGGATAGTCGTCTGAATAGGAGCCAGCAGGGTGCTCAGGTGGCCAAGAAGGCCAACAGCATCTGGGCAGAATGAAACCAGAGGAGGGCCACGAGGATGATCAAGGGGCTGGAGCACCTCTCCTCTGAAGACAGGCTGTGGGATTTGGTGTTGTTCAGCCTAGAGAAAAGAAGGCTCTGGCGAGACCTTATGGCGGCCTTCTACTACCTAAAGGGGGCTGTAGGAAAGCTGGGGAGGGACTCTTCATCAACTAGCGTAGTGATAGGACTAGGGGAAATGGTTTTCAATTGAAAGAGGGTAGGTTTAGATTAGATATTAGGCAGAAGTTCTTTACTCAGAGGGTGGTGAGGCACTGGAACAGGCTGCCCAGAGATGTTGTGGATCCCCCCTCACTGGAAGTTTTGAAGGCCAGCTTGGATGGGGCTTTCAGCAAGCTGGTCTAGTGGAAGGTGTCTCTGCCCACGGCAGAGGGCTTGGAATTTTAGGATCTTTAAGGTCCTTTCCTACCCAAACTACTCTGTGATTCGCTGATTCTGTAAATCCAAAACACAGCACCACACCAGCTCCTAGGAAGAAAAAATTAAGTCAATCCCAGCTAAAACTCGGACTATATCCACCCCTTACTCCATACCATTGTTCCTATGTCATGCTCAGGTCTGACACTTTCTAAATAACTATCACCACTTTTCCTCTCTTTTGATATACACACAGAGATATCTTGCCCTTAGTCTATTTGTGTCCTGGTTTTGGTTAGGATTAATTTCCATCCTAGTATCATAGAATCGTAGAATGGCTTGGGGTGGAAGGGACCTTAAAGATCATCTAACTGAACTCCCCCCAGATACCACCCACTAGATCAGGTTGGCCAAGGCCTCATCCAGCCTGGACTTGAACACCTCCAGGGATGGGGCATCCACAACTTCTCTGGGCAACCTGTTCCAGTACCTCACTACCCTTACAGGGAAGATTTTCCTCCTGATGTCTAGTCTAAATCTCCCCTCTTTTAGTTTAGACCACATCCTCCTGTCATTATCTACCCGAGTAAAGAGTTCTTCTCCAGTTTTTTTAAAAGACCCCTTTAAGGATTGAAAAGCTGCAAGGAGGTCTCCCTGGAGCCTTCTCTTCTCTAGGCTGAACAAACCTAACTCCTTCAGCCTGTCTTCACAGGCGAGGTGCTCCAGCCCTCTGATCTTCTTTGTAGCCCTTCTCTAAATTTTGCTGTGAGACGTTCATATCTTTCTTGTGCTGGTGGCCCCAAACCTGGACACAGTACTCCAGGTGAGGCCTCACAAGGGCAGAGCAGAGGGGGACAATCACCTGCCTCTATCTGCTGGCCGCCCCTCTCTTGATGCAGCCCAGGATGCACTTGGCCTCCTGGGCTGTATGTGTACACTGCTGGCTCATGTTGAGCTTTTCATCCAGCAGAACCCCCAAGTCCTTCTCTGCAGGGCTTCTCTCAATGAGTTCTTCTCTCAGCCTATCCCCATGTCTGCGATTTCCCCGGCCCAGGTGGAAATGAAAGATTTCAGGGAAATGAAAGACTTGGGAAGCCTGACTGGCAGTGAAGACTGAGGAGAAGACGTTGCTGAATCCCTCAGCCTTCTCCATGGCTGTCATTACCAGTTCACCCTTCTCATCCATCAGAGGGGGTACAGTCTCCTTGGCCTTTCTTTTCTGATCAATGTATCTCTAGAATCTCTTCCTCTATTTCCTTGCTTCTCTTGATAAGCTCAGTTCCATGAACTGAAAGCATGCATGAAACTGAATCATGCGTGAGGGCTTGGGGAAAGTAACCTTGGATCCACAGAAGCCATTGGGGAAACAAAATTTATACGTAGGAAGTGTAATTTTGTGGAGGTGCAGAGCTGATGGGCACATTGTGCAGGGTGCTCCTAAAGACCTTTGTGCCCTTTTCCCTCCTGACTACAATGCCACTTCTGTCTCAAGACTAGAGTAGCCAACAGAGGTGAGACAGATACTCTGGGATCAAGAATGTCACAAGAAAGCTGATCCCAATAAAATATGGGGAGGCCAGGAGCAGCCTGGACAAGAGAGATGTGAGATTTTGGGGTGGGAAGAAGAGCTTGGCCAGCAGAAACGTATGATTTCATAGAGGTAAGAGGGTTCATGTAATGTAGATGCTGTGGTAACACTGACTTAAAACAGCCATGTATGGCCCTTACCTTACTTGAACCAGGAATTTTAATCCCTCAACCTAAATGCTACTCCAACACTCTGACAGGAATCCACTTTCTCTCTTGCTAACCCTAATGCCTTCCCTTAACAGTAGCATTAAAATGGTCTCTTAAACCCTAGACTTCTTGGCAGACCTAAATAAAACCCTAAGCCAGAGAGCTAGTCCATACCTTAACCACAAACCTGACACCACAAGCAGAACACCAAACACTCCCACTAAAACTCTGCTTAATCTCTAACCCAGAAAGTGAAAAACAGGTACCGAGGGGGCTCTGGAGGTCAGCTATGTTTCCCCTAGGTCAGCTCTGCCTCAGGATGTCCTGCCCCAGCAGGAGGAATGGGACTGGGGCAGTGACTGGGAGGTCACTTCTGTCTCTGCAGCTGATAGGGCAGCAGCAGGAACGTGTCACGCAAAGGGACTGTGAGGTGCCTTGTGTCTGGAGGTGGCAGGTCAGCCTTGGCTTCTCCCTGGGATCTGCACTTTGGGGCTGACATCTGCCAGTGGCCCTGCTAGGCCAGCAGAAGGCCCCTGCTTGGCACGCTGCCTGTGAGATCCCCTCTGCCTCCATCCCCAGGAGGACCCAGACACAAAGAAGGCCCGCAGAGGGGTTGTCCTGTCCCTTCTGCTTGAGGCCAGCACTGGACAGCAGGAGGCACAAGGCTTGGCTGTGTCTAGCCAAGAAGCTGCAAGGCCAGCAGCAGGCCCAGGCCTTGGAAGATGCTGCTGAGGTGACTTCTGTCTGCTTGGCTGACAGGCCACAAGGAGCCTGATGGGTTGGGATGCCTGCTTCAGGAGTGGTTTCCACCCTGATGGAGCTTTCTTTGGTAGTAGGAAAGAGCTGGAGAGCTCTTTCTCTGCCACAAAGTGCACCTTGAAAGGTTGGCTATCGCCACGAGGAGGAAGGAATGTCCAGGGAAACAACTGGTCTTCCTCCTAGAGCTTGAGGCAAAGAAGACATTAAGTGCCTAAGCCTTTACCTCATCTTTTGTCACCAGGTTTCCCCCACATCCATTAAAGGATGATGATTCTCCTTAATCCTCCTTTATTAACATATTTATATAAAAAAATGTTTATTTTTATATTTTGCCTTTGACAAAAATCTGTCCCTCAGATAGCCTGGTGTGGAGAGGACAAAGGCGTCTGACAAGGCTGAGATTCCCAACAGGACCCAGGGCTTTGTGTCCATGGCTTTGGTTGTTTTCTCTGCCACTGAGGCCTAGGAGGAGACAGCTTCTCGGTAAAGCACCAGGGCCTCATTGCCTCCTCGCCTCCACCCACGAACCAGGCAGGGCTCGAACCATTCTCCTGCACTTGCCCATGAACATCCCCATCTCCTCCTGCCCCACGAAGAGCCCTGAGCACTGTGTGAAGGGAAAGGATCTCCCTTCCCAGGGGCTGGGGGTCAAGGCCTGGCCCTTGTGCTTGGTGAAACACATCCAGATTTTTGACATATCAGTGTGCCTTGACATTGCCTTTGTTTCCTTGCCCTCACTGCCTCCAATGCTCTGCTCTAACGAGCTCCAAGGGAGGCTGTGTCAGTGCTGGCCCTCAGGGGGACACTGCAGGAAACTTGCCTCTGACTTGGACTTGTTGAGAGATGTCTTCAATTGTCTCTCAGTGCCTGAGGTTCGTGGGCTCCTCAGCAAAGCCCCCCGAGGGGGGATTCCAATGCCTTGGGCTGGGCGTCTGGTGCTGAGCTGGGCCGGGCTCGTGGGACAGAGAGAGCTTGTGGCAAGAGGGCCCTGGTGCAGAGAGACAGCTGTGCCCAGGAGCAGCTCCTGTGCACAGCACACCAGGGCTGGGGGCTCTGACCACAGGAGGCACGGGGACAGGAGAGAAGGAGAGAGGACTTGGAGGCAGTGAGGTGCGCAGCAACAGAGGGCAGTGTATGGCAGGACAGATCTGCAGGCTCTTGGCACCGTGAGTCTCTGGCAGCAGGGCCATGCAGGTGGGGTTACCAGAGGGGTCTTCTACAGCTGGCAAATCCAATGGCTGATAGCATCTGTCGGGATGGGTCTCTCTCTTTCTCCAATATGAAGTAGACGCTTCCATTCCTTCTGGCTTCTCCACCTGGCCGTGCTGCTGCTGCTCTTGTTCCCAGGCTGCCTGGGGATGGGGGTTTCACCTGCCCATGGAGTGAGCCCTCGGGGTGCTTGGGGGAAGGGGAGTACGGGGACAGGGTGAGGGGTCTGGAGATGGGCACTTGGAACCTGAATTCCTTTGCTCCCGGAAGTGTCCAGGTTTTTTAGGCACAGGAACAAACACCGCAGGGAAGTGGTCACAGCACTGAGGCTATCACAATTTAAGAAATATTTGGACAACACCCTCAGGCATGTGGACCAATTTTTGGGTGCTTATATACAGATTCAGGGGTGGGATTTGACGATCTTTGTGGAACCCTTCCAAGTCAGGATATTCTATGAGTCTATGACTCTATGAACCTCTGAGTACAATTGTCCTGCATCTCAGGTGGATGCCAGTACAGGGCAGCTGTGACCAGCTGTAATGGACAGACTGGGTGGCCTCTCTAAAGAACACTCTGTATTAAAGGGACGGTCCCTTTGCCTCTGATGATCCACAGGTTTTCTCTTGGATTGCAGCAGAAATGCCCAGGATTTCTGCCTTAGAAAAGGTCCCCTGGATTGGGGTGGGCAGCTAGACAAAAAAAAATACAAAAATAAATCCCCACAGCCATGCTCTGCAAATGGATGAATTGTGAGCAACAATATGGAAAAGCTCTATATTAGCAAGTGACTTGAATGTGAAATGAGCCAATGTTCCTCTTAACCTCTTGTTGTTGGGCAGGACTGCCTCATGTGTTGCTCACAGCAGAATCCCCTATTCACTGGGATATCCTCAGGCAGAGTCAGTAAGACCTCCTGAAAGGCACCTGCCAACTGTAATCCTGAAAGAGGACAGTCATTACATTGGATTAATTGAGAAAGAGAAAAAGATTTTCTCATAAAAGTTTTTGGATTTATTAATGCTTTTTATCCCCCTGGGACAGAAACGCATGCCAAGAACCAGCAAATGGCCAACAGCAGCTCTGTGAGCGAGTTCCTCCTGCTGGCATTCGCAGACACGCGCGAGCTGCAGCTCCTGCACTTCGGGCTCTTCCTGGGCATCTACCTGGCTGCCCTCCTGGGCAACGGCCTCATCCTCACCGCCGTAGCCTGCGACCACCGCCTCCACACCCCCATGGACTTCTTCCTCCTCAACCTCGCCCTCCTCGACCTGGGCTGCATCTCCACCACTCTGCCCAAAGCCATGGCCAATGCCCTCTGGGACACCAGGGCCATCTCCTATCAAGGGTGTGCTGCACAGGTCTTTTTCTTTGCCTTTTTGATTGGAGCAGAATTTTATGTTCTCACTGTCATGTCCTACGACCGCTACGTTGCCATCTGCAAGCCCCTGCACTACGGGAGCCTCGTGGACTTGTGCCCAGATGGCAGCAGCTGCCTGGGGCAGTGGCTTTCTGCACGCTGTGCTGCACACTGCTAATATATTTTCACTACCTCTGTGCCATGGTAATGCCTTGGACCAGTTCTTCTGTGAAATCCCCCAGATCCTCAAGCTCTCCTGCTCAGAATCAGACTAGTTCAGGGAAGTTGGGTTCATTGCATTTAGCTTCTGTTTAGGTGTTGTTTGCTTTGTTTTCATTGTTTTTTCCTATGTGCAGATCTTCAGGGCGGTGCTGAGGATGCCCTCTGAGCAGGGCCAGCACAAAGCCTTTTCCACGTGCCTCCCTCACCTGGCCTTGGTCTCCCTGTCTATCAGCACTGCCACATTTGCCCACCTGAAGCCCCCCTCCATCTACTCCGCACACCTGGACCTGGTGGTGTCAGTTCTGTACTCAGTGGTACCTCCAGCAGTGAACCCCCTCATCTACAGCATAAGGAACCAGGAGCTCAAGCACGCACTGAAGAAGCTATTTCAGTTGTCTTCCAGAAGCAGTTAGCTGCATCTGTGTTGTTAAAATGGGAATAAGTCACAAAAAAAATAATCACAGAATCATAGAATATCCCGAGTTGGAAGGGACCCATAAGGATCATCAAGTCCAGCTCCTGGCACCACAAAGGTCTACCCCAAAATTCAGACCATGGGACTAAGTGCACAGTCGAAATGTTTCTTAAACTCCAAGAGGCTTGGTGCAGTAACTAGTTCCCTGGGGAGCCTGATCCAGTGGGCGACCATCCTCTCGGTGAAGAACCTCTTCCTGATGTCCAGCCTAAACCTCCCCTGACTCAGCTTGACACCATTCCCGTGGGTCATATCACTGGTGACTAAAGAGAATAGATCGGCGCCTGCCCCTCCACTCCCCACCGTGAGGAAGCTGTAGACTGCGATGAGGTCTCCCCTCAGCCTCCTCTTCTCCAGGCTGACCAGGCCAAGTGACCTCAGCCGCTCCTCATACGTCTTCCCCTCTAGGCCCTTCACCATCTTTGGAGCCCAGTATCTTACTGACTTGAAGAAAGAGGCTTTAATCTCTCCTGGTTTGTTTCCTAATGAAGGAGCACGAAAGAGACGCGTGTCCTTGTCTCTGAAGAGGAGGTGAAGGAACAGCTAGGGCAAGGGACACAAAAATCAGTTGCGCCAGACTAAACTGTGGTTGTATCTGAGCTTGGAGACTGCAACCCTCTTCAGACTTCCAGATCTAGAGGAACACTTTGGCTGCAACCTAAAAGCCACGTGTACATAAGCTCCCCCAAGCCAGCCAATCTCCTTCCCATGACCTGCCAGGAAACAGCAATGTAGGCATGTAACCAAATTAAAGCCCAAACCTTCAGCCCAGCCCTTGACCTGAATAGTGAGTGAGGATCCGGATCCTGGCATTTATACGTGAGAGTTTATACACAGTCAAAGTAAATACTGTAGTCAGAGGTCACGGGGCTAGATTTTGAAAAGTCCTACAGAAAGAAGAGATCTCAGAAAAGCAAATATAAATAACATTAACGTCAAGAAAAGTAATTCTGATTGCTATATTCTTTATCTGCCGTGACTAGGCAGAAGAAAATCTATGATAACAATTTTGCCTTTAAGGTCATTTTCTTTTTCCTTTTATTTCTTCTATTTATTTATAAATTGATTGATTGATTGATTGATTTTAACAGGCTCTGTACTAATTTTCCTCACAGAATGACTAAGAGAAATGTGACCCTTGTGCACCATTTGTAGTTAATTCATTAGGTCAACTCTAACCACTAAGCCCCTTCTCAGGCTATTTCTATTAGTGATAAGGAGCGATTGACCTTCAAAGACTGAAGCCAGGTAGATGAGCCTATTCCACAAGGTCTCTTGGCTCCACCCTTGTTAAGTGAAATCTGCCAGGTGTGGATCATTTGACCTTTGCTCTATAGGAAGCATGAGGAGTGGTGGGGAATTGCCTCCCCAGGGGAGTTGGAGGCTTGTGTTATTTAGGGTGCTTTTCCATTGTGGTGCAATGGACCCAGTGTTCCCCATAGGCTGCTTTTTCTTCATGTTTTCTACCATCTCTGTGAAATAGTTTTAGTGACTCTAGGAGCTAGCTACGTTGGTGGTGCCTTCTCAGTACAGTAAAACCCTGGTGGTATGACTTCACTGTGAAGTAGTTGGGAAGTGACTCAAGCTCAGAAGCTGGCAGGTAAGTGTTCCTGGGTTCTACAGTTGTTTGATGTTGAGGAGTTTGAGTATTTCCTTCACCTTGTCTGTTTTCAGTGAAATTACTTACGTGGGTTCTGAGCTCCCTTTCCAGCCCTTAAAAATAAAATGAAATAATAATAAAAAGACAAACTCAGAAGCTCAAGTGCTTACAGGTAAGCCTGACTTTGAAGAATGTTCTTAAGTATTTGTTAAGATGGAACAACAGACTGTGTGAAAAAGGTGCCTTAATGTGAACGCAGATTTTGCCTTGTGGTAAGTAGAAACAGATCTGGATAGATACTGGTGGCATGATCGTTACTTTCACTAAGTGGAAATTGTGAGAATGTGCTGTCCTTAAAGGAAATGATGTTCTCACTATAGGCAAGTCAAAAGCAGTGGGAAGGAAGCCTGTCCTCTTCCCTACAGGCCTGTGTCTCGGCTGTGGAGAAACTTTTGGAAGAGGTCCACCAACTTAAAGAGAACTGATCTTCCTCCCCACCTGTACAAACCAGTGTCTCAGCTCTCAGGGTTAAGCGTCCTTCTGTGTTAGGAAGACCACAGAGTGGGTACGCAGCCTGTGCCACCCTGTGGTTTGACCAACGTGACCACGGAGAAGACTTCAGAAAAAGGGATGGAAAATCTACCAGGACACTAGAGGCATGGGTACATGAGTTGGAAGGAGGAGGAGAAAAAGAAAAAGAGAGAAAACAGGGGGGAAATGGGTTCTCTGAGAAACTTGTTGCTCCAATTTCCTCCAAGCACCTGGTACATCAACCCCAGCTCCCTGGGGCCCCAATTCTATTGTTAGCTCAAGCCTTTGAGCCCCATGTTGGGTGCCAAAAAGGACTGTGGTGGCTTTACCTTGCTAGGCAGCTAAACACCACCACAACTGCTCTCTTACTTCCCCTCCTCAGAAGAGGAGGGGAAGAAGTAAAGGAAAGAACAACTCAGGGGTTGAGATAAGGATAATTTAATTAAAGGGAAAAAATTATGAAGGAAAAATTATTACTAATTAAACAATTTAATTAAAGGGGAAACAAAAAACAGGGAAAGGGGGAAAAAATGACAAGCAAAGGCTGTGTGGAAGTGCAGAGTAAAGAAACTACTCTCAACTTCCCACAAACGAGCGATGCTTGACCACGTCCTTGAAGCAGGACCTCAATGCACGTAGCTGTTCTTGGGGAGGACAGATGTTTTTTGCAACGAGTGCTCACCCCTCCCCTCTTCTTCCTTTTTCCACCTTTTATTGCTGAGTGTGACATCACATGGTATGGAATATCCCTTTGGTTGGTTTAGGTCAGCTGCCCTGGTGATGTCCCCTCCTCACTGTTTGCCCACCCCCAGCCTGCTGGCTCTGGGGGGGTTAGAGGGAGTCCTGATGCTGTGCCAGCACTGCTCAGCAGCAGACACAACACTGGGGTGATATCAGTGCTGTTCTAGCTGCAAGTGCAGAGCACAGCACTGTATGGGCTGCTGCAGGGAAAGGTAACATCCCAGCCAGACCCAGTACACCTTCCACCTCGAATCAACTGCCCCAGGGCTGGAAACACAGCCCTACCATTTGCCATGGGCTGATCCAGACCCGCCTGGAAGAGGAGGAAGCTCCTGAACACCTCCAATACATTGATGACATCTTCACATACAGCAACCTAGCAGAAGAAGTGTTTGAGAAAGGGAAGAAAATGTTCCAAATCCTTCTGAAAGCTTGCATTGCCCTAAACCAAAGTAAGGTCAAGGGACTTGCACAGGATATCCTGATGCAGGCTGGCTAGGTTCAGCGGGACTGCTGCTTGGGGATGGGCTGGGTATCGGTCAGTGGGTGATGAACAATTGCATTCTGCATCACTTGCTTTGTACATGTCATAATAATAATTGTTCTTATTGTTGTTTTTCCTGTTATTATTGTCTCGTCATTTTATGTCCTTTTAAACTGTCTTTATTTCAACGCAGGAGCTTTTGGGGGCTGAGGGTGAGCTAACAGCTGTGTGGTGCTGAGCTGCCTTCCAACTTAAACCACAACACTATGTTTGACAACCACACTCTAACGGCACAAATCGCATTTCTAAAATCAGTCTCGCCTGTGTTCAGAGAGGAGCAGTCGGGGATGACTTCGGACTGCTTCAGACACCACAGCCCAGCAGAGACCCTGCTGCCTTCGGGAGCTGTCAGCCCTGAGGCCTTGGGGACACCTCGAGGGAGCCCAATGGCATAGAGCAAGCGATGCCATGGTCGGGTGCTGTGCTGCTGAGCTGGGCCGGGTTCCTGGGCCCAAGGGGAGCTCGTGGCAAGCGGGCAGCGCTGCAGAGAGACAGCTGTGCCCAGGAGCAGCTCCTGTGCACAGCGCAGCAGGGCTGGGGGCTCTGACCGCAGCTGGCACGGGGACAGGAGAGAAGGAGAGAGGGCTTGGAGGCAGTTGGCAGTGGGAGGATGCTGAGAGCTGCCTGCAGGAGAAATCTGCACAGCCCTTGACAAGGGAAGTCTCTGGCAGCAGGGCCATGCAGGTGGGGTTGCCAGAGGGGTCTTCTACAGCTGGCACATCCGATGGCTGATAGCAGCTGTCAGGGTTGGTCTCTCTATTTCTCCAGTGAGGAGTAGAAGATGCTGTAGAGAATGGCATTTAGAAGGGGGCATTTGAAGAAGACTGAGGCTTGGTTTATCTAAAGGGAAAAGCTTTTTTGGATTCTGTGCTTTCAGATTCCTGTTGTGGAGGGGAATCTGAGTGAATCTGAGCACAGAGCTTGTGGGATGGAGTCTGTGAGCATGGACAGGGAGGAGATGTGGGGACACAGGGCCAGCTCCCAGCAGGAACACGGGCAGGCAGCAGGGACATGGGCAGGCGGTGAGAGGGAGCTGCTGCCAGAAATGCTGTGCGAGGGAGGGCTCAGGCGCCTCCCTGGGACACTCCCTGCTCTCCTCTCCCACCAGCACAGGGCAGCTGAGACCAGAACTGATGGACAGACTGGCTGTGCCCTCTGAAGTACACTCTGCACTAGAGGAACAGTATCTGTGACTCTGAGGATCCACAAGGTTTCACTAGAAGTGCAGCAGGAATGACAGTATATAAAAAAGGAATCGCCACAGCCCTTCTCTGCCGTTAGGGGACTTGGGAGTAAAATTTGGTTCACAAGAAGAGTTAAACTAGTCTGAGAATACTCCATGTTCCTCTTTAGTTCTTTTAATAGGTAAGGACTGTTAACTACACTGCCCACAGCAGAGTCCCTTGCTCCCAGGGACAGCCTCAGGCAGAACCAGTCAGAGCTCGTGAAAGGGACCTGCCTAATGTCTGCTTAATAGGCTGAAATTGAATCACATATTATCAGAAAATTCTGTTGTCTGTTCTTACTGCCTTTTCCATACTTGGTCAGAACCCCATGCCCAGAACCAGCAAATGCCCAACAGAAGCTCCATCAGTGAGTTCCTCCTGCTGGCATTCGCAGACACACGGGAGCTGCAGCTCCTGCACTTCGGGCTCTTCCTGGGCATCTACCTGGCTGCCCTCCTGGGCAACGGCCTCATCCTCACCGCCGTAGCCTGCGACCACCGCCTCCACACCCCCATGTACTTCTTCCTCCTCAACCTCGCCCTCCTCGACCTGGGCTGCATCTCCACCACTCTCCCCAAAGCCATGGCCAATGTCCTCTGGGACACCAGGGCCATCTCCTATCAAGGGTGTGCTACTCATGTCTTTGTATTTGTCTTCTTCTTTGGAGCAGAGTATTCCCTTCTCGCGGCCATGCCCTACAACCGCTACGTTGCCATCTGCAAGCCCCTGCACTACGGGAGCCTCGTGGGCAGCAGAGCTTGTGCCCAGATGGCAGCAGCTGCCTGGGGCAGTGGCTTTCTCAATGCTGTCCTGCACACGGCCACTACATTTTCCCTGCCCCTCTGCCAAGGCAATGCTGTGGACCAGTTCTTCTATGAGATCCCCCAGATCCTCAAGCTCTCCTGCTCAGATGCCTACCTCAGAGAAGTTGGGGCACTTGTGTTTAATGTTTCTTTAGTCTTTTGTTGTTTTTTCTTCATAGTTGTGTCCTATGTGCAGATCTTCAGGGTAGTGCTGAGGAAGCCCTCTGAGCAGGGCCGACACAAAGCCTTTTCCACGTGCCTCCCTCACCTGGCCATGCTCTCCCTGTTTGTCAGCACTGCCATGTTTGGCCACCTGCAGCCCCCCTCCATCTCCTCACCATCCCTGCACCTGCTGGTGGCAGTTTTATATGTGGTAGTACCTCCAGCAGTGAACCACCCCATTTTCTACAGCATGAGGAACCAGGACCTGAAAGCCACACTGAAGACAATGATTCTAGTGGTAATATTTACTTAGCAATGAATTGGCTGTCTCACTTTTCTTGTTTAGCTCAGGTTAATCTCAGGCAATTTTTGACCTTTATGTATAGTATTGATTGTAATTTTGTTTGCAGTTAAATGTTTGTTTTCATTCCTCTTTTCTAGATGACCAACCCTCTGTGTGACCCAGAGGCTTTCTCTGAATGTGTTTATTCCTAAATGACACCTGGCCTCTGTTGTGGCATCTTGTCAATAAAAGTGAAGTTGCTCAGTGCTCAGGGCTCTTCTTCCCAAACTGGAGTGCAGAAGGCGCTCAGGGAATGCCAGGCTCAAGGCCTCACTCTTGTGCTTGGGTGCCACCTGGACACAGGGGCAGGAGGGCATGGGGTGCTGGGTGAGGGAGTCAGGGCTGGACTGAGTCATCACTGGTGGATGCCCAGTGCCCCTGGAGGCCCTGACTGGTCAAGAAGCAGCTTCCTGGGATTGCAATGTGATAGGGCTGGCGGCATCAGGGAGGTATCGGGAGCCACCAGGATATCCTAAGTGTTCTCCTGGGATGCCGTGTGCCTTGTGTTGGGTGGGCAGCGAGTGGGTCTTCACAGTAAAGCCAAGCCAAAGGATGCACAGGCTGATGAGAACTCTGCAATGCCAGGACACACAGTGAGGCCACAGCACAAAGGTCTCAGAGGCCTTCAGTGATCAGTAGGGAAGGGCCAAGACTGGGTGACCAGGCAAGGGCAGGGGGGTGGGGAGAGGTGGGCAGGGTCTGGGCTGGGCTGGGCAGTGCCCGGCAGAGGGCACCAGCAGCGTCAGGGAGCGGTGGCAGCATGCAGGGGAGGGCTCCCAGCAGGGCTTGGTGCTGCAGAGCCAGGGCTGGGGAAGGGAGCCCCGAGCTGCAGGGGCAGGGGACACGAGGCCGCTCGGGGCCCTTGCTGGCCTGGGCAGAGCAGGAAGGGGGCCCAGGGCATTCGTCCCCTCACCGCAGCCTGCCACGACCTGCACGGTGCTCACGCAGTGTCCAGGGCAAGGCTCTGCCCTGTGGTGCGCAGGGAGACGGCAAAGCCTCTCTGAAAAAGAGGCTGAAACTGGAAAAGATCCTTCCGCTGCCCTGTGGTGTGACAGGGCCAGGGTGGGACAGGTTACCTTTATTTGATGTAGTTCTTGTGTAATTTGCATTGGTGATGGCACAGAAAGTCAGCTCTTTCACCAGCGATGTACATCCTTCTTCATGTTAGGACACCACTCAACGTCCTTCACTCTGCTTTATCTCACAGATGAACTGGATTAGGTCTCCTTGGTTACTCTGAGGCACAGTGCAGTGCTTTTTGCCTTCTGCTACTCCAGCACAATATGTGTGACTTTCCCTTCCTCTGCGCATTGACCTGAAGGGTCATTTCACATTTTTCACTTTAAAAACCCTGGTTGGACAGGGACAATTTCCAAAGTGGGGCAAGCTGATGGGTTCTGCTTCAGCCATTTGAAGTGTCCTGCTCTTGAGTCTTTCAGCCTGAGTTTTCCACAGATGACCTAGGATGGTAAATGGATGTTTAGTTGTCTCCTAGGAAGGAGGGAGAGTGTCTTGGGATCCCAACGGCCATTTCAAATTTAGGTCTATCCCAAGAAACTGCTGAAGAAGGAGTTTGCGTTGAAGGGGTTTCCTGTGCTGGGCTGGGCTGCAGTTTCAAGGAGAAAGAGCACTGCTGTCAGTGGAGGTGCCCGGGAAACATCACCTGTCTCCACATTATCCACCAACGGGCTCTGGTCTCCTGCAAGTCCTTTCACACAGCTTCCATTCCAGGGAATTACTCTAAATGCACCAGAGCCTCTGGAGGCCTAATGATTTCATTGAAAGCAGAACCAGGAAATGGGATTTCAAGGAAATATTTCAAATGTGAGTAAACTACTCTGAAGACCTTGGCACTGGTTGCTCATGGTCAGACAGCAAAGCTCTGCCTCAGTACCCAGTATTTTCTTCAGTACCTAAGTCATAAAGCAACTACTCATTACCTCAAATGATTCAATCCCTTCCGTAAAATGTCACACAGTGTAGTTTCTCTCATGAAGAAATAGGCATTTTCAGGATGTATATTTGTCACAGAAAAAGAAATACTGGTGTTCTCTGTACTTGCATTGTCATCGCTTTGTCTATCATGGTGTGCTCCCTCATCTCCCAGGTACATCCACCTGTCTTGATTAAACAGTCCATGCTGAATGTCCCCTTTCCAGCTGCGTGTCTGGACCTATGCACTTCCCATGGTTCTCCTGGCTTACCCTCCCCTTCCTCCTGGATCACTCAGACCGCCCTCACCAACCCAGGTGCTGCTTTGAGCTTCAGGGAGTTGAAGCTTGCCCATCTATCTGCAGTCTGTCTAACTGTGTCCTTAGAAAGCTCATCATCATTTATCATTGAATTAATATCATATGGATTAATTCTAATCCTAACACTTATAATTTCCGGTCTATCAGTATAAAAGACTTCTGGTCCAGTCATCCTTTTGGGAACATAAACCTCACAGGAGGCATACAGGATGAGGAGCTTGCTTTGCTTTTGGAAAATTGCTGCATGTTTTCCTGTTGTTTGGTTTGAAATAAGGAGAAACCCTTCTGCGCCTGTGTGCATCCAGGTCTCTAAGGCAAGCAGGAGGGAGCTGGTGCAAAGGAGCTGTAACATCCAGCTGCAGACTTCTGGGCCGACGTCTGGTGGAAGGAAAAGTGATGCAAGCGCCAAAGAGAGAAGTGTCAGGGCTGGGGTGGTGAGGAGCAAGGTTCTCCATGCAGTGTCACACCCCAAGAGTCTGCTTTTCCTCCCTGTGCAGGTCTCCAAAGGAGACACCCTGGATCAATATCAGTTAGAGAATAATGCTCCAAACTGAAATTCAACTAAACGCATCCTTTAAGATGAGAAAAGATTTTTTTCAGGTGCTTCTTGAAATCTTCCTCCTTAACTACACCATGAAAGCTCTCCAATTAGCTGCACAAGTCTTGAAGACTTGAAGAAAATTATGGGAGAGATATGTCTGCTTAGGACGTTCTGCATTTTAATGAGTTCCGTGGTGTATTTTGGTGCTCAGTCTATGAAGCTCAGGTACTGAGAGGAGAATGATGTAACCGCTTGAGAAGGTAAAGTCAGAAGGAAAAGTTGAAGTGACTTGGAGTATTAATGGTCCCCACTGAGGTCTGTTCCTAACAAAGCCTCCCCAGGGACTTGTTAGGGCACATAATTGGAGGTCATGATTGCAGACAGGCAAAGCGCTGTGCTGAGAAAAGTCTTGGTTGGTTTTGGTGAAGCAGAAGGGTCAAGGCCTGACCCCAGCCACTGGGAGGGGAGATCCTGCACCCCCACGTCTGGCTCAGGGCTCTTCTTGGAGTCTGTATGATGTGGTGGGCAGTGTGATGCCATGAGAAGAACTTCATTAGGACACCTCCCCACCCCTGCACAGGGTATCAAGGAAGCAGTGAGGCCCCATTACAATGACTCTATCTCGTCTCCTCAGAAGCTCTAGCCAAAGGGACAAAAACGTCAGGGCTGTTGGGGCCTTCCATTCCTGCCAGCACGCTCTGCCTTCTCCTCTGCAGGCTTTCCTATGCTGTCCCACACTTTCCCCTATTTCCTTGAAGCCTGCAGACACCCATCTCTGTCCACCACCTTGCTCTCATCCAGGACTTTCCATCATTTCACCAATGTCTCATCAACCCTCACCAGCTGTTCCTTGAAACAGAAAGCCATGCTTTGATCACAGACTCTCTTTCGGTGACCTCTGGCACCACAGCACGACCCTCTGAGCGGCATTTCTTCCTCCTCATGGCCCGTGACATCCTTCCAAGGTGCACTTTGCGGTAGTTTTTTCTCTCCTGCTCTTTCCTACTACCAAAGAAAGCTCCATCAGGGTGGAAACCACTCCTGAAGGAGGCATCCCAACCCATCAGGCTCCTTGCGGCCTGTCAGCCAAGCACACAGAAGTCACCTCACCAGCATCTCCCAAGGCCTGGGCCTGCTGCTGGCCTTGCAGCTTCTTGGCTAGACACAGCCAAGCCCTGTGCCTCCTGCTGTCCAGTCGTGGCCTCAAGCAGAAGGGACAGGACAACCCCTGTGTGGGCCTTCTTTCTGTCTGGGTCCTCCTGGGGATGGAGGCAGAGGGAATCCCACAGGCAGCATGCCAAGCAGGGGCCTTCTGCTGGCCTAGCAGGGCCACTGGCAGATGTCAGCCCCAAAGTGCAGATCCCAGGGAGAAGCCAAGGCTGACCTGCCACCTCCAGACACAAGGGACCTCACAGTCCCTTTGCGTGACACGTTCCTGCTGCTGCCCTATCAGCTGCAGAGACAGAAGTGACCTCCCAGTCACTGCCCCAGTCACATTCCTCCTGCTGGGGCAGGAGATCCTCAGGCAGAGCTGAGCTCATCAGAGCATTCCCACCCATCTCCTCCTTGTGGCCCACAACCTGATCAGATCCATGGCCCCTCACATCCGTCTCTGAATGCCATGTGACTGCAGAGACGTCTCACAATTCCTGACTTGCCCCAAGGGAACAAGAACCTAACTTTAAGTTTTAGGAGAGGGGCTGAAGGTGAGGAGGTTAATGCACAAGAGGACAGGGTTTGGATGTTAGTTGTTCATATGTGGCATTAGGGACTATGGCGAACCTTTCTGGGTTTGAGATTAAGCAAAGGCTTAATGGGAAGGTTTTGGTATTCCTCTGTGGGTATCATGGCTGTGGTTAGGGAATGGACAAGCTTTGTGGTTTAGAGTTTTGTTTAGGTCTGTCAAGCAGTTGTGTAGGGTTAAATAGAGCCTTTTAATGCTAGTGTTAAGGGCCGGGATCAGAGTGATTAAGAGAGTAAGAGCAAAGGGAAGGGGCTATGGGCTGAGTTTTGGATTCAAAGGGTGCTTTGAGGTCAGGCATAAGAGTAGTGGATTCCTGTCTTGGTGTGGAGTAGCATTTAGGTTCAAGGATTAATGTCACTGGTAAAAATAGGGCAAGGGCTTCACATGACTCTTTTAAGTCAGTGTTGCAGCAGAATCAACATTTCCTGAACCTTCTAACCTCACAGAAATCAATAATTTCTGCTGGCCAAGCTCCTCTTCCCTCCCCCAAATCTCACATCTCTCCTGGCCAGGCTTCTCCTGACTTCCCCATATCAGTCATCTTCTTAGGGGCAGCTTTCTGATGGCTTTCATGAACTCAGAGTATCTGTCTCACCTCTGTGGGCTACTCTGCTCCTGAGAAAGAAGCAGCTCCCAAGCCAGCACGGAGAAGGACACAAAGGCTGTAGGAGCACCCTGCACAATGTGCCCAGCAGCTCTGCACCACCCGAAAATTGTGTTTTCTGCCTCCAGCTTTTGGATCTAGAATGGCTCCTATGGACCCAGGGTAACTTCTCCCAGGCCCTCATGCATGCTTCAGTTTGCCCCTGGCATCTTGGAGGCAGTGGCCACTTCTTTGTAGAGACCTGAAAGCAGTCCTGAAGGATGACTTTAGTCAAAAGCCAACGCCTCTGACATGACGATCCCTGTCCAAGACCTCTTCCTCTACGGGGCCTACCCAATACTTAGGAAGAGAGGATCTCACAAACTGTGTGCAAAGCAGGTGCCTTCTGCTGGCCTATCATGGACCCTGGCAGATGTGAGCCTAAAGGCACTGATCCCAGCCAGAAGTCAAGGGATCACCTGTCGGCTGCTTCAGAAAGAGCTCAACTCACAATCCGCTTTACAGATACTCACATGGGACTAGATTAGGAATTTTTTGAGGCACCTCTGAGCTCCTAATACCACACCTACAAAACACCCCCTTTTTGGCCCGGGACCTGCCCAGGGAGATGTGAGCAAGTTGTGATCGTTCAAGCCCATGGCACTGCTGCTGGAGTCCCAGCCTCTCAGAGACACAGGAGCCAGTTACTTGCAGTCCTGGGAAGTGCTGTCAGCCATCAGCCCCATCGTGTGCCGTAGACCCCCAGTGTCTAGGAATTGGGAACATTCGTCAACTCAAGGGCACTGGCAACTAACAGGGAACCTCTGAACCAGCCCCAAATCCCTGAAAGTCCATGCTGGGTCTGTGCTCTCACCACACCGAGACCCCGTGGAAAGAAGCAAAGCATCGTGCCCCTTTGGAGCCTCTTCCTGGGACTCGATCTTGACAGCAGCTTTGCAGGAAGGCCTCAGACTTCAGGCATTGCCCGGAGGAGATCCCCCCTTAGGAAGGACCTGCAGAGCCAGACCAGGTCTCACAGGTGGGACATCAGACAAGGAAGGCAGTGCAGCCTCCTATATTTTGTATATGTTCACAGAGAGACGGGCTCCTTGTATACAGAATCTCTGAGCTGCAAACACAACACAAACAGACAGAAATAGAAAAGGGACAAATAAAGATTTATCACCGGTCAACATGGGTTAATTAAGAAAATCCTGGAATATTAACTAACATCAACACCAACAAAAATTTACAGATTTCTTGTTTCTGTTACAGTTGATATTATGTGTTACATGCAAAAGGAGAGGGGCAATTTATTGATTCTTAAACACATCTAGTCATAAGTTTCACCAAGGCATCCTTGACCTCCTGGTTCCTCATGCTGTAGATGAGGGGGTTCACTGCTGGAGGCACCACCGAGTACAGAAATGAAACCACCAGGTCCAGGGACGGAGAGGAGATGGAGGGGGGCTTCAGGTAGGCAAACACGGCAGCGCTGAGAAAGAGTGAGACCATGGCCAGGTGAGGGAGGCATGTGGAAAAGGCTTTGTGCCGGCCCTGCTCAGAGGGCATCCTCAGCACGGCCCTCAAGATCTGCACATAGGACAGCACAATGAAAACAAAACAACCAAAGACTAAAGAAACACTAAACACAAGTGCCCCAGATTCCCTGAGATAGGTGTCTGAGCAGGAGAGCTTGAGGATCTGGGAAATTTCACAGAAGAAGTGGTCCACAGCATTGCCTTGGCAGAGGGGCAGGGAAAAGGTAGTGGCCGTGTGCAGGACAGCATTGAGAAAGCCACTGCCCCAGGCAGCTGCTGCCATCTGGGCACAAGCTCTGCTGCCCACGAGGCTCCCGTAGTGCAGGGGCTTGCAGATGGCAGCGTAGCGGTCGTAGGACATGACAGTAAGAGTATAATATTCTGCTGATATGAAGAAGAGAAAGAAGAAGACCTGTGCAGCACATCCCTGATAGGAGATGGCCCTGGTGTCCCAGAGGGCATTGGCCATGGCTTTGGGGAGAGTGGTGGAGATGCAGCCCAGGTCGAGGAGGGCGAGGTTGAGGAGGAAGAAGTCCATGGGGGTGTGGAGGCGGTGGTCGCAGGCTACGGCGGTGAGGATGAGGCCATTGCCCAGGAGGGCAGCCAGGTAGATGCCCAGGAAGAGCCTGAAGTGCAGGAGCTGCAGCTCCCGCGTGTCTGCGAATGCCAGCACGAGGAACTCACTCACAGAGCTGCTGTTGGGCATTTTCTGTCTTTACACATGCTTTTCTGTTAAAGAGGAAAAGACAGAAGAAAGTTGAAACAGATTTCTCTGAGGAAAACCTATTGTGTCTCTTAGAGGATCACCCAGCCTGAGCCTCTCTCCTTGCAGGAGAACCTTTCTGCAGCTCTCCTGTTTGAGCTGCGGCTGGTGCTGGCTGAGAGTGGCACTGGGAGCAGGGACTGCTGTGGGCTCCAGAGCAGTCCTTCCTGCTCTGCAGCAGGAGGGAGGCAGGAACATGGGGGAAACTCAAGTTCAGTCCACTGGTCATACCAGGAGATTTACAGTGTTGCTTCAAGGAAAGTATCCAACGATTGTGTAGAACAAGGGGCATTTATTTGCTTTATGTTCTGGTAGCTACACCTGTAATGTTTAGGAAGAACCATCTATTCGGTGTTCCCAGGAGAAGAAACTACCGACAGCTGAGAGCAGAGAAGCCCCAGACCAAGTGCATCTGGACAGGATCCTCACCTTGTCTTGCATGAGCAGGATCTCAGCTTTTCGCTCTTCACCAGGGCTGCAGAGGCTTCACTGCAGAGGCCTCTGGGCCTCACTGCAGAGGCCCACAGACAGCCATCCAGCAGCATGGACATGGCCTTAGCACGGAGGTGGCTTGTCCTTGGGGCACCTGGATAACACAAGGATGGCACAAGAGAGCTGCATCGTGCTGGAGAGCAGCCTCCAGCCCAGAAGAATGCCCCCCAGACAGACATGAATATCTGCAAGCCGGGCTGTTCCACTATCCCATCTGCATCCCCTGCAGTGTCTGGAGGAGGACTGGCCACTCCAATCTTGGCTGACCAGGGGCAGCTGGGTTATGACACTCCAAGGGGCTTCTGCCAGACTGCCTCGGCTCGCAGTGCCATCCAGCAGGACTCCCAAAGCCTACTGCATTGCCCACTGCCCTCCCAGCAACAAGACCCAGCAGGAGACCCTTCCAGGACGGGCAGCTGCATGGCCCTGCAGCCAGAGACGTACCTTGTCAAGGGCTGTGCAGATTTCTCCTGCAGGCAGCTCTCAGCATCCTCCCACTGCCAACTGCCTCCAAGCCCTCTCTCCTTCTCTCCTGTCCCCGTGCCAGCTGCGGTCAGAGCCCCCAGCCCTGCTGCGCTGTGCACAGGAGCTGCTCCTGGGCACAGCTGTCTCTCTGCACCAGGGCCCTCTTGCCACGAGCTCTCTCTGTCCCACGAGCCCGGCCCAGCTCAGCACCACACGCCCAGCCCAAGGCATTGGAATCCCCCCTCGGGGGGCTTTGGGGAGGAGCCCACGAACCTCAGGCACTGAGAGACAATTGAAGACATCTCTCCAGAAGTCCAAGTCAGAGGCAAGTTTCCTGCAGTGTCCCCCTAAGGGCCAGCACTGACACAGCCTCCCTTGGAGCTCGTTAGAGCAGAGCATTGGAGGCAGTGAGGACAAGGAGACAAAGGCAATGTGAAGGTGACACTGATATGTAGGAAATCTGGATGTGTTTCACCAAGCACAAGGGCCAGGCCTTGACCCCTGGCACCAAGGAAGGGAGATCTGTTCATGTCACATACTGCTCAGGGCTCTTCGTGGGGCAGGAGGAGATGGGGATGTGCATGGGCAAGTGCAGGAGAATGGTACGAGCCCTGCCTGGTTCATGGGTGGGGGCGAGGAGGCAATGAGGCCCTGGTGCTTTACCGAGAAGCTGTCTCCTCGTAGGCCTCAGTGGCAGAGACAACAGCCAGAGCCATGGACACAAAGCCCTGGGTCCTGTTGGGACTCTCAGCCTGGTCACAGCCCTTTCTGCTCTCCACAACAGGCTAACCTAGGCACTCTCAAAGCTGCACATCTTTCCCTGATGGATGTAGGCATTTGTCCGTCTGGTGTCACACCAGATCTGAGCTGAGTCTGATAACTCAGATCTTCTTGGTGGCCATGCTCCTCGTAAGGCAGCTCTGTAGGAAGCTGGCCAGGTTCCTGGGGAGCAGCACCACTGCTCGTATGGCATCCCTCGTGGTGCCCAGGCTCTGCTCCTCCTGGGCACTGCTCACTCAGCAGGGTCCCAGTCTGCCCTGATATGTGGGGTTCCTCTTCCTCCATTGCACAACCTCATTCTTCCTGCGACTCTCAAGAGGTTTCTCTAGGCAAATTCATGCAGTTTCTCAATTTGCCCCTAGACAGATGCTCCATTCTGTCAGCTGTTAATGTCTGTGTGCAGATGACTCACCGTCATTGTGCTATCTCTGACGAGACAGCAGCGTCAGGAGCTGCAGGGAAGTTTGGATAATACAGGAGTAACCACCTGAATGGAACTGCAGCACAGAGTCACAGAAGGGTAGGGGATGGAGGGCTGCCAGGTTCCACCTCTTCTGTGCTTCCTTCTCATGCATGCTCTCATTTTACCTGGAGCGGTGTCCTAAATGTTGTGAGGCTGTGCAAGGCAAAGTTAGAAGGGCTAAAGCTCTACTCTAGCTCAGTCTGGCTATTAGTTTCTAAGACAATAAAAAAGCTTTTATTAATAAATAAGAAATTGAAAAGGAAGATTAAGAAGTGTCTTCAACCTCTATTGGATGTGGGAGGAAGCCTAGTGAGAAGTGATGAGGAAAAGGCTGAGTTACTTAACGACTTCTTTGCCTCAGTCTTTATCAGCTGGACCATTTGTTCCCCTGGTACTCAGCCCCCAGAGCTGGTAGATAAGGACACCGAGAGGGCAATGGGGGGACACTTTTGCCCACTTCTTCACTCTCCCTTTCTCCTTCATCTCCTCCTTCTCCTCCAGGATACTTACACTAACTCTTGAAAGCTTTGAATACCTCTGTGGTGGTCAAACCAGCATGTTCCCATTGTGATGTCTCCTGAATGTGTTTCAGGCTTTGTTTAACATTAACCAACTTATTAATAATGCCCTCCAGAGATCTGACCCAAGGCAGGAGAGCTAGGAGTGGCAGGGATTGTGGGAGGATATGAGCAGGCACCTTTATCAGTGGGCACCTCCAGTGCTTTGGAACTTCACTCCTGAACAAGTGCAGAATTCTAGAAAAAATGGTGAAATGCTTGAAAAAGGGTTGTCGTCAGCCTGGCAATTCCAAAGAGACACAAATCACTGCAATGTGCAACTTGGCCTGTGCTTACTGAGCTGCAGTCAGTGCCACTCCAACCCTTGTGACAGGCCCCACAGCCGCTGCAACTCCTCTTAATGGCCTTGCAGCCACAGCAACTCCTACAATGGGCCGTGCAACCACTCCAAACCCCTGCAACAGGCCATGCAGCCTGAACAAGTCCTGTGATGGGCCCTGCAGCCCCAGCAACTCCTGCAACAGGCCCTGCAGCCACTCCAACGGCTGTGATGGGCTTCAGGGCTGGGCCAGAGAACCAACCTGTGCCACTATTGATTGCTCCTATATGCAAGAGAAAACAATGTATGTGAAAGTCAGGGTTTTTAAAAAGGAAAGAAACTCCTACCCAGACAAGAAAGGAGGAAGAAGACGTGGAATGTTACAGTAAAGTTGGGCCATCGTGGAAGCAGGAGGGCAAAGAGGAAGAGATCATAACAACATCAGTAACCACACCATCTCTATTCCAGGGTAAGCTAGGAGATTTGTGGAAAGATTTCAGCCACCATCTAAGTGAGCACATTGCCACCTGGCTGCTGGGAGAAAGGGGCCAATAGCCTGGAATTAGAGGGCAGGGATACAAAGCAGCTGGGATCCCCCTGTAGGGAAGGGGTGACTGACAAACAATTGGAAAATGGGCAGAAGGAACATACTCCTGTCAGGTGTGAAGGAAAGGTAACCCCTGAAGGAAGATCTTGTATGTCAACCAGGCAAGCGGACGACAATGGGGTTGGGTATCTGGTGCCTGATAGAATTAGTCATGCTGGAGGTGATACATAAAAACCTAGCCAATGAACAACTATCCAAAGATCCTGATGAAGTAAAGTGTACATGACTCATGTGGTGGAAGTTTGTATAGAGTGCACCATCCTCATATGCCAACTCATTGGCAGAAACGACCTGGAAAGGCCAAGAGAAACCCAGAGTGGATGAATCAGCTAGCCAACACTGGCAGTATGAAGAAAGTCTCTCTTCTTCCTCATGGGCCTGCATTTTAGCTGTGGATAAACTTTTTCAAGAGGTCCAGGAAGAACAAGAGAATTCATCTTTCTCCCTACCTGTAGAAACCAATATGTAAGCTGCCAGGTGTACGTAAAAGAAAGTTGCTCAAGAAAGAGAAATTAGTGGGTACACACCATGTGCCAACATGTGGTTCTGCCATGGAGAGGACATGAGAAAATGGGATGGAAAATCTACCTCCATCCTGGAGGCACGGATCCATGAATTGCAAGGAAATGCAATCACAAAAAGGGGTCCTTCTGAGAAAATTGCTGCTCCAGTTTCTATCAGGCAGTCCTCCAGACAGAGTAGTCATAAAATCATAGAATGGTTTGTGTTGGAAGGGACCTGAAAGATCTTCAAGTTTCAAACCCCCTGTCATAGGCAGGGTCACCACCCACTAGATCCGGTTGCTCAGGGCCTCATCTAACCTAATGAATGAATACTATGAGCAGGACTAGAGGCACCTGGCCTCCAGCCACAGGGAGGGTAGGGACAATCGGGCTTATTGGACTTTGAGGATTCCATGGCCTGGCACATAAGACCCACAGAAGATATAAGGCTCTAGTGGACACCGGTGCACAGCATACCCGCTCCACTGTGGTACACCATAGGCTGTCGGCCTGCTTCATCATGGACCTCTCCACAGGCCGCAGGGAACTTCTGCTCCGGCTCCTGGAGCACCTCTCCCCCTCCTTCTTCACTGGCCTTGGTGTCTGCAAGGCTGTTTCTCACTCCTCTCTCTCTCCCAGATGCTATTCCCCAGCACTTTTTCCCCTTTCTTAAATATGCTCTCACAGAGGTGCAAACAACATCACTTATTGGCTCAGGTCTGGCCAGCGTCGGGGCCCTTATCTGACATGGGGCAGCTTCTGGATTCTTCTCGTAGAAGCCACGCCTATGGCTCCCCCGCTACCAAAACCTTGCCACGTAAACCCACTACAGTCCCAGAACAATGACAATCCTTTGAACAAATTCAATGGAAGATAGTTCCTGCTGTAGCTCTGGGGCCAGTCGGAGCAGGACAGGATGTAAAACTTGTGCTCTACACGGCACCTCAGGAGAATCGCCCTGCCTGGAGCCTCTGGCAGAAAGTACCAGGGGAGATGCGAGGTTGACCCCTAGGGTTGTGGAGTCAGGGACAGTGAGGATATACTCACTATATCACTATATTTATATATCACTATACTTTGCCTGAAAAGTGATGTTGGCAACATATGAAGGGGTTGGGGCTGCTTTGGAATTGGTTCATACTGAAGCACAGCTCCTCTAGGCACCACAGTTCCTCTTGGCACCCTGACGGCTGGCACTGGGTTGGAAGTTCCAAGGGAGGGTCCCTTCTACACATCATGCACCTTCTGCTCCACAGAGTGAGCGGGTTGCACTGATTACACAGCAGGCTCCGACAGGAAACCCCAGTCATGGAGTCTTGGAAGTGATCATGGACTGTCCAGAGGACAGGGACTTGGAAATGTCACCAAAGGAGGAGGTGACTAATGTTGAAGAGGCCTCTCTCTCTGACCCTCCCAGAAGATTAGAAGGACAATATCCTGCTCACTGATGGGCCTGCTCAAATAGTGGAAAAGCCATCCCTGTAAAATGTCTGTTGAGTTCAGTCAGTCCATGAATTTGGGCTCCATCTGTCATCACAGTCCTTCACAGCAACAGAGGTGGTGTGTGGTGTTGCATTGTTGTATGCTGAGGCCAGCTCTGGTTCCATCACTGCTGCGCTTCTCAGGTGCTGTCACCACTGCCCCTTACCTGGTTTTCCTTCTCTGGGCCCTTCTGCTTGGTGAAACATGTTATAAGTGAGACCATACAAATTTCTTGGTCTATCAGAAATATTTTATTAATTAAGTAAGCAGGCACAAGCAAAACAGCGCTGGGCGGCTGGGGAGTCTCCGCTCCACCACAGCACGCAACTTTCCCTTTTCAGTGTCGCCGTTTTATAGCATCCAAGTTTCGGTTTGTCAGGACTTGTTGGACCTTCTGAAGCTGTGCAGTTCGTTGTTGGGGGTCGTTGTTTTTCTTTCAATGATCATGCGTTGTGCTCGTGTTCAAGGGGGAGGGTAGTGAAGCGGGAAACAGTATTTCACAGAGTCTTTGTTTTACCAAGGATGTTTATCCAACACCCCCTCCCCACTATCTACTTGCTTAGTCTTCCCCCTTAACAAGGTCGTAAATTGCAAAACCTTATCTTCTCAGCAGACTCTCTGAATTCCTTTTAAAGACAATGAACAAACACCCGCTAATTTATCACAATCCCTCCTTTTTCTTTTTCTAACATATTTTGTTCATTGATGAATTTTTGAAGCACTTGTTTGCTCAATATTAAAGTTTCTGCGTCATCCTCCTCCTGTTCAAGAGATTCATATTTCGCACGCACAAGCATAAGGTGAGCTGCCTCTAATCGGTTTTTTTTACAATCGCGATTATTCGATTGAATATACATGGTACAAAAGTTAGTGTTAATATGAGCAGCAACAAAGGTCCTGCTATAGTTGATAGCAGTGTAGTGAGCCAAAGTGAGTAATTAAACCAGGATTCATACCAATTCTGGTGGGCTTCATTTTCTATTTTTCGTTTTTCTAGCCCTTCTCTCAATTTAGTCATTGTATCCCTTACTACTCCAGTATGATCTGCATATACGCAACACTCCTCTCGTAGGGCTGCACACAATCCTCCTTGTTGTAGAAAAATCAGATCTAATCCCCTACGATTTTGTCGTACAGATTTCTCTAAAGCTGATATAGATTGCTCGATACGGGCCAAATCCTCATCTACAGCAATGCGTAGAGAGGTAAATTCTTGGCTTTGTTTTACCAGAGAGGTAATTTCAGTTCCGGCTCCTGCAGCCCCCAGAATCATCAGAGTGGCTAAAGTGACAGCCGTAATAGGCTCTCTCTTCCTTAAGTGTTTTTTTTTTTGCCATAGCATGTTGGATGTACATATACTCCTCAGAATGGTAAAGAATCCTAGGTATAATTACTACCTGTACACAAAAATCATGAGACGAGTTGAACAATTTCAAAGATAAGCATGGAGTTACCCCCAGAGACGAACATACCCATCTGGTGTTATCTGCTGGTATTAACCATTTTTCTTTGTCTAATTGTGTAACATTTTCTGTAATATTGCATAGATGGAACTTCTCACCAGGGACCGTGACTACGCACCTGCCATTCCCAGTTGCTTCCATTAACGTTATTCCTACATCCCTTCCCCAATTGCATTGGGGGGGATCGGTTTCGTTTGAACGGGTGGTTTCTCCCAGATCCCCAATGGCATCATAATATGAGGGCCTTATATCAAGACATAACCAGCAAGGTCTAGGCACGTCTGGATTTGGTTGATTCAACAACTGATAACTAGCATTCATGATTCTCCATATGTTATTCCCGGTCACCCCTTCATTTCTAATCCCATACTCCGGGTTTACTGATTTATTAGCAACCTCCAGTGGTTTAGGGCTATTAGGAGTTAGCATTCTAAAAGCTTGTGTAGGCTGAATCCTCAAAACACTCCCCGACAGTTTCTGATTTGGTCCCACCCGTTGGGGACTCTTAGTCTCTTCCTTCTTTATATAGATGATGCCTTCCCTATCAGTCCCCCAGCAGTAGTTATCTGCTGAACAACATGGTGATCTTCCCATCTAATCAGGCTCCATTTAAAAGGTTTGTGAGGGTGCGCAGACCCAGGAACAGTGTAAACAATCGTACCCATTACTATGTATCGCAAAAAAAAATGGCTAGGGCCCATTTTCCAGAGTTCTTTACCTGGCCACGTAATTCCCCACCGTTTCACTCTCTGCCTTGCTTGTCAGTTCGGTTGCAGCGAACTACAAGGTGCAAGTTCTTCTTGGCAGCAGCAGTGTTCTTCAGGGGAGTTTCTCAGGTAACCGCGACCTTTTTCTGATCAAACAGGGTCCCCTTTCCTCCTTTTTTTTTTACGATACATAGACAGTTAGACCATACTTATCGAGTTCGTTTCAACGTGAGCTTTAAGTCATCAGGGCCTGCGACCGCTTCCCATTCGCTTTTCTGGATCGGTCCTTTCACGCGACTGGCATGCGTTCACCCCTTCTCAGCCGTCCGGATAGCCGTCTCTGTGATAAGTAAAACAACATAGGGGCCTCCCCACCGTGGTGTTAAAGACGTTTCTTTCCATGTCTTAATTAGAACCCTATCTCCAGGTTGTATCCTATGGATTGCTATATCTAGCCACCAAGCCTTTCGCTTGCAACTCCCTCCGTTGGTTCATAAGCTGTATTAAATAAGGTTTTAATTGGATATCCTGTACCTGGGGGTGATCAGATGGCATCTCTAAATCATAAGGCATACCATACAGCCTTTCAAAAGGTGAGATTCCGACATCGGCTCGGGGCTATGTCCGGATATTCAATAGTGCAAGCGGTAAACATTTCACCCAGGAGGTTTTAGTCTCTATCATAAGCTTTGTTAGTTGCTTTTAATTTCACCATTCATTCGTTCTACCTTTCCCAAACTCTGAGGATGCCAGGGAGTGTGATATTCCCATTTAATTCCCAGAGCCTTCATCGTGTCTCAGGATACCTTTGACACAAAGTGTGGGCCTCGATCAGAGTCAATTGCTTCTATTACCCCGTATCTGGGTATGATGCTTTCTAATAATATCTTTACCACGGTTTGAGCTGTGGCCCTTGCCGTAGGGAATGCTTCAACAAAGTTTGTGAAGTGGTCTACAATAACTAATAAGTATCTATATCGCCCCGTTTTTGGAAGTTCAGTAAAATCTAATTGAATCTTTGCAAAAGGTCGATGTGCCAATTCTCGTCCTCCTCCCGGGACCCTTTTTCTCATGTGTTGAGCATTTACCCTCCGACAAGTTATGCAATCATTTACGATCCTCTTTGCTATATTATAAATCCCTATACACATATAATATGTGGCAAATTGATCCACCAACGCCTGAGTACCCCAGTGCGTCTGTTCATGAAATCTCCGTAGCACCCTCATAGCTACTGATTTTGGTAACACTTCCCGTCCATCAGGCAGTACCCATTTCCCTTTATCAGTTTTTTTTTTTTTTTTTTTTTTTGAACCCCCATTTGTGTCATCTTGTCTTCTTCTGTATTAGTGAAACAGAGTAAGGGGAGGGGAATGGGTCCATTCGACCACAGGGAGTTAGTCGGCCCGCACTTGTAGCAGTTTTTATAAGGCGGGCTTTCTTCCTCTGAACAATTGCATTCAATCCCATCAACTCCCCATTCACTCCAGCAATCATAACATGGAAATTCCTTTAAGCCTTTCCCACAGTATTAAGTATTATATTAAGCATTATTATATATTATTATATTATTAATTATTATATTAATTATTATATATTAAGTATAAGTATTAAGTATTTCCCACAGTCTGGGCAATCTTCCCTCGTTCTTATAATTCTTATACTCATTAATGCTGCCCTTTTTGCCTCCTGATCTGCTAGATTATTACCCCTAACCTGAGGGGTGAGGCCTTTTTGATGCCCTTTTATATGTACTACAGCAATTTCTTTGGGCTCTCTGATAGCTTGTAAAACCTGGGTAATCAATTCCTGATGTATTAAACCCTTTCCTTGTGAATTGATGAGCCCCCTTTCTTTCCATATTTTACCAAATGTATGTACTACCCCATAAGCATATTTTGAATCTGTATATATTGTACCGCTTTTATTTTTCAACAATTTTAGGGCCTGCAATATGGCATATAGCTCGCAAGCTTGGGCAGACCAGCTAGGGCTCAAAGGTCCAGATTCCACTATCTCAAATGTTTTCTCGTTTACTAACGCGTATCCTGATTTTTGCTTTCCCTCGACTACTCTCGAGGAACCATCCACATATATCTGTTCACCGATGGGTAATTCCACCTCCTCTAGATCAGGTCTCAATTTCGTTTGCTCTTCTATATTTCGGAGACAATCATGTCCTAAGGACTCATTTGGTTCCCCATAAAGAAATTGAGCAGGGTTCTGTAGGGAGGTTGTTCCTAAGGTTAATTTTGGAGAGGAAATCAAAATTCCTTCATATTTTAATAATCTGGCATCAGTGATCCATTTCTCTGCCTTCTGTTGCAGTACCCCGCATATATTGTGTAGAGATATTACTTTGATTTCCCCCCCAAAAGTGATCTTCTGTGCTTCTTCCACTAACAAGGCAGCAGCTACCACTACCTGCAAACAGTTTGGCCAACCCCGGCTAACCGGATCCAATAATTTAGACAAATAGGCCACAGGTTTTTTTGTTTTTTTTTTTTTTTTTTTTTTACTCCCTGCCCATTCTTGGGCCAGCACTCCGTATGCTGTGCCTTCTGCGCTGTTCACAAAAAAAAAAAACAAAACAGCCTCCTTAAATCTGGTAAGCTTAACACTGGGGGGGGCGTACTAGTTCCTCCTTTAACTTGTTCAGTCGTTCCTCATCTTCTTTTGTCCATTTGAGTAATCCATCCTTATTCAGCTTGTTATATAAAAATTTAACCTTTCCACTATAATCTTCTATCCATTGTCTACAGTATCCGGTCAACCCTAACAATTGCCGTACCTGCTTTTTAGTTCGCAGGGATGCTAAAGCCAATATTCCACTGATTCTGCCTGGGTCTAACTTCTTAGTCCCCTTACTTAACTGGTGACCCAGGTACTTTATCTCTTGCTCCACAATTTGTAATTTTGCCCCTCCTTTTTCTTTTAAAGGGTACAGAGGGTACAGATTAACTCGATTCTCTGAGCCAATCCAAAGGCTCGCATATTCGCTCTCCTCTAAACAAAAAGGTTCCTTTGCACTTACATAAATGTTTAAGGCTTGGCAAACCCAGTCTTCAAACGACCCGAATATGGGCCAATAATTTGCCTACCTCCCCAAACTTCAACACAATAATGAATCATTTTTACTTTATCCTTTCCCCGCCTAAAAGGGGAATCACTCCAATTCTTAATCATTAACCCCAGTGGACTATCTGGGGGAATAGGGGGCAACCTAGCACTAGGCATTACCCCACCCATGGGACCAGAAGGCTTACTCTTCTTCTGTCCCATCTTCCGGAGTGCCTTCACACACACACAGAGCCGCTTCCCCCTGGTCGTGGCCCAGTCCCTCGCGGGATGTGGGAACCGCACTACTGAGGGGTCCGCACTCACTTCGTCCGCAATTGGACGTCTCACACAGACGCACTCCGGGATCACCAACCCCAACCGAACGGATCACCGGCCTATACTTACACACCCCGTGGGTCTTCGTTCGGTCTTCGTGCACAAAGATTGCTTGGGGTTACCGGTTTTATTTGCTTGTGCCTAATTTTGGGTTCGTCGGTGAAGGGCTCGAGCGGGATTTCCCGTTCCCGGGGCCGCCAGAATCGGCGGGGCGCCTCCCCTAGAGGGATTCCCAGTCAATCCGCCTTCATCCGAGTCACGGCACCAAATTTGTTATAAGTGAGACCATACAAATTTCTTGGTCTATCAGAAATATTTTATTAATTAAGTAAGCAGGCACAAGCAAAACAGCGCTGGGCGGCTGGGGAGTCTCCGCTCCACCACAGCACGCAACTTTCCCTTTTCAGTGTCGCCGTTTTATAGCATCCAAGTTTCGGTTTGTCAGGACTTGTTGGACCTTCTGAAGCTGTGCAGTTCGTTGTTGGGGGTCGTTGTTTTTCTTTCAATGGTCATGCGTTGTGCTCGTGTTCAAGGGGGAGGGTAGTGAAGCGGGAAACAGTATTTCACAGAGTCTGTTTTACCAAGGATGTTCATCCAACACCCCCTCCCCACTATCTACTTGCTTAGTCTTCCCCCTTAACAAGGTCGTAAATTGCAAAACCTTATCTTCTCAGCAGATCCTCTGAATTCCTTTTAAAGACAATGAACAAACACCCGCTAATTTATCACAAAACACATCCAGTTTTCCTACACATAACTGTCACATTCACATTTCCTTTGTCTCCTTGTCTTCACTGCCTCCAGTGTTCTGCTCTAACGAGCTCCAACAAAGGCTATCACAGTGCTAGCCCTAGTAGGGCCTGGGCACCATGAGGGATGCCATACGAGCAGTGGTGCTGCTCACTAGGAACCAGGCCAGCTTCCTACAGAGCTGCTTTATGAGGAGCATGGCCACCAAGAAGATCTGAGTTATCAGACTCAGATCAGATCTTGGCCTTTCCAGGTCATTTCACTTCAGACAGAAGTGACCTCCCAGTCATTGCCCCAGTCACATTCCTCCTGCTGGGGCAGGAGATCCTGAGGCAGAGCTGACCTCTCTCTAGCCCCCTCGGTACCTGTTTTTCACTTTCTGGGTTAGAGATTAAGCAAAGATATAGTGGGAGTGTTTGGTGTTCTGCTTGTGGTGTCAGGTCTGTGGTAAAGGTATGGACAAGGTCTGTGGTTTAGGATTTTTTAGGTCTGCCAAGAAGTCTAGGGTTGAATAGAGCATTTTAATTTTAGTGTTAAGGGAAGGGATTAGGGTTAGCAAGAGAGAAAATGGACTCCGTTAAGAGTGTTGCAGTAGCATTTAGGTTTAGGGATTGAAATTCCTGGTTCAAGCAATGTAAGGGCCATACGTGACTGTTTTAAGCCAGTGTTACTGCAGCATCTACATTACATGAACCGTCTTAGCTCTATGAAATCATACATTTCTGCTGGCCAAGCTCGTCTTCCCACCCCAAAATCTCACATCTCTCTTGTCCAGGCTGCTCCTGACCTCCCCATATCTTATTGGGATCAGCTCTCTGATTTTTGATCCCAGAATATCTGTCTCGCCTCTGTTGGCTACTCTAGTCTTGAGACAGAAGTGGCACTGTTGTCAGGAAGGAAAAGGGCACAAAGGTCTCTAGGAGCATCCCTCACAATGTGCCCATCAGCTCTGCACCTCCACAAATCTGTGCTTCCTACCTACAAGTTTTGTTTCCAGATTGGCTTCTATGGTGCAGGGTTCCTTTTCCCAGGCCCTCACGCATGGTTTTGTTTCGGATGTGCAGGGATGGAATAAGGAAATCCAAGGCACGGATGGAACTGAGCTTGCCAAAGGATGCAAAGAATAACCGAAGAGATTCTACAGATACATTGCTCAGAAAAGAAAGGGCAAGGAGAGTGTACCCCCTCTGATGGATGAGAAGGGTGAACTGGTAATGACAGACATGGAGAAGGCTGAGGGACTCAGCAACGTCTTCTCCTCAGTCTTCACCGCCAGTCAGGCTTCCCAAGTCTTTCATTTCCCTGAACCCACAGATGGAGGCTGGGGGGCAAAGTCCCACCCTCTGTAAGTGAAGAGCAGGTTCGAGACCACCTGATGAACCTAAACACGTACAAGTCTATGGGGCATGATGACTTGCACCCCACGTCCTGAGGGAACTGGCTGATGTAGTTGCCAAGCCTCTCTCCATCCTATTTGAAGAGTCCTGGCAGTCAGGTGAAGTCCCTGGTGACTGGAAAAAGGGAAACATCACTCCCCTTTTGATTAAGGGTAGGAAGGAGGACCCAGGGAACTACAGAACGGTGAACCTCACCTCAGTGCCTGGCAAGACCATGGAAAAGATCCTCCTGGAATCAGTGTCAGGCACATGCAAGACAAAGAGGTGATCCGAGACAACCAGCATGGCTTCACCAAAGGGTAAATTGTGCTGGCCCAATCTGATGGGTTTCTGCAATGGAGTGACCACATCACACAGCAAGGGAAGATCGACTGATGTCATCTACTTGGACTTCAGATTATCTATACGATCTTTAATGTCCCTTCCAGCATGGGCCATTCTGTGATTCGATGGTCTCACAAACTATATCTCAAGCATGACTCCCATCCCATCAGCCTTCCTGTGGTCTCTCACCTGACCAGAACAGAAGGTGCCTCGCCATCATCTTCAGTGCCATGTGCATGCCTCTGCCCTTTACGGTCCCTGTCTGTGCCACATTCCTGCTGCTGGTCCGTCAGCTCCAGAGACAGAAGTGACCTCCCAGCCTCCTTCCCAGCCACGTGCTTCCTGCAGGCCTAGCAGATCCTGAGGCACACCTGATCCCATCACAGCATTCCCAGCCAGCTCCTCCTTGTGGCCTCTGCTCTGATCGCATACCTGTCACCTCATATGCCTCTTCAAATGCCATGCGACTGCTGCAGGACCTCACAGCCCCTGTGTCCTGGTTCCAGATAGGACAGAGTTAATTTTTCCTCATAGTAGCTGGTAGGGTGCTATGTTTTGGATTAGGATGAGAAGAGCGCTGATAACATGCTGATGTTTTAATTGTTGTAGAGCAGTGCTTACACCAGGCCAAGGACTTTTCGGCTTCTCGCTCTGTCCTGCCAGCGAGCAGGCTAGGGGTGCAGCAGGAGCTGGGAGGGGACAGACCCAGGACAGCTGACCCAAACTGGCCAAAGGGGTATTACATACCATCTGACGTCATGCTAAACAATATATAGGGGTGGCTGGCCGGGGTGGGGGGGCCGGCTGCTCGGGGATAGGCTGGGCATCGGTCAGTGGGTGGTGAGCAATTGCATTGTGCATCACTTGTTTCTTACACATTATTATGATTAATACTATTATCATTATCACTATTATTATTATTATTGTTATTATTATATTCCTGTCTTAATAAACTGTCTTTATCTCAAGTCACAGGCTTCACTTTCCCGTTTCTCTCCCCCATCCCAGAGAGGGAGGGGGGAGGGTGAGCGAACGGCTGTGTGGTGTTTAGCTGCCAACCAGGTTAAACCACAACACCCTGCCCTGCCCCAAGGGGACAAACAGCTGAAGTTAGGGGTAGGAGTGGGGTTGAAGCTGAGATGTGCTGTGTGCATGGTGGAGGGCTTTGGGGGTTAGGTGTTCAGGACAAAGATTAGGGATTAGAGGTCACCTTCCGGGGTTAAGGGAATGGCAAGGGCTTTAAGGGAGGGATTGGTGTCCTGCTCAAGGATCCTGCTCAAGGTTTAGGATAGGGGCAAGCTTTGAGTCTTATAGTTTAGTTCTGGGTTGAGGGCTAGGGTTAAGGCTGGGATTAAGCTGGTTAGACTTAATCATCCTTCTGCTTGCTCTTCTAATAGAAAATGGGTTTAATATCTGCCTTTTCCAAGTCCCGGGAAATGTCTTTGATCAATCCATCCTCTCCAAGGTCTTTGAGATAGGTCTTATGACGATTTTTTTTTTTTTCCTCCCAGTTCTCTCCTCCATCCCAATGGATGAGTAGATTTGTAGTGCTGAGCTGCCTGTCGGGTCAAACCAAAGCAAGTCTTCTTGGTTCCTTGTGTGGAGCACAAAGGTTGAGATGACAGATCTGACCAGAGCGTTTTAAAAGTAAGTTGTTCTAAGCATTAGATCAGTTTAACAGTTGCTGATCACAATGTCGATCTTTTTGATCTGGGGTCTGTTGTGTTTGTTTTCAGAATTGTGTTGTATAGCACATTGCTAACTGTCTGACTTCCATGTCATGCTGTTCATCAATTCTGGGGACAGGTTTAAGGTTAATCTTTTGCTGTATTGGATAACTCTGACTTAGGATAGGATAAAAGTATTGCCACCTCTGTACCTTGGGAACCATCTCTTCATCTCTTAGAAACTCTTAATAATTACACTCTTTTACACTTTTTCACTTTTCTCCTCAAGGGGTAAATCTATGCGGTGTGGGGCAGGAGGTGGGGGGGTGGAACTGGTATGGACAGTGGGGGAGGCCTTTCCCCACTGGTTCACTCTCCCTTTCTCCTTCACCTCCCCCTTCTCCTACAGGCTAATTACAATAGCTCTTCCAAGCTTTGAATATCCTTGGGATGGTCAAACCAGCATGTTCCTATTGTTACATTTCCTGCATGTGTTCCATCTTTTGTTTATGTTTAAGCAACTACTTAAGCATGCCATCCAGAGATCTGTCCAGAGGCAGGAGAGTGAGGAGTGGCAGGGAGTGTGGGAGGATCTGGGCACGCACCTAGAGCAGGGGGCACCTCCAAAGCTTTGGAACTTCACCCCAGAGCAAGTGCAGAATCCTAAAAAACTGGTTAAATGCTTGGAAAAGTGGTGTTATCACCCTGGCATTTCTAAGAGACACATACCACTGCAGTGTGCTGGGTCTCAGCCTATGCCTACAGAGCCACAATCAATGCCACTCCAACCTCTGTGACAAGCCCTGCAGCCACTCCAACCCCTCTGACAGACCCTGCAGCCACTACAGCATCTGCAAAATGCCCTGCAGCAACTCCAGCTCCTTTTGTGGGCCCTCTGTCTGGGCCAAAGAAGCAACCTGTGTCTATATCAGTTGCTCTTATATGCAAGAAAAAACAATGGATATGAAAGTCAGTTTTTTTAGAGAGAAAATAAAATCCTACCTAGCCAAGAAAGGAGGAGAAAGAAGATGAGGCAGGCTTCAGAAAAGCTGGGCCATCATGTGAGTAGGAGGACCAAGAGGAAGAGGTCCTAAGAGCATCAGTAATCACTTGATTCCTATACCTATGCTGCTCTGGTGCTGGGAGAAATGGGGCCCCTCCCTGGAGTTAGAGGGCAGGAAAGGAGAGATGGTGGGTACACACGATGTGTCACCCTGTGGTTTCACCTGTGTGACCATGGAGAGGACATGAGAAAGTGGGATGGAAAATCTGCCTCAACCCTAGAGGCACAGGTATGTGAGTGGCAAGGAACAACAATCCCTAAAAGGGGTTCTTAGAGAACTGCTGCTCCACTTTCCAGCGGGCAGTCCTGCAGACACAGTAAGGAATACTATGGGCAGGACTAGAGGGGCCCTGCCTCCAGCCAGGGGGAGGAAGGGGACGATCGGCTGTATTGGGCTGTGTGGATTCGATGGCCTTGCACATCAGGCCCCCAGAAGTCTCAGGCTCCAGTGGACACCACTGCACAGCGTACCCTAGTGCCATCAAGCTGTGGAGGGGTGAACCCATTTGTATGTCTGGAGTGACAGGGGGATGCCAACACTGACCTGTACTGGAGGCTGAAGTGAGTCTAAGTGGGAAGGAGTGGCAAAAGCACCCCACTGGGACTGGCCCCGGACTCTGTGCATCCTTGGAAGAGACTGCTTCAGGAGAGGAGAGATACTTCAAGGACCAAAAAGGGTATGGGTGGGCTTTTGGCACAGCTGCCTTGGAGACGGAGGACATGATGCTGTTGTCTGCCTTGCCTTGGTCTCTCACAGGACCCTTCTGTTGTGGGGTTGATGAGGGCTGAAGGACAGCTGGTGCCAATCACTGCCACAGCCGTGCACCTCAGTCAGTAGAGCACCAAGGGAGTCCGCTGACAGAGGATTGTCGTGGCCTGAAGGAAGTCATGCAGTGCTGAGTGCTGCCATGCCGGACACGGTAGAGCTTCCATGCAAGCTGGGATCAAAGGCACCCAAGCGTTTTGCCACAACTGATATCGCTAATGCATTTTTCTCCATGCGTTTGCCAGCAGACTGAAGGCCACAGCTTGCTTTCAACCTGGCATCGACTGCCCCAGGGCAGGAAACTCAGCCCTACCATTTGCCATGGACTGATTCAGAGTGCCCTGGAAGAGGAGGAAGCTCCTGAACACCTGCAGTACATGGATGGCATCGTTGTGTGGGGTGACAGAGCAGAGGAAGTGTTTGAGAAAGGGAAGAAAATACTCCAAATTCCTCTGCAAGCTGATTTCACACTAAAAGAACTGAAGGTGAAGGGACGTGCACAAGAGATCCTGCTGCAGGCTGGCCAGGGCGCAGCGGACCAATGCTCAGGGACAGGTTGAGCATCAGTGAGGGGCTTCTCAGGAATTGCATGGTGCATCACTTGCTTTGTACATATTATTGTCATTATTTTTACTGTTATTATTGTTATTATTACTGTTTTAACTCCTTTTTCCGTCTTTTCAAATTTTCAATCATTCATTATTGTTTGGGCCCTTGTGCTTAGTGAAACACATCCAGTTTTCCTACACACCAGTGCCACCTTCACAGTGCCTTTGTCTCCTTGTCCTCCCTGCCTCCAATGCTCTGCTCTAACGAGCTCCAAGGGAGGCTGTGTCAGTGCTGGCCCTCAGGGGGACACTGCAGGAAACTTGCCTCTGACTTGGACTTGTTGAGAGATGGCTTCAATTGTCTCTCAGTGCCTGAGGCTCGTGGGTTCATCACCGAAACCCCCCGAGGGGGGATTCCAATGCCTTGGGCTGGGCGTCTGGTGCTGAGCTGGGCCGGGCTCCTGGGACAGAGAGAGCTCGTGGCAAGAGGGCCCTGGTGCAGAGAGACAGCTGTGCCCAGGAGCAGCTCCTGTGCACAGCGCAGCAGGGCTGGGGGCTCTGACCGCAGGTGGCACAGGGACAGGAGAGAAGGAGAGAGGGCTTGGAGGCAGTGAGGAGCGCAGCAACAGAGGGCAGCGTGTGGCAGGACAGATCTGCAGGCTCTTGGCACCGTGAGTCTCTGGCAGCAGGGCCATGCAGGTGGGGTTGCCAGAGGGGTCTTCTACAGCTGGCACATCTGATGCCTGATAGCCGCTGTCAGGATGTCTGTTACTCCAGCGAGGAGTAGAAGATGCTTTAGTGAATGTCATTTATAAGGGGGCATTTGAAGGGGAAGACTGAGGATTGGTTAATCTGAGATTTTTGGATTCTGTGCTTTCAGATTCCTGTTGTGGAGGGGAATCTGAGTGAATCTTTGCACATAGACTGTGGGATGGGTATGTGAGCATGTACAGGGAGGAGATGTGGGGACACAGGACCAGCTCCCAGCAGGGACACGGGCAGGCAGCAGGGACATGGACAGGTGGTGAGAGGGAGCTGCTGCCAGAAATGCTGTGCGAGGGAGGGCTCAGGCACCTCCCTGGAAAAATCGTTGCTCTCCTCTCCCACCAGCACAGCGCAGCTGAGATCAGAACTGATGGACAGACTGGCTGTGCTCTCTGAAGTACACTCGGCACCAGAGAAATAGTATCTGTAACTCTGAGGATCTACAAGGTTTCACTTGAAGTGCAGCAGGAATGACAGTATAGAAAAAAGAAATTGCCACAGCCCTTCTCTGCCCTTAGGGGACTTGGCAGCAAAAATTCGTTCATGTCAAGAGTTAAGTTAATCTGAGAATACTCCATGTTCCTCTTTACTTCTTTCTATAGGTAAGGACTGTTAACTACACTGTCCACAGCAGAGTCCTCTGCTCCTAGGGACAGCCTCAGGCAGCACCAGTCAGAGGTCATGAAAGGGACCTGCCTAATGTCTGCTTAATAGGTTGAAACTGAATCACATATTATCAGATAATTCTGTTGTATTTTCTTACTGAGTTTTCCCTCCTTGGTCAGCACCCCATGCCAAGAACCAGCAAATGCCCAACAGCAGCTCTGTGAGCGAGTTCCTCCTGCTGGCATTTGCAGACACGCAGGAGCTGCAGCTCCTGCACTTCGGGCTCTTCCTGGGCATCTACCTGGCTGCCCTCCTGGGCAACGGCCTCATCCTCACCGCCGTAGCCTGCGACCACCGCCTCCACACCCCCATGGACTTCTTCCTCCTCAACCTCGGCCTCCTCGACCTGGGCTGCATCTCCACCACTCTCCCCAAAGCCATGGCCAATGCCCTCTGGGACACCAGGGTCATCTCCTATCAAGGGTGTGCCACACAGGTCTTCTTTTCTGTCTACTTGGTTGTAGCAGAGTTTTCCCTTCTCACCCTCATGTCCTATGACCGCTAAGTGTCCATTTGCAAGCCCCTGCACTATGGGAGCCTCGTGGGCAGCAGAGCTTGTGCCCAGATGGCAGCAGCTGCCTGGGGCAGTGGCTTTCTCAATGCTGTCCTGCACACGGCCACTACATTTTCCCTGCCCCTCTGCCAAGGCAATGCTGTGGACCAGTTCTTCTGTGAGATCCCCCAGATCCTCAAGCTCTCCTGCTCAGACGCCAACCTCAGGGAAGTTGGGGCACTTGTGTTTAGCGTTTGTTTAGTCTTTGGTTGTTTTGTCTTCATTGTGCTGTCCTATGTGCAGATCTTCAGAGCGGTGCTGAGGATGCCCTCTGAGCAGGGCCGGCACAAAGCCTTCTCCACGTGCCTCCCTCACCTGGCTGTGGTCTCCCTGTTTGTCAGCACTGCCATGGTTGCCTACCTGAAGCCCCCCTCTGTCTCCTCACCATCCCTGGACCTGGTGGTGGCAGTTTTATATGTGGTAGTACCTCCTGCAGTGAACCCCCTCATCTACAGCATGAGGAACCAGGACCTGAAAGCCACACTGAAGAAACTGATTCTAGTGGTAATATTTACTTAGCAATGATTCGGCTATCTCACTTTTCTAGTTTTATTCAAGTTAATTTCAGGCAATCTTTGACCTTGATGTGTAGTATTGTTTGTAATTCTGTTTGCAGATAAATGTTTGCTTTCATTCCTCTTTTCCAGATGACCAACCCTCTGTTTGACCGAGAGGTATTCTGTAAACGTGTTTATTCCTAAATGACACCTGGCCTCTGTTGTGGCATCTCGGTACTAAAAGTGAAGTTGCTCAGTGCTCAGGGCTCCTCTTCCCAAACTGGAGTGCAGAAGACGCTCAGGGAATGCCAGGCTCAAGGCCTCACTCTTGTGCTTGGGTGCCACCTGGACACAGGGGCACGAGGGCACGGGGTGCTGGGTGAGGGAGTCAGGGCTGGACTGAGTCATCACTGGTGGATTCCCAGTGCACCTGGAGGCCCTGACTGGTCAAGAAGCAGCTTCCTGGGATTGAAACGTGACAGGGCTGGTGGCATCAGGGAGGTATTGGGAGCCACCAGGATATCCTAAGGGTTCTCCTGGGATGCCGTGTGCCTTGTGTTGGCTGGGCAGCGAGTGGGTCTTCACAGTAAAGCTAAGCCAAAGGATGCATGGGCTGATGGGAGCTCTGCAATGCCAGGACACACAGCGAGGCCACAGCACAAAGGTCTCAGAGGCCTTCAGTGAACAAGCGGAAAGGGCCAAGACTGGGTGACAAGGCGACGGCACGGGGGTGGGGAGAGGTGGGCAGGGGCTGGTCTGGGCTGGGCAGTGCCCGGCAGAGGGCACCAGCAGCATCAGGGAGCGGTGGCAGCATGCAGGGGAGGGCTCCCAGCAGGGCTTGGTGCTGCAGAGCCAGGGCTGGGGAAGGGAGCCCAGAGCTGCAGGGGCAGGGGACACGAGGCCGCTCGGGGCCCTTGCTGGCCTGGGCAGAGCAGGAAGGGGGCCCAGGGCATTTGTCACCTCACCGCAGCCTGCCACGACCTGCACGGCACTCACGGAGCGTCCAGGGCCTGGCTCTGCCCCGTGGTGCGCAGGGAGAGGGCAAAGCCTCTCTGAAAAAGAGGCTGAAACTGAAAAAGGTCCCTCCGCTGCCCCGTGGTGTGACAGGGCCAGGGTTGGAAACGTTACCTGTATTTGATGTAGTTCTTGTATAATTTGCATTGGTGATGGCACAAAAAGACAGCTCCTTCAGTAGTGATGTACATCCTTCTTCATGTTAGGACACCACTCAGCGTCCTTCACTCTGCTTTATCTCACAGATGAACTGGATTAGGTCTCCTTGATTACTCTGAGGCACAGTGCAGTGCTTTTTGCCTTCTGACACTCCAGCACAATATGTGTGACTTTCCCTTACTCTGCGCATTGACCTGACGGGTCATTTCACATTTTTCACTTTGCCTAGTTAGAAGGGGATGGTTCCCCAAAACGGTGAAAGCTGATGGGTTCTGCCTCAGCCATTTGAAGTGTCCTGCTCTTGAGTCTTTCAGCCTCAGTTTTCCACACATGACCCAGGATGGTAAATGGATGTTTAGTTGTCTCCTAGGAAGGAGGGAGAGTGTCTTGGGATCCCAAAGGCCATTTCAAATTTAGGTCTATCCCAAGAAACGGCTGAAGAAGGAATTTGCCTTGAAGGGGTTTCCTGTGCTGGGCTGGGCTGCAGTTTCAAGGAGAAAGAGCACTGCTGGCAGTGGAGGTGCCCGGGAAACATCACCTGTCCCCACCTTATCCACCAACGGGCTCTGGTCTCCTACAGGTCCTTTCAGACAGCTTCCATTCCAGGGAATTACTCTAAATGCACCAGAGCCTCTGGAGGCCTAATGATTTCATTGAAAGCAGAACCAGGAAATGTGATTTCAAGGAAATATTTCAAATGTGAGTAAACTACTCTGAGGACCTTGGCACTGGTTGCTTATGGTCAGACAGCAAAGCTCTGCCTCAGTACCCAGTATTTTCTTCAGTACTTAAGTCATAAAGCAACTACTCATTACCTCAAATGATTCAATCCCTTCTGTAAAATGTCACACAGTGTAGTTTCTCTCACGATGAAATAGGCATTTTCAGGATGAAATCACAGAAAAAGAAAAACTGGTGTTCTCCTGTACTTGCATTGTCATCGCTTTGTCTATCATGGTGTGCTCCCTCATCTTCCAGGTACATCCACCTGTCTTGATTAAGCAGTCCATGTGAATGTCCCCTTTCCAGCTGCCTGTCTGGAGCTATGCACTTCCCATGGTTCTCCTGGCTTGCCCTCCCCTTCCTCCTGGATCACTCAGACCGCCCTCACCAACCCAGGTGCTGCTTTGAGCTTCAGGGAGTTGAAGCTTGCCCATCTATCTGCAGTCTGTCTAACTGTGTCCTTAGAAAGCTCATCATCATTTATCATTGAATTAATATCATATGGATTAATTCTAATCTTAACACTTATAATTTCCGATCTATCAGTATAAAAGACTTCTTGTCCAGTCATCCTTTTGGGAACACAAACCTCACAGGAGGCATACAGGATGAGGAGCTTGCTTTGCTTGTGGGAACTTGCTGCATGTTTTCCTGTTGTTTGTTTTGAAATAAGGAGAAACCCTTCTGCGCCTGTGTGCATCCAGGTCTCTAAGGCAAGCAGGAGGGAGCTGGTGCAAAGGAGCTGTAACATCCAGCTGCAGACTTCTGTGCCGACGTCTGGTGGAAGGAAAAGTGATGCAAGCGCCAAAGAGAGAAATGTCAGGGCTGGGGTGGTGAGGAGCAAGGTTCTCCATGCAGTGTCAGAGCTCAAGGGTCTGCTTTTCCTCCCTGTGCAGGTCTCCAAAGGAGACACCCTGGATCAATATCAGTTAGAGAATAATGCTCCAAACTGAAATTCAACTAAACGCATCCTTTAAGATGAGAAAAGATTTTTTTCAGGTGCTTCTTGAAATCTTCCTCCTTAACTACACCATGAAAGCTCTCCAATTAGCTGCACAAGTCTTGAAGACTTGAAGAAAATTATGGGAGAGATATGTCTGCTTAGGACATTCTGCATTTTAATGAGCTCCATGGTGTATTTTGGTGCTCAGTTTATGAAGCTCAGGTACTGAGAGGAGAATGATGCAACTGCTTGAGAAAGTAAAGTCAGGAGGAAAAGTTGAAGTGACTTGGAGTATTAATGGGCCCCACTGAGGGCTGTTACTAACAAAGCCTACTCATGGACTTCTTAGGGCAGATAATTAGAGGCCATGATTCCAGACAGGCAAAGCGCTGTGCTGAGAAAAGTCTTGGTTGGTTTTGGTGAAGCAGAAGGGCCAAGGCCTGACCCCAGCCACTGGGAGGGGAGATCCTGCACCCCCACGTCTGGCTCAGGGCTCTTCTTGGGGTCTGTATGATGTGGTGGGCAGTGTGATGCCATGAGAAGAACTTCATTAGGACACCTCCCCACCCCTGCACAGGGTATCAAGGAAGCAGTGAGGCCCCATTACAATGACTATATCTCGTCTCCTCAGTAGCTCTAGCAAAACGGGACAAAAACGTCAGGGCTGTTGGGGCCTTCCATTCTTGCCAGCACCCTCTGCCTTCTCCTCTGCAGGCTTTCCTTTGCCCTATTTCCTTGAAGCCTGCAGACACCCATCTCTGTCCACCACCTTGCCCTCATCCAGGACTTTCCATCATCTCGCCCATGTCTCATCAACCCTCACCAGCTGTTCCTTGAAACACAAAGCTAGGGTCAGATTTTTGAGTAACCTCTGGGACCACAACACTACCCTTTGAGGGACATTTCTTCCTCCTTGTGGCCAGTGCCAACATTCCAAGTTGCACTTTGTGGTAGTTTTTCTCTCTTGCTCTTTCCTACTACCAAAGAAAGCTCCATCAGGGTGAAAACCACTCCTGAAGCAGGCATCCCAACCCATCAGGCTCCTTGCGGCCTGTCAGCCAAGCACACAGAAGTCACCTCACCAGCATCTCCCAAGGCCTGGGCCTGCTACTGGCCTTGCAGCTTCTTGGCTAGACACAGCCAAGCCTTGTGCCTCCTGCTGTCCAGTCCTGGACTCAAGCAGAAGGGACAGGACAACCCCTCTGCGGGCCTTCTTTCTGTCTGGGTCCTCCTGGGGATGGAGGCAGAGGGGATCCCACGGTCGGCATGCCAAGCAGGGGCCTTCTGCTGGCCTAGCAGGGCCACTGGCAGATGTCAGCCCCAAAGTGCACATCCCAGGGAGAAGCCAAGGGTGACCTGCCACCTCCAGACACAAGGGACCTCACAGTCCCTTTGCGTGACACGTTCCTGCTGCTGCCCTATCAGCTGCAGAGACAGAAGTGACCTCCCAGTCACTGCCCCAGTCACATTCCTCCTGCTGGGGCAGGAGATCCTGAGGCAGATTTGACCTAGGGAAAATGTAGCTGACCTACAGAGCCCCCTCGGTACCTGTTTTTCACTTTCTGGGTTAGAGATTAAGCAAAGTTTTAATTGGAGTCTTTGGTGTTCTGCTTGTGGTGTCAGGTCTGTGGTTAAGGTATGGACAAGATCTGTGGTTTAGGTTTTTGTTTAGGTCTGCCACTAAGTGTAGGGTTAAATAGAGCAATTTAATGGTATTGTTAAGGGAAGGCATTAGGGTTAGCAAGAGAGAAAATGGATTCCTTTCAGAGTGTTGTAGTAGGATTTATATTTAGGGATTAATTTTATTGGTTCAAGTGAGGTAAGGGCCATACATGACTGCTTTAAGTCAGTGTTATCATAGCATCTACATTACATGATCCCTCTTACCTGTATGAAATCATTAATTTCTGCTGGCCAAGCTCTTCTTCCCACCCCAAAATCTCACATCTCTCTTGTCCAGGCTGCTCCTGACGTCCTCATATCTTATTGGGATCAGCTTTCTGATGACATTCTTGATCCCAGAGTATCTGTCTAACTTCTGCTGGCTACTCCATTCCTGAGATAGAAGTGGCATTGTAATCAGGAGGGAAAAAGACACAAAGGTCTTTAGGATCATCCTGAACAATGGGCCCATCAGCTCTGCACCTCCACAAAACTGCGTTTCCTACCTACAAGTTTCCAGAATGGCTTCTCTGGTGCAGGGTTCCTTTTCCCAGGCCCTCAGGCATGGATTTGTTTCGGATGTGCAGGGATGGGATAAGGAAAGCCAAGGCATGGATGGAACTGAGCTTAGCAAGTGAAGCAAAGAATAAAAGGAAGATTCTACAGATACATGGCTCAGAAAAGAAAGTCCAAGGAGCGTGTACCCCCTCTGATGGCTGAGAAGGGTGAGCTGGTAATGACAGACATGGAGAAGGCTGAGGGACTCAGCAACGTCTTCTCCTCAGTCTTCCCTGCCAGTCAGGCTTCCCAAGTCTTTCATTTCCCTGAACCCAGAGATGGAGGCTGGGGGGCCAAAGTCCCACCTGCTGGAAGTGAAGAGCAGGTTCGAGACCACCTGATGAAACTCAACACGTACAAGTCTATGGAGCCTGATGACTTGCACCCCAGGTCCTGAGGGAACTGGCTGATGTAGTTGTCAAGCCTCTTTCCACCCTATTTGAAGAGTCCTGGCAGTCGGGTGAAGTCCCTGGTGACTGGGAAAAGGGAAACATCACTCCCCTTTTGATTAAGGGTAGGAAGGAGGATCCAGGGAACTACAGAACGGTGAGCCTCACTTCTGTGCCTGGCAAGATCATGGAAAAGATCCTCCTGGAATCAATGTCAAGGCACATGCAAGAGAAAGAGGTGATCAGAGACAGCCAGAATGGCTTCACCAAAGGGTAAATTGTGCCTGACCAATCTGGTACATCTACAATTCCATCTATTTGGAATTGTGTTGTCACAGTACACCATGACATTCCGGTCTCCAAATTCTAGAGATATGCATTTGATGGGTGGACCATTGAGTGGATAAGGAGTTGGCTTGAAGGTCACACCCAGAGAGTGATGGTCAACGGCTCTATGCCCAAGTGGAGGCTGGTGATGAGTGGCATCCGTCAGGGTCTATCCTGAGCTAAGTACTTTTTAATATCTTTATCAATGACATGGACAGTGGGGTAGGGTGCACCCTCAGCAAGTGTGCAGATGACACCAAGCTGAGGGGTGTAGTGGATGCAACAGAGGAAGGGATGCCATCCAAAGGGTCCTGGACAAGCTTGAAATTTGGGCCCATGTTAACCTAAGGAGGGTCAACAAGTCCAAGTGCAAGGTGCTGCATGTGGGCTGGGGAAATCCCAGACATGGGGATAGGCAGGGAGAAGAACTCATTGAGAGCAGCCCTGCAGAGAAGGACTTGGGGATAGTGCTGGATGAAAAGTTTGAAATGAGCCAGCAGTGTGTGCTGGCAGCCCAGAAGGCCAAGTGCATCCATGGCTGCATCAAGAGAGGAGTGGCCAGCAGATAGAGGCAGGTGATTGTCCCCCTCTGCTCTGCCCTTGTGAAGACTCACCTGGAGTACTGTGTCCAGGTTTGGGGCCACCAGCACAAGAAAGATGTTGACCTCCTACAGCAAATCTAGAGGAGGGCTCCAAAGATGATCAGAGGGGTGGAGCACCTCACCTGTGAAGACAGGCTGAAGGAGTTAGGTTTGTTCAGCCTGGAGAAGAGGAGGCTCCAGGGAGACCTCCTTGCAGCTTTTCAAACGTTAAAGGGGTCTTTCAAAAACAATGGAGAAGGACTCTTTACTCGGGTAGACAATGACAAGAGGATGTGGGAATGGTCTTTTAGATTTAGACTAGACATTAGGAGGAAAATCTTCAGTGTAAGGGTAGTGAGGTACTGGAACAGGTTGCCCAGAGAAGTTGTGGATGCCCCATCCCTGGAAGTGTTCAAGGCCAGGCTGGATGAGGCCTTGGCCAACCTGATCTAGTGGGTGGAATCTGGGGGGAGTTCAGTTAGATGATCTTTAAGGTCCCTTCCAACCCAAGCCATTCTACGATTCTATGATACTAGGATGAAAATTAACTCAATCCTAACCAAAACCAGGACACAAATAGACTAAGGGCAAGATACCTCTGTGTGTATATCAAAAGAGAGGATAGATGGTGATAGTTATTTAGAAAGTGTCAGACCTGAGTATGACATAGGAACAATGGTATGGAATGAGGGGTGGATATAGTCTGAGTTTTAGCTGGGATAGACTTAATTTTTCTTCCTAGGAGCTGGGGGTCAAGGTGCAGCACCTTGCACTTGGACTTGTTGACCCTCCTTATGTTAGCTGGGGATCAAGGCCTGGCCCTTTTCCTTGGTGAAACACATCCAGCTTTTCTACACATCAAGGTCACCTTCACATTGCCTTTGTCTCCTTGTCCTCACTGCCTCCAATGCTCTGCTCTAACGAGCTCCAAGGGAGGCTGTGTCAGTGCTGGCCCTCAGGGGGACACTGCAGGAAACTTGCCTCTGACTTGGACTTGTTGAGAGATGTCTTCAATTGTCTCTCAGTGCCTGAGGCTCGTGGGCTCCTCAGCAAAGCCCCCCGAGGGGGGATTCCAATGCCTTGGTCTGGGCGTGTGGTGCTGAGCTGGGCCGGGCTCGTGGGACAGAGAGAGCTCGTGGCAAGAGGGCCGTGGTGCAGAGAGACAGCTCTGCCCAGGAGCAGCTCCTGTGCACAGCACAGCAGGGCTGGGGGCTCTGACCGCAGCTGGCACAGGGACAGGAGAGAAGGAGAGAGGGCTTGGAGGCAGTTGGCAGTGGGAGGATGCTGAGAGCTGCCTGCAGGAGAAATCTGCACAGCCCTTGACAACGTACATCTCTGGCTGCAGGGCCATGCAGCTGCACGTCCTGGAAGGGTCTCCTGCTGGGTCTTGTTTCTGGGAGGGCAGTGGGCAATGCAGTAGGCTTTGGGGGTCCTGCTGGATGGCACTGCCAGGTGAGGAAGTCTGGCCGAAGCCCCTTGGAGTGTCATAATCCAGCTGCCCCTAGTCAGCCAAGAGTGGGTGGCCAAGCCTCCTTCAGACACTGCAGGGGATGCAGATGGTATATTGGGACGCCCCAGCTTGCGGATATTCATATCTGTCTGTGGGGTGTTCTTCTGGGCTGGAGGCTGCTCTCTAGCAGGATGCAGCTCTCTCGTGGCATCCTTGTGTTATCCAGGATCCCCGAGGAGGAGACACCTCCGTGCTAAGGCCATGTCCGTGCTGCTGGATGGCTGTCTGTGGGCAGCTGGAGTGAGGCCTCTGCAGCCCTGTCTAGGAGGGAAGAGCTGAGATCCTGCTCAGGCACCAAGAGACAAGGTGAGAATTCTGTCCAGATGAACTGGGACTGGGGCTTCTCTGCTTTAAGCAGTCTCCACTTATTGGGAAACACAAGAGTGTGATCACTGTCCTAAGCATAGGAATATTTGCCTTGCTGTACATTGGTTGCATGAGTTCTTTGGAACAACACTGCAAAGTTTATAGATCTCATAAGTGGATTGAACTTGAGTTTCCCCCATGTTCCTGCTACCAGCCTGCTGCACAGCAGGAAGGACTCCTCTGGAGCCCACAGCAGCCCCTGCTCCCAGTGCCACTCTCAGCCAGCTCCAGCTCCAGCTCAAGCAGGAGAGCTGCAGAAAGGTTCTCCTGCAAAAGGAGAGGCTTGGGATGAGAGTGCTGTAAGAACTGCAACAGGTTTTCCTGAGAGAAGTCTGTTCTAACTTTTTTCTGCCTTCTCCTTTTCAACAGACAACAGTGTCCAAAGTCTGCAAATGGCCAACAGCAGCTCTGTGAGCGAGTTCCTCCTGCTGGCATTCGCAGACACGCGGGAGCTGCAGCTCCTGCACTTCGGGCTCTTCCTGGGCATCTACCTGGCTGCCCTCCTGGGCAACGGCCTCATCCTCACCGCCGTAGCCTGCGACCACCGCCTCCACACCCCCATGTACTTCTTCCTCCTCAACCTCGCCCTCCTCGACCTGGGCTGCATCTCCACCACTCTCCCCAAAGCCATGGCCAATGCCCTCTGGGACACCAGGGCCATCTCCTATCAGGGATGTGCTGCACAGGTCTTTCTGTTTGTATTTTTGATGTCAGCTGAATATTCCCTTCTCACCATCATGTCCTACGACCGCTACGTTGCCATCTGCAAGCCCCTGCACTACGGGAGCCTCGTGGGCAGCAGAGCTTGTGCCCAGATGGCAGCAGCTGCCTGGGGCAGTGGCTTTCTCAATGCTGTCCTGCACACGGCCACTACATTTTCCCTGCCCCTCTGCCAAGGCAATGCTGTGGACCAGTTCTTCTGTGAAATCCCCCAGATCCTCAAGCTCTCCTGCTCAGATGCCTACCTCCGGGAAGTTGGGGCACTTGTGTGTAGTGTTTCTTTATTTTTTGGTTGCTTTGTTTTCATTGTGCTGTCCTATGTGCTGATCTTCAGGGCGGTGCTGAGGATGCCCTCTGAGCAGGGCCGGCACAAAGCCTTTTCCACGTGCCTCCCTCACCTGGCTGTGGTCTCCCTGTTTGTCAGCACCGTCATGTTTGCCTACATAAAGCCTCCCTCCATCTCTTCCCCATCCCTGGACCCGCTGGTGGCAGTTCTGTACTCGGTGGTGCCTCCAGCAGTGAACCCCTTCATCTACAGCATGAGGAACAAGGAGCTCAAGGATGTGCTCTGGAAATTGATGACTAGATGAGTTTCGGAAGCAATAAATTTCCATTCTACGTCTGCAGATGACTAATAATATCAATGACTACAAGAATATTATTAACTAATATTATATATATAATTAATTTTTGTGTGTTTCTGTATTTATGAATGTTTTCATTACAGGACTTTGTTTTAATGAGGATAAAGTTGCCCATTAAAATGATATGATTCATCTCATTTCTTTTACAGTGTGTACCTTTCGAGTATAGCTCAGAGATTCTGTACATGAGGAGAACTGTCTCTCTGTGAACATAAACAAACTGAAGGAGCCTGCACTGCCTTCCTTGTGTGACGTCCTTCCTGTGAGAGCTGCTCTGGCTCTGCAGGGGCAGTGCCATGTGCAGGGCTGCAGAGGAAAAGAGTCCCATCCCAGCAGCACGGCCAGGGAGCACCAGCGCTTGGGGCATGCCGAGCTGCTCTCTTGCCACTGCCCCCCTCTGGTGCTGAGCCCTGCTGGTGGGGTCAGGCCCGGCTGCTCCTGTAGCTTGGTGCCAGTGCTGCTGTGGGGCTGTGCTGGGACTGCAGCCAGGGACAGGCAGTGGGCACGGCAGTGGCACAGCCGGCCTGCGCTGCAGCACTTCCCTCCTAAGGGGGGAGCTCCTCCAAGGTGGACTCACCACAGCTCAAGGGCTCAGTCTGCTATGAGCAGGCAGAGGAGAGCTCTGCAGCCCCAGGGCACGCAGCAGCCCCAGCCAAGGAGTCTGGCGAGTGATTTGACTGCAAGGTCCCTCCTGCCCTAGCACCTCCCAGAACTGGCACGGCACTGGCTCCTGTGTGTCAGAGAGGCTGGGAGCCCAGGAGCTGTGCCATGGGCTGGAAGGATCACAACCAGATCACTTCTACATGGGCAGATTCTGGCCCAAAGAGGGGGTGTTTTGTAGGTGTGGTATTACGAGGGCAGTGGTGCCTTAGAAGCTCCAAGTCCAGTAGGAAGCTAATGGCTGTTAAATGGCCTGTGAGGTGACTTCTTTCTGAAGCAGCTGACAGGTCATCCCTTGACTCCTGGCTGGGATCAGTGCCTTTAGGCTCACATCTGCTGGTCTCCATGACAGGCCACCAGATGCACAAGCTTTGCACACAGTTTGTGAGATCCTCGCTTCCTAAGTAGCTGGTAGCGCCCGTAGAGGAAGAGGTCTTGAATAGGTGTTGTCAAGTCAAAGTGTTCAGCTTTTGCCTGAACTCATCCTTCAGGGCTGCTTTTGTGGTGGTGCAGAGCTGCTGGGCACATCATGCAGGGTGCTCCTACAGCCTTTGTGTCCTTCTCCATGCTGGCTTGGGAGCTGCTCCTTTCTCAGGAGCAGAGTAGCCCACAGAGGTGAGACAGATACTCTGAGTTCATGAAAGCCATCAGAAAGCTGCCCCTAAGAAGATGACTGATAAGGGGAAGTCAGGGGAAGCCTGGCCAGGAGAGATGTGAGATTTGGGGGAGGGAAGAAGAGCTTGGCCAGCAGAAGCTAATGATTTTGGAGCAGTAAGAATGCTCAGGTAATGTCGATCCCACCATAACGCAGACTTAAAGCAGTCATGTGAGGCCCTTACCCTATTTTAACCTGTAACATTAATACCTAAATCTAAATGCCACTCCACACCCTGACAGGAATCCACTGCTCTAAGTTTTGACCACAATATCCCTTGAGCCAAAATTAGTCCATAACACCTTTCCCTTACCTTTACTCTCTTGCTCACCCTGATCCCTGCCCTTAACACTAGCATTTAAGTTCTCTAATATTATCTCTAGTATTCTTGCAGACCTAAAGAAAATGCTAAACCAAAGAGCTTGCACATACCCTAACCACAGACCTGACACCCCAAGCACAACACCAAACCCTCCCACTCAATATTTGCTTAAGCTCTCATCCACAAATGTTTGCCGTAGTCCCTAATGCCATACATGAACAACTAACATCCAAACCCTGTCATCAGAAAGCTGATCCCAATAAGATATGGGGAGGTCAGGAGCAGCCTGGACAAGAGAGATGTGAGATTTTGGGGTGGGAAGAAGAGCTCGGCCAGCAGAAATTAATGATTTCGTACAGGTAAGAGGGTTCATGTAATGTAGATGCTGCGGTAACACTGACTTAAAACAGTCACATATGGCCCTTACCATACTTGAACCAGGAATTTTAATCCCTAAACCTAAATGCTACTACAACACTCTGAAAGGAATTCATTTTCTCTCTTGTTCATCCTGATCCTGTCCCTTAACACTAGCATTAAAACGCTCTATTTAACCGTAGACTTCTTGGGAGACCTAAAAAACCCTAAACCATAGATCTTGTCCATACCTTAACCACAGACCTGGCACCACAAGCAGAACACCAAACACTCCCACTAAAACTTTGCTTAATCTCTAACCCAGAACATGAAAAACAGGTACCGAGGGGGCTAGAGAGAGGTCAGCTCTGCCTCAGGATCTCCTGCCCCAGCAGAAGGAATGTGACTGGGGCAGTGACTGGGAGGTCACTTCTGTCTCTGCAGCTGATAGGGCAGCAGCAGGAACGTGTCACGCAAAGGGACTGTGAGGTCCCTTGTGTCTGGAGGTGGCAGGTCAGCCTTGGCTTCTCCCTGGGGTCTGCACTTTGGGGCTGACATCTGCCAGTGGCCCTGCTAGGCCAGCAGAAGGCCCCTGCTTGGCATGCTGCCTGTGGGATCCCCTCTGCCTCCATCCCCAGGAGGACCCAGACAGAAAGAAGGCCCGCAGAGGGCTTGTCCTCTCCCTTCTGCTTGAGGCCAGGTCTGGACGGCAGGAGGCAAAAGGCTTGGCTGTGTCTAGCCAAGAAGCTGCAAGGCCAGCAGCAGGCCCAGGCCTTGGGAGATGCTGGTGAGGTGACTTCTGTCTGCTTGGCTGACAGGCCACAAGGACCCTGATGGGTTGGGATGCCTGCTTCAAGAGTGGTTGCCACCCTGATGGATCTTTCTTTGGTAGTAGGAAAGAGCAGGAGAGCTCTTTCTCTGCCACAAAGTGCACCTTGGAAGAGTGGCACTGGCCATGAGGAGGCCAGGGGATGTTCAGGGGAAAAACTGGTCTTGCTGCTAGAGCCTGAGAAAAAGAAGGCATTAAGTGCCTCAGCCTTTACCTCATCTCTTGTCACCAGGTTTCCCACCACATCCATTAAAGGATGATGATTCTCCTTAATCCTCCTTTATTAAAGTATTTATGTAAAAGTGTTTTTATTGTCTTTGACAGTAACGGACGGAATGAGCTCCAGCTGGGCTTTGGCCCTTCTAATTTTGACCTGCGCAGCCCCATAACATTCAGGACACAGCTCCAGACAAACTGACAGCATGTGTGAGAAGGAAGCACAGAGGAGGTAGAACCTGGCAGTCCTCCATCCCCTGCCCTTCTGTGACTCTGTGCTGCAAATCAATTCAGCTGGTTACTCCTCTATTATCCAAACTTTCCTGCGGCTCCTGATGCTGCTGTCTTGTCAGAGATAGCACAATCACACGAAGGTTGAACCGTCTGTCTGCAGACATTAACAGATGACAGAATGGAGCATCTGTCCAGGAGAACCTTGAGAAACTGCAGGATTTTGCCTACAGAAACCTCTTCACATTTACAAGAAGAGCCCAGTCCTGCAGCAGAGGAAGAGGAACCCCACACATTAGGGCAGACTGGGACCCTGCTTAGTGAGCAGTGCCCAGGAGGAGGAGGGCCTGGGCACCACGAGGGATGCCATACGAGCAGTGGTGCTGCTCCCCAGGAACCAGGCAAACTTCCTACAGAATCACAGAATCACAGAATCACAGAATCGTCTAGGTTGTAAGAGACCTCCAAGATCACCTAGTCCAACCTCTGTCCTAACACTAACAAGTCCACGACTAAGCCATATAACTAAGGGCTACATCTAAACGTCTCTTAAAGACCTCCAGGGATGGCGACTCAACCACCTCCCTGGGCAGTCCATTCCAATGCCTAACAACACTTTCAGTAAAGAAGTTCTTCCTAACATCCTACCTAAACCTCCCCTGGCGCAACTTTAGCCCATTCCCCCTCGTCCTGTCACCAGGCACGTGGGAGAATAGACCAACCCCCACCTCGCTACAGCCTCCTTTAAGGTACCTATAGAGAGTGATGAGGTCTCCCCTGAGCCTCCCCTTCTCCAGGCTGAACAATCCCAGCTCCCTCAGCCGCTCCTCGTAAGACTTGTTCTCCAGACCCCTCACCAGCTTCGTTGCCCTTCTCTGGAATCTCTCGAGCACCTCCATGTCCTTCTTGTAGTGAGGGGCCCAAAACTGAACACAGTACTCAAGATGCGGCCTCACCAGAGCCGAGTACAGGTGGACAGTCACTTCCCTAGACCTGCTGGCCACACTGCTTCTTATACAAGCCAGGATGCTGTTGGCCTTCTTGGCTACCTGAGCACACTGCTGGCTCATATTCAGCCAACTATCAACCAGTACTCCCAGGTCCTTCTCTGCCAGGCAGCTTTCCAACCACTCATCTCCCAGCCTGTAGCTCTGCTTGGGGTTGTTGTGCTCCAGGTGCAGGACCCGGCACTTGGCCTTGTTGAACTTCATGCAGTTGACCTCAGCCCATCGCTCCAGCCTATCCGGATCCTCCTGCAGAGCCTTCCTGCCCTCAAGCAGATCGACACATGCACCTAACTTGGTGTCATCTGCAAACTTACTGAGGGTGCACTCGATCCCCTCATTCAGGTCATCGATAAAGATATTAAAGAGGACCGGCCCCAGCACTGAGCCCTGGGGGACTCCACTAGTAACCGGCCTCCAACTGGATTTGGCTCCATTCACCACAACTCTTTGGGCCCGGCCATCCAGCCAGTTTTTAACCCAACAAAGCGTACGCCAGTCCAAGCCACGAGCAGCCAGTTTCCTGAGGAGAATGTTGTGGGAAACGGTGTCAAAAGCCTTACTGAAGACAATGTAGACCACATCCACAGCCTTTCCCTCATCCACCAAGCGCGTCACTTGGTCATAGAAGGAGATCAGGTTCGTCAAGCAGGACCTGCCTTTCATAAACCCATGCTGACTGGGCCTGATCGCCTGCTTGCCCTGCAAGTGCCGCGTGATGACACTCAAGATAATCTGCTCCATGAGCTTCCCTGGCACTGAGGTCAAACTAACAGGCCTATAGTTCCCCGGGTCTGCCCTCCGCCCCTTCTTATAGATGGGCGTCACGTTTGCTAGCCGCCAGTCGACTGGGACCTCCCCTGATAGCCAGGACTGCCAATAAATAATGTAAAGTGGCTTGGCCAGCTCCTCCGCCAGTTCTCTCAGTACCCTCGGGTGCATCCCATCCGGCCCCATCGACTTGCGCACATCCAAGTGTTGTAGCAGGTCTCAAACCATTTCCTCATGGATAGTGAGGGCCACATCCTGCTCCCCATCCCCTTCCACCAGCTCAGGGTAGTGGGTATCCAGAGAACTGGTCTTGCCGCTAAAGACTGAGGCATAGAAGGCATTGAGCACCTCAGCCTTTTCCTCCTCTTTTGTAACTAAGTTTCCCCCCGCATCCAGTAAAGGATGGAGATTCTCCTTAGTTCTCCTTTTTGTGTTGATGTGTTTGTAAAAACATTTTTTGTTATCTTTAACGGCAGTAGACAGATTGAGCTCCAGATGAGCTTTGGCCTTTCTAATATTGTCCCTGCACAGCCTCGCAACATCCTTATAGTCCTCTCGAGTAGCCCGCCCTCTTTTCCAATGTTACCATGTTACTACCATGCTACTACCTCTGGCTGTAGTGCAGGACTGATTCTTGAATTGCCCACAGATGTGTCCCTTGCTCCCAGAGACACTCTCAGGCAGAATCAATAAAAGGGACCTTCAAAATATCTGCCTGGAAATGGGCAATTCTGGGTGATTTTAAATGAGAAAATGGAAAGAGTTTTCCTCTGATATGCCTGTGGTACAATATCACTGCCTTTCTCCTCCTTGTACAGGACCTCATGACCAGAATTAGGAGATGTCCAACAGCAGCTCCATCACTGAGTTCCTCCTGCTGGCATTCGCAGACACGCGCGAGCTGCAGCTCCTGCACTTCGGGCTCTTCCTGGGCATCTACCTGGCTGCCCTCCTGGGCAACGGCCTCATCCTCACCGCCGTAGCCTGCGACCATCGCCTCCACATCCCCATGTACTTCTTCCTCCTCAACCTCACCCTCCTCGACCTGGGCTGCATCTCCACCACTCTGCCCAAAGCCATGGCCAATGCCCTCTGGGACACCAGGGCCATCTCCTATCAAGGGTGTGCTGCACAGGTCTTTTTCTTTGTCTTCTTGATTACAGCAGAATTTTATGTTCTCACGGTCATGTCCTATGACCGCTACGTTGCCATCTGCAAGCCCCTGCACTACGGGAGCCTCGTGGGCAGCAGAGCTTGTGCCCAGATGGCAGCAGCTGCCTGGGGCAGTGGCTTTCTCAATGCTGTCCTGCACACGGCCACTACATTTTCCCTGCCCCTCTGCCAAAGCAATGCTGTGGACCAGTTCTTCTGTGAAATCCCCCAGATCCTCAAGCTCTCCTGCTCAGACGCCTACCTCAGGGAAGTTGGGCTTACTGCAATCGGCTTCTGTATAGGTATTGGTTGCTTTGTTTTCATTGTGGTGTCCTATGTGCTGATCTTCAGGGCCGTGCGGAAGATCCCCTCTGAGCAGGGCCGGCACAAAGCCTTTTCCACGTGCCTCCCTCACCTGGCCGTGGTATCCCTGTTTGTAAGCACTGTCCTGTTTGCCTACCTGAAGCCCCCCTCCATCTCCTCCCCATCCAGGGACCTGATGTTGTCATTTCTGTACTCGATGCTGCCTCCAGCAGTGAACCCGCTCATCTACAGCATGAGGAACCAGGAGCTCAAGCATGCACTGAAGAAACTGTTCAGTTGTCTTCCAGAAGCAATTAGCTGCTACTCTGCTGCTGCAATGGGAAAAACTCACCAAAAAAAACCACGGTGTGACACACAGCCTTGCAGTGCCAGATACCAGGTCCACCAATGCTGGCCCCAAACTGTGAGAAAAAAGTAAAAATGTTACATACAGAAGGAGAGAAGATCGATCCTGATGATACAGGACTGCAGGCACCTCTGGGCAGTACGGACACTGACCTGTAGTCTCAAGGCTCCCTGGGTGGGGAATAGGAGAAAGAGGCCAGTGCCTGTACTGTGCCACCTCCCCACCAGCCCTGCCCTCCCACAGGTGGAGTATTTCTCCCTTACTCGCGCACCTGCAGTGCTATGCCTCGTCCTCCTCCACAGGGAGATGAGCCACAAGCCTGGCTGTGTGTGAGGGAGCAGCAGACTTGAGCAGAAAAAAAGCCAGTTTCATGGCACTGGGGCATCTGAAGGGTCCAGCCCCTGTGGCTGGGTCTGTTCTCTGCAGCAAAGGGCTGTCACCAAGCCCCAGCTCTGTGGTTGCTCCTGCAGCTCTGAGGACCACTCCAAGGGCATCACAGTAACGATGCTCAGGACCTAGGAGGGTCAGCCCACCCATGGATCGCGGCAGGAGGTTGGTAGGATTCCATAGTACACAAGGACACGGACACCTCCTTGCTCTGTCTTCATGAACGTCTTTATTACAAATTGCTACAAATCCCTACCTGTAAAGCAACTACGTGTTGCAAGAAACTTCTAAGTTACCACTAGGAAAGCAAATATGGGCTTGTGATGCTTTCCCTAAATCTGCACCAATAAATACTATTTGAGGTGCTACTGGTACAACACTCATGAATCCACTTGGTGGAGGGCACAAGGCAGGGCACCTTCCCCTTCTTTCTTTGGGGCCAGTCATGATAGCTCGTGAGTAACGTGAACGTCATTGGGTAACCCTAACGACATGCCTCCAGACTGTGTTTCTGGCTTTTTCCAAGGGTAAACAACTAAGCAAAAGGGCACCAGAGGGCTGTTGGCATAACTGCCTTGAATAGAGAGAACGTCAAATAGTTGTCTACCTTGCCTGGTCTCGCACAGGACCCTGCTGATGTGGGGTTGCTGAGAGCCGAAGCAGAGCAGGTGCCGATGGCTGCCACAACGGTGCACCGGCAGCAATAGCGCGCTGACCTCCAAGTCCTCCAAGCTCAAGAGCTGTGTATTCCTGTGAGCAAAAAGTCAGGCAAAGGGGGCAGGAGACCTGCTTCGATAATCAAGGAGATCCTGGAGTGACTGAAATGGAAGAAGGAAGCATACATAATGTGGAAAAGGGGACAAGCCACTTGGGAAGAATATAGGGACATTGTCCGAGGATGCAGGGAAGCGACAGGGAAGTCCAAGGCCCATTTGGAGTTAAATCTTGCAAGGGGTGTCAAGGACAACAAAAAGGGCTGTTTCAAACTCATCAGTTGCAGAAGGAAGACAAAGGAAAATGTGGGCCCACTGCTTAATGAGGTGGGTGCCCTGGTGACAAAGGACAAAGGGAAGGCAGAATTACTGAATGCCTCCTTTGCTTCAGCCTTCACTGCTAAGACCAGCCCTCTGGAATCTCTAACCTTAGAGACAAGGGAGGAACTCTGGAGAAACGAGGACTTTCCCTTGGTTGAAGAGGATCAGCTCAGAGATCTCTTAGGCAAACTTGACACCCACAAGTCCTTGGACCCCGATGGGATACATCCATGAGTGCTGAGGGAGCTGGCGGATGTTACTGCTGGCCCACTCTCCATCATCTTTGAAAGCTCCTGGAAAACAGGAGAGGTGCCTGAAGACTGGAAGAAAGCTCATGTCATGCTGGTCTTCAAAAAGGGCAAGAAGGAGGCCCCAGGCAACTACAGGCTGGTCAGCCTCACCTCCATCCCTGGAAAGGCAATGGAACAGCTCATCCTGGAGGTCATCTCCAGCATGTGGAGGAGAAGAAGGTGATCAGGAGCAGTCAGCATGGGTTCACCAAGGGAAACCGTGCTTCACCAACTTGATAGCCTTCTATGATGGACTGACTAGCTGAGTGGGTGAGGGAGAGCAGTGGATGTTGTGTACCTTGACTTCAGCAAGGCTTTCAGCACTGTCTCCCATAACATCCTCACAGGCCAGCTCAGGAAGTGTGGGATGGATGAGTGGTCAGTGAGGTGGATTGTGAGCTGGCTGGATGGCAGAGTTCAGAGGGTTGTGCTTAGTGGAGCAGAGTCTAGTTGGAGGCCTGTAGCCAGCAGTGTCCCCCAGGGATCTACACTGAGTCCAGTCCTGCTCAACTTATTTGTCAGTGACCTGGATGACGGAACAGAGTGTACCCTCAGCAGGTGTAAAGATGTGCTGTGTTTCGGGTCAAAGTGCTGTGCTTTGAGTCAAAGGTCCCCTCAGGCTCTCCTCAAAGCTCAACTCAAGCTCTCCTGCTCAGATGCCTACCTCAGAGAAGTTGGGGTACTTGGGGTGTTCAGTGTCTGTTTAGCATTTGGTTGCTTTGTTTTCATTGTGCTGTCCTACGTGCAGGTCTTCAGGGCTGTGCTGAGGATGCCCTCTGAGTAGGGATGGCACAAAGCCTTTTCCACGTGCCTCCCTCACCGGGCCGTGGTCTCCCTGCGTAGCATCACTGCCATGGTTGCCTCCCTGAAGCCTCCCTCCATCACCTCCCCATCCCTGGACCTGGCGGTTTCAGTTCTGTACTCAGTGTTGCCTCCAGCAGTGAAACCCTCATCTACAGCACGAGGAACAAGGAGCTACAGGAGGCACTGAGGATGTTATTCTAATATACACCATTTCCCCATCAATGAGGTACCTGCACATCTTCCTCACATATACCCGGGCAAGGCAGAAACACCTTTGTTCATGTATTTCAAAACTGTCTTTCAATCTTTGCAATATTATTCCAATTAAAGTATTTTTTCTTCATCTCACTTCTATCTCACTTCTTCTACCTCTTATTTATTTATTTTTAACCCAGAGACCTCATGTACAGGTGCTGATATGCTCTTGGTAATTAACGAAATAAAGGAACCAGCAGGTAGTCATTTTCTGTGACTCTTGTTTCTCATGATTTCTCTTCAGGTACAGCAGAGGTTGTGGGATTGAAGAGCCCAGCTGCAATGTGGAGGAAAAGCAGAGATTTGGCTGAGGGACTCCAAGTATTTTCTGTATTAGTCTGTACCAAAAAGTTCTCCTAGGCCTCTGAATTCAGTAAAAGAGATCAAGCATGAGAAGAGCACGTACTGAGAGGAGGGCCATGAAAAGACACCAGGACAAGGGCCAGTTTCTGCCCCTGCAGGGGACTGAGCCTGGGCAAGGCCCAGCTTGGGAAGCAGCCCTGTCGGACGTTCTTGGTGGGCAGTGAGCTGGGCAGGAGGCAGCCGTGTGCCCTGGCAGCACAGGAGGGAAGGCTGAGGGGCACCTCACCGCAGCCTGCCAGGAGCTGCAGGGACGTCAGGAAGAGCCCAGGGCCAGGCTCTGCCCCGTGGTGCACAGGGAGCCCTCCTCCTGCCACGCAGCGTGCGGTGGCTGCAGCAGAGGGGACCCCCAGCCAGCCCCTGCATGGGGCTCTGCCACCCGCCTCACCCCGGCCCTCTCCAGCGCCCTCCTCGCTGCTCTCTGATGCACGCCAGCACCTCCCCGTGCGTGCCGGCCAGCACATCTGCTGAGGGCCAGTGCGGCTGCTGCAGGGGCAGGGAGCTCAGCATGGCCCTTGCAGCCCCCTGCCCTGCGCCTGCCCCTCCCCTTGCCCTCGGCCCCGGCCTTGTCTCTGCTGGCAGGAGCTCTTGGCATGCGCTTCCTGGCCTCCCCTCGCCTGCGCACAGCTGCTGCCCACTCAGGCTGCTGGCACAAACGTGTCCTCACAAGCAGCACCACTCCTTGGGCTGCTTCTCCTGGCCTCCCCCAGCTACTGCCTTGGCTCCTTGTCTCTGCTGGGCCCCACCTTCCACACCCAAATGCGTCCCTTGGCTGTCAGCTCCCTCTCCCCTGCCCTGTGGGGTGACAGAGCCAGAGTGGGGCTCGTTACCTTTATTTGATATAGTTTTGTGTGTTTGCATTGGTGATGGCACAAAAAGACAGCTCCTTCAACAGTGATGTACATCCTTCTTCATGTTAGGACACAACTCAACGTCCTTCACTCTGCTTTATCTCACAGATGAACGGGATTAGGTCTCCTTGATTACTCTGAGGCACAATGCAGTGCTTTTTGCCTTCTGACACTCCAGCACAATATGTGTGACTTTCCCTTACTCTGCGCATTGACCTGATGGGTCATTTCACATTTTTCACTTTGAAAACCTCAGTTGGACGGGGACCATTTCCAAAGTGGGGCAAGCTGATGGGTTCTGCCTCAGCCATTTGAAGCGTGGTATACTTGAGTTTTGAAGCCTGAGTTTGCTAAAGATGACCCAGGAAGGTAAATGCATGTTCAAGTGTCTAGTAGGAAAAAGGGGTATCATGGGTTAAGTACTAATAAGAATATCATGGGTTTCCAATGGCCATTTCAAATCTAGGTCAATCCCAGGAACCCACTGAACTAAGGTGTTGTCTTTGAAGGGGTTTCCTGTGCTGGGCTGGGCTGCAGTTACAGGGACAAAGACCACTGCTGGCAGTAGAGGTGCCCTGGGAACTCCACCTGGCTCCACCTGATTTTCCCATAGGGCTCCGGTCTCCTGCAGGTCTTTTCTGACATCTGCCGGTCCAGGGAAGTGCCTCAAACACAACGGGGCCACAGGAGGATTTCCCTGGTTATGCTTATGGTCAGACAGCAAAGCTCTGCCTCAATAACCCGTAGTTTTTTTAGTACTTAACTAATAAAGCAACTACTCATCAGCTCAAATGATTCAATCCCCTCTGTTAAATGTCTCACATGAAGTATAATTTCTATCATGAAAAAATGTGAATTTCCATGATCTATATTCATCGCAGGAGAAGAAATACTGGTGTTCACCTGTACTTGCATTGTCATCGCTTTGTCTATCATGGTGTGCTCCCTCATCTTCCAGGCACAAAACCCATCTTGATTACACAGACCCTGCTGAATGTCCCCTTTCCAGCTGCCTGTCTGGACCTATGCACTTCCCATGGTTCTCCTGCTTTGCCCTCCCCTTACTCTTTGATCATTCAGACCGCTCTCACCAACCCAGTTGCTGCTTTGAGTTTCAGTGAGTTCCAGCTCGCCCATCTCTCAGCAGTCTGTCTAATGGTTTCCTTAGCAAGAAACTCATCGTTTCTCATTGAATTAGGATGATATGGATTAATATTAACACTATTATATTACATTTTCTATTACTCAGTGTAAAATATATCATGTACAGTCATCCTTTTGGGAAGGTAAACATCACTGCAGGCAACAAAATGAGGAACTTAAATTTTTTTTTTTTTAATTGCAACATGATTTCCTATTCTTTGTTTTTAAACAGGAAAAACCCTGCTCTTCCTACCCTAGGCAGGGCTCCAAAGGAGAAACCCTAGACCAGTATCTATAGGAGGATGATGCTCCAAACTGAAATGCAACAAAATTCAGCCTATAAAATGAGGAAAGATTTCTATTAGATGCTCTTTGAAATCTTCCTCCTTAACTATACCATGAGAACTCTCCAATTAGCTGCACAAGTCTTGAAGACGTGAAGAAAACTGTGGGAGAGATATGCCTGCTTAAGACTTTCTCTCTTTTAATGAGTTCTGTGGTGTACTTTGGTGTACCTCAAGAGTCTGCTTTTCCTCCCTATGCAGGTCTCCAAAGGAGACACCCTGGATCAATATCAGTTAGAGAATAATGCTCCAAACTGAAATTCAACTAAATGCATCCTTTAAGATGAGAAAAGATTTTTTTCAGGTGCTTCTTGAAATCTTCCTCCTTAACTACACCATGACAGCTCTCCCATTAGCTCTACAAGTCTTGAAGAAAATTATGGGAGAGATATGTCTGCTTAGGACATTCTGCATTTTAATGAGTTCCATGGTGTATTTTGGTGCTCAGTCTATGAAGCTCAGGTACTGAGAGGAGAATGATGCAACTGCTTGAGAAGGTAAAGTCAGAAGGAAAAGTTGAAATGACTTGGAGTATTAATGGGCCCCACTGAGGGCTGTTCCGAACAAAGCCTCCCCAGGGACTTGTTAGGGCACATAATTGGAGGCCATGATTGCAGCCTGGCAAAGCGCTGTGCTGGGAAAAGTCTTGGTTGGTTTTGGTGAAGCAGAAGGGCCAAGGCCTGACCCCAGCCACTGGGAGGGGAGATCCTGCACCCCCCCGTCTGGCTCAGGGCTCTTCTTGGGGTCTGTATGATGTGGTGGGCAGTGTGATGCCACGAGAAGAACTTCATTAGGACACCTCCCCACCCCTGCACAGGGTATCAAGGAAGCAAAGAGGCTCCATTGCAATGACTCTATCTCGTCTCGTCAGAAGCTCTAGCCAAAGGGACAAAAACGTCAGGGCTGTTGGGGCCTTCCATTCCTGCCAGCACCCTCTGCCTTCTCCTCTGCAGGCTGTCCTATGCTGTGCCACACTTTGTCCTATTTCCTTGAAGTCTGCAGACGCCCATCTCTGTCCACCACCTTGCTCTCATCCAGGACTTTCCATCTTTTCACCAGCGTCTCATCAACCCTCACCAGCTGTTCCTTGAAACACAAAGCTAGGGTCTAATCTTTGAGTGACCTCTGGCACCACAATATTACTCTTTGAGGGACATTTCTTCCTCCTTGTGACCAGTGCCACCCTTCCAAGGTGCACTTTGTGGCGGTTTTTCTCTCCTTCTCTTTCCTACTACCAAAGAAAGCTCCATCAGGGTGGAAACCACTCCTGAAGCAGGCATCCCAACCCATCAGGCTCCTTGCGGCCTGTCAGCCAAGCAGACAGAAGTCACCTCACCAGCATCTCCCAAGGCCTGGGCCTGCTGCTGGCCTTGCAGCTTCTTGGCTAGACACAGCCAAGCCTTGTGCCTCCTGCTGTCCAGTCCTGGACTCAAGCAGAAGGGACAGGACAACCCCTGTGCGGGCCTTCTTTGTGTCTGGGTCGTCCTGGGGATGGAGGCAGAGGGGATCCCACAGGCAGCATGCCAAGCAGGGGCCTTCTGCTGGCCTAGCAGGGCCACTGGCAGATGTCAGCCCCAAAGTGCAGATCCCAGGGAGAAGCCAAGGCTGACCTGCCACCTCCAGACACAAGGCACCTCACAGTCCCTTTGCGTGACACGTTCCTGCTGCTGCCCTATCAGCTGCAGAGACAGAAGTGACCTCCCAGTCACTGCCCCAGTCCCATTCCTCCTGCTGGGGCAGGAGATCCTGAGGCTGAGCTGAGCTCGTCAGAGCATTCCCACCCATCTCCTCCTTGTGGCCCACAAGCTGATCAGATCCATGGCCCCTCACATCCATCTCTGAATGCCATGGGACTGCAGAGAAGTCTCACAATTCCTGCCTTACCCCAGGGGGCCAAGCACCTTAAGTTAAGGGTTAGGAGAGGGGCTGAAGGTGAGGAGGTTAATGCACGGGAACAGGGCTTTATGTGTTAGATTTTCATGAATGGGATTAGGGGCTAGGTCTCAAATTTCTGGGTTAGAGTTTAAACAAAGGTTTAGTGGGAGGGTTTGGTATTCTGCTTGATGTGTCAGGTGTGTGGTTAGGGTATGGACAAGCCTTGTGATTTAGGGTTTTGTTTAGTTCTTCCAAGAATCTAGGCTTAAATAGAGCATTTAAATCTCGTGTTAAGGGTAGGGATCAAGGTAAGCAAGAGAGTAAGGGTAAGGGAAAGAGGCTATGGGCTGAGTTTTGGCTTCCGTGCATACTTTGAGCTCAGGCATAAGAGTAGTGGATTCCTGTCAGGGTGTGGAGTAGCATTTAAATTTAGGAATTATGTTTACTGGTTGAAGCCGGTGAAGGGCCTCATGTGACTATTTAAAGTCTCAGTTAGAGCAGCATCAGCATAACCTGAACCTTCTGACCTCTACAAAATCCTTAATTTCTGCTGGCTAAGCCCCTGTTCCGTCCTCGAAATCTCACATCTCTCCTGTCCTGGGTTTCTCCTGACCTCCCCATATCAGTCACCTTGTTAGGGGCACGTTAATGATGGCTTTCATGATCTCAGCGGATCCATCACACCTCTGCTGGCTACTCTATTTCTGAGAAAATTGGCACTGAAGACACGATGGAAAAGGACACAAAAGTCCATCAGAGCACCCTGCACAATGTGCCCAGCAGCTCTGCACCTCCAGAAATGTGCTGTTCCTGCCTACAAGTTTTCTTTCCAGAATGGCTCCTATGGAGCCAGGGTAACCTTTCCCAGGCCCTCACTTCCCCAGGCCACACCACTCTTCCCACAGGCCCCACGTGTCTCTCCAACCCTCCCCTCTTCCCCTGCAGTAGTGGCACCTCACCGCAGCAGGTTGGTGCATCTCCAGGCTCAGGGGTGTTTCCTGAGGGCCTGCCCCGTGTGGGGAGTGGCGGGGAGGAAGAGAGCAAGGTCAGCTCCTGGGGCATGGCTGAGCACAGCCCAGCCATCCCGCACCGCGGGCAGGCCCCTTCTCCCAGGCTGAGGCACACACGCAAGGTGGACACTTCTCCATCAGCCCAGCTTCGCGCAGGGCCCTTCAGGCCTGCCCCTGTCCTGGGACTCGCCTCCTCCTCCTCCACCCACAGACATACATTGCTTTCCATTTGGGGACCCAGGCAGGACTTTAAGGATCTGCTAAAGCCCTGAATTTCCATGTTTTTCATAGTCTTCACACAAGTCTTCCTCCTGCCATCCCCACTGCCTAGCCCTGCCTTCCAGGTGGAACTCAGTAACGTGGTGCTCAGCAATAAATAAAGGGGTCATCTTTCCAAGAGAGGGGGGCAATTTCTCGGGGGCAGGCTGCAGAGCTGATGAAATATTGCATCTTCATCAAGGCTTTAAATAAGGCCTCGCCAATTATTATGCAGTCTTATGGGCCTTCACCTGCTGCCTCTTCACGGCCTCCCCTGGTGTTGTAGAGCCCTCCTTAGCCCCTGGACACCTCAGATTCGCTTTTCCCCCTAAAAGACTCTTCCTTGGATGGTCACTCATTTTAAGAGGTCCTAATCACTACCCACTGAGCACATTGTCCCTGCAGATCCCCTGACATCTGATGCCAGCTCCAGATTCCTCTCCAGGCTGGAATCTGCCATCAGCCCCACTGCAGGGGGCGCGGTCCCATGCAGATGAGTCCAAGACTGCGTTTGCCCTGAGCAACCCCCCTTGCTACCGTGCTGCTAGTGTTATAAATTACTCTTTTAGCCAGAAAGAATTAGTTTATTGAGTAAGCGATCAGCAAGCAAAACAGCGCTGGGCGGCCGGGGAGTCCGTGCTCCTCCAAACGGCGCGCGCCCCCCCCCCCTTTCACAGTCCCCTTTTATCATCGAGTTCTTCCGGGGTTACGTAGCCCCCCTTCCTGCTACTGCTGCTGCGTCGACTGTTGCTAGGGGGTCGTCTCCGGTCCCTCTGGTGGTCGCACGGATGAAGGCCATAGTCTTCCTCCGCTTGGTATGTGATGTTTTTGCCTCCTTAACCGGTCATGCTGTTTTGTCTTCAGATAGGACAGTGGGTTATCAATTTTGCAGTTATAGTATTTACACAAAGTTCTCTCAACTATCCGCCCGAGACAGCAACAGGCAGGGAGCCTCAAGGTCCTTACAGCCACCTGGCGACTCCCTTTGTTCCTTCTTAATATAGCCATGGGAAATAATGAACAAACATGCTTCATACACCACAATCCCTCCTTTTTCTTTTAGTTAGTTATTTTGTTCATTAATTCCTGGTATGCCTGTCTGCTGAGCGTTAGAGGTTCAGCATCCTCACTCGTGGTTATGGGTTCGTATTTGGCACTGATATGCATCAAATGTGCTGCCTCCAAACGGTTTTTTTTACAATCACAATTACTCGATTAAGAATACATGGTCCAAAAGTTAGACTCAATATTAGTAACAACAAAGGTCCCGCTATTGTCGACAGTAAAGTTGTAAGCCAGGGTGAATAATTAAACCAAGATTCGTACCAATTCTGCTTAGCCTCATTTTCTTGCTTTCTTTTTTCTAATCCTTCTCTGAGCTTCCTCATTGTATCCCTCACTACTCCAGTGTGGTCTGCATATACACAGCATTCTTCTTTCAATGTGGCACATAATCCACCGTGTTGTAAAAACATCAGATCTAATCCTCTACGATTTTGCAAAACAACTTCTGATAGTGACCGTACCGATTTTTCCAGGGCAGTGATTGACTGTTCAATTCGAGTTAAGTCCTCATCTACAGCCACACGTAGGGAGGTAAACTCCTGACTCTGTCTGACCAGAGAGGCAACTCCAGTGCCCACCCCGGTGCCTCCCAGAATTATCAACATTGCCAATGTTATAGCCGTGATTGGTTCTCTTTTTGTTAAATGTTTCTCTGCTACTGTGTGCCGTGTATATACGTACTCTTCAGAATGGTATAGAATTCTTGGTATAATTATCACCTGTATACAAAAATCTTGAGATACATTAAAGAGTTCAAGTGATAAACAAGGGGTAACACCTATCGATGAGCAGACCCATCTAGCATTGGTTGCGGGTATTAACCACCTTTCTCTACTTCCTGGTGTAACCTTCTCCGTAATACTGCATAGATGGAGCTTCTCACTAGGGATTGTACCTACACACCTGTCATTCCCAGTTACTTCCGTCAATGTTATTCCTACATCCCTTCCCCAATTGCATTGTGGAGGGTTGGGGTTACGTGAACGGGTGGCCTCTCCCAGATTTCCAATAGCGTCATAATATGGAGGCCTTATATCAAGACATAACCAGCAAGGTCTAGGTATGTTTGGATTTGTTTGATTCAATAAGTAATAAGTAGCATCCATGATTCTCCACATGTTATTCTCAGTCATCCCTTCACTTTTAATTTCATATTTTTGACCCACTGATTTATTAATGACCTTTAGTGGTTTTGGGCTATTAGAAGTTTGTATTCCAAAAGCTTGTGTAGGTTGAATTCTTAAAACACTCCCTGACAATTCTTGGTTTGGTCCCACCCACTGGGGGTTCTTATATATTATCCCTCCCCTATCAGCTCCAGATTCATGAAACCTGATTCCCCAATGTTGTCCTAGGGTCCATCTTTGATCCCCCGGTTGGGTTACATTGATGTATATGAATTTGCAATCTGACCTGGAGTACTGTGGACCCCCACCAGAGAGGGTGGTGTAATGCTGTAGTTCGCCCTTATGGTTACATCCTGGTGGCCCGTATCCCACCTTCAAATATCTGTCTGCTCCAGCTCCGGGATTCCAGTCTGTGGCAATAGTCTCACAATCCCAATAAGCACAAAAGTATTCATGTGGATAATTACAATACGGTCTTCCCAGGTTAGAACTTGGGCACATATAGAAGCTCAATTGACCAGAACACGTTTGCTATGTTTTTGCCCCATGTCACAAGGTCACACAGTAAGACCCTAAAGCTAGGGCCCCCAGCGATGGTTATTTGCTGCACAACATGGTAATCTTCCCATCTAATTAGGCTCCAAGTAAAAGTCTATGCGGGTGCGCAGACCCAGGAACAGTGAAAACAATTGCACCTATTATTATGTACACTATGTATCGCAAAAAGTGGCTAGGGCTCATTTTCCGGAGTTCTTTACCCGGCCACGCAGTTCCCCACCGTTTCACTCTCTGCCTCGCTTGTCAGTTCGGTTGCGGCAAACTACAAGGTGCAGGTTCTTCTTGGCAGCAGTAGTGTTCTTCAGGGGAGTTTCTCGGGTAGCCTCTCCACACTGTCATCTTCTTAGCACAGAAGAACGCTTAACCCCGAGAGCTGAGACATTGGTTTGTACAGGTGGGGAGGAAGATCAGTTCTCTTTAAGTTGGTGGACCTCTTCCAAAAGTTTCTCCACAGCCGAGACGCAGGCCTGTAGGGAAGAGGATAGGCTTCCTTCCCACTGCTTTTGACTTGCCTATAGTGAGAACATTATTTTCTGTAGGAACAGAACATTCTCACAATTTCCACTTAGTGAAAGTAACACTAATGCCACCAGTATCTATCCAAATCTGTTTCTACTTCCCACAAGACATCATCTGAGTTCACATTAAGGCACCTTTTTCACACAGGCTGTTGTTCCATCTTAACAAATACTTAAAAGCATTCTTCAAAGTCAGGCTTACCTGTAAGCACTTGAGCTTCTGAGTTTGTCTTTTTTATTATTATTTTATTTTATTTTTAAGGGCTGGAAAGGGAGCTCAGAACCCATGTAAGTAATCTCACTGAAAACAGACAAGGTGAAGGAAGTACTCAAACTCCTCAACATCAAACAACTGTAGAACCCAGGAACACTTACCTGCCAGCTTCTGAGCTTGAGTCACTTCCCAACTACTTCACAGTGAAGTCGTACCACCAGGGTTTTACTACACTGAGAAGGCACCACCAACATAGCTAGCTCCTAGAATCACTAAAACTATTTCACAGAGATGGTAGAAAACATGAAGAAAAAGCAGCCTATGGGGAACACTGAGTCCATTGCACCACAATAGAAACACACCCTAAATAACACAAGCCTCCAACTCCCCTGGGGAGACAATTCCCCACCACTCCTCATGCTTCCTATAGAGCAAAGGTCAAATGATCCACACCTGGCAGATTTCACTTAACAAGGGTGGAGCCAAGAGACCTTGTGGAATAGGCTCATCTACTTGGCTTCAGTCTTTGAAGGTCAATCGCTCCTTATCACTAATAGAAATAGCCTGAGATGGGGCTTAGTGGTTAGAGTTGACCTAATGAATTAACTACAAATGGTGCACAAGGGTCACATTTCTCTTAGTCATTCTGTGAGGAAAATTAGTACAGAGCCTGTTAAAATCAATCAATCAATCAATCAATTTATAAATAAATAGAAGAAATAAAAGGAAAAAGAAAATGACCTTGAAGGGAAAATGGCTATCATAGATTTTCTTCTGTCTAGTCATGGCAGATAAAGAATATAGCAATCAGAATTACTTTTCTTGACATTAATGTTATTTAAATTTGCTTTTCTGAGATCTCTTCTTTCTGTAGGGCTTTTCAAAATCCAGCCCCGTGACCTGTGACTACAGTATTTATTTTGGCTGCGTATAAAATCTCACGTATAAATGCCGGGATCCGGATCCTCACTCACTATTCAGGTCAAGGGCTGGGCTGAAGGTTTGGGCTTTAATTTGGTTACATGCCTACATTGCTTTTTCCTGGCAGGTTATGGGAAGAAGATTGGCTGGACTGGGGGAGCTTATGTACATGTGGCTTTTAGGCTGCAGCCAAAGTGTTCCTCTAGATCTGGAAGTCTGAAGAGGGTTGCAGTCTCCAAGCTCAGATACAACCGTAGTCTGGCGCAACTGATTATTGTGTCCCTTGCCCTAGCTGTTCCTTCACCTCCTCTTCATAGACAAGGACACGCATCTCTTTCGTGCTCCTTCGTTAGGAAACAAACCAGGAGAGATTAAAGCCTCTTTCTTCAAGTCAGTAAGATACTGGGCTCCAAAGATGGTGAAGGGCCTAGAGGGGAAGACGTATGAGGAGCGGCTGAGGTCACTTGGCCTGGTCAGCCTGGAGAAGAGGAGGCTGAGGGGAGACCTCATCGCAGTCTACAGCTTCCTCACGGGGGGGTGTGGAGGGGCAGGCGCCAATCTATTCTCTTTAGTCACCAGTGATAAGACCCATGGGAATGGTGTCAAGCTGAGGCAGGGGAGGTTTAGGCTACACATCAGGAAGAGGTTCTTCACCGAGAGGATGGTCGCCCACTGGATCAGGCTCCCCAGGGAACTAGTTACTGCACCAAGCCTCTCAGAGTTTAAGAAACATTTCGACTGTGCACTTAGTCCCATGGTCTGAATTTTGGGGTAGACCTGTGTGGTGCCAGGAGCTGGACTTGATGATCCTTATGGGTCCCTTCCAACTCGGGATATTCTATGATTCTGTGATTATTTTTTTGTGACTTATTCCCATTGCAACAGCACAGATGTAGCTAACTGCTTCTGGAAGACAACTGAAATAGCTTCTTCAGTGCATGCTTGAGCTCCTGGTTCCTTATGCTGTAGATGAGGGGGTTCACTGCTGGAGGTACCACTGAGTACAGAACTGACACCACCAGGTCCAGGTGTGCGGAGTAGATGGAGGGGGGCTTCAGGTGGGCAAATGTGGCAGTGCTGATAGAGAGGGAGACCACGGCCAGGTGGGGGAGGCACATGGAAAAGGCTTTGTGCCGGCCCTGCTCAGAGGGCATCCTCAGTACGGCCCTGAAGATCAGCACATAGGACAGCACAATGAAAACAAAGCAAACAACACCTAAACAGAAGCTAAATGCAATGAACCCAACTTCCCTGAAGTAGTCTGAGTCTGAGCAGGAGAGCTTGAGGATCTGGGGGATCTCACAGAAGAACTGGTCCACAGCATTGCCTTGGCAGAGGGGCAGGGAAAATGTAGTGGCCGTGTGCAGGACAGCATGGAGAAAGCCACTGCCCCAGGCAGCTGCTGCCATCTGGGCACAAGCTCTGCTGCCCACGAGGCTCCCGTAGTGCAGGGGCTTGCAGATGGCAACGTAGCGGTCGTAGGACATGATGGTGAGAACATAAAATTCTGCTGTAATCAAGACGACAAATAGAAAGACCTGTGCAGCACATCCTTGATAGGAGATGGCCCTGGTGTCCCAGAGGGCATTGGCCATGGCTTTGGGCAGAGTGGTGGAGATGCAGCCCAGGTCGAGGAGGGCGAGGTTGAGGAGGAAGAAGTACATGGGGGTGTGGAGGCGGTGGTCGCAGGCTACGGCGGTGAGGATGAGGCCGTTGCCCAGGAGGGCAGCCAGGTAGATGCCCAGGAAGAGCCCGAAGTGCAGGAGCTGCAGCTCCCGCGTGTCTGCGAATGCCAGCAGGAGGAACTCGCTCACAGAGCTGCTGTTGGGCATTTTCTGACATTGGGCACAGCTGTCTGTTGAAAAGGAGAAGGCAGAAAAAGGTTAGAACAGACTTCTCTGAGGAGAAGCTGTTGCAGGTGTTAGAGCACTCTCATCCCAAGCCTCTCTCTTTGCAGGAGAACCTTTCTGCAGCTCCATGACTTGAGTCCCAGCTGATGCTCTCTGAGAGTGGCACTGGGAGCAGGGACTGCTGTGGGCTCCAGAGGAGTCTTTCCTGCTGTGAAGCTGGCTGGAAGCAGGAACACGGGGGAAACTCGAGTTCAGTCCACTTATGAAATCCATAAACTTTGCAGTGTTGTTGCAGAGAACACATCCAACCGCAGTGTAGAGCAAGGCAAATATTCTTATGCTCAGGACAACAATCACAATCTTGTGTTTCCCAATAAGTGGAGACTGCTTAAAGCAGAGAAGCCCCAGTCCCAGTGCATCTGGACAGAATTCTCACCTTATTTCTGGTGTCTCAGCAGGATCTCAGCTCCTCCCTCTTAAACAGGTGCAAACGCCTCCTTCCAGCTGCCAACTGACAGCCGTCCAGCACCACGGACATGGCCTAAGCATGGAGGTGTCTTCTCCTTGGGGCACCTGGATAACACAAGCATGCCACGAGAGAGCTGCATCCTGCTGGAGACCAGCCTGCAGACCAGAAGAACACCCCACAGACAGACATGAATATCCACAAGGTGAGGTATCCCAGTATCCCATCTGCATCCCCTGCAGTGCCTGAAGGAGGCTGGGCCACCCCGCTGTTGTCTGACCAGGGACACCTGGCTTAGGGCACTCCAAGGGGCTTCTGCCAGACTTCCTCACCTCGCAGTGCCATCCAGCAGGACTCCCAAAGCCTACTGCATTGCCCACTGCCCTCCCAGGAACAAGACCCAGCAGGAGACCCTTCCAGGACGTGCAGCTGCATGGCCCTGCAGCCAGAGACGTACCTTGTCAAGGGCTGTGCAGATTTCTCCTGCAGGCAGCTCTCAGCATCCTCCCACTGCCAACTGCCTCCAAGCCCTCTCTCCTTCTCTCCTGTCCCCGTGCCAGCTGCGGTCAGAGCCCCCAGCCCTGCTGCGCTGTGCACAGGAGCTGCTCCTGGGCACAGCTGTCTCTCTGCACCAGGGCCCTCTTGCCACGAGCTCTCTCTGTCCCACGAGCCCGGCCCAGCTCAGCACCAGACGCCCAGCCCAAGGCATTGGAATCCCCCCTCGGGGGGCTTTGCTGAGGAGCCCACGAACCTCAGGCACTGAGAGACAATTGAAGACATCTCTCAACAAGTCCTAGTCAGAGGCAAGTTTCCTGCAGTGTCCCCCTGAGGGCCAGCACTGACACAGCCTCCCTTGGAGCTCGTTAGAGCAGAGCATTGGAGGCAGCAAGGACAAATAGAGAAAGACAATGTCAAGGCACACTGATGTGTAGAAAAGCAGGATGTGTTTCACCAAGCACAAGGGACAGGCCTTGACCCCCAGCCCCTGGGAAGGGAGATCCTTTCCCTTCACACACTGCTCAGGGCTCTTCCTGGGGCAGGAGGAGATGGGGATGTGCATGGCCAAGTGCAGGAGAATGGTACGAGCCCTGCCTGGTTCATGGGTGGGGGCGAGGAGGCAATGAGGCCCTGGTGCTTTACCGAGAAGCTGTCTCCTCCAAGGCCTCAGTGGCAGAGACAACAGCCAGAGCCATGGACAAAAAGACCTGGGTCCTGTTGGGACTCTCAGCCTTGTCAGAGGCCTCTCTCCTCTCCACACCAGGCTTTCTGAGGGACAGATTCTTGTCAAAGACAAAAAAAAAAAAAAAAAAGAAAGAAAAATTGTTTATATAAATACTTTAATAATGGAGGATTAAGGAGAATCATCATCCTTTAATGGATGTGGGGGGAAACCTGGTGACAAGAGATGAGGTAAAGGCTGAGGCACTTAATGTCTTCTTTGCCTCAGGCTCTAGCAGCAAGACCAGTTGTTCCCCTGGACATTTCTTCCTCCTCCTTGCCAGTACCAACCTTCCAAGGGGCACTTTGTGGCAGTTTTTTCTCTCCTGCTCTTTCCTACTACCAAAGAAAGCTCCATCAGGGTGGCAACCACTCCTGAAGGAGGCATCCCAACCCATCAGGCTCCTTGCGGCCTGTCAGCCAAGCAGACAGAAGTCACCTCACCAGCATCTCCCAAGGCCTGGGCCTGCTGCTGGCCTTGCAGCTTCTTGGCTAGACACAGCCAAGCCTTGTGCCTCCTGCTGTCCAGTCCTGGACTCAAGCAGAAGGGACAGGACAACCCCTCTGCGGGCCTTCTTTCTGTCTGGGTCCTCCTGGGGATGGAGGCAGAGGGGATCCCACAGGCAGCATGCCAAGCAGGGGCCTTCTGCTGGCCTAGCAGGGCCCCTGGCAGATGTCAGCCCCAAAGTGCAGATCCCAGGGAGAAGCCAAGGCTGACCTGCCACCTCCAGACACAAGGGACCTCACAGTCCCTTTGCGTGACACGTTCCTGCTGCTGCCCTATCAGCTGCAGAGACAGAAGTGACCTCCCAGTCACTGCCCCAGTCCCATTCCTCCTGCTGGGGCAGGAGATCCTGAGGCAGAGCTGACCTCTCTCTACTCCCCTGGGGACTTGGTTTTCAATTTCTCGGTTGGAGTTTAAGCAAAGTTATAGTGGCAGGGTTCCAAAGCAACTAGGGCTCACCTTTCTGGGTTAGAGAGTGAAGAAAACTTTACTGGGAAGTTTTGGTGTTCTTCTGTGGGTATCATGTCTGTGGTTAGGTAAGATATGTTACAGAGCATTTTAATACTAGTATTAAGGGAAGGTATCAGGTTGAAAAAGAGAGTAAACGTAAGGGAAAGGGGTATGGCCTGAGTTTTCCTTTAAGTGATACTTTGAGTTCAAGCATTAGAGAAATGCATTCCTGTCAGAGTGTTGGAGTAGCATTTAGGTTTAGGGATTAAAATTCCTGGTTCAAGTAAGGTAAGGGCCATACATGACTGTTTTAAATCAGTGTTACCACAGCATCAGCATTACATGAGCCCTCTTACCTCTACCGCATCGTAAGCTTCTGCTGGCCAAGCTCTTCTTCCCACCCCAAAATCTCACATCTTTCTTGTCCAGGCTGCTCCTGACCTCCCCATATCTTATTGGGATCAGCTTTCTGAGGACATTCATGATCGCAGAATATCTGTCTCACCTATTTTGTTTACTCTGTTCTTGAGAAGGAAGTGGTGTTCTTGCCAGGAGGGAAAAGGTCTTTAGGATCATCCTGTACAATGGGCCCATCAGCTCTGCACCTCCACACAATCACACTTCCTACCTATAACTTTTGTTTCCCAAATGGCTTCTATGGATCCAGGGTTACTTTTCCCAGCCCCTCACACATGCTTCAGTTTTGGATGTGCACGGATGGGATAAGGCAAATGACATGATTAGTAGATGAGGGAAAGGCTGTGGATGTGGTCTACCTTGACTTCAGTAAGGCTTTTGACACTGTTTCCCACAACATTCTCCTCAAGAAACTGGCTGCTCGGGGCTTGGACTGGCGTACGCTTCGTTGGGTTAAAAACTGGCTGGATAGCCAGGCTCAGAGAGTTGTGGTGAATGGAGTCAAATCTGGTTGGAGGCCGGTCACTAGTGGTGTCCCCCAGGGCTCGGTACTGGGGCCGGTCCTCTTTAATATCTTTATTGATGATCTGGATGAGGGCGTCCAGTGCACCCTCAGTAAGTTTGCAGATGACACCAAGTTAGGTGTGTGTGTCAATCTGCTCGAGGGTAGGAAGGCTCTACAGGAGGATCTGGATAGGCTGGACCGATGGGCTGAGGCCAACTACATGAAGTTCAACAGGGCCAAGTGCCGGGTCCTGCACCTGGGGCGCAACAACCCCAAGCAGCGCTAAAGGCTGGGGGATGAGTGGTTGGAAAGCTGCCTGGCGGAGAAGAACCTGGGAGTATTGGTGGATAGTCGGCTGAATATGAGCCAGCAGTGTGCTCAGGTAGCCAAGAAGGCCAACAGCATCCTGGCTTGTATAAGAAGCAGTGTGGCCAGCAGGTCTAAGGAAGTGATTGTCCCCCTGTACTCGGCTCTGGTGAGGCCGCACCTCGAGTACTGTGTTCAGTTTTGGGCCCCTCGCTACAAGAAGGACATGGAGGTGCTCGAGAGGGTCCAGAGAAGGGCGATGAATCTGGTGACTGGTCTGGAGAACAAGTCTTACGAGGAGTGGCTGAGGGAGCTGGGATTGTTCAGCCTGGAGAAGAGGAGGCTCAGGGGCGACCTTATCGCTCTCTATAGATACCTTAAAGGAGGCTGTAGCGAGGTGGGGGTTGGTCTATTCTCCCACATGCCTGGTGACAGGATGAGGGGGAATGGGCTAAAGTTGCACCAGGGGAGGTTTATGTTGGATGTTAGGAAGAACTTCTTTACTGAAAGGGTTGTTAGGCATTGGAAAGGGCTGCCCAGGGAAGTGGTTGAGTCACCATCCCTGGAGGTCTTTAACAGACGATTAGATGTTGAGCTCAGTGATATGGTTTAGTGTAGGACTTGTTAGTGTTGGGTCAGAGGTTGGACTGCGTGATCTTGGAGGTCTCTTCCAGCCTAGATGATTCTGTAATTCTGATTCTGAAAATATGATAATCTTCACAGTAAAGTTAAGCCAAAGGATGCATGGGCTGATGGGAGCTCTGCAACGCCAGGACACACAGCGAGGCCACAGCACAAAGGTCTCAGAGGCCTTCAGTGAACAAGCGGAAATGACCAAGACTGGGTGACCAGGTGTCCTGGTTCCAGTTAGGACAGAGATAATTTTCCTCCTAGTAGCTGGTAGGGTGCTATGTTTTGGATTAGGATGAGAAGAGCGCTGATAACATGCTGATGTTTTAATTGTTGCAGAGCAGTGCTTACACCAGGCCAAGGACTTTTCAGCTTCTCGCTCTGTCCTGCCAGCGAGCAGGCTGGGGGTGCAGCAGGAGCTGGGAGGGGACAGACCCAGGACAGCTGACCCAAACTGGCCACAGGGGTATTCCATACCATCTGACGTCATGCTAAATAATATATAGGGGTGGCTAGCCGGGCTGGGGGGGCCGGCTGCTCAGGGATAGGCTGGGCATCGGTCAGCAGGTGGTGAGCAATTGCATTGTGCATCACTTGTTTCTTACACATTATTATTATGAATACTATTATCATTATCACCATTATTATTGTTGTTATTATTATTTTCCTGTCTTAATAAACTGTCTTTATCTTGACTCACAGGCTTCACTTTCCCGTTTCTCTCCCCCATCCCAGAGAGGGAGGGGGGAGGGTGAGCGAACGGCTGTGTGGTGTTTAGCTGCCAGCCGGGTTAAACCACAACAACCAAGAAGTCTAGGGTTAAATAGACCATTTTAATGCTAGTGTTAACGGAAGGGATCAGGGTGAACAAGAGAGAAAATGGATTCCTTTCAGAGTGTTGTAGTAGCATTTAGGTTTAGGGATTCAAATTCCTGTTTCAAGTAAGGTAAGGGCCATACATGGCTGTTTTAAGTCAGTGTTAAAGCAGCATCAGCATTACATGAACCATCTTACCTCTATGAAATCATAAGTTTCTGATGGCCAAGCTCTTCTTCCCACCCCAAAATCTCACATCTCTCTTGTCCAGGCTGCTCCTGACTTCCCCATATCTTATTGGGATCAGCTTTCTGATGACATTCTTGATCCCAGAGTATCTGTCTCGCCTCTGTTGGCTACTCCATTCCTGAGAAGGATGTGGCATTGTAGTCAGGAGGGAAAAGGGCACAAAGGTCTTTAGGATCATCCTGCACAATGTGCCCATCAGCTCTGCACCTCCACAAAACTGCGTTTCCTACCTACAAGTTTTGTTTCCGAAATGGCTTCTATGGTGCAGGGTTCCTTTTCCCTGGCCCTCATGCATGGTTTTGTTTCGGATGTGCAGGGATGGGATAAGGAAAGCGAAGGCATGGATGGAACTGAGTTTAGCAAGGGATGCACAGAATAACAGGAAGAGATTCTACAGATACATCGCTCAGAAAAGAAAGGCCAAGGAGACTGTACCCCCTCTGATGGATGAGAAGGGTGAACTGGTAATGACAGGTATGGAGAAGGCTGAGGGACTCAGCAACGTCTTCTCCCCAGTCTTCACTGCCAGTCAGGCTTCCCAAGTCTTTCATTTCCCTGAACCCACAGATGGAGGCTGGAGGGCAAAGTTCCACCTGCTGTAAGTGAAGAGCAGGTTTTTGAATACCTCATGAAATTCAACAAGTACAAGTCTATGGGGCATGATGAGTTGCATCCCAGGGTCCTGAGGGAACTGGCTGATGTAGTTGCCCAGCCTCTCTCCATCATATTTGAAGAGTCCTGGCAGTCAGGTGAAGTTCCTGGTGACTGGGAAAAAGGAAAACATCACTCCCATTTGTAAAAAGGGTAGAAAGGAGGACCGAAGGAACTCCAGAACAATGAGCCTCGCCTCAGTGCTTGGCAAGATCATGGAAAAGATCCTCCTGGAATCAGTGTCAGGCACATGCAAGAGAAAGAGGTGAACCAAGACAACTAGCATGGCTTCACCAAAGGGTAAATGATGCCTGACCAATCTGGTGGCTTTCTGCAATGGAGTGACTGCATCAGACAACAAGGGAAGACTGACCGATGTCATCTACTTGGACTTCTGTAAGACCTTTGACACGGTCCCACATGACATCCTGGTCTCCAAATTGGAGAGCTACGCATTTGATGGGTGCACCACTGAGTGGATAAGGATTTGGCTTGATGGTCACACCCAGAGAGTGGTGGTCAATGGCTCTATGTCCAAGTGGAGGCTGGTGATGAGTGGGTCCCTCAGGGGTCTATCCTGAGACCGGTACTCTTTAATATCTTTATTAATGACAGGGACAGTGGGGTAGAGTGCACCCTCAGCAAGTGTGCAGATGGCACCAAGCTGAGAGGTGTAGTGGATGCAACAGAGGAAGGGATGCCATCCAAGGGGACCTGGACAGGTTTGAGAAATGGGCCCATGTGAACCTAAGGACGTTCAGCAAGTCCTAGTGCACGGTGCTGCACGTGGGCCCGGGAAATCCCAGACATGGGGATAGGCTGGGAGAAGAACTCATTGGGAGCAGCCCTGCAGAGGAGGACTTGGGGGTTCTGCTGTATGAAAAGCTCAACATGAGCCAGCAGTGAGCACATACAGCCCAGAAGGCCAAGTGCATCCTGGGCTGCATCAAGAGAGGAGTGGGCAGCAGGTGGAGGCAGGTGATTGTCCCCCTCTGCTCTGCCCTTGTGAGGCCCCACTTGGAGTCCTGCATCCAGGTCTGGAGCCCCCAGCACAAGAAGGATGTGGGCTGTTAGAGTGGGTCCAAAGGGAGGCCACAAAGATGATCAAGGGGCTGGAGCACCTCTCCTATGAAGAAAGGCTGAGAGAGCTGGGGCTGTTCAGCCTGGAGAAGAGAAGGCTCTGGGGTGATGTCATTGCAGATTTTCAATACTTAGAGTGGTCTTATAAAGTGGATGGAGAAGGACTCTTTACTCAGGTAGATAGTGATAGGACAGGGGGAAATGGTTTTAAATTAAAAGAAAGGGGAAATTCCTATTAGAGGTTACCAGGAAAGTTTTCACTCAGGGTAGTGAAGCACTGGAACAGGTTTTCCACAGAGGTATTGGATGCCCCATCCCTGCAGGTCTTCAAGAGCAAGTTAGATGAAGTCCTGAGCAACCATGTTCTACTGGGAGGTGTCACTGCCCATGGTAGGGGGGTTGGAACTAGATGATCTTTGAGGTCCTTTCCAGCCCAGGCCATTCTGTGATTCCATGACTCTATGACTGGTTAAAAATATTTTTAAAACTTGTTATGCAGAAGGATAGGAATAAGATTATTTCTATCAATATAAAATTTTGCTAAAATATTAATAAAAATATACTTAAAGAAATCATTCTCTCAGTTTCACATATAACCAGGTAGTCCTGTTAGGATTATTTCTAATATTACATTTTGATAATAAGTATAATGACAAAAACGATATGATAATAATCACAATTATGAAGTCATTACTGATGATGAAGAAGCATGTACAGAAATAGATTCCTTAATGTATGCTTGAGCTCCTTGTTCCTCATGTTGTAGATGAGGGGGTTCACTGCTGGAGGCACCACCGAGTACAGAAATGACAAGAGCAGGTCCATGGATGGGGAAGAGATGGAGGGGGGCTTCAGGCAGGCAAACAGGACGGTGCTGACAAACAGGGAGAGCGCGGCCAGGTGGGGGAGGCACGTGGAAAAGGCTTTGTGCTGGCCCTGCTCAGAGGGGATCTTCCGCACGGCCCTGAAAATCTGCACATAGGACACCACAATGAAAACAAAGCAACCAATACCTATACAGAAGCTGACAGCAGTAAGCCCAACTTTGTTGAGGTAGGCATCTGAGCAGGAGAGCTTGAGGATCTGGGGGATTTCACAGAAGAACTGGTCCACAGCATTGCCTTGGCAGAGGGGCAGGGAAAATGTAGTGGCCGTGTGCAGGACAGCACTGAGAAAGCCACTGCCCCAGGCAGCTGCTGCCATCTGGGCACAAGCTCTGCTGCCCACGAGGCTCCCGTAGTGCAGGGGCTTGCAGATGGCCACGTAGCGGTCGTAGGCCATGACAGTAAGAGTATAATATTCTGCTGATATGAAGAAGAGAAAGAAAAAGTCCTGTGCAGCACACCCTTGATAGGAGATGGCCCTGGTGTCCCAGAGGGCATTGGCCATGGCTTTGGGCAGAGTGGTGGAGATGCAGCCCAGGTCGAGGAGGGCGAGGTTGAGGAGGAAGAAGTCCATGGGGGTGTGGAGGCGGTGGTCGCAGGCTACGGCGGTGAGGATGAGGCCGTTGCCCAGGAGGGCAGCCAGGTAGATGCCCAGGAAGAGCCCGAAGTGCAGGAGCTGCAGCTCCCGCGTGTCTGCGAATGCCAGCAGGAGGAACTCGCTCACAGAGCTGATGTTGGGCATTTGCTGGTTCTGGGCATGGGGTCCTGCCAAAGGAACAGAAATACAGCAATAACATACCAGAGTTATCTGAGAAAACCATTCCCATTTCTCAGTTAAGGTCCTCAAAGCACTTGCCCAATTGTACGCAGACAGTTGGCAGATCCCTTTCCTGCGTTGGATTCAGCTGCTCTGTGCTGGCATCTCTTCGACTGCAGGACAATTGCACTAAGGAGGTTCTCCTGAGAAGAGCTTGAACACTGCTGAGAGCAGAGGAATCCAGGCTCCAAGTGCCCATCTCCAGACCCCTCACCCTGTCCCCGTACTCCCCTTCCCCCAAGCACCCCAAGGGCTCACTCCATGGGCATGTGAAACCCCCATCCCCAGGCAGCCTGGGAACAAGAGCAGCAGCAGCACGGCCAGGTGGAGAAGCCAGGAGGAATGGCAGCGTGCTGCTGCCAGGGGAGGCAAGGCCAGGGAGGGACAGACGGACACTCAGCACACCCTCCTGTGCTGCCGCTCTGCCTGCAAAGGAGGCAGCTCCTGCTCATTGCAAATGATCTGTGCTCACCTCAACCCGGCAGAGACCTCCCAAAGGCAGGGCACTGGGCATCGGAAGGTTTGCAGCTCCTAAAGATCAGCTAGGATAAAGCCTGAGAGGACCTCAATGTGGTGTTGGTGCAGTCCATGAGATGAGGTTTGGGAAGGTACTTTGCAAATTTCATCACTGACCTACTGATTTCTCAGTGCAATGGTCTAGGAGTCTCAGTCTCCTGTACAATCCTGACAATCCATTACCATGAAACCTGCCTCCCCTCCACTGCAGGAATCTGAAAGCACAGACTGAAGAAAAAGCCTTACCCTTCAGATAAACCAAGCCTTGATCTTCCTCTTGAAATGCCCCCTCACAATGCCATTCTCTAAAGCACTGCAGAAATGGAGAGACCCATCCCAACAGCCGCTATCAGCCATCGGATGTGCCAGCTGTAGAAGACCCCTCTGGCAACCCCACCTGCATGGCCCTGCTGCCAGAGACTCACAGTGCCAAGAGCCTGCAGATCTGTCCTGCCACACGCTGCCCTCTGTTGCTGCGCTCCTCACTGCCTCCAAGCCCTCTCTCCTTCTCTCCTGTCCCCGTGCCAGCTGCGGTCAGAGCCCCCAGCCCTGCTGCGCTGTGCACAGGAGCTGCTCCTGGGCACAGCTGTCTCTCTGCAGCACTGCCCGCTTGCCACGAGCTCCCCTTGGGCCCAGGAGCCCGGCCCAGCTCAGCAGCACAGCACCCGACCATGGCATCGCTTGCTCTGTGCCATTGGGCTCCCTCGAGGTGTCCCCAAGGCCTCAGGTCTGACAGCTCCCGAAGGCAGCAGGGTCTCTGCTGGGCTGTGGTGTCTGAAGCAGGCTGACATCATCGCCAACTGCTCCTCTTTGTAGATGTCAGAGACTGATTTTTACAAGTGTGATTTGTGCTGTTGGACTGTGGTTGTCAAACATGTTGTGCTTTAACCCGTCAGGCACCTCAGCACCAAACAGATGTTAGCTGACACCCACCCCCAGAAGATAATGGGTTGAATTAATGAAGAAATTGAAAGAAATTGAAGAGATAATAATAACAGTAACAATACTACTAATAAATAATAATAATTTTTATTTTTATTTTTATTATTTTTATAAAGCAAGTGATGCACAATGCAATTGGTCATCACCCACTGACTGATGCCCAACCTTTCCCCAAGCAGGGGTCCCCCTGAACCTGACCAGCCTGCATTAGGATCTCATGTGCAGGTCCCTTGACTTTACTTTGGTTTAGGGCAATACAAGCTTTCAGAAGGATTAGGACTATTTTCTTCCCTTTCTCAAATACTTCTTGAGCTGTGTTGCCCCATGTGATGACGACATCAATGTACTGGAGGTGTTCAGGAGCTTCCCTGTTTTCCAGGGCAGTCTGGATCAGCCCATGGCAAATGGTAGGGCTGTGTTTCTACCCCTGGCGCAGTCCATTCCAGGTGGACAGGATGCCCCTCCAAGTGCAAGCAAAGTGCGGCCTTCACACTGCTGCCAAAGGGATGGAGAAAAATGCATTAGCAATATTAACTGTGGCAGAGCGCTTGGCTGCCTTTGACTCCAGTTCGTACTGAATGAAGTTCTAGCATGCCCGGCACAGCAGCACTCAGCGGTGGTGTGACTTCAGTCAGGCACAGAAGTCCACCGTTCTCTTCCACTCACCATTAGAATTTTGCACTGTCCATACGGGACTCCTAAAGGGTGAGCAAGTGTTGCTGATCACCCCTTGGCTCTGCAGTCACTGAACCAGCTCATGCATGGGAAGCAGGGAGTCTCTGTGAGTGCAATACTGCCTCAGGTGCGCTGTTGTGGTAGCGATTGGCACCTGCTGCCCATTGGCCATCAGCACCTGCACAGCAGAAGGGTCCTGTGAGAGAGTGGGCAAGGTAGACAACTGTTTGATGTCCTCCTTCTCCAGGGGAGTCATGCCCAAAGTCCATCCAGTAAACGTTTGGATCTTTGAAGTACCCTCTCCTGATTTAGTCTATGCCAAGGTTGCACAGAGCCTCCAGGCCAGTCCCAATGGGTTGCTTTTGCCACTCCTTCCCAGTTAGGCTCACTTCAGCCTCCAGTACAGTTAACTCTTGGGTTTGATGTGCCAGGCCAATACTCCTCAGAGTCCAATACACCCGATTGTCCCCTTCCTCCCCCTGGATGGAGGCTGGGCCCCTCTAGGCCTGCTCATAGTATTCATTACTCTGTTTGGAGGACTGGCTGCTAGAAACTGGAGCAGTAATTTTCTCAGAAGAACCACTTTTTTGCGAATGCTTTTCCTTGCGCTTCATGTATCCATGCCTCTAGGGTGGAGGTAGGGTAGATTTTTGCATCCCGTTTTCTCATGGCCTTTCCATGGTCACACAGTTAAAACCACAGGGTGGCACGTAGTATGCACCCACTATATCAACTTTCTTGAGCAGAGGGATGTTTACACCTGATAGCTGAGCTATTGGTTCGCGCAGGTGGGGAGGAAGATGTATCCTCTTGTAGTTCTTGCACCTCATGAGAAAGTTTCTCTCAAGATGAGATGCAGGCCCATAGGGAAGAAGAGAAACTTTCTTTGTAATGCCGGAGTTGGCTAGCCGATTCATCCATGTGGGTTCCTCTTGGTCTTTCCAAGTCATTAATGCCAGTGAGTTGGCATATGCTGATGGTGTGCTCTGTACAAACTTCTGCCGCATGGGTTGTGTGCACTTGACTTCACCTGGATCTTTGGATAGCTGTTCATTTTCTAGGTTTCTACAAATCACCTTCAGCATGGCTAACTCCCTCAGATACTGGATACCCCTCTCCATGTTGGTCTACTTTCCTGGTTGACCTACAAGGTCTTCCTTCAAGGGATACTTTTCCTTGACACCTGACAGGATTAAGTTTCTTGTGCCCTTTTGCAATGGCTTTGTCATTCACCCCTTCCTTAGGGGGGGATCCAAGCTGCTTGGCTTCCCTGACCTCTAATTCCAGGCTATTGGCCCTGTTCTCCCAGCACTGGAGCAGCCAGGTGACAATGTGCTCACCAAGATGATGGCTGAAATCTTTTCCATATCTCCTAGCTAACACTGGGATAGGGACCACTTGGTTTCTGATGCTTATATGTTTTCTTCTTTTTTGTCATCCTGCTTCCATGATGGCCCAACTTTGGAGAAACCTGCCTTATCTTCTTCCATATTTCTTGTCTGGGTAGGAGTTTCTTTCCTTTCTAAAGAAAAACTGACTTCCACACCCATTGGTTTCTCTTTCATAAAGAGGCAACCAATAGTGGCACAGGCTGGTTCTCTGGCCCATTGCAGGGGCTGGAGTGGCTGCAGGGCCCATCACAGGAGTTGTTCTGGCTGCAGGGCCTTTCAGAGGAGTTGGAGTGGCTGCAGAGCCTATTGCAGGTTTTGGAGTGGCTCTAGGGCCTGTCACAGGGGTTGGTTTAACTTTGGGCACACCTCAGGAGCTCAGAGGTGAAATTCGAAAGCACTGGATGTGCCCACTGCTCTAGGTGCCTGCCCAGATCCTCCCACAGTCCCTGCCACTCCTAACCCTCCTGCCTCTGGACACATCTCTGGATGGCATGCTTAAGTGGTTGTTTGACTTTAAAAAAAGATGAAACACATTCAGGAGACATAACAATAGGAACACGTTGGTTTGACCATCCCAAGGATATTCAAAGCTTTGAAGAGCTAGTGTAAGTAGCCTGGAGGAGAAGGGGAGGTGAAGGAGAAAGGGAGAGTGAAGCAGTGGGGAAAAGTGTCCTCCCCTTGTCTCCCCCATGGCTTGGTTTCCTGAGGAGAAAAGGTCAAGAGTGTAATTCTTAATAGTTTCTGAGAGATGGCTCCCAAGGTACGGAGGTAATGGCAATGCTGAGTACAAGTACCAGATTAGTTTCATGACCAGGAATTTTATCATATCATAAGCCAGTGTTACACGATACAAGAAAAGAATAAACTTGAAGCAGCCATCAGAAAAGATAAACAGCTTGACAGGGGAGACATACAGGAAGTCATGTGCTGTACAACAAAGACCTGAAATTGAGCACAACAGACCTGAGATCTGAGAAAGGCTTTCTTTTAACATGCTGTGGTGAGATCTGTCATTGGCTCAAAGTTTGTGCTCCATGTCGGGCACCAAAAAGAGAGTGGTTTAACCCGGCAGGCAGCTCAGCACCACACAGCCATTCCCTCACACACACACCCTGCTACACCCCCAGCGGATGCAGGAGAGAATGAGGAGGGGAAAAAAATAACAAAATAATAATAATAAAAAAAGCATGGGTTGAGATAAAGACAGTTTAAGGGAAGACAAATAATACGAACAATGATGATGATGATCGTGATGGTGATTGCCTGTCCAGCAGCAGTGGTACCCCCTACCCTGGCCAGCCACCCCATATTGATTGTTCAGCATGACGGCTGCGGTATGGAACATCCCTTTGGCCACTTGGGGTCAGCTGTCCTGCTTCTGTCCTCCCCAGCTTCTCAGGCACCCCCAGCCCTCCACTGCTGGGCAACAGCTAAGCCATCAGTGTGTGATAATCATTCTTCTCATGCTAAATGCAAAACACAGCATCATACCAGCTACTAGGAGGAAAATTAACTTGATCCTAGCCAACAGCAAGACACCCACAGACTAAGGGCATGATATCTCTGTGTGTATATCAAAAGAGAAAAGGTGGTGGAGATTAATTAGAAAGCACTGGAGCTGAGCATGATGCAGATGGTGTGGAATATGGGGTGGATATTGTCCTCATTTTGGCTGGGATAGAATTAATTTTCTTCCTATTAGCTGGCATGGTGCAGTGTTTGTATGTAAGACGCAATTCCAGACAAAATAACCACATGCATGAGAAGGAAGAAGAGAAAAAGTGGAATCTGCCAGCCTTCTATCCCGTACCCTTAAATGAGTTTGTGCTGCAATTCCATTCAAATAGTTAGTGCGGTATTGTCAAAACTGTCCTGCAAATTCCTGCTGCTGTTACCTTGTGAGAGACGGCATAATCAGGGTGAGTCATCTGCCTGCAGACATTAACAGCTGACAGAATGCAGCATCTGTCCAGGGGAACCTTGAGAAATGGCAGGATTTTGCCTAAAGGAACATCTTGGCATTTACAAGGAGAAGAGCCCAGTCCTGCACCAGAGGAAGAGGAACCCCACACATCAGGGCAGACTGGGACCCTGCTGAGTGAGCAGTGCCCAGGAGGAGGAGGGCCTGGGCACAACGAGGGATGCCATACGAGCAGTGGTGCTGCTCCCCAGGAACCAGGCCAGCTTCCTACAGAGCTGCCTTACGAGGAGCATGGCCATCAAGAAGATCTGAGTTATCAGACTCAGCTCAGATCTTGTGAGATACCACACGGACAAGGGTCTAGAGCCAGCAGGAAAAGAGGTACAGTGTGGGAGTCCTTAGGACAGCCTGGTGTGGAGAGGATCAAGGGCTGTGACAAGGCTGAGAGTCCCAACAGGACCCAGGGCTTTGTGTCCATGGCTCTGGCTGTTGTCTCTGCCACTGAGGCCTACGAGGAGACAGCTTATCGGTAAAGCACCAGGGCCTCATTGCCTCCTCGCCCCCACCAATGAACCAGGCAGGACTCGTACCATTCTCCTGCACTTGGCCATGCACATCCCCATCTCCTCCTGCCCCACGAAGAGCTCTGAGCAGTGTGTGAAGGGAAAGGATCTCCCTTCCCAGGGGCTGGGAGTCAAGGCCTGGCCCTTGTGCTTGGTGACACACATCCAGTTTTCCTACACATCAGGGTCACCTTCACAGTGCCTTTGTCTCCTTGTCCTCACTGCCTCCAATGCTCTGCTCTAACGAGCTCCAAGGGAGGCTGTGTCAGTGCTGGCCCTCAGGGGGACACTGCAGGAAACTTGCCTCTGACTTGGACTTGTTGAGAGATGGCTTCAATTGTCTCTCAGTGCCTGAGGTTCGTGGGCTCCTCAGCAAAGCCCCCCGAGGGGGGATTCCAATGCCTTGGGCTGGGCGTCTGGTGCTGAGCTGGGCCGGGCTCGTGGGACAGAGAGAGCTCGTGGCAAGAGGGCCCTGGTGCAGAGAGACAGCTGTGCCCAGGAGCAGCTCCTGTGCACAGCGCAGCAGGGCTGGGGGCTCTGACCGCAGGTGGCACGGGGACAGGAGAGAAGGAGAGAGGGCTTGGAGGCAGTTGGCAGTGGGAGGATGCTGAGAGCTGCCTGCAGGAGAAATGTGCGCAGCCCTTGACAAGGTACGTCTCTGGCTGCAGGGCCATGCAGCTGCATGTTCTGGAAGGGTCTCCTGCTGGGTCTTGTTGCTGGGAGGGCAGTGGGCAATGCAGTAGGCTTTGGGAGTCCTGCTGGATGGCACTGCGAGGTGAGGAAGTCCGGCAGAAGCCCCTTGGGGTGTCATAACCCAGCTGCCCATGGGCAGCCAAGATTGGAGTGGCCAATCCTCCTCCAGACACTGCAGGGGATGCAGATGGGATAGTGGAACAGCCCGGCTTGCAGATATTCATGTCTGTCTGTGGGGTGTTCTTCTGGGCTGGAGGCTGCTCTCCAGCAGGATGCAGCTCTCTCCTGGCATCCTTGTGTTATCCAGGTGCCCCAAGGAGAAGACACCTCCGTGCTAAGGCCATGTCCGTGCTGCTGGATGGCTGTCTGTGGGCAGCTGGAGTGAGGCCTCTGCAGCCCTGGCAAAGAGGGAAAAGCTGAGATCCTGCTCATGCAAGACAAGGTGAGGATTCTGTCCAGCTGCACTTGGTGTGGGGCTTTTCTGCTCTCAGCTTTCTTTAGTTTCTTCTCATGGGAACACCGAATAGATGGTTCTTCCTAAACATTACAGGTGTAGGTACCAGAACATAAAGCAAATAATTGCCCCTTGTTCTACACAGTCGTTGGATACTTTCCTTGAAGCAACACTGCAAATCTCCTGGTATGACCAGTCGACTGAACTTGAGTTTCCCCCATGTTCCTGCCTCCCTCCTGCTGCACAGCAGGAAGGACTGCTCTGGAGCTCACAGCAGCCCCTGCTCCCAGTGCCACCCTCAGCCAGCACCAGCCGCAACTGAAGCAGGAGAGATGCAGAAAGGTTCTCCTGCAAAGAGAGAGGATTGGGTGGGGGGTGCTCTAAGGCTTGCAATAGGTTTTCCTCAGATAAGTCTGTTTTAACATTTTTCTCCTTTCTCCTTTTCAACAGACAACTGCGCCCAAATTCAGGAAATGCCCAACAGCAGCTCTGTGAGCGAGTTCCTCCTGCTGGCATTCGCAGACACGCGGGAGCTGCAGCTCCTGCACTTCGGGCTCTTCCTGGGCATCTACCTGGCTGCCCTCCTGGGCAACGGCCTCATCCTCACCGCCGTAGCCTGCGACCACCGCCTCCACACCCCCATGTACTTCTTCCTCCTCAACCTCGCCCTCCTCGACCTGGGCTGCATCTCCACCACTCTCCCCAAAGCCATGGCCAATGCCCTCTGGGACACAAGGGCCATCTTTTATCAAGGCTGTGCTGCACAGGTCTTTCTGTTTGTCTTCTTGATTGTGTCAGAATTTTATGTTCTCACGGTCATGGCCTACGACCGCTACGTGGCCATCTGCAAGCCCCTGCACTACGGGAGCCTCGTGGGCAGCAGAGCTTGTGCCCAGATGGCAGCAGCTGCCTGGGGCAGTGGCTTTCTCAATGCTGTCCTGCACACGGCCACTACGTTTTCCCTGCCCCTCTGCCAAGGCAATGCTGTGGACCAGTTCTTCTGTGAGATCCCCCAGATCCTCAAGCTCTCCTGCTCAGATGCCTACCTCAGGGAAGTTGGGGCACTTTTGTGTAGTGTTTCTTTAGCCTTTGGCTGTTTTGTTTTCATTGTTTTCTCCTATATTCAGATCTTCAGGGCAGTGCTGAGGATGCCCTCTGAGCAGAGCCGGCACAAAGCCTTTTCCACATGCCTCCCTCACCTGGCCGTCGTCTCCCTGTTTATCAGCACTGGCATGTTTGCCTACCTGAAGCCCCCCTCCATCTCCTCTCCATCTTTGGACCTTATGGTGGCAGTTCTGTACTCGGTGGTGCCTCCAGCAGTGAACCCCCTCATCTACAACATGAGGAACCAGGAGCTCAAGGATGCAGTAAGGAAACTCTCTGGATACATGCTTTTTCAGAATCAGTAATGACTGTGAGTTCCCTTATGATTACAGAAACTGTGAGGAAAAAATTTGTTATCATATGCCTCTATAAATATCTTCTACTAATTATTTGTTTTGGTTTAAATAATGTTATCCTTTACCTGCTCCCAGATTATTTTTTTCATTTACAGTGACCCAATCATCTAATTACCTAAAGAAGCAGGCTTGCCATGTAGATAAACACAATAAAAAAAACCATCAGAACTACACTGGTCTCAGCTGCCATCTCTTCCCATCTCCTCTGCATCTGGGGGAACAGCCCCAGCATGTAGGAGGGGCTCAGGGCCCCTGCTGCTTCCCTGGAGCCATGGCCATGGCCAGCAGCAGGACATGGCCTTTTTGCTGCTGCTGTCTTCTGCCTCCAGTGTGTTCCCCTGTGCTCTTTTATTTGGATAAGCCCTCAGATCTCATGTATGTTGGTGACGGTACTGTTCTCTCTGCAGTGACATCCCTGTGGCTGCAGGCAGCAGCAGGCACTGTGCAGCCCTGGGTCACAGCTGGCCTCCCTGCTAGCAGCACAGTAACAAAAGGGGCTGCTCAGAAACCTGGACACCTCTTCCAAATGTGCTATCAGGAATAGAGCCAAGGGGTTGCTCCCTGCTTTTCTGTTTTCTGGGCTTCTTCATGGAGTGAAGAACACAGGCTGAAAGTCCCAGGGCGGTCTGTGAAGGAACAAAGTGATGGACCAAGAGCTCAATTTGTGGTGGCACTTCCCCAAGCAGACAACAACTGGTCTTGGACTCATCTGCAAGGGACTGCATCCCCTGCAGTGGGGCTGATGCCAGATTCCAGCCTGGAGAGGAATCTGGAGCTGGCATCAGATGTCAGGGGATCTGCAGGGACAATGTGCTCAGTGGGTAGTGATTAGGACCTCTTAAAATGAGTGACCATCCAAGGAAGAGTCTTTTAGGGGGAAAAGCGAATCTGAGGTGTCCAGGGGCTAAGGAGGGCTCTGCAATGCCAGGGGAGGCTGTGAAGAGCCAGCAGGTGAAGGCCCATAAGACTGCATAATAACTGGGGCGACCTTATTTAAAGCCTTGATGAAGACGCAATACTTCATCAGCTCTGCAGCCTGCCCCTGAGAAATTTCTACCCTCTCTTGGAAAGATGACCCCATTATTTATTGCTGAGCACCACGTTACTGAGTTCCACCTGGAAGGCAGGGCTAAGCAGTGGGGATGGCAGGAGGTAGTCTTGTGTGAAGACTATGAAAAACATGGAAATTCAGGGCTTTAGCAGATCCTTAAAGTCCTGCCTGGGTCCCCAAATGGAAAGCAATGTATGTCTGTGGGTGGAGGAGGAGGAGGCGAGTCCCAGGACAGGGGCAGGGCTGAAGGGCCCTGTGCGAAGCTGGGCTGATGGAGAAGTGTCCACCTTGCGTGTGTGCCTCAGCCTGGGAGAAGGGGCCTGCCCGCGGTGCGGGATGGCTGGGCTGTGCTCAGCCATGCCCCAGGAGCTGACCTAGCTCTCTTCCTCCCCGCCACTCCCCACACGGGGCAGGCCCTCAGGAAACACCCCTGAGCCTGGAGATGCACCAACCTGCTGCGGTGAGGTGCCACTACTGCAGGGGAAGAGGGGAGGGTTGGAGAGACACGTGGGGCCTGCGGGCAAGAGTGGTGTGGCCTGGGGAAGTGAGGGCCTGGGAAAAGTTACCCTGGATCCATAGGAGCCATTCTGGAAAGAAAACTTGTAGGCAGGAATAGCACATTTCTGGAGGTGCAGAGCTGCTGGGCACATTGTGCAGGGTGCTCTGATGGACTTTTGTGTCCTTTTCCATCATGTCTTAAGTGCCACTTTTCTCAGAAATAGAGTAGCCAACAGAGGTGTGATGGATACACTGAGCTCATGAAAGCCATCATCAACATGGCCCTAAGAAGATGACTGATATGGGAAGGTCAGGAGAAACCTAGGACAGGAGAGATGTGAGATTTCGAGGAGGGAATATGGGCTTGACCAGCAGAAATTAAGGATTTTGTAGAGGTCAGAAGGTTCAGGTTTTTGCTGATGCTGTTGTAACTGTGACTTAAAATAGTCACATGAGGCCCTACACCGGCTTCAACCAGTAAACTTAATTCCTAAATTTAAATGCTACTCCACACCCTGACAGGAATCCACTACTCTTATGCGTGACCTCAAAGTATGCACTAAAGCCAAAACTCAGCCCGTAGCCTCTTTCCCTTACCCTTACTCTCTTGCTTACCTTGATCCCTACCCTTAACACTAGATTTAAATGCTCTATTTAAGCCTAGATTCTTGGAAGAACTAAACAAAATCCTAAATCACAAGGCTAGTCCATACCCGAACCACAGGCATGACACCCCAAGAAGAACACCAAACCCTCCCACTAAATCTTTTTTAATCTCTAACCCAGAAATATGAGAGCTAGCCCCTAATCCCATTCATGAAAATCTAACACATAAAGCCCCTGTTCCTGTGCATTAACCTCCTCACCTTCAGCCCCTCTCCTAACCCTTAACTTAAGGTGCTTGGCCCCTTGGGGCAAGGCAGGAATTGTGAGACTTCTCTGCAGTCCCATGGCATTCAGAGATGGATGTGAGGGGCCATGGATCTGATGAGCTTGTGGGCCACAAAGAGGAGATGGGTGGGAATGCTCTGCTGAGCTCAGCTCAGCCTCAGGATCTCCTGCCCCAGCAGGAGGAATGTGACTGGGGCAGTGACTGGGAGGTCACTTCTGTCTCTGCAGCTGATAGGGCAGCAGCAGGAACGTGTCACGCAAAGGGACTGTGAGGTCCCTTGTGTCTGGAGGTGGCAGGTCAGCCTTGGCTTCTCCCTGGGATCGGCACTTTGGGGCTGACATCTGCCAGTGGCCCTGCTAGGCCAGCAGAAGGCCCCTGCTTGGCATGCTGCCTGTGGGATCCCCTCTGCCTCCATCCCCAGGAGGATCCAGACACAAAGAAGGCCCGCAGAGGGCTTGTCCTGTCCCTTCTGCTTGAGGCCAGGACTGGACAGCAGGAGGCACAAGGCTTGGCTGTGTCTAGCCAAGAAGCTGCAAGGCCAGCAGCAGGCCCAGGCCTTGGGAGATGCTGGGGAGGTGACTTCTGTGTGCTTGGCTGACAGGCCGCAAGGAGCCTGATGGGTTGGGATGCCTGCTTCAGGAGTGGTTTCCACCCCGATGGAGCTTTCTTTGGTAGTAGGAAAGAGCAGGAGAGAAAAACTGCCACAAAGTGCACCTTGGAAGGGTGGCACTGGCCACAAGGAGGAAGAAATGTCCCTCAAAGGGTCATGCTGTGGTGACAGAGGTCACTGAAAGAGTGTCTGTAATCAGACCACGGCTTTCTGTTTCAAGGAACAGCTGATGAGGGTTGACGAGACATGGGTGAGATGATGGAAAGTCCTGGATGAGAGCAAGGTTGTGGACAGAGATGGGTGTCTGCAGACAGGAAACAGCCTGAGAAGAAACTAGAGACAGCTGAGAGCAGAGAAGCCCCAGTCCAAGTGCAGCTGGGCAGAATCCTCACCTTGTCTGTGGGTTTTGAGCAAGATCTAAGCTCCTCCCTCCTAACCCGGGGTGCAGAGGCCTCACTCCAGCTGCCCACAGACAGCCATCCAGCAGCATGGACACGGCCTTAGCATGGAGGTGTCTCCTCCTTAGGGCACCTGGATAACACAAGGATGCCACGAGAGAGCTGCATCCTGCTGGCGAGCAGCCTGCAGACCAGGAGGATGCAGCACAGACAGAGCTGGATATTTGCAAGCTGGGGTGTCCCAATATCCAGTCTGCATCCCCTGCAGTTTCTTGGCTGACCAGGGCCAGCTGGGTTATGACACTCCAAGGGGCTTCTGCCAGACTGCCTCACCTCACAGTGCCATCCAGGAAATAGGGCAAAGTGTGGGACAGCATAGGAAAGCCTGCAGAGGAGAAGGCAGAGGGTGCTGGCAAGAAGGGAAGGCCCCAACAGCCCTGACATTTTTGTCCCTTTGGCTAGAGCTTCTGAGGAGACGAGATATAGTCATTGCAATGGGGCCTCACTGCTTCCTTGATACCCTGTGCAGGGGTGGGGAGGTGTCCTAATGAAGTTCTTGTCGTGGCATCACACTGCCCACCACATCATACAGACCCCAAGAAGAGCCCTGAGCCAGACGGGGGGGTGCAGGATCTCCCCTCCCAGTGGCTGGGGTCAGGCCTTGGCCCTTCTGCTTCACCAAAACCAACCAAGACTTTTCTCAGCACAGCGCTTTGCCTGGCTGGAATCATGGCCTCCAATTATCTGCCCTAACAAGTCCCTGGGGAGGCTTTGTTAGTAAGAGCCCTCAGTGGGGCCCATTAATACTCCAAGTCACTTCAACTTTTCCTCCTGACTTTACTTTCTCAAGCAGTTGCATCATTCTCCTCTCAGTACCTGATCTTCATTGACTCAGCACCAAAATACACCACGGAACTCATTAAAACAGAGAAAGTCCTAGGCAGCCATACATCTCCCACAGTTTCCTTCACGTCTTCAAGACTTGCAGAGCTAATAGGAGAGCTTCCATGGTCTAGTTAAGGAGGAAGATTTCAAAGAGCATCTAATAGAAATCTTTCCTCATTTTAAAGGCTGAATATTTTTGCATTTCAGCTTAGAGCATCATTTTCTTATAGATATTGGTCTACGGTTACTCCTTTAAAGCCCTGCTTAGGTTGGAAGAGTAGGGTTTTCCTATGTAAAAAAAAAAAAAAAAAAAAAAAAAAAACAGGAAATCATGCTGCAATTTTCAAAAGAAAACAAAACAAACAAACAAATGAAAAAAACCAAAGTTCAAGTTCCTCATTTTTTTCCCTCCAGTGAAGTTTACCTTCCCAAAGGGATGACTGTACATGATGTATTTTACACTGATTAATAGGAAATTTAAAATAATTGTGTTAATATTAATCCAAGTCATACTAATTCAATGAGAAACGATGAGTTTCTTGCTAAGGAAACCATTAGACAGACTGCTGAGAGATGGGCGAGCTGGAACTCACTGAAACTCAAAGCAGCAACTGGGTCGGTGTGAGCGGTCTGAATGATCAAAGAGTAAAGGGAGGGCAAAGCAGGAGAAGCATGGGAAGTGCATGGGTCCAGACAGGCAGCTGGAAAGGGGACATTCAGCAGGGTCTGTGTAATCAAGATGGGTTTTGTGCCTGGAAGATGAGGGAGCACACCATGATAGACAAAGCGATGACAAAGCAAGTACAGGTGAACACCAGTATTTCTTCTCCTGAAATGAACATATATCCTAAAAATGCATATTTCTTCATGATAGAAATTATACATCACGTGAGGCATTTAACGGAAGGGATTGAATCATTTGGACTGATGAGTAGTTGCTTTATTAGATAAGTACTAAAAAAATTACGGGGTATTGAGGCAGAGCTTTGCTGTCTGACCATAAGGATTACCAGGGAAAACCTCCTGTGGCCCCGTTGTGTTTGAGGCACTTCCCTGGACCGGTAGATGTCAGAAAAGACCTGCAGGAGACCGGAGCCCTTTGGGAAAATGAGGTGGACCCAGGTGGAGTTCCCAGGGCACCTCCACTGCCAGCAGTGGTCTTTGTCCCTCTAACTGCAGCCCAGCCCAGCACAGGAAACCCCTTCAAAGACAAACCCCTTCTTCTGTGAGTTCCTGGGACTAACCTAGATTTGAAATGGCCTTTGGAAACTCATGATATTCTTATTCCTACTTAACCCATGACACCACCTATTCCTACGAGACACTTGAACATCCATTTACCTTCCTGATTCATCTTTAGGAAATTCAGGCTGAAAATCTGGAGTATAGCACGCTTCAAATGGCTGAGGCAGAACCCATCAGCTTTCCCCACTTTCGAAATAGTTCCCGTCCAACTGAGGTTTTGAAAGTGAAAAATGTGAAAGGACCCGTCAGGTCAATGCGCAGAGTAAGGGAAAGTCATAGGCATTGTGCTGGAGTGTCAGAAGGCAAAAAGCACTGCACTGTGCCTCAGAGTAATCAAGGAGACCTAATCCAGTTCATCTGTGAGATAAAGCAGAGTGAAGGACGTTGAGTTGTGCCCTAACATGAAGAAAGATGTACATCACTGGTGAAGGAGCTGTCTTTTTGTGCCATCTTCAATGCAAATTACACAAAACTATATCAAATAAAGGTAACAAACCCCACTCTGGCTCTGTCACCCCACAGGGCAGGAGAGAGGGAGCTGACAGCCAAGGGACGCATTTGGGTGTGGAAGGTGGGGCCCAGCAGAGACAAGGAGCCAAGGCAGGAGCTGCGGGAGGCCAGGAGAAGCAGCCCAAGGGGTGGTGCTTCTTGTGAGGACACGTTTGTGCCAGCAGCCTGAGTGGGCAGCAGCTGTGCGCAGGCGAGGGGAGGCCAGGAAGCGCATGCCAAGAGCGCTCCTGCCAGCAGAGACAAGGCCGGGGCCGAGGGCAAGGGGAGAGGCAGGCCCAGGGCAGGGGCTGGCTGGCGGTCCCCTCTGCTGCAGCCACCGCACGCGGCGTGGCAGGAGGAGGGCTCCCTGTGCACCACGGGGCAGAGCCTGGCCCTGGGCTCTTCCTGATGTCCCTGCAGCTCCTGGCAGGCTGCGGTGAGGTGCCCCTCAGCCTTCCCTCCTGTGCTGCCAGGGCACACGGCTGTCTTCTGCCCAGCTCACTGCCCACCAAGAACGTCCGACAGGGCTGCTTCCCAAGCTGGGCCTTGCCCAGGCTCAGTCCCCTGCAGGGGCAGAAACTGGCCCTTGTCCTTGATGGCTTTTCATGGCCCTCCTCTCAGTACGTGCTCTTCTCATGCTTGATCTCTTTTACTGAATTCAGAGGCCTAGGAGAACTTTTTGGTACAGACTAATACAGAAAATAGTTTGAGTCCCTCAGCCACATCTCTGCTTTTCCTCCACATTGCAGCTGGGCTCTTCAATCCCACAACCTCTGCTGTACCTGAAGAGAAATCATGAGAAGGAAGAGTCACAGAAAATGACTACCTGCTGGTTCCTTTATTTCGTTAATTACCAAGAGCATATCAGCACCTGTACATGAGGTCTCTGGGTTAAAAATAAATAAATAAATAAATAAATAAAAGGTAGAAGAAGTGAGATAGAAGTGAGATGAAAAAATACTTTAATTGGAATAATATTGCAAAGATTGAAAGGCAATTTTGAAATACATGAACAAAGGTGTTTCTGCCTTTGCCCGGGTATATGTGAGGAAGATGTGCAGGTACCTCATTGATGGGGAAATGCTGTATATTAGAATAACATCCTCAGTGCCTCCTGTAGCTCCTTGTTCCTCGTGCTGTAGATGAGGGTTTCACTGCTGGAGGCAACACTGAGTACAGAACTGAAACCAACAGGTCCAGCGATGGGGAGGTGATGGAGGGAGGCTTCAGGCAGGCAACCATGGCTGTGATGTTGTGCAGGGCGACCACGGCCCGGTGAGGGAGGCACGTGGAAAAGGCTTTGTGCCATCCCTACTCAGAGGGCATCCTCAACACAGCCCTGAAGACCTGCACGTAGGACAGCACAATGAAAACAAAGCAACCAAATGCTAAACAGACACTGAACACAAGTAACCCAACTTCTCTGAGGTAGGCATCTGGGCAGGAGAGCTTGAGTTGAGCTTTGAGGAGAGCCTGAGGAGACCTTTGACTCGAAGCACAGCACTTTGACCTGAAACAGAGCACATCTTTACACTTGCTGAGGGTACACTCTGCTCCATCATCCAGGTCATTGACAAATAAGTTGACCAGGACTGGACTCAGTGTAGATCCCTGGGGGTTACTGCTGGCTACAGGCCTCCAACTAGACTCTGCTCCACTAAGCACAACCCTCTGAACTCTGCCATCCAGCCAGCTCACAATCCACCTCACTGACCACTCATCCATCCCACACTTCCTGAGCTGGCCTGTGAGGATGTTATGGGAGACAGTGCTGAAAGCCTTGCTGAAGTCAAGGTACACAACATCCACTGCTCTCCCTCACCCACTCAGCTAGTCAGTCCATCATAGAAGGCTATCAAGTTGGTGAAGCACGGTTTCCCTTGGTGAACCCATGCTGACTGCTCCCAATCACCTTCTTCTCCTCCACATGCTGGAGAAGACCTCCAGGATGAGCTGTTCGAACGCCTTTCCAGGGATGGAGGTGAGGCTGACCAGCCTGTAGTTGCCTGGGGCCTCCTTCTTGCCCTTTTTGAAGACCAGCATGACATGAGCTTTCTTCCAGTCTTCAGGCACCTCTCCTGTTTTCCAGGAGCTTTCAAAGATGATGGAGAGTGGGCCAGCAGTAACATCCGCCAGCTCCCTCAGCACTCATGGATGTATCCCATCGGGGTCCAAGGACTTGTGGGTGTCAAGTTTGCCTAAGAGATCTCTGAGCTGATCCTCTTCAACCAAGGGAAAGTCCTCGTTTCTCCAGAGTTCCTCCCTTGTCTCTAAGGTTAGAGATTCCAGAGGGCTGGTCTTAGCAGTGAAGGCTGAAGCAAAGGAGGCATTCAGTAATTCTGCCTTCCCTTTGTCCTTTGTCACCAGGGCACCCACCTCATTAAGCAGTGGGCCCACATTTTCCTTCGTCTTCCTTCTGCAACTGATGAGTTTGAAACAGCCCTTTTTGTTGTCCTTGACACCCCTTGCAAGATTTAACTCCAAATGGGCCTTGGACTTCCCTGTCGCTTCCCTGCATCCTCGGACAATGTCCCTATATTCTTCCCAAGTGGCTTGTCCCCTTTTCCACATTATGTATGCTTCCTTCTTCCATTTCAGTCACCCCAGGATCTCCTTGATCATCCAAGCAGGTCTCCTGCCCCCTTTGCCTGACTTTTTGCTCACAGGAATACACAGCTCTTGAGCTTGGAGGACTTGGAGGTCAGTGCGCTATTGCTCCCGGTGCACCGTTGTGGCAGCCATCGGCACCTGCTCTGCTTCGGCTCTCAGCAACCCCACAACAGAAGGGTCCTGTGCGAGACCAGGCAAGGTAGACAACTATTTGACGTTCTCTCTATTCAAGGCAGTTATGCCAACAGCCCTCTGGTGCCCTTTTGCTTAGTTGTTTACCCTTGGAACAAGCCAGAAACACAGTCTGGAGGCATGTCGTTAGGGTTACCCAATGATGTTCACGTTACTCACGAGCTATCATGACTGGCCCCAAAGAAAGAAGGGGAAGGTGCCCTGCCTTGTGCCCTCCACCAAGCGGATTCATGAGTGTGGTACCTGTAGCACCTCAAATAGTATTTATTGGTGCCGATTTAGGGAAAGCATCACAAGCCCATATTTGCTTTCCTAGTGGTAACTTAAAAGTTTCTTGCAACATGTAGTTGCTTTACAGGTAGGGATCTGTAGCAATTTGTAATAAAGACGTTCATGAAGACAGAGCAACGAGGGGTCCGTGTCCTTGTGTACTATGGAATCCTACCAACATCCTGCTGCGATCCATGGGCGGGCTGACCCTCCTAGGTCCTGAGCATTGTTACTGTGATGCCCTTGGAGTGGTCCTCAGAGCTGCAGGAGCAACCACAGAGCTGGGGCTTGGTGACAGCCCTTTGCTGCAGAGAACAGAAACAACCACAGGGGCTGGACCCTTCAGATGCCCCAGTGCCATGAAATTGGCTTTTTTTCTGCTCAGGTCTGCTGCTCCCTCACACACACCAGACCTGTGGCTCATCTCCCTGTGGAGGAGGAGGAGTCAAAGTGCTGCTGGTGCACCAGTAAGGGAGAAATACTCCACCTGTGGGAGGGCACGGCTGGCGGGGAGGTGGCACAGGACAGGCACTGGCCTCTTTCTCCTATTCCCCACCCAGGGAGCCTTGAGACTACAGGTCAGTGTCCGTACTGCCCACAGGTGCCTGCAGCCCTGTATCATTAGGATCCATCTTCTCTCCTTCTGTACGTAACATTTTTAATTTGTTTCTCACAGTTTGGGGCCAGCATTTTTGGACCTGGTACCTGGCACTGCAAGGCTGTGTCTCACACCGTGTTTTTTTGGTGAGTTGTCCTGGTTTCAGTTAGGACAGAGTTAATTTTCCTCCTAGTAGCTGGTAGGGTGCTATGTTTTGGATTAGGATGAGAAGAGCGCTGATAACATGCTGATGTTTTAATTGTTGCAGAGCAGTGTTTACACCAGGCCAAGGACTTTTCAGCTTCTTGCTCTGTCCTGCCAGCGAGCAGGCTGGGGGTGCAGCAGGAGCTGGGAGGGGACAGACCCAGGACAGCTGACCCAAACTGGCCAAAGGGGTATTCCATACCATCTGGCGTCATGCTAAACAATATATAGGGGTGGCTGGCCAGGCTGGGGGGAGCCAGCTGCTCGGGGATAGGCTGGGCATCGGTCAGCGGGTGGTGAGCAATTGCATTGTGCATCACTTGTTTCGTACACATTATTATTAGTAGTTCTATTATCGTTATTATTATTGTTATTATTGTTATTATTATATTCCTGTCTTAATAAACTGTCTTTATCTTAACTCACAGGCTTCATTTTTCCATTTCTCTCCCCCATCCCAGAGAGGGAGGGGGGAGGGTGAGCGAACGGCTGTGTGGTGTTTAGCTGCCAGCCGGGTTAAACCACAACAGTCCTTTTGGCACCCAACATGGGGCCCGAAGGGTTGAGATAACGACAGATTTAACCAGAGTGTGTTAAACTAAAATTGGTATAAGTATTGGACCTGCTTAATAGTTGCTAGTCACAATGTTGATTGCCTTAATCTCCAGTCTGCTGTGCCTGTTTTCCAGATTGAGTTTTATAGCGCGTTACTTTCTGTATGTGCTCCCTGTTGTACTGTTTATCCTTTCCGGGCCCTGGTTTAAGATTGTTATGGTACTGTGCGGTGTAACAATGGCTTATGAAATGATGAGATTTCTGGTCATGACTCTAACCTGGTATTCGTACTCAGCACTGACGTCGACTCTATACTTTGGAAACCATATCTCGGAAACTATTAGCAATTACACTTATTGCCTTTTTCCATCAGGGAGCCAATCTGTGGAGGGGACAGAGGAAGATAATTTTTCCTACCTGTTCACTCTCCCTTTCTCCTTCACCACCCTCTTATCCCCCGAGCTAGTTACAGTAGTTCTCCAAGATGTTGAATATCCTTGAGATACTCAGACCAGCATGTTCTTGTTGTTATGTCTCCTGAGTACCCTTCAGGTTTTGTTGAGGGTTAAACAACTACTTAGGAATCTCATCCGGAGATCTGTCTTGAGGCGGGATAGTTGCGAGTGGCAGGGAGTGTGGGAGGATATGGGCAGGTTTCTAGAGAAGTGGTCACCTCCAGTGTTTTGGACATTCACCCCTGAACAACTGCAAAATCCTAAAAAGCTGGCAGAATTCTTGAAAAAAAGGTGTCATGACTCTGGCAGTTCCAAAGTGACACAAATCACTGTAGCGTGCTGGGGTCTGGCTTGTGCCTATCGAGCTGCAATTGATGCTACTATAGCTCCAGCTCCAGCTCCTGCAGCTGCTCCCACTCCTGTGTCTGGGTCAGAGAAACGAGCTGTAGCAGTGCAAGTTGACCCCGCAGAGGGTATTCCAACCCCTGTGGCAGACCCTGTGTCTGGGTCAGAGAAACAAGCTGTAGCAGTGCAAGTTGCCCCTGTAGACAAGGTGAAAAAACAGTATAGAGACTTGGGTCGTTTGGAACGCAGACAGTCTTCTGCTGGGTCTGGGCATAGAGAAGACGAGGCTGGGCCATCAAATGTGCAGGAGGATGAAGATGAGGATGAGGATGTCGAAAAATCAACAGTAACTACCCAAACCCTATACCAGCGTGAGCTACGAGATGTGCGAAAAGATTTTGGTCGCTGTATAGGCGAGCAGCTTGTCACCTGGCTGCTCCGGTGCTGGGACACCGGAGCCATTTGTGTGGAATTAGAGGGCAAGGAAGCCAGGCAGCTGGGATCCCTTGCTAGAGACGCAGGCATTGACAAAGCAATTGGAGATGGAGCACGATCTCACAGCCTCTGGAGGCGTCTCCTGTCAGCTGTGCAGGAAAGGTATCCCTTCAAGGAAAAACTTGTATGTCTACCAGGCAAGTGGACCACCATGGAGAAGGGAATTCAGTACCTGAGGGAATTAGCCATACGGGAAGTAATTTATAAAGACCTAGACGACGCACAAACATCCACAGATCCAGATGAAGTCCAGTGTACACGACCCATGTGGCGGAAGTTTGTACGGAGTGCACCGTCATCATATGCCAGCTCATTGGCAATAATAGCCTGGAAAGAGAATGAGGAACCCACAGTGGATGAAGTGGCTACACAACTCCGGCAGTACGAAGAAAGTCGGGTATTAACCATTTTTCGTCACCTCCCAGTGTAATCTTCTCCATAATACCGCATAGATGGAGCTTCACACTAGGGATCGTACCTACACACCTGCCATTCCCGGTTACTTCCGTCAACATTATTCCTACATCCTTTCCCCAAGTGCATTGTGGAGGGTTGGGGTTATGTGAATGGGTGGCCTCTCCCAGATCCCCAGTGGTGTCGTAATATGGAGGCCTTATATCAAGACATAACCAGCGAGGTCTAGGTACGTTTGGATTTGTGTGATTCAATAAGTAATAACTAGCATTCATGATTCTCCACATGTTATTCTCAGTCATCCTTTCACTTTTAATCTCGTATTTTTGACCCACTGATTTATTAATAACCTTCAGTGGTTTCGGGCTATTAGAAGTTCGTATTTTAAAGGCTTGTGTAGGTTGAATCCTTAAAATACTCCCTGACAGTTCTTGGTTTGGTCCCACCCGTTGGGCATTCTTAGCCTCTTCCTTCTTTATATACATTATCCCTCCCCTATCAGCTCCAGATTCATAAAACCTGATTCCCCAAAGTTGTCCCAGGGTCCATCTTTGATCCCCCGGTTGGGTTACATTGATGTATATGAATTTGCAATCTGACCTGTAGTACTGTAGACCTCCGCCATAGAGGGCGGTGTAGTGCCGTAGTTTGCCTTTATGGTTACATCCTGGTGGCCCATGACCCATCCTCAAATATTTATCTGCTTCAGCTCCGGGATTCCAGTCTGTGGCGATAGTCTCACAACCCCAATAAGCACAAAAGTATTCATTTGGATAGTTACAATACGGCTTTCCCGGGTTAGAACTTGGGCACATGTAGAAGCTTAATTGACCAGAACACGTTTGCTATATTTTTGCCCCATGTCACAAGGTCACACAGTGGAACCCTAAAGCTAGGGCCCCCAGCGGTAGTTATTTGCTGCACGACATAGTAATCTTCCCATCTAATTAGGCTCCAAGTAAAAGGTCTATGAGGGTGCGCAGACCCAAGAACAGTGAAAGCAATTGCACCTATTATTATGTACACTATGTATCACAAAAAGTGGTAGCCGCGACCTCTCGACCTGTCACCGATCACACAGAGTCCCCCTCCTCCCCCTTTTTACAATACATAGACAGTGACAGTATATATTATACTTATCGAGTTCGTTTCAACGTGAGCTTTAAGTCATCAGGGCCTGCGACCGCTTCCCATTCGCTTGTCTGGATTGGTCCTCTCATGCGACTGGCATGCGTCCACCCCGTCTCAGCTGTCCGGATAGCCGTCTCTGTGGTAAGTAAAACAACATATGGGCCTTCCCACCGCAGTGTTAAAGACGTTTCCTTCCATGTCTTAATTAGAACTTTATCTCCGGGTTGTATTCTATGGATTGCTATATCTAACGGGGGACGCTGTGCCACCAAGCCTTTTGCTTGTAACTCTCTTCGTCGGTTCATAAACTGTATTAAATAAGGTCTTAATTGGATATCCTGTACCTGGGGGTGATCAGATGGCATTTCTAAATCATAAGGCATACCATACAGCATTTCAAAAGGTGAGATTCCGACATCGGCTCGGGGCTGTGTTTGGATATTCAATAGTGCGAGTGGTAAACATTTCACCCAGGAGGTTTTTGTCTCAATCATAAGCTTTGTTAGTTGTCTTTTAATTTCACCATTCATTCGTTCCACCTTTCCAGAGCTTTGAGGGTGCCACGGAGTATGATATTCCCAATTCGTCCCCAAAGCTTTCATAGTTTCTCGGGACACTTTCGACACAAAATGCGGACCTCGGTCAGAATCAATTGTTTCTATAATCCCATATCTCGGGTTAATATTTTCTAACAGTACTTTCACCACAGCATGGGCCATTGTCCTCATCATTGGGAAAGCTTCGACAAAGTGCGTGAGATGATCAACAATCACCAATAAATATTTGTACCTTCCTACCTTTGGAAGCTCTATGAAATCTAGCTGAATTTTAACAAAGGGCCGGTGCGCCAGTTCCCGACCTCCTAACACTCTTTTTCTCATTTGTCGGGCGTTCACCCTTCTACAGACAAGGCAATCATTCACAACTCGTTTTGCTACATTGTATATTCCAATACATATATACCTTGTAGCAAACTGATCCACTAGTGCTTGAGCTCCCCAGTGAGAGTTTTCGTGAAACCTCCGTAGCACTCTTAAAGCTGCAGAGTTAGGGAGCATTTCCCGTCCATCAGGTAATACCCATTTACATCCATCTGCCTCTTTTATACCCGTTTGAGCCATTTTATCCTTTTCTGGCTGCGTGAAGCAGAACAATGTATATATGGGCCCGTGTAAGTAGCAATGCGAATTTTTCCCTTTCTTCCCTTCCTCCTCGTGCTAGCTCCTCTTTTAACTTGTTTAGCTGTTCCTCATCTTTCCTAGTCCATTTCAGCAACCCATCCTTAGTTAATTTTTCATAGACAAATTTTACGTTTCCACTATAAACCTCTACCCATTGTCTACAATAGCCTATTAATCCCAGCAATTGCCGTACCTGCCTTTTAGTTCGCGGGGACGTTAAAGCCAATATTCCACTGATTCTGTCTGGATCTAACTTCTTAGTTCCCTTACTTAACTGGTGCCCCAGGTATTTTACCTCTTGCTCCACAAATTGTAATTTTATTTTGTAACTTTTAGTCCCTGTAGGCTGAGAAAATTTAACAGCCGTATACTTGCTTGTCTAACAGCAGTTTCATCCTTTCCTGCTAGTAATAAATCATCTACGTATTGTACTAAGGTTACCCCTGGTACCCTGTCATAACCCTGCGGAATTCGTTCTAATGCTTGTCCGAATAAATTGGGGGATTCGGTGAACCCCTGGGGAAGTACTGTCCACTGCAATTATTGTTTTCGGTGGGTATCCGGATCTTCCCATTTGAAAGAGAAATAATCTCTGCTCTTTTCTTCCAGGGGACACACCCAGAATGCATCTTCCAAATCTATCACACTATACCATCGATCTTCTGGGTGTAAATGACTTAGCAGGGTATGGGGGTTAGCCACCACTGGAAATCTAGTTACTGTTCTTTTATTAATTTCTCTTAAATTTTGAACCAACCGATATTTACCATCTTTTTTTTTTACCGGCAAAATCATGGTGTTAAAGGGGGACATACAGGGTTCTAATAACCCTTGTTGCAGCGATCGTTCGATCTCAGGCTTTAACCCTCGCCTGCCTTCCTCAGACAGGGGGTATTGTTTAATTCGTATTGGCACACTTGGGTTGGTTATAGTCACTTTAAAAGGTGCAATATCCAATTTTCCCACACTGTCAGGAGTATACCAAACTTTTGGATTTATGTCTTGCTCATCCTCTACTCTCAGAGGTCACAATTTAACTTTCAATTCCTTATCTACTACTTCCAGACTTTTACCTAATTCTAATTACACCCCAGAGGCAGAACTTGGACTGTAGATCTTTCAGCCCCTGTATCTATGAGAAACTCCACCTCCTTCCGCTGGGGACCTACTTTTAATTTTATCAAGGGCTCAGTGGTATTCCGGGTCCCCAGCAAATAGAGCCCCTGACACCCCTAATCTTCCTTAAACATTTTCTCGTCAGCCAACCTCTGTCGACATTCCATTTTCATGTGACCCTTTTTATTACAGTAAAAGCAAGTCACATCTCTGCGAGTAATTGACCTGTCCCCCCCCCCCCCTTGCTTCCTATAAGCCACTCCAGACCCTTGTTTATGCTCAAACATCCTCTGTCCTTCTCTGACCGCTGCCACCATCATTCGCACTTGTTTTTTCTGCTTCTCATTCTCTCTCCTGACAAACACTTTCTGTGCTTCCCTTAACAACTCGTCCAGACCCCGAGCCTGCCAATCTTCTATCTTCTCTAATTTCTTCCTGATATCCGGCCAAGATTTTGCTACGAATTGAGTTTTCAATAGGGCCTCCCCCACAGGAGTCCCCAGATCCACCCCCGAATATAGCTGCAGGCTTTTACGCAGCCTCTCTAGCCACTCCGTCGGGGTTTCATCTTTTTTTTGCTGTTCGCTAAAAGCCCTATTAATGTTGTGACCTCTCGGAACTGACTCCTTAATCCCTTGTATAATAATGATTCTTAGATCCTGCATATGACCACGGTGTACAGGGTCCTGATTATTCCAATTAGGTCTCTGCAGTGGCCATTTAATATCTGCAGCTGGACCTTGCTGATGCTGCTGATCCCAGATTCGCATCCCCGCTCTCCTAATCATTCTTCTCTCTTCTGAGGTAAATAAAATCCCTAATATAGACTGTATCTCCTCCCAAGTGTACACATTGGGTCCCAGAAACTGATCAACACGCTCTGCTACTCCGAGGGGGTCTTCCATCAAACTTCCCATCTCTTTCTTAAAATCGCGGACATCCCCTGAATTAAGGGGGACCGCCACATACCCCATTTCGGGTTGCGGGCCTCCCATAGATATTTCTCTCAACGGATACAGCCCCCCCACGCTCTCAGATTTCTGAGATTTCTGTTTCCATTTTCTAATTCGACTCCTAGTTACCGGCCCCTGATCGACATCACTGTCTGACTCCCCTGAAGACTGTGGGCTCGAAGGCCCGGGGGGGCTGGGGGGGCTGTGGGCAGGACATAGGGAGGTGGTGATACCGGGACCTCCAATTCCCGATTCTTTTTCTTACGTTTCTCCTCCCCTTTCTCTTTTAACGAATACAAATTAACACAATCCCCCGAGCCCAGCCAGAAGCTCGCATATTCGCTTTCTTCTAAACAAAAAGGTTCTTTGGCATTCACATAAACATTTAAGGCTTGACACACCCCATCATCAGACGACCCATACAAGGGCCAATAGAGACTGTCGCCTTGAATCTGCTGACCTGCCCAAACTTCAATACAATAATGAATCATTTTTACTTTGTCCTTTCCCCGCCTAGAAGGGGAATCATTCCAGTTCTTAATCAGTAACCCCAGTGGACTATCCGGGGGTATAGGTGGCAACCTAACCCCTCCCATGGGACCAGAAAGCTTACTCTTTTTCTGTCCCGTCTTCCAGAGTGCCTTCACACACACACAGAGCCGCTTCCCCCTGGTCGTGGCCCAGTCCCTCGCGGGATGTGGGAACTGCACTACTGAGGGGTCCGCACTCGCTTCGTCCGCAATTGGACGTCTCACACAGACGCGCTCCGGGAACATCAACCCCAACCGAACGGAACACGAGTCTGTATTTACCCACCCCGTGGGTCTTCGTTCGGCCTTCGTGCACAAAGATTACCTAGGGGTTTGCTGGCTTTATTTGCTTGCTGCCCAAAATTTAGGGTTCGTAAGGTAGAGGGCCCGAACGGGAAGAGTCCCGGCGAAGGCTGCCGAAATCGGCGGGGCGCCCCCCTCAATAGGCTTCCCGATCGACATACCTCTATCCGAGTCACGGCACCAAATTTGTTATAAATTACTCTTTTACCCAGAAAGAATTAGTTTATTGAGTAAGCGATCAGCAAGCAAAACAGCGCTGGGCGGCCTGGGAGTCCATGCTCCTCCAAACGGCGGCCCCCCCCCCCCCCCCCTTTCACAGTCCCCTTTTATCATCGAGTTCTTCCGGGGTTACGTAGCCCCCCTTCCTGCTACTGTGGCCGCGTTGACTGTTGCTAGGGGGTCGTCTCTGGTCCCTCTGGTGGTCGCACGGATGAAGGCCGTAGTCTTCCTCCGCTTGGTACGTGATGTTTTCCCTCCGTAGCCGGTCATGCTGTTTTGTCTTCAGATAGGACAGGTGGGTTATCCAGATTTGCAGTTATAGTATTTACACAAAGTTGTCTCAACTATCCGCCCCAGACAGCAACAGGCAGTTGCTGAGCAGAGCCTCAAGGTCCTTACAGCCACCTGGCGGCTCCCTTTGTTCTTTCTTAATATAGCCATGGGAAATAATGAACAAACATGCCTCATACACCACAAGTGCCACCCTTCCAAGGTGCACTTTGTGGCACTTTTTCCCCTCCTGCTCTTTCCTATAACCAAAGAAAGCTCCATCAGAGTGGAAACCACTCCTGAAGCAGGCATCCCAACCCATCAGGCTCCTTGCGGCCTGTCAGCCAAGCAGAGAGAAGTCACCTCAGCAGCATCTTCCAAGGCCTGGGCCTGCTGCTGGCCTTGAGATGCACCATATCATTTTAATGGGCAACAATATCATAATTAAAGATATGAAAAGCCTGTAATAAAGATACAAAAAAAAATAGTTTTTCCTGTAACTAATGACATTATGAGTCATATGCAGAAGGAGACTGGAAACTTCTTGCCTTTGGAACACATCCAGTCATCAGTTTCCACACAGCATGCCTGAGCTCTTTGTTCCGCATGCTGTAGGCGAGGGGGTTCAGTGCTGGAGGCAACATCGAATAAAGAAATGACATGATAAGGTCCAGGGATGGGGAAGAAATAGAGGGAGGTTTTAGGTGAGCAACTGTGGCAGTGCTGACAGACAGGGAGACCACAGCCAGGTGAGGGAGGCACGTGGAAAAGGCTTTGTGTCAGCCCTGCTCAGAGGGCATCCTCAGCAAGGCCCTGAAGATCTGCACATAGGACAACACAATGAAAAGAAAACAAACTAATGATAAATAAACACTAAACAGGAGTGTCCTATCATGGAGACCAGCAGATGTGAGCCTAAAGGCACAGATCCCAGCCAGGAGCCAAGGGATGACCTGTCAGCTGCTTCAGAAAAAAGTCACCTCACAGGCCACTTAACAGCCATTAGCTTCCTGCTGGACTTGGAGCTTCTGAGGCACCACTGAGCTCATAATACCACACCTACAAAACACCCCCTTTTTGGCCCAGAATCTGCCCAGGTAGAAGTGATGTGGTTGTGATCCTTCCAGCCCATGGCACAGCTCCTGGGCTCCCAGCCTCTCTGACACACAGGAGCCAGTGCCGTGCCAGTTCTGGGAGGTGCTAGGGCAGGAGGGACCTTGCAGTCAAATCACTCGCCAGACTCCTTGGCTGGGGCTGCTGCGTGCCCTGGGGCTGCAGGGCTCTCCTCTGCCTGCTCACAGCAGACTGAGCCCTTGAGCTGTGGTGAGTCCACCTTGGAGGAGATCCCCCCTTAGGAGGGAAGTGCTGCAGCGCAGGCCGGCTGTGCCACTGCCGTGCCCACTGCCTGTCCCTGCCTGCAGTCCCAGCACAGCCCCACAGCAGCACTGGCACCAAGCTACAGGAGCAGCCGGGCCTGACCCCACCAGCAGGGCTCAGCACCAGAGGGGGGCAGTGGCAAGAGAGCAGCTCGGCATGCCCCAAGCGCTGGTGCTCCCTGGCCGTGCTGCTGGGATGGGACTCTTTTCCTCTGCAGCCCTGCACATGGCACTGCCCCTGCAGAGCCAGAGCAGCTCTCAGAGGAAGGACGTCACACAAGGAAGGCAGTGCAGGCTCCTTCACTTTGTTTAAGTTCACAAAGAGACGTTTCTCTTCGTGTAGAGAGTCTCAGTATATTTAATCAACATGTACATACTGAAATGGAAGTGGAACAACGGGCTCCTTTCTTTTATTTAAATTCACAGAGGGCCTGGCTCCTCATATACAGAATCTCTGAGCTATACTTGACAGGTACATACAGTAAAAGAAATGAGATGAATCATATCATTTTAATGGGCAACTTTAGCCTTATTAAAAAAAAGAAAGTCCTGTAATAAAACACTCATAAATAAACAAACACACACAAAAATAATTATATACATAATATTAGTTGTTCTTGCAGTCATTGGCATTATTAGTCATCTGCAGAGGTAGAATGGAAATTTATTGCTTCCGAAACACATCTAGTCATCAATTTCCAGAGCGCATGCTTGAGCTCCTGGTTCCTCATGCTGTAGATGAGGGGGTTCACTGCTGGAGGCACCACTGAGTACAGAAAAGACACCACCAGGTCCAGGGATGGGGGAGAGATGGAGGGGGGCTTCAGAGAGGCAAACATGCCAGTACTGATAAATAGAGAGATCACGGCCAGGTGAGGGAGGCACGTGGAAAAGGCTTTGTGCCGGCCCTGAGAAGAGAGCATCCTCAGCACCGCCCTGAAGATCTGCACATAGGACAGCACAATGAAAACAAAACAACCAAAGACTAAAGAAACATTAAACAAAAGTGCCCCAACTTCCCTGAGGTAGGCATCTGAGCAGGAGAGCTTGAGGATCTGGGGGATTTCACAGAAGAACTGGTCCACAGCATTGCCTTGGCAGAGGGGCAGGGAAAAGGTAGTGGCCGTGTGCAGGACAGCATTGAGAAAGCCACTGCCCCAGGCAGCTGCTGCCATCTGGGCACAAGCTCTGCTGCCCACGAGGCTCCCGTAGTGCAGGGGCTTGCAGACGGCAACGTAGCGGTCGTAGGACATGATGGTGAGAACATAAAATTCTGCTCCAATCAAGAAGACAAACAGAAATACCTGGGCAGCACACCCTTGATAGGAGATGGCCCTGGTGTCCCAGAGGGCATTGGCCATGGCTTTGGGGAGAGTGGTGGAGATGCAGCCCAGGTCGAGGAGGGCGAGGTTGAGGAGGAAGAAGTCCATGGGGGTGTGGAGGCGGTGGTCGCAGGCTACGGCGGTGAGGATGAGGCCGTTGCCCAGGAGGGCAGCCAGGTAGATGCCCAGGAAGAGCCCGAAGTGCAGGAGCTGCAGCTCCCGCGTGTCTGCGAATGCCAGCAGGAGGTACTCACTGATGGCACTTCTATTGGACATCTGCTTGTTTTGGGATGTGGTCCTGCACAAGGAAGAGAAAGAAGAGTAATAATGTACAACAGACTTACCGGAAGAAAACTCATCCCATTTCTTATTTAAAATTGCCAAAACCTTGTCCACTTCCAGGAAGACATTTGGCAGGTCCTTTTCATAAGTTCTTCCTGGTGCTGCCTGAGGTTATCCCTGGGAGCAGGGAACTCCTCTGTGCGCAATGGAAGAGTCACTTATGCCCTACAGGCAGAGGTAAAGAGGAACATGGTGTTATCTCAGATTCATTTCAGGCCTGATATCAAAGAACTGTGCCCCAGTGTTGCTGCCAGGTCACCCAACTGCAAAGCAGATATATATATATATGGATTTTTTTTTAACTTTCCTTTCATAGGGTCATATTGTTTGTTGTTGCTACCCCACCACACCTGATGAGTTTTTCTAAAACACAAATTCTGGGCATTTTTCCAGCACTTGAAGGGAAACTTTGTGGATCCTCAGAGAAAAAGGGACTGTCCCTATAGCACAGAGAGTTTTTTAGTGAGGACAGGCAATCTGTCCATCAGTGCTGGTCTCAGCTGCCCTGTGAGAGCTGCAGGAAAGCTGTACTCAGTTGTTCATCTGAAAAGAACCAGGACACTGCTGAGAGCAGAGGAATCCAGGCTCCAAGTGCCCATCTCCAGACCCCTCACCCTGTCCCCATACTCCCCTTCCCCCAGGCACCCCGAGGGCTCACTCCATGGGCACGTGAAACCCCCATCCCCAGGCAGCCTGGGAACAAGAGCAGCAGCAGCACGGCCAGGTGGAGAAGCCAGGAGGAATGGCAGCGTGCTGCTGCCAGGGGAGGCAAGGCCAGGGAGGGACAGACGGACACTCAGCACACCCTCCTGTGCTGCAGCTCTGCCTGCAGAGGAGGCAGCTCCTGCTCATTGCAAACGATCTGTGCTCACCTCAAGCCGGTAGAGACCTCCCAAGGACACGGTACAGGGCATTGGAGGGTTTGCAGCTCCTAAAGGTCAACTAGGATAAAACCTGAGAGGACCACAGTGATGATGTTGGTGTAGTGTGTGGGCTGAGGTGTGGGAAGGGACTTTATGAAGTTCATTGATGGCATATTGGTCCCTCACTGCAATGCTCTAGGAGTCTCCATCTCCTGTACAATCCTGACAAACCATTACCATGGAACCTGCCTCCCCTCCAATGCAGGAATCTGAAAGCACAGCCTACAGAAAAAGGCTTGCCTTTCTGGTATCCCCTGCCTTGGTCTTTCTCTTGAAACATCCAACCATAAATGCCATTCTCTACAGCATCTTCTAGTCCTCGCTGGAGGAACAGAGACCCATCCCGACAGATGCTATCAGCCATCGGATGTGCCAGCTGTAGAAGACCCCTCTGGCAACCCCACCTGCATGGCCCTGCTGCCAGAGATTCACGGTGCCAAGAGCCTACAGATCTGTCCTGCCACACGCTGCCCTCTGTTGCTGCGCTCCTCACTGCCTCCAAGCCCTCTCTCCTTCTCTCCTCTCCCTGTGCCACCTGCGGTCAGAGCCCCCAGCCCTGCTGCGCTGTGCACAGGAGCTGCTCCTGGGCAGAGCTGTCTCTCTGTACCACGGCCCTCTTGCCAGGAGCTCCCCTTGGGCCCAGGAGCCCGGCCCAGCTCAGCAGCACAGCACCCGACCATGGCATCACTTGCTCTGTGCCACTGGGCTCCCTCGAGGTGTCCACAAGGCCTCAGGGCTGACAGCTCCCAAAGGCAGCAGGGTCTCTGCTGGGCTGTGGGGTCTGAAGCAGGCTGACATCATTGCCAACTGCTCCTCTTTGTAGAAGTCAGAGACTGATTTTTACAAGTGTGATTTGTGCTGTTGGACTGTGGTTGTCAAACACGTTGTGCTTTAAGCCCTCAGGCACCTCAGCACCACACAGATGTTAGTTGACACCCACCCCCAAAAGATAATGGGTTGAAATAAAGATAGTTTAAATGGACAGAAATTGAAGAGATAGTAATAACTTTAACAATACTACTAATAAATAATAATAATTTTTATTTTTATTATTATTATATGTATAAAGCATGTGATGCACAATGCAATTGCTCATCACACACTGACTGATGCCCAACCTTTCCCCAAGCAGGGGTCCCCCTGAACCTGGCCAGCCAAGACTAGGATCTCCTGTGCGGGTCCCTTGAGCTTACTTTGGTTTAGGGAAATATGAGTTTTCAGAAGGATTACGACTATTTTCTTCCCTTTCTCAAATACTTCTTGAGCTGTGTTGCCCCATGTGAGGGCGACATCAATGTACTGGAGGTGTTCAGGAGCTTCCCTGTGTTCCAGGGCAGTCTGGATCAGCCCATGGCAAATGGTAGGGCTGTGTTTCTACCCCTGGCGCAGTCCATTCCAGGTGGACAGGACGCCCCTCCAACTGAAAGAAAAGTGTGGCCTTCACACTGCTGCCAAAGGGATGGAGAAAAATGCATTAGCAATATTAATGGTGGCTGAGCGCTTGGCTGCCTTTGACTGCAGTTCGTACTGAATGAAGTTCTAGCATGCCCAGCACAGCAGCACTCAGCAGTGGTGTGACTTCAGTCAGGCACAGAAGCCCATCGTTGTTTTCCACTCACCATTAGAATTTTGCACTGTCCATATGGGACTACTAAAGGGTGAGCAAGTGTTGCTGATCACACCTTGGCTCTGCAGTCAATGAACCAGCTCATGCATGGGAATCAGGGAGTCTCTGTGAGTGCAATACTGCCTCAGGTGCGCTGTTGTGGTAGCGATTGGCACCTGCTGCTCATTGGCCATCAGCACCTGCACAGCAGAAGGGTCCTGTGAGAGAGTGGGCAAGGTAGACAACTGTTTGATGTCCTCCGTCTCCAAGGCAGCTATGCCAAAAGCCCACCAATACCCTTGTGGATCTTTGAAGTACCCCCTCCTGAAGTAGTCTATGTCAAGGTTGCACAGAGCCTCCAGGCCAGTCCCAATGGGTTGCTTTTGCCACTCCTTCCCAGTTAGGCTCACTTCAGCCTCCAGTACAGTTAACTCTTGGGTTTGATGTGCCAGGCCAATACTCCTCAGAGTCCAATACACGCGATTGTCCCCTTCCTCCCCCTGGATGGAGGCTGGGCCCCTCTAGTCCTGCTCATAGTATTCATTACTCTATTTGGAGGACTGTCTGCTAGAAACTGGAGCAGTAATTTTCTCAGAAGAACCACTTTTTTGCGAATGCTTTTCCTTGCACTTCATGTATCCCTGCCTCTAGGGTGGAGGTAGGGCAGATTTTTGCATCCTGTTTTCTCATGGCCTTTCCGTGGTCACACAGTTAAAACCACAGGGTGGCACGTAGTATGCACCCACTATATCAACTTTCTTGAGCAGAGGGATGCTTACACCTGATAGCCGAGCTATTGGTTCGTGCAGGTGGGGAGGAAGATGTATCCTCTTGTAGTTCTAGCATCTCGTAAGAAAATTTCTCTCAACACGAGATGCAGGCCCATAGGGAAGAAGAGAGACTTTCATTGTAATGCTGTAGTTGGCTACATCCAACTACATCCGATTCATCCATGTGGGTTCCTCTTGGTCTTTCCAGGTCATAACTGCCAATGAGCTGGCATACGGTGATGGTGTGCTCTGTACAAACTTCTGCCACATGGGTCATGGGCACTTGACTTCATCTGGAACTTTGGACAGCTGTTTGTTGTCTAGGTCACTATCAATCACCTTCAGCATGGCTAATTCCCTCAGGTACCGGATACCCCTCTCCATGTTGGTCCACTTTCCTGGTTGACATACAAGATCTTTCTTGAAGGGAGAACTTTCCTTGACGCCTGACAGGATTAAATTCCTTGTGCCCTTTTCCAATAGCTTTGTCAATCACTCCTTCTCTAGAGGGGGATCCCAGCTGCTTGGCTTCCCTGCCCTCTAATTCCAGGCTATTGGCCCTGTTCTCCCTGCACTGGGGCAGCCAGGTGACAATGTGCTCACCAAGATGATGGCTAAAATCTTTTCCCTTATCTCATAGCTTACCCTGGGAAAGGGATCACTTGGTTTCTGATGTTTAGGTGATTTCTTCTTCTTTGTCCTCCTGCTTCCATGGTGGCCCTTCTTTGGTGAAACCTGCCTTATCTTCTTCTTCCTCCTGTCTTGTCTGGGTAGGAGTTTCTTCACTTTCTAAAGAAAAACTGACTTCCACACCCATTGTTTTCTCTTGCATAAAGAGGCAACCAATAGTGGCACAGGCTGGTTCTCTGGCCCAGCCATGGGGCCCATTTCAGGGGCTGGAGTGGCTGCAGGGCCCATCACAGGAGTTGTTCTGGCTGCAGGGCCTTTCAGAGGAGTTGGAGTGGCTGCAGTGCATATCGCAGATTTTGGAGTGGCTCTAGGGCCTGTCACAAGGGTTGGTTTAAATTTAGACCCATCTCAGGGGGTGTGGTGCTTGAAGCAGACTGAAATCATCAGCGACTGCCCTTCTCTGTACACAGGAGAGATGAATTTTACAAGTGCGATTTGTGCTATTAGAGTGTGGTTGTCAAACATGTTGTCCTTTAACCTGGCAAGTAGCTCAGCACCACACAGCAGTTGGCTCACACCAACCCCCCAAATGCTTATGTGTTGAGATAAGGGCAGTTTAACGGACCGAAAGGGAAGAGAAATAATAATAATAGTAGCTTTTATGATGATGATGATGATGATGATTATGACAATGATTATTATTGTTGTTATTGTTGTTGTTGTTATTGTTATTATTATTGTTGTTATGTACAAAGCAAGTTATACACAGTGCAATTGCTCATTACTTACTGATGTCCAGCCTGTCCCCAACTGGTAGAACATTGTGGTAACCACCTGCACCTGCTCTTCCTTGACCTTCAACAACTCCACAAATGGAAGGCTCCTCCCAGAGACTGGGCAAGGTAGACAACTCTTTAATATCCTCTGTCTCCAAGGCAGCTGTCCCAAAACCCCACCTGTACCCTTTTGGATCTTTGAAGTACCCTCTCATGGGGAAGTCTGTGTCAAGGTTTCATAGATCAACATTCTTCTTCCTCCTTTCTTTTCTGGGTAGTAGTTCTTTTCCATTCTAAGGAGCCTGATTTTCACACCCATTGTTTTCTCCTGCATATAGAGGCAACGGATACTGGCACAGGCTGGTGCTGTGGCCTAGCAAGACCAGACCTGGGGGGTCTGGTCTAGTCCCCAGACTAGACCTGGGGCCTGTCCCAGGGGCTGGAGCAGCTGCAGGACATGTCAGAGGTGTTGGAGTAGCTGCAGGGCCTGTCACAGGGGTTGGAGTGGCACTGACTGAGGCTCAGTAAGCACAGACCAAGTCCCAGCACATTCCAGTGATTCGTGTCCCTTTGGAATTGCCAAGGTGATAACACCTCCTTTTCAAGCACTTCTACAGTTTTTAAGGATTCTGCAGGTGCTCAGGGAGAAGTTCCAAAGCCCAGGAGGTGCTCACTGCTCTAGGTGCCTGCCCTTATCCTCCCACTCTCCCTGCCTCTCCTAACTCTCCTGCCTTGGGGCAAGTCTCTGGAGGGCATTCTTAAATAGTTGTTTATCCTTAAACAGAAGTTGAAATACATTCAGGAGACATCACAATAGGAGCATCCCAAGGATATTCAAAGCTTTGTAGAGCTAGTGTAATTAGCCTGGAGGAGAAGGGGAAGGTGAAGGGGAAAGGGGGACTGAATAAGTGTCCCTCCGTTTTCTCCCCCTAGATTGGCTCCCTAAAGCAAAAAGGTCAAGAGTGTAATTCTTAAGTTTCTGAGCGATGGTTCCTGAGGTATGGAGGTGATGGCAATGCTCAGTACAAATAGCACATTGTCACATGACCACACATTTTATAGGATCATAAGCCAGTGTTACACAACATAGCAAAATAACTTTAAACCAGCCCCAGAAATGATAAACAGCACAACGGGAACACATGCAGTAAGTAATGTGCTATACAACACATTTCTGAAAGCAAGCACAACAGACCTGAGCTCCAAAACGTCGACATTGTGATCAGCAACTACTAAACTGGTCTAATGCTTATAAAAATTTAATTTTAGCACTCTCTGGTAAGATCTGTCATTATCTCAACCCTTCGTGCCCCACTCTGGGTGCCAAAAACACTGCTGTGACTTAACGCGGCAGTTCGAGTACATGGAATTATTTGAACAGGTCCAGAGGAGGGCCACAGAGATGGTCAAGAGGCTGGAGCATGTCTGCTGTGAAGGCACGCTGAGCAAGCTGGTACTGCTCATCCTGGAGAAGACAAAGCACTGGAGAAACCTTAGAACAACCTTGCAGTACTTAAAGAAGACCTGCAGGAAAGCTGGGGAGACAGTCTTTGTCAGGGAGTGTAGTGAAAGGACAAGGAGTAATGACCTTAAACTAAAAGAGGGTAGGTTTAAATGAGATATACGGAAGGAATTCTTTAGAATTCTTCAGAAGGATCTGGATAGGCTGGATTGCTGGGCTGAGGTGAATGGGATGAAGTTCAACAAGGCCAAGTGCAGGGTCCTGCTATTTGGCCACAATAACTCCATGCAACGCTATAGGCTTGGGGCAGAGTGGCTAGAAGACTGTGAAAAGGAAAGGGACCTGGGAATGTTGATTGATGCCCGGCTGAACATGAGCCAGCCGTGTGCCCAGGTGGCCAAGAAGGCCAACGGCAACCTGGCTTGTATAAGAAACAGCGCGGCCAGCAGGAGCAGGGAGGTGATCGTCCCCCTGTACTCTGCTCTGGTGAGGCCGCACCTCGAGTACCGTGTTCGGTTTTGGGCCCCTCACTACGAGAAGGACATCGAGGCCCTGGAGTGTGTCCAGAGAAGGGCAACCAAACTGGTGAGGACTCTGGAGCACAAGTCTTATGAAGAGTGGCTGGGATTGTTTAGTGTGGAGAAGAAGAGGCTCAGGGGAGACTTTATTGCACTCTACAACTTCCTGAAGAGATGTTGTGGTGAGGCGGGGGTCAGCCTCGTCTCTCAGATAACTAACGATAGGACTCATGGAAATGGCCACAGGTTGCGCATGGGGAGATTTAGATTAGATGTCACGAAAGACTTTTTCTTTCAAAGAGTAGTCAGGCACTGGAATGGTCTGCCCAGGGAGGTGGTGGAGTCACCGCCCCTCGCAGTGTTCAAGAAGCACCAGGACAAGGTGCTACGATACCTGATTTAGTAGCTTAGTGGGTAGTAGTAGTGATAGGATGGTTGGACTAAATGATTCTTTCCAACTTTGTGTTTCTATGATTTCTATGATTCTATGATAGGACAAGGGGAATGGTTTTAAACTTGAAGAGGGTAGATTTAGATTAGATAGTCAGATGAAATTCTTGACTTGGAGGTGAGGCACTGGCACTGGTGCTGTGGGTCCAGAGGTCACCCAGAGGGACTTTGGATCAGCCCATGCCCTTGTGTTTGAAGGAACAGCTGGCGAGAGTGGAGAGGCATCAGTGAAATCCTGGCAATACCAGAGTGAGAGCCAGGTGGGGAAGAGAAGTGGCTGTCTGCAGCCTTCAGAGAGGTGTGGGACAGCACAGGAAAGCCTGCAGAGGAGAAGGCAGAGTGCTCTGACAAGAATGGAAGGCCGCAGCAGCACTGACACCTCTGTCACCGCAGCCATGGCTTATGAGGAGACGTGTTATTCTCATGGCACTGGGACCATGTATTTTCCTTTCAACCATGTGAAGACACTGGGAGGTGTCATACCATTGTCCTTCACATGATCTTATGGGCATCGTCCCCTACCCCACAGACCCCAGGAAGAGCCCTGAGTGAGACATGGGGTTGCAGGATCTCTCCTCCAGTGGCTGGGGTCAGGCCTTGGCCCTTCTGCTTCACCAAAACAAACCGAGACTTTTCTCAGCACAGTGCCTTTGCCTGTCTGTAATCACGGCCTCCAGTTATCTGCCCTAACAATTCCCACGGGAGGCTTTCATAGTAACAGAGTAGAATAGCCAACAGAGTATAGAGTATAGGGCACTCTAATACTACAGAATAGAGTAGCCAACAGAGGTGAGACAGGTACTCTGATATAATGAAAGCCGTCAGAAAGCTGAACCCCGTTAGATGACTGATATGGGGAGGTCAGGAGTATCCTGGCCAGGAGAGATGTGAGATTTGGGAGAGGGAAGAGGAAGGGAAGAGGAGCTCAGAAGCTTACTTTCTAGAGGTTAGAGGGTTCATGTAATGCTGATGCTGCTGTAACACTGACTTCAAACAGTCTTCTGTGTCCCTTACACTATTTTCAACAGTAACAAAAATCCCTCAACATAAACATTAGTCCACCACCCTGACAGGAAACCACTACTGTAATGCAGAACTCAAAGTATCACTTAAAGGAAAACTCAGCCCATAACCCCTTTCCCTTACCTTTACTCTCTTGCTCACGCTAATCACTGCCCTTAACACTAACATTAAAATGCTCTATTTAACCCCAGACTTCCTGACAAACCTAAACAAAACCCTTAACCATAGTGCATGCCCATACCCTAACCAGAGACCTGACACCACAAGCAGAACACCAAAGACTCCCACTAAATCTTTGCTTAATCTCTAACCCAGAAAGGTAAAATTTAGTCGCTAGGAGACTAGAGAGAGGTCAGCTCTAGCTCAGGATCTCCTGCCCCAGTAGGAGGAATGTGACTGTGGCAGTGACTGGGAGGTCACTTCTGTCTCTGCAGCTGATAGGGCAGCAGCAGGAACGTGTCACGCAAAGGGACTGTGAGGTCCCTTGTGTCTGGAGGTGGCAGGTCACCCTTGGCTTCTCCCTGGGATCTGCACTTTGGGGCTGCCATCTGCCAGTGGCCCTGCTAGGCCAGCAGAAGGCCCCTGCTTGGCATGCTGCCTGTGGGATCCCCTCTGCCTCCATCCCCAGGAGGACCCAGACAGAAAGAAGGCCCGCAGAGGGCTTGTCCTGTCCCTTCTGCTTGAGTCCAGGACTGGACAGCAGGAGGCACAAGGCTTGGCTGTGTCTAGCCAAGAAGCTGCAAGGCCAGCAGCAGGCCCAGGCCTTGCGAGATGCTGCTGAGTTGACTTCTGTGTGCTTGGCTGACAGGCCGCAAGGAGCCTGATGGGTTGGGATGCCTGTTTCAGGAGTGTTTTCCACCCTGATGGAGCTTTCTTTGGTAGTAGGAAAGAGCAGGAGAGGAAAAACTGCCACAAAGTGTACCGTGGAAGGTTGGCACTGGCCATGAGGAAGAAGAAAAGTCGAGGGGATCAACTGGCCTTGCTGCTACAGACTAGGGCAAAGAAGGCATTAAGTGTCTCAGCCTTTACCTCCTCTCTTGTCACCAGGTTTACCCCCACATCCATTAAAGGATGATGAGTCTTCTTAATCCTCCTTTATTAAAGTGTTTATATAAACAATTTTTATTGTCTTTGACGGTAATAGTTGGATTGAGCTCCAGCAGGGCTTTGGACCTTCTAATTTTGATCTGCACAGCCCCATAACGTTCAGGGCACACCACCAGACAATGTGACAGCAAGCATCAGAAGGAAGCACAGAAGAGGTGGAACCTGGCAGCCTTCCATCCCCTGCCCTTCTGTGACTCTGCACTGCAATTCCATTCAGCTGGTTCCTCCTGTATTATCCAAACATCCCTGCAGCTCCTGATGCTGCTTGTCAGAGATAGCACAATCACACGAAGGTTGAACTCTTTGCCTGCAGATGTTAACAGCTGACAGAAAAGAGCATCAGTCCAGGGGAACCTAGAGAAATTTCAGGGGTTTGCCTACAGGAACCCCTTGATATTTACAAGGAGAAGAGCCCAGTCCCGCACAGGAGGAAGAGGAACCCCACACATCAGGGCAGACTGGGACCCTGCTGAGTGAGCAGTGCCCAGGAGGAGGAGGGCCTGGGCACCACGAGGGATGCCATACGAGCAGTGGTGCTGCTCCCCAGGAACCAGGCCAGCTTCCTACAGAGCTGCCTTACGAGGAGCATGGCCACCAAGAAGATCTTAGTTATCAGACTCAGCTCAGATCCTGTGTGACACCAAAGGGATAAGGGTCTACAGCCATCAGGGAAAGAGGTGCAGGTCTGGGAGTCCCTAGGACAGTCTGGTGTGGAGAGGAGCAAGGGCTGTGACAAGGCTGAGAGTCCCAACAGGACCCAGGGCTTTGTGTCCATGGCTCTGGCTGTTGTCTCTGCCACTGAGGCCTAGGAGGAGACAGCTTCTCGGTAAAGCACCAGGGCCTCATTGCCTCCTCGCCCCCACCCATGAACCAGGCAGGACTCGTACCATTCTCCTGCACTTGGCCATGCACATCCCCATCTCCTCCTGCCCCACGAAGAGCCCTGAGCAGTGTGTGAAGGGAAAGGATCTCCCTTCCCAGGGTCTGGGGTTCAAGGCCTGACCCTTCTACTCGGTGAAACACATCCGGTTTTCCTACACATCAGCGTCACCTTCATATTGCCTTTGTCTGCTTGTCCTCACTGCCTCCAATGCTCTGCTCTAACGAGCTCCAAGGGAGGCTGTGTCAGTGCTGGCCCTCAGGGGGACACTGCAGGAAACTTGGACTTGTTGAGAGATGTCTTCAATTGTCTCTCAGTGCCTGAGGTTTGTGGGCTCCTCCCCAAAGCCCCCCGAGGGGGGATTCCAATGCCTTGGGCTGGGCGCCTGGTGCTGAGCTGGGCCGGGCTCGTGGGACAGAGAGAGCTCGTGGCAAGAGGGCCCTGGTGCAGAGAGACAGCTGTGCCCAGGAGCAGCTCCTGTGCACAGCGCAGCAGGGCTGGGGGCTCTGACCGCAGGTGGCACGGGGAGAGGAGAGAAGGAGAGAGGGCTTGGAGGCACTTGGCAGTGGGAGGATGCTGAGAGCTGCCTGCAGGAGAAACCTGCACAGCCCTTGACAAGGTACGTCTCTGGCTGCAGGGCCATGTAGCTGCACATCCTGGAAGGGTCTCCTGCTGGGTCTTGTTGCTGGGAGGGCAGTGGGCAATGCAGTAGGCTTTGGGAGTCCTGCTGGATGGCACTGCGAGGTGAGGAAGTCTGGCAGAAGCCCCTCGGAGTGCCCTAAGCCAGGTGCCCCTGGTAAGCCCAGAACACCCTGCCCTGGCTGGCCAGGCCGGGCTCTCTGCCAGCTGCCCCGGAGCTCCTGCAGCCAAGGAGGTGCCCATTCGCAGGGCCCTGTTGGTGGCAGGGTGCAGCGGGGCCGCGCTGAGCACAGCCGCATGGGATGGGGTCTGTGAGCACGGGCAGGGGGAAAGAAGAGGTGGGCGCAGAGCAGCAGCTTGCGGCAGCTCTCAGAGAGGTGACACAGGGCAGCTGCGAACAGGCTGGTGGGCAGAGCTCCTCTGCTCAGTCTTCAGAGTTTCCCTCATGTTCCTGCTTCCTTCCTGCTGCACAGCAGGAAGGACTCCTCTGGAGCCCACAGCAGCCCCTGTTCCCAGTGCCACTGTCAGCTAGCACCAGCCGCAGCTCAGGTAGGAGAGCTGCAGAAAGGTTCTCCTGCAAAGAGAGAGGCTCTTGCTAGGGGTGCTCTAAGGCTTGCAATAGGTTTTCCTGAGATAAGTCTGTTCCAACATTTTTCTGCTTTCTCCTTTTCAACAGAGAACTGCGTCCAAAGTCAGGAAATGGCCAACAGCAGCTCTGTGAGCGAGTTCCTCCTGCTGGCATTCGCAGACACGCGGGAGCTGCAGCTCCTGCACTTCGGGCTCTTCCTGGGCATCTACCTGGCTGCCCTCCTGGGCAATGGCCTCATCCTCACCGCCGTAGCCTGCGACCACCGCCTCCACACCCCCATGTACTTCTTCCTCCTCAACCTCGCCCTCCTCGACCTGGGCTGCATCTCCACCACTCTGCCCAAAGCCATGGCCAATGCCCTCTGGGACACCAGGGCCATCTCCTATCAAGGGTGTGCTGCACAGGTCTTCTTTTCTGTCTTCTTGCTTGGAGCAGAGTATTCCCTTCTCACCATCATGTCCTACGACCGCTACGTTGCCATCTGCAAGCCCCTGCACTACGGGAGCCTCGTGGGCAGCAGAGCTTGTGCCCAGATGGCAGCAGCTGCCTGGGGCAGTGGCTTTCTCAATGCTGTCCTGCACACGGCCACTACATTTTCCCTGCCTATCTGCCAAGGCAATGCTGTGGACCAGTTCTTCTGTGAAATCCCCCAGATCCTCAAGCTCTCCTGCTCAGATGCCTACCTCAGGGAAGTTGGGGCACTTTTGTGTAGTGTTTCTTTAGCGTTTGGCTGTTTTGTTTTCATTGTGGTGTCCTATGTGCAGATCTTCAGGGCAGTGCTGAGGATCCCCTCTGAGCAGGGCCGGCACAAAGCCTTTTCCACGTGCCTCCCTCACCTGGCCGTGGTCTCTATGACTGTTAGCACTGGCTTGTTTGCCTACCTGAAGCCTCCCTCCATCTCCTCCCCATCCCTGGACCTGGTGGCGTCATTTCTGTACTCAGTGGTGCCTCCAGCAGTGAACCCCCTCATCTACAGCGTGAGGAACAAGGAGCTCAAAGATGCAGTGAGGAAAATATTTCTATACATGCTTCTTCATCATCAAGAATGACTTCATTATTGTGATTATTATCATATCATTTTTGTCATTATACTTATTTTCAAAATATAATATTAGAAATAATCCTAACAGGACTACCTGTTTATTTGGGAAACTGAGAGAATGATTTCGTTAAGTCTGTTTTTATTAATATTTTAACAACATTTTATACTGATAGAAATAATGTTATTCTTATCCTTCTACATAACGAGTTATAAAATTATTTTCATCCGGTCATAGAATCATGGAATCACAGAATGGCCTGGGCTGGAAAGGACCTCAAAGATCATCTAGTTCCAATCCCCCTACCATGGGCAGTGACACCTCCCAAGAGATCGTGGTTGCTCAAGACTTCATCTACCTTGCTCTTGAAGACCTGCAGGGATGGGGCATCCAATACCTCTGTGGAAAACCTGTTCCAGTGCCCCACTATCCTCTGAGTGAAAACTTTCTTTCTAACCTCTAATAGGAATCTCCCCTTTTAATTTAAAACCACTTCCCCTTGTCCTATCACTGTCTACCTGAGTAAAGAGTCCTTCTGCATCCACTTTATAAGACCACTCTAAGTATTGAAAATCTGCAATGACATCACCCCGGAGCCTTCTCTTCTCCAGGCTGAACAGCCCCAGCTCTCAGCCTTTCTTCATAGGAGAGGTGCTCCAGCCCCTTGATCATCTTCGTGGCCTCCCTTTGGATCCACTCTAACAGCCCACAACCTTCTTGTGCTGGGGGCTCCAGACCTGGATGCAGGACTCCAAGTGGGGTCTCACAAGGGCAGAGCAGAGGGGGACAATCACCTGCCTCCACCTGCTGCCCACTCCTCTCTTGATGCAGCCCAGGATGCAGTTGGCCTTCTGGGCTGTATATGCTCACTGCTGGCTCATGTTGAGCATTTCATGCAGCAGAACCCCCAAGTCCTTCTCTGCAGGGCTGCTCTCAATGAGTTCTTCTCCCAGCCTATCCCCATGTCTGGGATTTCCCCGGCCCAGATGCAGCACCTTGCACTTGGACTTCCTAAACGTCATAAGGATCACATGGGCCCAGTGCTCAAGCCTGTCCAGGACCCCTTGGATGCCATCCCTTCCTTCTATAGTATCACTAGTATATCACTATAGTATCTATAGTATCCACCACTCAGCTTGGTGTCATCTGCACTCAATGTCGCTGTCTATGTCATTGATGAAGACATTAAACAGTACTGGTCCCAGGACAGACCCCTGAGGTAAAGCACTTGTCACGACCCTCCACTTGGATATAGATCCATTGATTGCCACTCTGTGGTTTTGACCTTAGCCACTGAATGGTGCACCCATCAAATGCGTCTCTCTCCAATTTGGAGACCAGGATGTCATGTGGGACCGTATCAAAGGTCTTACAGAAGTCTCAGTAGATTACATTGGTCAGTCTTCCTTTATCATCTGATGTGGTCACTCCATTGTAGAAAGCCATCAATTCGATATGGCACGATTTATTTTTTGGTGAAGCCATGCTGGGTGTCTCGGATCACTTCTTTGTCTTGCATGTGCCTGACACTGATTCCAGGAGGATCTTTTCCATTGGTCTTGCCAGGCACAGAGGTGAGGTTCACCATTCTGTAGCTCCCTGGGTCCTCCTTTCTACCGTTCATCAAAAGGGGAGTGATGTTTCCCTTTTTTCCAGACACCAGGGACGTCACCCGACTGCCAGGACTCTTCAGATATGATGGAGAGAGGCTTGGCAACTACATCAGCCAGTTCCCTCAGGACCTGGGGTGCATGTCATAAGGCCCCATAGACTTGTACGTGTTTAGTTTCACAAGGTGTTCCCAAACCTGCTCTTCACTTACAGCGGGTGGGACTTTGACCCCCAGTCTCCATCTCTGGGTTCAGGGAAATGAAAGACCCTGGAAGCCTGAGTGGCAGTGAAAACTGAGGCAAAGACATTGCTGAGTCCCTCAGCCTTCTCCATGTCTGTCATTACCAGTTCACCCTTCTCATCCACCAGAGGGGGTACACTCTCCTTGGCCTTTCTTTTCTGAGCCATGTATCTGTAGAATCGCTTCCTGTTATTCTTTGCTTCACCTGATAAGCTCTGTTCCATCCGTGCCTTGGATTTTCTTATCCCATCCCTGCACATCCAAAACAAATCCATGCATAAGGGCCTGGGAAAAAGGAACCCTGGACCATCGAAGCCATTCTGGAAACAAAACTTGTAGGTAGGAAGCGCACTTTTGTGGAGGTGCAGAGCCGATGGGCACGTTGTGGAGGATGTTCCTAAAGACCTTTGTGCCCTTTCCCTCCTGACAACAATGCCACCCACTTCTGTCTCAAGACTAGAGTAGCCAAGAGAGGTGAGACAGATACTCTGGGATCAAGAATGTCATCAGAAAGCTGACCCCAATAAGATATGGGGAGGTCAGGAGCAGCCTGGACAAGAGAGATGTGAGATTTTGGGGTGGGAAGAAGAGCTTGGCCAGCAGAAATTAAAGATTTCGCAGAGGTAAGAGGGGTCATATAATGTTGATGCTGCGGTAACACTGGCTTAAAACAGTCACGTATGGCCCTTATTTTACTTGAACCAGGAATTTTAATCCCTAAACCTAAATGCTACTCCAACACTCTGACAGGAATCAGTTTTCTCTCTTGCTAATCCTAATGCCTTCCCTTAACACTAGCATTAAAATGTTCTATTTAAACCTAGACTTTTTGGGAGACCTAAACAAAAACCTAAAGCATAGAGCTTGTCCATACTTTAAACACAGACCTGACACCACAAGCAGATCAGCAAACACTCCCACTAAAACTTTGCTTAATGTCTACCCCAGAAAGAAAAAACAGGTACCGAGGGGTCTAGAGAGAGCTCAGATCTCCTGCCCCAGCAGGAAGAATGTGGCTGTAGCAGTGACTGGGAGGTCCCTTTTGTCTCTGCAGCTGATAGGGCAGCAGCAGGAACGTGTCACGCAAAGGGACTGTGAGGTCCCTTGTGTCTGGAGGTGGCAGGTCACCCTTGGCTTCTCCCTGGGATCGGCACTTTGGGGCTGACATCTGCCAGTGGCCCTGCTAGGCCGGCAGAAGGCCCCTGCTTGGCATGCTGACTGTGGGATCCCCTCTGCCTCCATCCCCAGGAGGACCCAGACACAAAGAAGGCCCGCACAGGGGTTGTCCTGTCCCTTCTGCTTGAGGCCAGGACTGGACAGCAGGAGGCACAAGGCTTGGCTGTGTCTAGCCAAGAAGCTGCAAGGCCAGCAGCAGGCCCCTGGCTTGGAAGATGCTGGTGAGTATGATCACACCCTAGCTTTGTGTTTCAAGGAACAGCTGGTGAGGGTTGATTAGACATTGGTGAAATGATGGAAATGCTGGGATGTGAGCAAGGTGGTGAACAGAGATGGGTGTCTGCAGACTTCAAGGAAATAGGGCAAAGTGTGGAACAGCATAGGAAAGCCTGCAGAGAAGGCAGAGGGTGCTGGCAAGAAGGGAAGGCCCCAACAGCCCTGACGTTTTTGTCCCTTTGCCTAGAGCTTGTGAGGAGACGAGATAGAGTCATTGCAATGGGGCCTCACTGCTTCCTTGATACCCTGTGCAGGGGTGGGGAGGTGTTCTAATGAAGTTCTTCTCGTGGCATCACACTGCCCACCACATCACACAGACCCCAAGAAGAGCCCTGAGCCAGACGTGGGGGTGCAGGATCTCCCCTCCCAGTGGCTGGGGTCAGGCCTTGGCCCTTCTGCTTCACCAAAACCAACCAAGACTTTTCTCAGCACAGCGCTTTGCCTGTCTGCAATCATGGCCTCCAGTTATGTGCCCTAACAAGTCCCTGGGGAGGCTTTGTTAGTGACAGCCCTCAGTGGGGCCCATTAATACTCCAAGTCACTTCAACTTTTCCTCCTGACTTTACCTTCTCAAGCGGTTACATCATTCTCCTCTCAGTACCTGAGCTTCATGGACGGAGCACCAAAATACACCACGGAACTCATTAAAATGCAGAATGTCCTAAGCAGACATATCTCTCCCATAATTTTCTTCATGTCTTCAAGACTTGTAGAGCTAATTGGAGAGCTTTCATGGTGTAGTTAAGGAGGAAGATTTCAAGAAGCACCTGAAAAAAATCTTTTCTCGTCTTAAAGGATGTGTTTAGTTGAATTTCAGTTTGGAGCATTATTCTCTAACTGATACTGATTCAGGGTGTCTGCTTTGGAGACCTGCATAGGGAGGAAAAGCAGACTCTTGGGGTCTGACACTGCATGGAGAACCTTGCTCCTCACCACCCCAGCCCTGACATTTCTCTCTTTGGTGCTTGCATCACTTCTCCTTCCACCAGACTTCGGCACAGAGGTCTGCAGCTGGATGTTACAGCTCCTTTGCACCAGCTCCCTCTTGCTTGCCTTAGAGACCTGGATGCACACAGGCACAGAAGGGTTTCTCCTTATTTCAAACCAAACAACAGGAAAACATGCAGCAATCTTCCAAAAGCAAAGCAAGCTCCTCATCCTGTGTGCCTCCTGTGAGGTTTATGTTCCCAAAAGGGTAACTGTACCAGAAGTCTTTTATACTGATAGACCGGAAATCATATGCGTTAGGATTAGAATTAATCCATATGATATTAATTCAATGATAAATGATGATGAGCTTTCTAAGGACACAATTAGACAGACTGCAGATAGATGGGCAAGCTTCAACTCCCTGAAGCTCAAAGCAGCACCTGGGTTGGTGAGGGCGGTCTGAGTGATCCAGGAGGAAGGGGAGGGCAAAGCAGGAGACCCATGGGAAGTGCATAGGTCCAGACAGGCAGCTGGAAAGGGGACATTCAGCAAGGTCTGTGTAATCAAGACAGGTGGATGTACCTGGAAGATGAGGGAGCACACCATGATAGACAAAGCGATGACAATGCAAGTACAGGTGAACACCAGTATTTCTTTTTCTGTGATGAAAATACATCCTGAAAATGCCTATTTCTTCATGAGAGAAACTACACTGTGTGACATTTTATGGAAGGGATTGAATCATTTGAGGTAATGAGTAGTTGCTTTATGACTTAAGTCCTGAAGAAAATACTGGGTACTGAGGCAGAGCTTTGCTGTCTGACCATAAACAACCAGTGCCAAGGTCTTCAGAGTAGTTTACTCACATTTGAAATATTTCCTTGAAATCCCATTTCCTGGTTCTGCTTTCAATGAAATCATTAAGCCTCCAGAGGCTCTGGTGCATTTAGAGTAATTCCCTGGAACGGAAGCGGCCTGAAAGGACCTGCAGGAGACCAGAGCCCGTTGGTGGATAAGGTGGGGACAGGTGATGTTTCCCGGGCACCTCCACTGCCAGCAGTGCTCTTTCTCCTTGAAACTGCAGCCCAGCCCAGCACAGGAAACCCCTTCAAGGCAAATTCCTTCTTCAGCAGTTTCTTGGGATAGACCTAAATTTGAAATGGCCATTGGGACCCCAAGACACTCTCCCTCCTTCCTAGTAGAAACCTAAACATCCATTTACCGTCCTGGGTCATGTGTGGAAAACTCAGCCTGAAAGACTCAAGAGGAGGACATTACAAAGGGCTGAGGCAGAACCCATCAGCATTCCCCACTTTGGGGAATCATCCCCGTCCAACTAGGGTTATGAAAGTAAAAAGTGTGAAATGACCCAACAGGTCGATGCGCCGACTAAGGGAAAGTCACACACATTGTGCTGGACTGTCAGAAGGCAAAAAGCATTGCACTGTGCCTCAGAGTAATCAAGGAGACCTAATCCAGTTCATCCGTGAGATAAAGCAGAGTGAAGGACGTTGAGTTGTGTCCTAACGTGAAGAAGGATGTACATCACTGCTGAAGGAGCTGTCTTTTTGTGCCATCACCAATGCAAATTATACAAGAACTGTATCAAATAAAGGTAACCTGTCCCACCCTGGCCCTGTCACACCACGGGGCAGCGGAGGGACCTTTTTCACTTTCAGCCTCTTCTTCAGAGAGGCTTTGCCCTCTCCCTGCGCACCACGAGGCAGATCCTGGCCCTGCGTGAGCGCCGTGCAGATCCTGGTAGGCTGCAGTGAGGGGACGAATGCCCTGGGCCCCCTTCCTGCTCTGCCCAGGCCAGCAAGGGCCCCGAGCGGCCTCGTGTCCCCTGCCCCTGCAGCTCTGGGCTCCCTTCCCCAGCCCTGACTCTGCAGCACCAAGCCCTGCTGGGAGCCCTCCCCTGCATGCTGCCACCTCTCCCTGACGCTGCTGGTGCCCTCTGCCGGGCACTGCCCAGCCCAGCCCAGCCCCTGCCCACCTCTCCCCACCTCCCGGACCTCTCCCCAGCCCAGCAGCCCAGGCTGGGCTGGCCCCAGGCCAGTGCCCACCGCAGCCTGCTGCAGGGCTCTGGGCACGGCCAGCAAAGCCCCAGCCCCTCGCAAGGCACCGCAGCTGCTGGCACAAAGGCGGCTCTGGGCCTCCCCAGCAGCCCCCGCGCTGGGGCCAGCCACGGCTCAGGAGATGGAGGGCCGTGAAGCTGCAGGAGCCCTACTCTCCTGCCTGGGACATCCCCAGCACACAGTGCCTGTGCCCCGCAGGGCCAGCCCCGCTCCCCAGGCCAGCACAAGAGGCCTGGCCCAGGCACACAGCAGCAACATATTTCTCTCCAGGATGCCATTTGCCATCAGACCCAGCACCACTGGGATGGTATCAGGCCAGTCAAGGCCAGTTACTGTTTTCTGGGGCGTAGTCAAGGAAGAAGGCAGCTCCCGGTCCAGCCCTTGGTCCTTCACTGATCACGCTGGGGTTCTGATCCATTGTGAGGCCCAGAAAAGCAAGAGGTCTGTTCAGGAAGCAGCTCCTTGGGTGTATTCCTGAAACCAGGTTTGCAAGAGGCGTGCAGAGACATTGAAGAGATGCCAATGTAGGGATAACAGGACTGTCACCAACATACATGAGATCTCAGGGCTTATCCAAATACAAGAAGCACAATGTGGAAGCCAGAAGAGAGCAGCAGTGAAAAGGCCACGTCCTGCTGCTGGCCATGACCATGGCTCCAGGGAAGCAGCAGCCCCGACCCGAAGGCAGCAGAGAGGCAGAGCCCAGTGGGCAGTGAGGGGCAGCCGCGAGGGCCAGCGGGGCTGCTCCTCCCTGTGGCAGCTGGGCTCTGGGCCCTGAGCCCCTCCTGCGTGCTGGGGCTGCTCCCCCAGCTCCAGAAAAGATGGGAAGGGATGAAAGCTGGGACCAATGAATTTCTGCTCAACTCTTTTTTGTCTTTATCTAAACGGGAAGCCCACTTCTATACGTACATGAGATACTTGGTTCAAAACTAAAATAGAATGATAAACACCTAGGATAGTAAGTAGATTACTGAATGAAAATCACAAGGTTCAGAAAATAGTATAAAAGTGAAGTAAGACTGTTCCAACACATTAAGAAAAAAGTAAAAAAAATAGTGTCCTGTTAGGACTTTGCCCCGATTCTTAATGATGAATAAATGTATCCAAAGTGTTTCCTCAATGCGTCCTTGAGCTCCTTGTTTCTCATGCTGTAGATGAGGGGATTCATGGCAGCAGGAACCACCGAGTACAGAACTGCCACAACCAGGTCCAGGGATGGGGAGGAGAAGGAGGGGGGCTTCAGGTAGGCAAACATGCCAGTACTGATAAACAGGGAGACCACGGCCAGGTGAGGGAGGCACGTGGAAAAGGCTTTGTGCTGGCCCTGCTCAGAGGGCATCCTCAGCACAGCCCTGAATATCTGCACATAGGACAGCATAATGAAAACAAAACAGCCAAATGCTAAACAGACACTAACTACATTAAGCCCAACCTCCCTGAGGACTGACTCGGAACAGGAGAGTTTGAGGATTTGAGGGATTTCACAGAAGAACTGATCAAGCTCATTTCCTTGGCAGAGGGGCAGGGAAAATGTAGTGGCTGTGTGCAGGACAGCATTGAGAAAGCCACTGCCCCAGGCAGCTGCTGCCATCTGGGCACAAGCTCTGCTGCCCACGAGGCTCCCGTAGTGCAGGGGCTTGCAGATGGCAACGTAGCGGTCATAGGACATGACAGTGAGAACTGAATATTCTGCTGATATGAAGAAGAGAAAGAAAAAGACCTGGGCAGCACATCCCTGAAAGGAGATGGCCCTGGTGTCCCAGAGGGCATTGGCCATGGCTTTGGGGAGAGTGGTGGAGATGCAGCCCAGGTCGAGGAGGGCGAGGTTGAGGAGGAAGAAATACATGGGGGTGTGGAGGCGGTGGTCGCAGGCTACGGCGGTGAGGATGAGGCCGTTGCCCAGGAGGGCAGCCAGGTAGATGCCCAGGAAGAGCCCGAAGTGCAGGAGCTGCAGCTCGCGCGTGTCTGCGAATGCCAGCAGGAGGAACCCGCTCACAGAGCTGCTGTTGGCCATTTCCTGACTCTGGACGCAGTGGTCTGTTGAAGAGGATAAAGCAGAAAAAAGTTAGAACAGACTTCTCTGAGGAAAACCTGTTGCAGTCTTAGAGCACCTCCAGCCCAAGCCTCTCTCTTTGCAGGAGAACCTTTCTGCAGCTCTCTTGCTTGAGCTGCGGCTGGTGCTGGCTGAGAGTGGCACTGGGAGCAGGGGCTGCTGTGGGCTCCAGAGGAGTCCTTCCTGCTGTGCAGCAGGAGGGAGGCAGGAACAAGGGGGAAACTCAACTCCATTCGACTCGTCGGTTGTTGCAAACAAGTCATCTGAACGCAGAGCTGAGCTGTAGGGATTTTGTTTGCTTTATTTTATCCCAGTAGCCCCTGTAATGCTTAGGATAGGTATTGGATGGTTGAATGCCCTCACATTTCCTGTACACTCCTGCTGATATTTTATGGGAGTGTCCATTAGTGAAGACCGAGAAGAGCCCTTCTGTCCACCAGTCCTGTTCTCAGCTGCCTTGTGGCACCCCTCTCTGAGTTACACTATCATCCCATTCAGGTGTTTCCCTGAGAAGAAAAAGGAGAATTCTGCTGAGGAAGAAGGGCCACAGCAAGCCAGATGGAGTTTGGGCGCTTCTCTTCTTTCCATGGCTGCAGGAGCTCCGGAGCAGCTGGCAGAGAGCCCGGCCTGGCCAGGCAGGGCAGAGTGTTCTGGGCTGACCAGGGGCACCTGGCTTAGGGCACTCCGAGGGGCTTCTGCCAGACTTCCTCACCTCGCAGTGTCATCCAGCAGGACTCCCAAAGCCTACTGCATTGCCCACTGCCCTCCCAGGAACAAGACCCAGCAGGAGACCCTTCCAGGATGTGCAGCTGCATGGCCCTGCAGCCAGAGACGTACCTTGTCAAGGGCTGTGCAGATTTCTCCTGCAGGCAGTTCTCAGCATCCTCCCACTGCCAACTGCCTCCAAGCCCTCTCTCCTTCTCTCCTGTCCCCGTGCCAGCTGCGGTCAGAGCCCCCAGCCCTGCTGCGCTCTGCACAGGAGCTGCTCCTGGGCACAGCTGTCTCTCTGCACCAGGGCCCTCTTGCCACGAGCTCTCTCTGTCCCAGGAGCTCGGCCCAGCTCAGCACCACACGCCCAGCCCAAAGCATTGGAATCCCCCCTCGGGGGGCTTTGGTGAGGAGCCCACGAACCTCAGACACTGAGAGACAATTGAAGACATCTCTCAAGACGTCCAAGTCAGAGGCAAGTTTCCTGCAGTGTCCCCCTGAGGGCCAGCCCTGACACAGCCTCCCTTGGAGCTCGTTAGAGCAGAGCATTGGAGGCAGTGAGGACAAGGAGACAAAGGCAACGTCAAGGTGACCCTGATGTGTAGGAACACTGGATGTGTGTCACCAAGGACAAGGGCCAGGCCTTGACCCCCAGCCCCTGGGAAGGGAGATCCTTTCCCTTCACACCTTGCTCAGGGCTCTTCGTGGGGCAGGAGGAGATGGGGATGTGCATGGCCAAGTGCAGGAGAATGGTACGAGCCCTGCCTGGTTCATTGGTGGGGGCGAGGAGGCAATGAGGCCCTGGTGCTTTACCGAGAAGCTGTCTCCTCTTAGGCCTCAGTGGCAGAGACAACAGCCAGAGGCATGGACACAAAGACCTGGGTCCAGTTGAGACTCTCAGCCTTGTCACAGCCCTTGCTGCTCTCCACACCAGACTGTCCTAAGGACTCCCACACCTGTACCTCTTTTCCTGCTGGCTCTAGACCCTTGTCCATGTGGTATATCACAAGATCTGAGCTGAGTCTGATAACTCAGATCTTCTTGATGGCCATGCTCCTCGTAAGGCAGCTCTGTAGGAAGCTGGCCTGGTTCCTGGGGAGCAGCACCACTGCTCGTATGGCATCCCTCGTGGTGCCCAGGCCCTCCTCCTCCTGGGCACTGCTCACTCAGCAGGGTCCCAGTCTGCCCTGATGTGTGGGGTTCCTCTTCCTCTGCTGCAGCACTGGGCTCTTCTCCTTGTAAATGCCAAGATGTTCCTTTAGGCAAAATCCTGCCGTTTCTCAAGGTTCCCCTGGACAGATGCTCCATTCTGTCAGCTGTTAATGTCTGCAGGCAGATGGCTCACCCTGATTATGCTGTCTCTCACAAGGTAACAGCAGCAGGAATTTGCAGGACAGTTTTGACAATACCGCACTAACTATTTGAATGGAATTGCAGCACAAACTCATTTAAGGGTACGGGATAGAAGGCTGGCAGATTCCACTTTTTCTCTTCTTCCTTCTCATGCATGCGGTTATTTTGTCTGGAAGTGCGTCTTACATACAAACACTGCACCATGCCAGCTAATAGGAAGAAAATTAATTCTATCCCAGCCAAAATGAGGACAATATCCACCCCATATTCCACACCATCTGCATCGTGCTCAGCTCCAGTACTTTCTAATTAATCTCCACCACCTTTTCTCTTTTGATATACACACAGAGATATCATGCCCTTCGTCTGTGGGTGTCCTGGAGTTGGCTAGGATTGAGTTAATTTTCCTCCTAGTAGCTGGTATGATGCTGTGTTTCGGATTTAACATGAGAAGAATGATTATCACACACTGATGGCTTAGCTGTTGCCCAGCAGTGGAGGGCTGGGGGTGCCTGAGAAGCTGGGGGGGACAGAAGCAGGACAGCTGACCCCAAGTGGCCAAAGGGATGTTCCATACCGCAGACGTCATGCTGAACAATCAATATGGGGTGGCTGGCCAGGGTAGGGGGTACCACTGCTGCGGGATAGGCAATCACCGTCATGATCATCATCATCATTGTTCGTATTTTTTGTCTTCCCTTAAACTGTCTTCATCTCAACCCATGCTTTTTTTATTATTATTATTTTGTTATTTTTTTCCCCCTGCTCATTCTCTCCTGCATCCGCTGGGGGTGTAGCAGGGTGTGTGTGTGAGGGAATGGCTGTGTGGTGCTGAGCTGCCTGCCGGGTTAAACCACTCTCTTTTTGGTGCCCGACATGGAGCACAAACTTTGAGCCAATGACAGATCTCACCACAGCATGTTAAAAGAAAGCCTTTATAAGCATGAGTTGATTTTAATAGTTGCTGATCACAAAGATGATTTTCTTTCTTTTTTCTTTCTTTTTTTTTTTTTTTTAATCTCAGGTCTGTTGTGCTCAATTTCAGATCTTTGTTGTACAGCACATGACTTCCTGTATGTCTCCCCTGTCATGCTGTTTATCTTTTCTGATGGCTGCTTCAAGTTTATTCTTTTCTTGTATCGTGTAACACTGGCTTATGATATGATAAAATTCCTGGTCATGAAACTAATCTGGTACTTGTACTCAGCATTGCCATTACCTCCGTACCTTGGGAGCCATCTCTCAGAAACTATTAAGAATTACACTCTTGACCTTTTCTCCTCAGGAAACCAAGCCATGGGGGAGACAAGGGGAGGACACTTTTCCCCACTGCTTCACTCTCCCTTTCTCCTTCACCTCCCCTTCTCCTCCAGGCTACTTACACTAGCTCTTCAAAGCTTTGAATATCCTTGGGATGGTCAAACCAACGTGTTCCTATTGTTATGTCTCCTGAATGTGTTTCATCTTTTTTTAAAGTCAAACAACCACTTAAGCATGCCATCCAGAGATCTGTCCAGAGGCAGGAGGGTTAGGAGTGGCAGGGAGTGTGGGAGGATCTGGGCAGGCACCTAGAGCAGTGGGCACATCCAGTGCTTTCGAACTTCACTTCTGAGCTCCTGAGGTGTGACCAAAGTTAAACCAACCCCTGTGACAGGCCCTAGAGCCACTCCAAAACCTGCAATAGGCTCTGCAGCCACTCCAACTCCTCTGAAAGGCCCTGCAGCCAGAACAACTCCTGTGATGGGCCCTGCAGCCACTCCAGCCCCTGCAATGGGCCAGAGAACCAGCCTGTGCCACTATTGGTTGCCTCTTTATGAAAGAGAAAACAATAGGTGTGGAAGTCAGTTTTTCTTTAGAAAGGAAAGAAACTCCTACCAAGACAAGAAATATGGAAGATGATAAGGCAGGTTTCTCTAAAGTTGGGCCATCATGGAAGCAGGATGACAAAAAAGAAGAGAACTGTTGTGGTTTAACCCGGCTGGCAGCTAAACACCACACAGCCGTTCGCTCACCCTCCCCCCTCCCTCTCTGGGATGGGGGAGAGAAACGGGAAAGTGAAGCCTGTGAGTTGAGATAAAGACAGTTTATTAAGACAGGAAAATAATAATAACAATAATAATAATAATAGTGATAATGGTAATAGTATTAACAATAATAATGTGTAAGAAAACAAGTGATGCACAATGCAATTGCTCACCACCCGCTGACCGATGCCCAGCCTATCCCCGAGCAGCCGGCCCCCCCACCCCGGCCAGCCACCCCTATATATTGTTTAGCATGACGTCAGATGGTATGGAATACCCCTTTGGCCAGTTTGGGTCAGCTGTCCTGGGTCTGTCCCCTCCCAGCTCCTGCTGCACCCCCAGCCTGCTCGCTGGCAGGACAGAGCGAGAAGCCGAAAAGTCCTTGGCCTGGTGTAAACACTGCTCTGCAACAATTAAAACATCAGCATGTTATCAGCGCTCTTCTCATCCTAATCCAAAACATAGCACCCTACCAGCTACTATGAGCTACTTAACTCTGTCCTAACTGGAACCAGGACAGATATCCACCCCTTATTCCATACCATTTATGTCATGCTCAGGTTACACTCTGTCCAATACATTCTAATTAATCACCATTTTCATCTATGATATATAGCAATCATGGTAGTGATGACATGCAGTATTATATAATAATTAACATACTACAATTCAACTCATGGGCTATTCTCACCCAGTATCAAATCCCCTTGAGGTACACACCGGACCTCCCCATTCTTTTGCATTACCCACCAAGTGCATCCAGGTCCCTGAGCAAAAGCAATTCCACGAATGGGTTTGCCTTTTCCTGAGGCAGGAGTAGCCCAGACTGTTTTACCCAGCATGTTTCTTACGTGCACTACAGGAACTTTATCCCCTTCTACAGTGCGTAACAGGCTTGATTGGGCAGGTCCAGCTCGGTTGGCAGATCCCCTCGTATTGACTAACCAGGTGGCCTTTGCCAAATGTGTATCCCAATTTTTGAATGTCCCAGCACCCATTGCTTTCAGTGTAGTCTTCAACAGTCCATTGTATCGTTCAACTTTTCCAGAGGCTGGTGCATGATAGGGGATGTGATACACCCACTCAATACCATGTTCTTTGGCCCAAGTGTCTATAAGGTTGTTTCGGAAATGAGTCCCGTTGTCTGACTCAATTCTCTCTGGGGTGCCATGTCGCCATAAGACTTGCTTTTCAAGGCCCAGGATAGTGTTCCGGGCGGTGGCATGGGGCACAGGATATGTTTCCAGCCATCCGGTGGTTGCTTCCACCATTGTAAGTACGTGGCGCTTGCTGTTGCGGGTTTGAGGGAGTGTGATGTAATCAATCTGCCAGGCCTCTCCATATTTATATTTCAGCCATCGTCCTCCATACCAAAGAGGTTTTGACCGTTTGGCTTGCTTGATTGCAGCACATGTTTCACAGTCATGAATAACCTGTGCTATAGTGTCCATGGTCAGGTCCACCCCTCGATCACGAGCCCATCTGTAGGTTGCATCTCTACCTTGATGGCCTGAGGTGTCATGGGCCCATCGGGCTATAAATAATTCACCTTTATGTTGCCAGTCCAGGTCCACCTGAGCCACTGCAATCTTAGCAGCCTGATCCACCTGCTGGTTGTATTGGTGTTCTTCAGTAGCCCGATTCTTGGGCACATGAGCATCTACATGGCGTACCTTTACAACCAGGTTCTCTACCCGGGCAGCAATATCTTGCCACAATGCCGCAGCCCAGATGGGCTTGCCCCTGCGCTGCCAGTTGTTCTGCTTCCATTGCTGTAACCACCCCCACAGGGCATTTGCTACCATCCATGAATCAGTATAGAGATAGAGAACTGGCCACTTTTCTCGTTCAGCAATATCTAAAGCCAGCTGAATGGCTTTTACTTCTGCAAACTGACTCGATTCACCTTCTCCCTCAGCAGCTTCTGCAACTCGTCGTGTAGGACTCCATACAGCAGCTTTCCATCTCCGATGCTTTCCCACAATACGACAGGACCCGTCAGTGAACAAGGCACATTTCTTCTCATTTTCCGGTAGCTTGTTGTACAGGGGGGCTTCTTCAGCACGAACCACCTCCTCCTCTGATGATATCCCAAAGTATTTGTCTTCTGGCCAGTCCATAATCACCTCCAAGATTCCTGGGCGACTGGGGTTTCCTATTTGAGCCCGCTGAGTAATCAGTGCAACCCACTTGCTCCATGTAGCATCAGTTGCATGATGCGTAGAGGGGACCCTTCCTTTGAACATCCAGCCTAGTACCGGCAGTCGGGGTGCCAGGAGGAGCTGCGCTTCAGTACCGACCACTTCTGAAGCAGATCGAACTCCTTCATATGCTGCCAATATCTCCTTTTCAGTTGGAGTGTAGCGGGCTTCAGATCCTCTGTATCCCCGACTCCAAAACCCCAGGGGTCGACCTCGAGTTTCCCCAGGTTCTTTCTGCCAGAGGCTCCAGGTGGGACCATTCTCTCCGGCTGCGGTGTAGAGCACATTCTTTACATCTGGTCCTGTTCGGACTGGCCCGAGGGCTACTGCATGAACTATTTCCTGCTTAATTTGTTCAAAGGCTTGTCGTTGCTCAGGGCCCCATTCAAAAGCATTCTTCTTACGGGTTACTTGGTAGAGCGGGTTTACAATCAGACTGTAATTTGGAATATGCATTCTCCAAAACCCCACGACACCTAGGAAAGTTTGTGTTTCTTTTTTGCTAGTTGGTGGAGACATAGCTGTTATCTTGTTGATCACATCCATTGGGATTTGACGACGTCCATCTTGCCATTTAATTCCTAAAAACTGGATCTCTCGTGCAGGTCCTTTAACTTTATTCGGTTTTATGGCAAAACCGGCCTTCAGAAGGATTTGGACTATTTTCTTCCCTTTCTCGAAAACTTCTTCTGCAGTGTCACCCCACACAATGATGTCATCGATGTACTGCAGCTGTTCAGGAGCTTCCCCCTGCTCCAGCGCAGACTGGATCAGTCCATGGCAAATGGTAGGGCTGTGTTTCCACCCCTGGGGCAGCCGATTCCAAGTATATTGGACTCCCCTCCAAGTGAAAGCAAACTGTGGCCTGCACTGTGCTGCTAGAGGGATGGAGAAAAATGCATTAGCGATATCAATTGTGGCATACCACTTGGCTGCCTTTGATTCCAGTTCATACTGGAGTTCTAGCATGTCCGGCACTGCAGCACTCAGTGGTGGCGTGACTTCGTTCAGGCCACGATAGTCCACTGTTAGTCTCCACTCACCATTAGACTTTCGCACTGGCCATATGGGACTATTAAAAGGTGAATGAGTCTTGCTGATCACTCCTTGGCTCTCCAGTTGACGAATTAGCTTATGGATGGGACTCAGGGAGTCTCGGTTGGTGCGATATTGCCGCCGGTGCACAGTTGTGGTAGCGATCGGCACTTGCTGTTCTTCAACCCTCAGCAACCCCACAACAGAAGGGTCCTCTGAGAGACCAGGCAAGGTAGACAACTGTTTAATGTCCTCTGTCTCCAAAGCAGCTATGCCAAAAGCCCAGCAGAACCCTTTCGGGTCCTTGAAATATCCTCTTCTAAGATAGTCTATGCCAAGGATGCACGGAGCATCTGGGCCAGTCACAATACGGTGCTTTTGCCACTCATTACCGGTTAGACTCACTTCAGCCTCCAATACAGTTAACTGCTGGGATCCCCCCGTCACACCATAAATACAGATGGGCTCTGGCCCTTTATAGCTTGATGGCATTAGAGTACATTGTGCACCGGTGTCTACCAAAGCCTTATACTTCTGTGCGTCTGACGTGCCAGGCCATCGAATCCACACAGTCCAATAAACTCGATTGTCCCTTTCCTCCCCCTGGCTGGAGGCAGGGCCCCTCTAGTCCTGGTCAGAATCTTCATTTCTGTGTTTAAAGGACTGCCTGCTGGAAGTTGGAGCAGCAAACCTTTCAGAGAACTCCTTTTTCCCAATTGTTTTCCTTTGTAATTCACGTACCCGTGCCTCTAGGGTCGCAGTAGATTTTCCATCCCATTTTCTCATGTCCTCTCCATGGTCACGTAGGTAAAACCACAGGGTGGCGCGGTGTGTGTGCCCACCATATTGTCTTCCTTGCATAGATGAACGTTTACCCCTAATAGCTGAGACACTGGTTTGTACAGGTGGGGAGGAAAATAAACTCTCTTCAAGTTGGTGGATCTTTTCAGAAAGTTTCTCCAAGGTATTCTCTTTTAGCTGGTGGACACTGGTTCGTTCAGGTGAAGGGGAAGATAATCTTTCTTCAAGTTGGTGGATCTTTTCAGAAAGTTTCTCTAAAGCATTCTCTTTTAGCTGGTGGACACTGGTTCGTTCAGGTGGAGGGGAAGATAAATTCTCTTTAAGTTGGTGGACCTCTTCAGAGAGTTTCTCCACAGCTGAGACACAGGCCTTTAGGGAAGAGGAGAGATTTCCTTCGTACTGCCGGAGTATTTTAGTCACTTCATTCACTGTGGGATTCTCCTCCGTTTTCCAGGCTAGTATTGCCAATGAGTTGGCATATGATGATGGGGCACTCTGTACAAACTTCCGCCACATGGGTAGTGTACACCGGACTGCATCTGGATCTGCGGATGTTTGTGCGTCGTCTAGGTCCTTATAAATTACTTCCCGTACGGCCAATTCCCTCAGGTACTGAATTCCCTTCTCCATGGTGGTCCATTTGCTTGGTAAACATACAAGTTCTTCCTTGAAGGGATACCTTTCCTTCACAGCTGACAGGAGACGCCTCCAGAGGCTGCGAGATTGTGCTCCATCTCCAATTGCTTTGTCAATGCATGCGTCCCTAGCAAGGGATCCCAGCCGCCTGGCTTCCTTGCCCTCCAATTCCACATAATTGGCTCCGGTGTCCCAGCACCGGAGCAGCCAGGTGACAAGCTGCTCACCTATACAGCGACCAAAATCTTTTCGCACATCTCGTAGCTCACGCTGGTATAGAGTCCGGGTAATTACTGTTGATTTTTCGACATCCTCATCCTCATCTTCAGTCTTCTGCACCTTTGATGGCCGGTGTAGAGTCCGGGTAGTTACTGTTGATTTTCCGACATCCTCATCCTCATCTTCAGTCTCCTGCACCTTTGATGGCTGGTATGGAGTCCGGGTAGTTACTGTTGATTTTTCGCCATCCTCATCCTCATCTTCAGTCTCCTGCACCTTTGATGGCCCAGCCTCGTCTTCACTACGCCCAGACTTAGCAGAAGACTGTCTGCGTTTTAAACGACCTGAGCCTCTATACCATTTTTTCACCTTGTCTACAGGGGCAACTTGCACTGCTACAGCTCGTTTCTCTGACCCAGACACAGGGTCTGCCACAGGGGTTGGAATACCCTCTGCGGGGTCAACTTGCACTGCTACAGCTCGTTTCTCTGACCCAGACACAGGGTCTGCCACAGGGGTTGGAATACCCTCTGCGGGGTCAACTTGCACTGCTACAGCTCGTTTCTCTGACCCAGCCACAGGAGTGGGAGCAGCTGCAGGAGCTGGAGCGGCTGCAGGAGCTGGAACTGGAGCGGCTGCAGGAGCTGGAGCGGCTGCAGGAGCTGGAACTGGAGCGGCTGCAGGAGCTGGAGCGGCTGCAGGAGCTGGAGCTGGAGTAGCTGCAGGAGCTGGAGCTGGAGCGGCTGCAGGAGCCGGAACGGCTGCAGGAGCTGGAGCGGCTGCAGGAGCTGGAGCTGGAGTAGCTGCAGGAGCTGGAACTGGAGCGGCTGCAGGAGCTGGAGCGGCTGCAGGAGCTGGGGTGGCTGCAGGAGCTGGAGCTGGAGCGGCTGCAGGAGCTGGAACTGGAGCGGCTGCAGGAGCTGCAGCTGGAGTGGCTGCAGGAGCTGGAGCTGGAGCGGCTGCAGGAGCTGCAGCTGGAGTGGCTGCAGGAGCTGGAGCTGGAGCGGCTGCAGGAGCTGGAGCTAGGTTGCTAGTAGCATCAATTGCAGCTCGATAGGCACAAGCCAGACCCCAGCACGCTACAGTGATTTGTGTCACTTTGGAACTGCCAGAGTCATGACACCTTTTTTTCAAGCATTCTTCCAGCTTTTTAGGATTTTGCAGTTGTTCAGGGGTGAATGTCCAAAACACTGGAGGTGCCCACTGCTCTAGAAACCTGCCCATATCCTCCCACACTCCCTGCCACTCGCAACTATCCCACCTCAAGACAGATCTCCGGATGAGATTCCTAAGTAGTTGTTTAACCCTCCACAAAATCTGAAGCGCATTCAGGAGACATAACAACAAGAGCAGGCTGGTCTGAGTATCCCAAGGATATTCAACATCTCGGAGAACCACCGTAACTAGCTCGGGGGATAAGAGGGTGGTGGTGAAGGAGAAAGGGAGAGTGAACAGGTAGGGAAACATGTCTTCCCCTGTCCCCTTCACAGATTGGCTCCCTAACGAAAACAGGCAATAGGTGTAATTGCTAATAGTTTCCGAGATATGGGTTCCAAAGTATAGAGTCGACGTCAGTGCTGAGTACAAATACCAGGTTAAAGTCATGACCAGATATCTCATCATTTCATAAGCCATTGCTACACCGCACAGTACCATAACAATCTTAAACCAGGGCCCGGAAAGGATAAACAGTGCAACAGGGAGCACATACAGAAAGTAACGCACCATAAAACTCAATTTGGAATACAGGTACAGCAGACTGGAGATTAAGGCAATCAACATCGTGACTAGCAACTATTAAGCAGGTCCAATACTTATACCAATTTTAGTTTAACACACTCTGGTCAGATTTGTCGATATCTCAACCCTTCGGGCCCCACGTTGGGCGCCAAAAAGGACTGTCGTGGTTTAACCCGGCTGGCAGCTAAACACCACACAGCCGTTCGCTCACCCTCCCCCCTCCCTCTCTGGGATGGGGGAGAGAAACGGGAAAGTGAAGCCTGTGAGTCAAGATAAAGACAGTTTATTAAGACAGGAAAATAATAATAACAACAATAATAATGGTGATAATGATAATAGTATTCATAATAATAATGTGTAAGAAACAAGTGATGCACAATGCAATTGCTCACCACCTGCTGACCGATGCCCAGCCTATCCCTGAGCAGCCGGCCCCCCCAGCCCGGCTAGCCACCCCTATATATTATTTAGCATGACGTCAGATGGTATGGAATACCCCTGTGGCCAGTTTGGGTCAGCTGTCCTGGGTCTGTCCCCTCCCAGCTCCTGCTGCACCCCCAGCCTGCTCGCTGGCAGGACAGAGCAAGAAGCTGAAAAGTCCTTGGCCTGGTGTAAGCACTGCTCTGCAACAATTAAAACATCAGCATGTTATCAGCGCTCTTCTCATCCTAATCCAAAACATAGCACCCTACCAGCTACTAGGAGGAAAATTATCTCTGTCCTAACTGGAACCAGGACACCTGGTCACCCAGTCTTGGTCATTTCCGCTTGTTCACTGAAGGCCTCTGAGACCTTTGTGCTGTGGCCTCGCTGTGTGTCCTGGCGTTGCAGAGCTCCCATCAGCCCATGCATCCTTTGGCTTAACTTTACTGTGAAGATTATCATATTTTCAGAATCAGAATTACAGAATCATCTAGGCTGGAAGAGACCTCCAAGATCACGCAGTCCAACCTCTGACCCAACACTAACAAGTCCTACACTAAACCATATCACTGAGCTCAACATCTAATCGTCTGTTAAAGACCTCCAGGGATGGTGACTCAACCACTTCCCTGGGCAGCCCTTTCCAATGCCTAACAACCCTTTCAGTAAAGAAGTTCTTCCTAACATCCAACATAAACCTCCCCTGGTGCAACTTTAGCCCATTCCCCCTCATCCTGTCACCAGGCATGTGGGAGAATAGACCAACCCCCACCTCGCTACAGCCTCCTTTAAGGTATCTATAGAGAGCGATAAGGTCGCCCCTGAGCCTCCTCTTCTCCAGGCTGAACAATCCCAGCTCCCTCAGCCACTCCTCGTAAGACTTGTTCTCCAGACCAGTCACCAGATTCATCGCCCTTCTCTGGACCCTCTCGAGCACCTCCATGTCCTTCTTGTAGCGAGGGGCCCAAAACTGAACACAGTACTCGAGGTGCGGCCTCACCAGAGCCGAGTACAGGGGGACAATCACTTCCTTAGACCTGCTGGCCACACTGCTTCTTATACAAGCCAGGATGCTGTTGGCCTTCTTGGCTACCTGAGCACACTGCTGGCTCATATTCAGCCGACTATCCACCAATACTCCCAGGTTCTTCTCCGCCAGGCAGCTTTCCAACCACTCATCCCCCAGCCTTTAGCGCTGCTTGGGGTTGTTGCGCCCCAGGTGCAGGACCCGGCACTTGGCCCTGTTGAACTTCATGTAGTTGGCCTCAGCCCATCGGTCCAGCCTATCCAGATCCTCCTGTAGAGCCTTCCTACCCTCGAGCAGATTGACACACACACCTAACTTGGTGTCATCTGCAAACTTACTGAGGGTGCACTGGACGCCCTCATCCAGATCATCAATAAAGATATTAAAGAGGACCGGCCCCAGTACCGAGCCCTGGGGGACACCACTAGTGACCGGCCTCCAACCAGATTTGACTCCATTCACCACAACTCTCTGAGCCTGGCTATCCAGCCAGTTTTTAACCCAACGAAGCGTACGCCAGTCCAAGCCCCGAGCAGCCAGTTTCTTGAGGAGAATGTTGTGGGAAACAGTGTCAAAAGCCTTACTGAAGTCAAGGTAGACCACATCCACAGCCTTTCCCTCATCTACTAATCATGTCATTTGCCTTATCCCATCCGTGCACATCCAAAACTGAAGCATGTGTGAGGGGCTGGGAAAAGTAACCCTGGATCCATAGAAGCCATTTGGGAAACAAAAGTTATAGGTAGGAAGTGTGATTGTGTGGAGGTGCAGAGCTGATGGGCCCATTGTACAGGATGATCCTAAAGACCTTTTCCCTCCTGGCAAGAACACCACTTCCTTCTCAAGAACAGAGTAAACAAAATAGGTGAGACAGATATTCTGCGATCATGAATGTCCTCAGAAAGCTGATCCCAATAAGATATGGGGAGGTCAGGAGCAGCCTGGACAAGAAAGATGTGAGATTTTGGGGTGGGAAGAAGAGCTTGGCCAGCAGAAGCTTACGATGCGGTAGAGGTAAGAGGGCTCATGTAATGCTGATGCTGTGGTAACACTGATTTAAAACAGTCATGTATGGCCCTTACCTTACTTGAACCAGGAATTTTAATCCCTAAACCTAAATGCTACTCCAACACTCTGACAGGAATGCATTTCTCTAATGCTTGAACTCAAAGTATCACTTAAAGGAAAACTCAGGCCATACCCCTTTCCCTTACGTTTACTCTCTTTTTCAACCTGATACCTTCCCTTAATACTAGTATTAAAATGCTCTGTAACATATCTTACCTAACCACAGACATGATACCCACAGAAGAACACCAAAACTTCCCAGTAAAGTTTTCTTCACTCTCTAACCCAGAAAGGTGAGCCCTAGTTGCTTTGGAACCCTGCCACTATAACTTTGCTTAAACTCCAACCGAGAAATTGAAAACCAAGTCCCCAGGGGAGTAGAGAGAGGTCAGCTCTGCCTCAGGATCTCCTGCCCCAGCAGGAGGAATGGGACTGGGGCAGTGACTGGGAGGTCACTTCTGTCTCTGCAGCTGATAGGGCAGCAGCAGGAACGTGTCACGCAAAGGGACTGTGAGGTCCCTTGTGTCTGGAGGTGGCAGGTCAGCCTTGGCTTCTCCCTGGGATCTGCACTTTGGGGCTGACATCTGCCAGGGGCCCTGCTAGGCCAGCAGAAGGCCCCTGCTTGGCATGCTGCCTGTGGGATCCCCTCTGCCTCCATCCCCAGGAGGACCCAGACAGAAAGAAGGCCCGCAGAGGGGTTGTCCTGTCCCTTCTGCTTGAGTCCAGGACTGGACAGCAGGAGGCACAAGGCTTGGCTGTGTCTAGCCAAGAAGCTGCAAGGCCAGCAGCAGGCCCAGGCCTTGGGAGATGCTGGTGAGGTGACTTCTGTCTGCTTGGCTGACAGGCCGCAAGGAGCCTGATGGGTTGGGATGCCTCCTTCAGGAGTGGTTGCCACCCTGATGGAGCTTTCTTTGGTAGTAGGAAAGAGCAGGAGAGAAAAAACTGCCACAAAGTGCCCCTTGGAAGGTTGGTACTGGCAAGGAGGAGGAAGAAATGTCCAGGGGAACAACTGGTCTTGCTGCTAGAGCCTGAGGCAAAGAAGACATTAAGTGCCTCAGCCTTTACCTCATCTCTTGTCACCAGGTTTCCCCCCACATCCATTAAAGGATGATGATTCTCCTTAATCCTCCATTATTAAAGTATTTATATAAACAATTTTTCTTTCTTTTTTTTTTTTTTTTTTGTCTTTGACAAGAATCTGTCCCTCAGAAAGCCTGGTGTGGAGAGGAGAGAGGCCTCTGACAAGGCTGAGAGTCCCAACAGGACCCAGGTCTTTTTGTCCATGGCTCTGGCTGTTGTCTCTGCCACTGAGGCCTTGGAGGAGACAGCTTCTCGGTAAAGCACCAGGGCCTCATTGCCTCCTCGCCCCCACCCATGAACCAGGCAGGGCTCGTACCATTCTCCTGCACTTGGCCATGCACATCCCCATCTCCTCCTGCCCCAGGAAGAGCCCTGAGCAGTGTGTGAAGGGAAAGGATCTCCCTTCCCAGGGGCTGGGGGTCAAGGCCTGTCCCTTGTGCTTGGTGAAACACATCCTGCTTTTCTACACATCAGTGTGCCTTGACATTGTCTTTCTCTATTTGTCCTTGCTGCCTCCAATGCTCTGCTCTAACGAGCTCCAAGGGAGGCTGTGTCAGTGCTGGCCCTCAGGGGGACACTGCAGGAAACTTGCCTCTGACTAGGACTTGTTGAGAGATGTCTTCAATTGTCTCTCAGTGCCTGAGGTTCGTGGGCTCCTCAGCAAAGCCCCCCGAGGGGGGATTCCAATGCCTTGGGCTGGGCGTCTGGTGCTGAGCTGGGCCGGGCTCGTGGGACAGAGAGAGCTCGTGGCAAGAGGGCCCTGGTGCAGAGAGACAGCTGTGCCCAGGAGCAGCTCCTGTGCACAGCGCAGCAGGGCTGGGGGCTCTGACCGCAGCTGGCACGGGGACAGGAGAGAAGGAGAGAGGGCTTGGAGGCAGTTGGCAGTGGGAGGATGCTGAGAGCTGCCTGCAGGAGAAATCTGCACAGCCCTTGACAAGGTACGTCTCTGGCTGCAGGGCCATGCAGCTGCACGTCCTGGAAGGGTCTCCTGCTGGGTCTTGTTCCTGGGAGGGCAGTGGGCAATGCAGTAGGCTTTGGGAGTCCTGCTGGATGGCACTGCGAGGTGAGGAAGTCTGGCAGAAGCCCCTTGGAGTGCCCTAAGCCAGGTGTCCCTGGTCAGACAACAGCGGGGTGGCCCAGCCTCCTTCAGGCACTGCAGGGGATGCAGATGGGATACTGGGATACCTCACCTTGTGGATATTCATGTCTGTCTGTGGGGTGTTCTTCTGGTCTGCAGGCTGGTCTCCAGCAGGATGCAGCTCTCTCGTGGCATGCTTGTGTTATCCAGGTGCCCCAAGGAGAAGACACCTCCATGCTTAGGCCATGTCCGTGGTGCTGGACGGCTGTCAGTTGGCAGCTGGAAGGAGGCGTTTGCACCTGTTTAAGAGGGAGGAGCTGAGATCCTGCTGAGACACCAGAAATAAGGTGAGAATTCTGTCCAGATGCACTGGGACTGGGGCTTCTCTGCTTTAAGCAGTCTCCACTTATTGGGAAACACAAGATTGTGATTGTTGTCCTGAGCATAAGAATATTTGCCTTGCTCTACACTGCGGTTGGATGTGTTCTCTGCAACAACACTGCAAAGTTTATGGATTTCATAAGTGGACTGAACTCGAGTTTCCCCCGTGTTCCTGCTTCCAGCCAGCTTCACAGCAGGAAAGACTCCTCTGGAGCCCACAGCAGTCCCTGCTCCCAGTGCCACTCTCAGAGAGCATCAGCTGGGACTCAAGTCATGGAGCTGCAGAAAGGTTCTCCTGCAAAGAGAGAGGCTTGGGATGAGAGTGCTCTAACACCTGCAACAGCTTCTCCTCAGAGAAGTCTGTTCTAACCTTTTTCTGCCTTCTCCTTTTCAACAGACAGCTGTGCCCAATGTCAGAAAATGCCCAACAGCAGCTCTGTGAGCGAGTTCCTCCTGCTGGCATTCGCAGACACGCGGGAGCTGCAGCTCCTGCACTTCGGGCTCTTCCTGGGCATCTACCTGGCTGCCCTCCTGGGCAACGGCCTCATCCTCACCGCCGTAGCCTGCGACCACCGCCTCCACACCCCCATGTACTTCTTCCTCCTCAACCTCGCCCTCCTCGACCTGGGCTGCATCTCCACCACTCTGCCCAAAGCCATGGCCAATGCCCTCTGGGACACCAGGGCCATCTCCTATCAAGGATGTGCTGCACAGGTATTTCTGTTTGTCTTCTTGATTGTGTCAGAATTTTATGTTCTCACGGTCATGGCCTACGACCGCTACGTTGCCGTCTGCAAGCCCCTGCACTACGGGAGCCTCGTGGGCAGCAGAGCTTGTGCCCAGATGGCAGCAGCTGCCTGGGGCAGTGGCTTTCTCAATGCTGTCCTGCACACGGCCACTACCTTTTCCCTGCCCCTCTGCCAAGGCAATGCTGTGGACCAGTTCTTCTGTGAAATCCCCCAGATCCTCAAGCTCTCCTGCTCAGATGCTTACCTCAGGGAAGTTGGGGCACTCGTGTTTAGTGTTTCTTTAGGATGTGGTTGTTTTGTCTTCATAGTGGTGTCCTATGTGCACATTTTCAGGGCGGTGCTGAGGATGCCCTCTGAGCAGGGCCGGCACAAAGCCTTTTCCACGTGCCTCCCTCACCTGGCTGTGGTCTCTATGACTGTTAATACTGGCTTGTTTGCCTACCTGAAGCCTCCCTCCATCTCTTCCCCATCCCTGCAGCTGATGGTGTCATTTCTGTACTCAGCGGTGCCTCCAGCAGTGAACGCCCTCATCTACAGCATGAGGAACCAGGATCTCAAAGATACAGTGAGGAAAATATTTCTATACATGCTTCTTCATCATCAAGAATGACTTCATTATTGTGATTATTATCATACCATTTTTGTCATTACACTTATTATCAAAATGTAATATTAGAAATAATCCAGTGAGGCGAGGCTCACTGTTCTGGAGTTCCTTGGGTCCTCCCTTCTACCCTTTTTAGAAATGGGAGTGATGTTTCCCTTTTTCCAGTCACCAGGGACTTCACCCGACTGCCAGGACTCTTCAAATATGATGGAGAGAGGCTTGGCAACTACATCAGCCAGTTCCCTCAGGACCTGGGGCGCAAGTCATCAGGCCCCATAGACTTGTACGTGTTGAGTTTCATCAGGTGGTCTCAAACCTGCTCTTCACTTACAGCAGGTGGGACTTTGACCCCCAGCCTCCATCTCTTGGTTCAGGGAAATGAAAGACTTGGGAAGCCTGACTGGCAGGGAAGACTGAGGAGAAGACGTTGTTGGGTTCCTCAGCCTTCTCCATGTCTGTCATTACCAGTTCACCCTTCTTATCCATCAGAGGGGGTACACTCTCCTTGGCCTTTCTTTTCTGAGCAAAGCATCTACAGAATCCCTTCCTGTTATTCTTTGCATCCCTTCACAAACACAGTTCCATCTGTGCCTTGGCTTTCCTTATTCCATCTCTACACATCCAAAACTGAAGCATGCATGAGGGCCTGGGAAAAGGAACCCGGGGCCATAGAAGGCATTCTGGAAACAAAACTTTTAAGTGTGAAACACAGTTTTCTAGAGGTAAAGAGCTGATGGACACGTTTTGCCCGATGCTCCTAAAGACCTTTGTGTCCTTTTCTCTCCTGGCAACAGCACCACTTCCTTCTCAGGAATAGAGTAGCCTACAGAGGTGAGACAGATATCTGCGATCATGAATGTCATCAGAAAACTGATCCCAATAAGATATGGGGAGGTCAGGAGCAGCCTGGACACGAGGGATGCGAGATTTTGGGGTGGGAAGAGGAGCATGGCCAGCTGAAATAAGAGGGTTCATGAAATGTCGAAGCTGTGGTAACACTGACTTAAAACAGTCATGTATGGCCCTTACCTTATTTTAACCAGTAGTTTTAATCCCTAAAACTAAATGCTACTCCAACACTCTGACAGGAATGCCCTACTCTAATGCTTGAACTCAAAGTATCCCTTGAAGCAAAACTCACCCATAGCCCCTTTCCCTTCCCGTTACTCTCTTGCTCACGGTATTCACTGCCCTTAACACTAGCATTAAAATGCTATATTAAGGCCTAGACAAGTCCTTGGAAGACCTAAAAAGACCCTAAACCGAAGAGCTTTCCCATACCCTAAGCAAAGAAGAAGACCAAACCTTCCCATTAAACCTTTGTTTACTCTGTGACCCACAAAGGTGAGTCCTATTCCCGTGGGGACGAGAAAGTGGTCAGCTCTGCCTCAGGATCTCCTGCCCCAGCAGGAGGAATGGGACTGGGGCAGTGACTGGGAGGTCACTTCTGTCTCTGCAGCTGATAGGGCAGCAGCAGGAACGTGTCACGCAAAGGGACTGTGAGGTCCCTTGTGTCTGGAGGTGGCAGGTCAGCCTTGGCTTCTCCCTGGGATTGGCACTTTGGGGCTGACATCTGCCAGTGGCCCTGCTAGGCCAGCAGAAGGCCCCTGCTTGGCATGCTGACTGTGGGATCCCCTCTGCCTCCATCCCCAGGACGACCCAGACACAGAGAAGGCCCGCAGAGGGCTTGTCCTGTCCCTTCTGCTTGAGGCCAGGACTGGAGAGCAGGAGGCACAAGGCTTGGCTGTGTCTAGCCAAGAAGCTGCAAGGCCAGCAGCAGGCCCAGGGCTTGGAAGATGCTGGTGAGTATCTATGATCAGACTCTAGCTTTGTGTTTCAAGGAACAGCTGGTGAGGGTTGATGAGACACTGCTGAAATGATGGAAATGCCGGGATGAGAGCAAGGTGGTGAACAGAGATGGGTGTCTGCAGACTTCAAGGAAATAGGAGAAAGTGTGGAACAGCATAGGAAAGCCTGCAGAGGAGAAGGCAGAGGGTGCTGGCAAGAATGAAAGGCCCCAACAGCCCTGACGTTTCTGTCCCTTTGCCTAGAGCTTCTGAGGAGACGAGAGAGTCATTGCAATGGGGCCTGAGGGTGCACTCAATCCCCTCATCCAGGTCATCGATAAAGATATGAAAGAGGACTGGCCCCAGTACCGAGCCCTGGGGGGACTCCACTTGGTTTGACTCCATTCACCACAACTCTCTGGGCCCGGCTATCCAGCCAGTTTTTAACCCAACGAAGCATATCCCAGTCCAAGCCACGAGCAACCAATTTCTTGAGGAGAATGTTGTGGGAAACGGTGTCAAAAGCCTTACTGAAGTCAAGGTAGACCACATCCACAGCCTTTCCCTCATCCACTAAGCATGTCACTTTCCTTATCCCATCCGTGCACATCCAAAACTGAAGCATGCATGAGGGGCTGGGAAAAGGACGCTGAAACCATAGAAGCCATTCAGGAAACAAAAGTTATAGGTAGGAAGTGTGATTGTGTGGAGGTGCAGAGCTGATGGGCCCATTGTACAGGATGATCCTAAAGACCTTTGTGTCATTTTCCCTTCTGGCAACAACACCGCTTCCTTCTCAGGAACAGAGTAGACAAAAGAGGTGAGACAGATACTCTGGGATCAAGAATGTCATCCGAAAGCTGATCCCAGTAAGATATGGGGAGGTCAGGAGCAGCCTGGACAAGAGAGATGTGAGATTTTGGGGTGGGAAGAAGACCTTGGCCAGCAGAAATTAATGATTTCGTAGAGGTAAGAGGGGTCATGTAATGTAGATGCTGCGGTAGCACTGACTTAAAACAGTCATGTATGGCCCTTACCTTACTTGAACCAATAATTTTAATCCCTAAACCTAAATGCTACTACAACACACCGACAGGAATCCATTTCTCAAATGCTTGAACTCAAAGTATCACTTAGAGGGAAAAGACCATACCCCTTTCCCTTACCTTTACTCTCCTGCTCACACTGACCCCTTCCCTTAATACTAGTATTAAAATGCTCTGATTCACCCTAGACGTCGTGGCAGACCAGAAAAAAACAACAACAACAACAACAAAAAAAACATAAACAGCAGAGCTTACCTAACCACAGACCTGATACCCGTAGAAGAACACCAAAGCTCCCCAATAAAGTTTTGTTCACTCTCTAAACCAGAAACGAGAAACCTACTTGCTTGGGAACCCTGCCACTCTAAATTTGTTTAAACTCTAACACAGAAATTGAAAACCAAGTCCCTAGGGGACTAGAGAGAGGTCAGCTCTGCCTCAGGATCTCCTGCCCCAGCAGGAGGAATGGGACTGGGGCAGTGACTGGGAGGTCACTTCTGTCTCTGCAGCTGATAGGGCAGCAGCAGGAACGTGTCACGCAAAGGGACTGTGAGGTCCCTTGTGTCTGGAGGTGGCAGGTCACCCTTGGCTTCTCCCTGGGATGTGCACTTTGGGGCTGACATCTGCCAGTGGCCCTGCTAGGCCAGCAGAAGGCCCCTGCTTGGCATGCTGACTGTGGGATCCCCAATGCCTCCATCACCAGGAGGACCCAGACACAAAGAAGGCCCGCAGAGGGCTTGTCCTGTCCCTTCTGCTTGAGTCCAGGACTGGACAGCAGGAGGCACAAGGCTTGGCTGTGTCTAGCCAAGAAGCTGCAAGGCCAGCAGCAGGCCCAGGCCTTGGGAGATGCTGGTGAGGTGACTTCTGTCTGCTTGGCTGACAGGCCGCAAGGAGCCTGATGGGTTGGGATGCCTGCTTCAGGAGTGGTTTCCACCCTGATGGAGCTTTCTTTGGTAGTAGGAAAGAGCAGGAGAGGAAAAACTGCCACAAAGTGTACCTTGGAAGGGTGGCTCTCGCTATAAGGAGGAAGAGATGTCCCTCAAAGGGTCTTGCCGTGGTGACAGAGGTCAATGAAAGAAATGAAAGTCTATGATCACAGCCAGGCTTTGTGTTTCAAGGAACAGCTGATGAGGGTTGACGAGACATGGGTGAGATGATGGAAAGTCCTGGATGAGAGCAAGGTGGTGGAGAGAGATGGGTGTCTGCAGACTTCAAGGAAATAGGGCAAAGTGTGGGACAGCATAGGAAAGGCTGCAGAGCAGAAGGCAGAGGGTGCTGGCAAGACTGGAAGGCCCCAACAGCCCTGACCTTTTTGTCCCTTTGGCTAGAGCTTCTGAGGAGACGAGATAGAGTCATTGCAATGGGGCCTCTTTCCTTCCTTGATACCCTGTGCAGGGGTAAGGAGGTATCATAATGAAATTCTTCTCGTGGCGTCACACTGCCCACCACATCATACAGACCCCAAGAAGAGCCCTGAGCCAGACGGGGGGCTGCAGGATCTCCCCTCCCAGTGGCTGGGGTCAGGCCTTGGCCCTTCTGCTTCACCAAAACCAACCAAGACTTTTCTCAGCACAGCACTTTGCCTCTCTGGAATCATGGCCTCCAATTATCTGCTCTAACAAGTCCCTGGGGAGGCTTTGTTAGGAACAGCCCTCAGTGGGGCCCATTAATACTCCAAGTCACTTCAACTTTTCCTTCTGACTTTACCTTCTCAAGCAGTTGCATCATTCTCCTCTCAGTACCCAAGTTTCATTGACTCAGCACTAAAGTACACCATGGAACTTATTAAAACAGAGAAAGTCCTAAGCAGCCATATCTCTCCCACAGTTTTCTTCAAGTCTTCAAGACTTGTGCAGCTAATTGGAGAGCTTTCATGGTGTAGTTACGGAGGAGGATTTCAAAGAGCATCTAATAGAAATCTTTCCTCATTTTAAAGGCTGAATTTTGTTGCATTTCAGCTTGGAGCATCATTTTCCTATAGATATTGGTCTAGGGTTACTCCTTTGGAGCCCTGCTTAGGTAGGAAGAGCAGGATTTTTCCTGTTTAAAAACAAACAACAGGAAATCATGCAGCAATTTTCAAAACAAAAAAAAAAAAAAACAAAAAGTTCAAGTTGCTAATTTTTTTCCGTTCAGTGATATTTACCTTCCAAAAAGGATGACGGTACATGATTTATTTTACACTGATTAATAGGAAATGTTAAATAGTAGTGTTAATATTAATCCATATCATACTAATTCAATGAGAAACGATGAGTTTCTGGCCTAGGAAACCATTAAACCGCTGACAGATTGGCGAGCAGAACTCACTGAAACTCAAAGGAGCAACTGGGTTGGTGAGAGCGGTCTGAATGATCAAACAGTAAGGGGAGGGATCCCCTCTGGGATCCCCTCTGCCTCCATCCCCAGGACGACCCAGACAGAAAGAAGGCCCGCACAGGGGTTGTCCTCTCCCTTCTGCTTGAGGCCAGGACTGGACAGCAGCAGGCCCAAGGCTTGGCTGTGTCTAGCCAAGAAGCTGCAAGGCCAGCAGCAGGCCCAGGCCTTGGGAGATGCTGCTGAGGTGACTTCTGTGTGCTTGGCTGACAGGCCGCAAGGAGCCTGATGGGTTGGGATGCCTGCTTCAGGAGTGGTTTCCACCCTGATGGAGCTTTCTTTGGTAGTAGGAAAGAGAAGGAGAGAAAAAACTGCCACAAAGTGTACCTTGGAAGGTTGCCACTGGCCATGAGGAGGAAGAAATGTCCAGGGGAACAACTGGTCTTTCTCCTAGAGCCTGAGGAAAAGAAGACATTTAGTGCTTTTACCTCATCTCTTGTCACCAGGTTTCCCTCACATCCAGTAAAGGATGATGATTCTCCTTAATCCTCCTTTATTAACATATAAAGAAATTTTTATTTTTATACCTTGCCTTTGACAAAAATTAGTCCCTCAGATAGCTTGGGGTGGAGAGGACAGAGGCCTCTGACAAGGCTGAGAGTCCCAACAGGACCCAGGGCTTTGTGTCCTTGGCTCTGGCTGTTGTCTCTGTCACTGAGGCCTAGGAGGAGGCAGCTTATCGGTAAAGCACCAGGGCCTCATTGCCTCCTCGCCCCCACCCATGAACCAGGCAGGGCTCGTACCATTCTCCTGCACTTGGCCATGCACATTCCCATCTCCTCCTGCCCCACGAAGAGCCCTGAGCTATGTGTGAAGGGAAAGGATCTCCCTTCCCAGGGGCTGGGGGTCAAGGCCTGGCTCTTGTCCTTGGTGAAACACATGCAGTTTGGAAAAGTGACATCAGGGTCAACTTCACATTGTCTTTCTCTATTTGTCCTCACTGCCTCCAATGCTCTGCTATAACTAGATATCCCTAGCAGGAAGGGGATGATTCCCCAAAGTGAGGCAAGCTGATGGGTTCTGCCTCAGCCTTTGGAAGTGTCCTGCTCTTGAGTCTTTCAGGCTGAGTTTTCCACACATGACCTAGGACGGTAAATGGATGTTTAGGTGTCTACTAGAAAGAAGGGAGAATGTCTTCGGATCCCAATGGCCATTTCAAATTTAGGACTATCCAAAGAAACACCTGAAGAAAGAATTTGCCTTGAAGGGGTTTCCAGTGCTTGGCTGGGCCGCAGTTCCAAGGAGAAAGACCACTGCTGGCAGTGGAGGTGCCTGGGAAACATCACCTGTCCCCACCTTATCCACCAACGGGCTCTGGTCTCCTGCAGGTCCTTTCAGACTGCTTCCATTCCAGGGAATTACTCTAAATGCACCAGAGCCTCTGGAGGCCTAATGATTTCATTGAAAGCAGAACCAGGAAATGGGATTTCAAGGAAATATTTCAAATGTGAGTAAACTACTCTGAAGACCTTGGCACTGGTTGCTTATGGTCAGACAGCAAAGCTCTGCCTCAGTACCCACTATTTTCTTCAGGACTTAAGTCATAAAGCAACTACTCATTACCTCAAATGATTCAATCCCTTCCGTAAAATGTCACACAGTGTAGTTTCTCTCATGAAGAAATAGGCATTTTCAGGATGTATTTTCATCACAGAAAAAGAAATACTGGTGTTCACCTGTACTTGCATTGTCATCGCTTTGTCTATCATGGTGTGCTCCCTCATCTCCCAGGTACATCCACCTGTCTTGATTAAACAGTCCATGCTGAATGTCCCCTTTCCAGCTGCGTGTCTGGACCTATGCACTTCCCATGGTTCTCCTGGCTTGCCCTCCCCTTCCTCCTGGATCACTCAGAGCGCCCTCACCAACCCAGGTGCTGCTTTGAGCTTCAGGGAGTTGAAGCTTGCCCATCTATCTGCAGTCTGTCTAATTGTGTCCTTAGAAAGCTCATCATCATTTATCATTGAATTAATATCATATGGATTAATTCTAATCTTAACACTTATAATTTCCGGTCTATCAGTATAAAAGACTTCTGGTCCAGTCGTCCTTTTGGGAACATAAACCTCACAGGAGGCATACAGGATGAGGAGCTTGCTTTGCTTTTGGAAGATTGCTGCATGTTTTCCTGTTGTTTGGTTTGAAATAAGGAGAAACCCTTCTGCGCCTGTGTGCATCCAGGTCTCTATGGCAAGCAGGAGGAAGCTGGTGCAAAGGAGCTGTAACATCCAGCTGCAGACCTCTGTGCCAAAGTCTGGTGGAAGGAGAAATGATGCAAGCGCCAAAGAGAGAAACGTCAGGGCTGGGGTGGTGAGGAGCAAGGTTCTCCATGCAGTGTCAGACCTCAAGAGTCTGCTTTTCCTCCCTATGCAGGTCTCCAAAGGAGACACCCTGGATCAATATCAGTTAGAGAATAATGCTCCAAACTGAAATTCAACTAAAGGCATCCTTTAAGATGAGAAAAGATTTTTTTCAGGTGCTTCTTGAAATCTTCCTCCTTAACTACACCATGAAAGCTCTCCAATTAGCTGCAAAAGTCTTGAAGACTTGAAGAAAACTGTGGGAGAGATATGGCTGCTTAGGACTTTCTCTGTTTTAATGAGTTCCATGGTGTATTTTGGTGCTGTCAGTGAAACTTGCGTACTGAGAGGAGAATGATGCAATTGCTTGAGAAAGTAAAGTCAGGAGGAAAAGTTGAAGTGACTTGGAGAATTAATGGGCCCCACTGAGGGCTGTTACTAACAAAGCCTCCCCAGGGACTTGTTAGGGCAGATCATTGGAGGCCATGATTGCAGACAGGCAAAGCGCTGTGCTGAGAAAAGTCTTGGTTGGTTTTGGTGAAGCAGAAGGGCCAAGGCCTGACCCCAGCCCCTGGGAGGGGAGATCCTGCACCCCCCCGTCTGGCTCAGGGCTCTTCTTGGGGTCTGTATGATGTGGTGGGCAGTGTGATGCCACGAGAAGAACTTCATTAGGACACCTCCCCACCCCTGCACAGGGTATCAAGGAAGCAGTGAGGCCCCATTGCAATGACTCTATCTCGTCTCCTCAGAAGCTCTAGCCAAAGGGACAAAAAGGTCAGGGCTGTTGGGGCCTTCCATTCCTGCCAGCACCCACCTCTTTGTCCTCTCCAGGCTTCCCTGTGCTGTCCCACAGTTTGTCCTATTTCCTTGAAGTCTGCAGACATCTCTGTCCACCACCTTGCTCTCCTCCCGGCATTTCCATCATTTCACCAATGTCTCATCAACCCTCACCAGCTGTTCCTTGAAACACAAATCCATGGTGTGATCAAAGACACTCTCAGTGACCTCTGGCACCACAACATTACCATTCGAGGAACATTTCTTCCTCTTCACAGCCAATGCAAACCTTCCAAGGTGCACTTTGTGGCAGTTTTTCCTCTCCTGCTCTTTCCTACTACCAAAGAAAGCTCCATCAGGGTGGAAACCACTCCTGAAGCAGGCATCCCAACCCATCAGGCTCCTTGCGGCCTGTCAGCCAAGCACACAGAAGTCACCTCAGCAGCATCTCCCAAGGCCTGGGCCTGCTGCTGGCCTTGCAGCTTCTTGGCTAGACACAGCCAAGCCTTGTGCCTCCTGCTCTCCAGTCCTGGCCTCAAGCAGAAGGGACAGGACAAGCCCTCTGCGGGCCTTCTTTGTGTCTGGGTCCTCCTGGGGATGGAGGCAGAGGGGATCCCACAGGCAGCATGCCAAGCAGGGGCCTTCTGCTGGCCTAGCAGGGCCACTGGCAGATGTCAGCCCCAAAGTGCAGACCCCAGGGAGAAGCCAAGGGTGACCTGCCACCTCCAGACACAAGGGACCTCACAGTCCCTTTGCGTGACACGTTCCTGCTGCTGCCCTATCAGCTGCAGAGACAGAAGTGACCTCCCAGTCACTGCCCCAGTCACATTCCTCCTGCTGGGGCAGGAGATCCTGAGGCAGAGCTGAGCTCAGCAGAGCATTCCCACCCATCTCCTCCTTGTGGCCCACAAGCTGATCAGATCCATGGCCCCTCACATCCATCTCTGAATGCCATGTGGCTGCAGAGAAGTCTCACAATTCCTGCCTCACCCCAAGGGGCCAAGCACCTTAAGTTAAGGGTTAGGAGAGGGGCTGAAGGTGAGGAGGTTAATGCACAGGAACAGGGGCTTTATGTGTTAGATTTTCATGAATGGGATTAGGGACTAGGTCTCATATTTCTGGGTTAGAGATTAAAAAAGATTTAGTGGGAGGGTTTGGTGTTGTGCTTGGTGTGTCAGGTGTGTGGTTAGGGTATGGACAAGCCTTGTGATTTAGGGTTTTGTTTAGTTCTTCCAAGAATCTAGGCTTAAATAGAGCATTTAAATCTAGTGTTAAGGGTAGGGATCAAGGTAAGCAAGACAGGAAGGGTAAGGGAAAGAGGCTATGGGCTGAGTTTTGGCTTCAGTGCATACTTTGAGGTCACGCATAAGAGTAGTGGATTCCTGTCAGGGTGTGGAGTAGCATTTAAATTTAGGAATTAAGTTTACTGGTTGAAGCCGGTGAAGGGCCTCATGTGACTATTTTAAGTCACAGTTACAACAGCATCAGCAAAAACCTGAACCTTCTGACCTCTACAAAATCCTTAATTTCTGCTGGCCAAGCCCCTGTTCCCTCCCCAAATCTCACATCTCTCCTGTCCTGGGTTTCTCCTGACCTCCCCTTAACAGTCATCTTCTTAGGGGCATGTTGATGATGGCTTTCATGATCTCAGCGTATCCATCACACCTCTGCTGGCTACTCTATTTCTGAGAAAAATGGCACTTAAGACATGATGGAAAAGGACACACAAGTCCATCAGAGCACCCTGCACAATGTGCCCAGCAGCTCTGCACCTCCAGAAATGTGCTGTTCCTGCCTACAAGTTTTCTTTCCAGAATGGCTCCTATGGATCCAGGGTAACTTTTCCCAGGCCCTCACTTCCCCAGGCCACACCACTCTTGCCCGCAGGCCCCACGTGTCTCTCCAACCCTCCCCTCTTCCCATGCAGTAGTGGCACCTCGCCGCAGCAGGTTGGTGCATCTCCAGGCTCAGGGGTGTTTCCTGAGGGCCTGCCCCGTGTGGGGAGTGGCGGGGAGGAAGAGAGCAAGGTCAGCTCCTGGGGCATGGCTGAGCACAGCCCAGCCATCCTGCACTGCGGGCAGGCCCCTTCTCCCAGGCTGAGGCACACACGCAAGGTGGACACTTCTCCATCAGCCCAGCTTCGCACAGGGCCCTTCAGCCCTGCCCCTGTCCTGGGACTCGCCTCCTCCTCCTCCACCCACAGGCATACATCGCTTTCCATTTGGGGACCCAGGCAGGACTTTAAGGATCTGCTAAAGCCCTGAATTTCCATGTTTTTCATAGTCTTCACACAAGTCTTCCTCCTGCCATCCCCACTGCCTAGCCCTGCCTTCCAGGTGCAACTCAGTAACGTGGTGCTCAGCAATAAATAAAGGGGTCATCTTTCCAAGAGAGGGGGGCAATTTCTCAGGGGGCAGGCAATTTCTCGGGGGCAGGCTGCAGAGATGAAGAAGTATTGCGTCTTCTTCAGGGCTTTAAATAAGGTCTCCTCAATTACTCTGCAGTCTTATGGGCCTTCACCTGCTGCCTCTTCACGGCCTCCCCTGGTGTTGCAGAGCCCTCCTTAGCCCCTGGACACCTCAGATTTGCTTTTCCCCCTAAAAGACTCTTCCCTGGATGGTCACTCATTTTAAGAGGTCCTAATCACTACCCACTGAGCACATTGTCCTGGCAGATCCCCTGACATCTCCTGCCAGCTCCAGATTCCTCTCCAGGCTGGAATCTGCCATCAGCCCCACTGCGGGAGGCACAGTCCCATGCAGATGAGTCCAAGACCAGTTGTTGTCTGCTTGGGGAAGTGCCACCACAAATTGAGCTCTTGGTCCATCACTTTGTTCCTTCAGAGACCAGCCTGGGACTTTCAGCCTGTGTCCTTCCCTCCATGAAGAAGCCCAGAAAACAGAAGAGCAGGGAGCAACCCCTTGGCTCTATTCCTGATAGCACATTTGGAAGAGGTGTCCAGGCTTCTGAGCAGCCCCTCTTGTTACTGTGGTGCTAGCAGGGAGGCCAGCTGTGACCCAGGGCTGCACAGTGCCTGCTGCTGCCTGCAGCCACAGGGATGTCACTGCAGAGACAACAGGACTGTCACCAAGGTACATGAGACCTCAAGACTAACACAGATACAAGAGCACAGGAGGAACACACTGGAAGGCAAAAGAGAGCAGCAGTGAAAAGGCCACGTCCTGCTGCTGGCCATGGCCATGGCTCCAGGGAAGCAGCAGCCCCGACCCAAAGGCAGCAGAGAGGCAGAGCCCAGCGGGCAGTGAGGGGCAGCTGCAAGGGCCAGCGGGGCTGCTCCTCCCTGTGGCAGCTGGGCTCTGGGCCCTGAGCCCCTCCTGTGTGCTGGGGCTGCTCCCCCAGCTCCAGAAGAAGAAGAGATAGGACTTGGGAACAGTGAAATTCTCATGGATTCTTTTATTGTATTAAAGTACCCATGATGCCCGGTTACACAGCTGCGTGATAGTATTGGATCAAAGTAAATATAATAATCAAGAGATTAGAGGATACCTATAAAGTATTTAAATAAATATATTCTCATACTTGTAAGAAAGTAATAATACAGAGAAAGAAAAACAAAAGATTGTCATAATGTTTTCTGAGAGTTCTCTTAAGGTAATTGGCCCTTTATCAATGTTGGATAAGCATGTATCCAAAGACTTTCCTCAAGGCATCCTTGAGGTCCTGGTTCCTCATGCTGTAGATGAGGGGGTTCACTGCTGGAGGCACCACCGAGTACAGAACTGCCACCACCAGGTCCAGGGATGTGTATGATTTGGAAGAAGGTTTCAGATAGGCAAATATGCCAGTGCTTACCGTCAGTGAAACCACGGCCAGGTGAGGGAGGCACGTGGAAAAGGCTTTGTGCCGGCCCTGCTCAGAGGGCATCCTCAGCACGGCCCTAAAGACCTGCACATAGGACAGCAAAATGAAAATGAAAAAAACAAAGGCTAAAGCATCAATAACCACAAGAAGTCCAATTTCCCTCAGATAAGAGCTAGAGCAGGAGAGCTTGAGGATCTGGGGGATTTCACAGAAGAACTGGTCCACAGCATTGCCTTGGCAGAGGGGCAGGGAAAATGTAGTGGCCGTGTGCAGGACAGCATTGAGAAAGCCACTGCCCCAGGCAGCTGCTGCCATCTGGGCACAAGCTCTGCTGCCCACGAGGCTCCCGTAGTGCAGGGGCTTGCAGATGGCAGCGTAGCGGTCGTAGGCCATGACAGTGAGAAGGGAATATTCTGCTGATATGAAGAAGAGAAAGAAAAAGACCTGTGCAGCACACCCTTGATAGGAGATGGCCCTGGTGTCCCAGAGGGCATTGGCCATTGCTTTGGGGAGAGTGGTGGAGATGCAGCCCAGGTCGAGGAGGGCGAGGTTGAGGAGGAAGAAGTACATGGGGGTGTGGAGGCGGTGGTCGCAGGCTACGGCGGTGAGGATGAGGCCGTTGCCCAGGAGGGCAGCCAGGTAGATGCCCAGGAAGAGCCCGAAGTGCAGGAGCTGCAGCTCCCGCGTGTCTGCGAATGCCAGCAGGAGGAACTCGCTCACAGAGCTGCTGTTGGGCATTTCCTGACTTTGGACACTGCTGTCTGTTGGAGAGGAAAAGGCAGAAGAAGTTAGAACAGACTTATCTGAGGAAAACCTATTGCAAGCCTTAGAGCACCCACCAGCCCAAGCCTCTCTCTTTCCAGGAGAACCTTTCTGCAGCTCTCTTGCTTGAGCTGCGGCTGGTGCTGGCTGAGAGTGGCACTGGGAACAGGGGCTGCTGTGGGCTCCAGAGGAGTCCTTCCTGCAGTGCAGCAGGAGGGAGGAAAGAACATGGGGGAACTCAAGTTCAGTCCATTTATCAGGTCAATGAAATTTGCAGTACTGTTTCCAACAATGCATCCCAATGACGAACAGAGCTGCAGATGCCACTGCTGAACACTCCTGTTCTCAGCTACCCCTCTGTGAGCTGCAGGACCATCCCGCTCAGGTGTTTCCCTGAGAAGAAACTAAAGAAAGCTGAGAACAGAGAAGCCCCAGTCCAAGTGCAGCTGGGCAGAATCCTCACCTTGTCTCTTGGTGCCTGAGCAGGATCTCAGCTCTTCCCTCCTATCCAGGGCTGCAGAGGCCTCACTCCAGCTGCCCACAGACAGCCACCCAGCAGCACGAACATGGCCTTACAATGGAGGTGTCTCCTCCTTGGGGCACCTGGATAACACAAGGACACCACGAGAGAGCTGCATCCTGCTGGAGAGAAGCCTGCAGGCCAGGAGGCTGCAGCACAGACAGAGCTAGATATCCACAAGCTGGGGTGTCCCAATATCCAGTCTGCATCCCCTGCAGTGTCTGAACTAGGCTCGGCCACCCGCCTCTTGACTAACCAGGGGCAGCGGGGTTATGACACTCCACGGGTCTTCTGCCAGACTGCCTCACCTCGCTGTTCCATCCAGCAGGACCCTCAAAGCCTACTGCATTGTCCACTGCCCTCCCAGAAGCAAGACCCAGCAGGTGACCCTTCCAGGACGTGCAGCTGCATGGCCCTGCAGCCAGAGACGTACCTTGTCAAGGGCTGTGCAGATTTCTCCTGCAGGCAGCTCTCAGCATCCTCCCACTGCCAACTGCCTCCAAGCCCTCTCTCCTTCTCTCCTGTCCCCATGCCACCTGCGGTCAGAGCCCCCAGCCCTGCTGCGCTGTGCACAGGAGCTGCTCCTGGGCACAGCTGTCTCTCTGCACCAGGGCCCTCTTGCCACGAGCTCTCCCTGTCCCACGAGCCCGGCCCAGCTCAGCACCACACGCCCAGCCCAAGGCATTGGAATCCCCCCTCGGGGGGCTGTGGGGAGGAGCCCAAGAACCTCAGGCACTGAGAGACAATTGAAGACATCTCTCAACAAGTCCAAGTCAGAGGCAAGTTTCCTGCAGTGTCCCCCTGAGGGCCAGCCCTGACACAGCCTCCCTTGGAGCTCGTTAGAGCAGAGCATTGGAGGCAGGGAGGACAAATAGAGAAAGACAATGTCAAGGCACACACTGATATGTAGAAAAGCTGGATGTGTTTCACCAAGCACAAGGGCCAGGCCTTGACCCCCCGTCCCTGGGAAGGGAGATCCTTTCCCTTCACACACTGCTCAGGGCTCTTCGTGGGGCAGGAGGAGATGGGGATGTGCATGGCCAAGTGCAGGAGAATGGGACGAGCCCTGCCTGGTTCATGGGTGGGGGCGAGGAGGCAATGAGGCCCTGGTGCTTTACCGATAAGCTGTCTCCTCCTAGGCCTCAGTGGCAGAGACAACAGCCAGAGCCATGGACACAAAGACCTGGGTCCTGTTGGGACTCTCAGCCTTGTCACAGCCCTTGCTCCTCTCCACACCAGCCTGTCCTAGGGACTCCCAGACCTGTACCCCTTTTCTGCTGGCTCTTGACCCTTGTCCGTGTGGTGTCACACTGGATCTGAGCTGAGTCTGATAACTCAGATCTTCTTGGTGGCCGTGCTCCTCGTAAGGCCGCTCTGCAGGAAGCTGGCCTGGTTCCTGGTGAGCAGCACCACTGCTTGTATGGCATCCCTCGTGGTGCCCAGGCCCTCCTCCTCCTGGGCACTGCTCACTCAGCAGGGTCCCAGTCTGCCCTGATGTGTGGGGTTCCTCTTCCACTGCTGCAGGACTGGGCTCTTCTCCTTGTAAGTGTGAAGAGGTTCCTTTAGGCAAAATCCTGCCGTTTCTCAAGGTTCCCCTGGACAGATGCTCCATTCTGTCAGCTGTTAATGTCTGCAGGCAGATGGCTCACCCTGATCATGCCGTCTCTCACAAGGTAACAGCAGCAGGAGTTTGTAGGACGGTTTGGACAATACAGCAGTAACTATTTGAATGGAATTGCATCACAAACTCAATTAAGGGTACGGAATGGAAGGCTGCCAGATTCCACTTTTTCTCTTCTTCCTTCTCATGCATGCTGTTATTTTGTCTGGAGCTGTGTCCTATATACAAACACTGCACCATACCAGCTAATAGGAAGAAAATTAAGTCTATCCCAGCCAAAACGAGGACAATATCCACCCCATATTCCACACCATCTGCATCGTGCTCAGCTCCAGTACTTTCTAATTAATCACCACCACCTTTTCTGTTTTGATATACACACAGAGATATCATGCCCTTAGTCTGTGGGTGTCCTGGAGTTGGCTAGGATGGAGTTAATTTTCCTCCTAGTAGCTGGTATGATGCTGTGTTTTGCATTTAGCATGAGAAGAATGATGATCACACACTGATGGCTTAGTTGTTGCCCAGCAGTGGAGGGCTGGGGGTGCCTGAGGAGCTGGGGGGGACAGAAGCAGGACAGCTGAGCCCAAGTGGCCAAAGCGATGTTCCATACCGCAGCCGTCATGCTGAACAATCAATATGGGGTGGCTGGCCAGGGTAGGGGGTACCACTGCTGCGGGACAGGCAATCACCTTCATGGTCATCATCATCATGGTTCGTATTTTGTCTTCCCTTTATGGCCTATTAAACTGTCTTTATCTCAACCTATGACTTTTTTTTTAGTTTATTTTTTTTTTTCCCCCTCCTCATTGTCTCCTGCATCCGCTGGGGGTGTAGCAGGGTGTGTGTGTGAGGGAATGGCTGTGTGGTGCTGAGCTGCCTGCCGGGTTAAACCACGCTCTTTTTGGTGCCCGACATGGAGCACAAAGTTTGAGCCAATGACAGATCTCACCACAGTATGTTAAAAGTAAACCTTTATAAGCATGAGTTGATTTTAATAACTGCTGATCACAAACTTGATTTTCTTTCTTTCTTTTTTTCTTTTTTTTTTTTTTTTTTAATCTCAGGTCTGTTGTGCTCAATTTCAGAACTGTGTTGTATAGCACATGACTTCCTGTATGTCTCCCCTGTCATGCTGTTTATCTTTTCTGATGGCTGCTTCAAGTTTATTCTTTTCTTGTATCATGTAACAGTGGCTTATGATATGACTCAGAAACTATTAAGAATTACACTCTTGACCTTTTCTCCTCAGGAAACCAAGCCATGGGGGAGACAAGGGGAGGACACTTTTCCCCGCTGGTTCACTCTCCCTTTCTCCTTCACCTCCCCCTTCTCCTCCAGGCTAATTACACTAGCTCTTCAAAGCTCTGAATATCCTTGGGATGGTCAAATCAACGTGTTCCTTTTGTTATGTCTCCTGAATGTGTTTCAGAAATACTTAAGCATGCCATCCCGAGATGTGTCCAGAGGCAGGAGAGTTAGGAGTGGCAGGGAGTGTGGGAGGATCTGGGCACGCACCTAGAGCAGGGGGCACCTCCAAAGCTTTGGAACTTCACCTCTGAGCAAACATAGAATCCTAAAAACTGGTTAAATGCTTGGAAAAGTGGTGTTATCACCCTGGCATTTCCAAAGAGACACATACCACTGCAGTGTGCTGGCTCTTGGCCTATGCTTACAGAGCCACAATCAATGCCACTCCAACCTCTGTGACAAGCCCTGCAGCCACTCCAGCCCCTCTGACAGACCCTGCAGCCACTACAGCATCTGCAAAATGCCCTGCAGCAAATCCAGCTCCTTTTATGGGCCCTGTGTCTGGGCCAGAGAAGCAACCTCTCTCTGTATCAGTTGCTCCTATATGCAAGAAAAAACAATGGATGTGAAGGTCATTTGTTTTTTAAGAAAGGAAAGAAACTCCTACCTAGCCAAGAAAGGAGGAGAAAGAAGATGAGGCAGGCTTCAGAAAAGCTGGGCCATCATGTGAGTAGGAGGATGAAGAGGAAGAGGTCCTAAGAGCATCAGTAATCACGCGATCCCTATCCCTATGCTGCTCTGGTGCTGGGAGAAACGGGGCCCCTCCCTGGACTCAGAGGGCAGGAAAGGAGAGATGGTGGGTACACACGATGTGTCACCCTGTGGTTTCACCTGTGTGACCATGGAGAGGACATGAGAAAGTGGGATGGAAAATCTGCCTCAACCCTAGAGGCACGGGTATGTGAGTGGCAAGGAACAACAATCCCTAAAAGGGTATGGGTGGGCTTTTGGCACAGCTGCCTTGGAGATTGAGGACATGATGCTGTTGTCTACCTTGCCTTGGTCTCTCACAGGACCCTTCTGTTGTGGGGTTGATGAGGGCTGAAGGACAGCTGGTGCCAATCATTGCCACAGCCGTGGACCTCAGTCAGTAGAGCACCAAGGGAGTCCGCTGACAGGATTGTCGTGGCCTGAAGGAAGTCATGCAGTGCTGAGTGCTGCCATGCCGGACACGGTAGAGCTTCCCTGCACACTGGGATCAAAGGCACCCAAGCGTTTTGCCACAACTGATATCCCTAATGCATTTTTCTCCATGCGTTTGCCAGCAGTGTGAAGGCCACAGCTTGCTATCAACCTGGCATCGACTGCCCCAGGGCAGGAAACTCAGCCCTACCATTTGCCATGGACTGATCCAGAGTGGCCTGGAAGAGGAGGAAGCTCCTGAACACCTGCAGTACATCGATGGCATCGTTGTGTGGGGTGACAGAGCACAGGAAGTGTTTGAGAAAGGGAAGAAAATACTCCAAATTCCTCTGAAAGCTGATTTTGCACTGAAAGAACTGAAGGTGAAGGGACGTGCACAAGAGATCCTGCTGCAGGCTGGCCAGGGTCAGGGGGACCAATGCTCAGGGACAGGTTGAGCATCGGTGAGGGGCTTCTCAGGGATTGCGTGGTTCATCACTTGCTTTTCACATACTATTATTCTTCTTGTTATTGTTATTATTGTTATTATTACTATTTTATCTTATTTTTCTGTCTTTCCAAATTTTAAATCATTCATTATTGTCTGGGCCCTTGTGCTTAGTGACACACATCCAGTTTTCCTACACATCAGGGTCACCTTCACACTGCCTTTGTCTCCTTGTCCTCACTGCCTCCAATGCTCTGCTCTAACGAGCTCCAAGGGAGGCTGTGTCAGTGCTGGCCCTCAGGGGGACACTGCAGGAAACTTGCCTCTGACTTGGACTTGTTGAGAGATGTCTTCAATTGTCTCTCAGTGCCTGAGGTTCGTGGGTTCATCACCGAAACCCCCCGAGGGGGGATTCCAATGCCTCAGGCTGGGCGTCTGGTGCTGAGCTGGGCCGGGCTCATGGGACAGAGAGAGCTCGTGGCAAGAGGGCCCTGGTGCAGAGAGACAGCTGTGCCCAGGAGCAGCTCCTGTGCACAGCGCAGCAGGGCTGGGGGCTCTGACCGCAGGTGGCACGGGGAGAGGAGAGAAGGAGAGAGGGCTTGGAGGCAGTGAGGAGCGCAGCAACAGAGGGCAGCGTGTGGCAGGACAGATCTGCAGGCTCTTGGCACCGTGAGTCTCTGGCAGCAGGGCCATGCAGGTGGGGTTGCCAGAGGGGTCTTCTACAGCTGGCACATCCGATGGCTGATAGCGTCTGTCGGGATGGGTCTCTCTGTTTCTCCAGCGAGGAGTAGAAGATGCTCTACAGAATGGCATTTCTAAGAGGAAATTTTAAGAGTATGACTGAGGCTAAGTTTTTCTGAAGGGAAAGTCTTTTTTGGATTCTGCGTTTTAATATACCTTCAGTGGAGGGGAATCTGAGTGAATCTGAATACACGGCCTGTGGGATGGAATCTATGAGTGTAGACAGGGAGGAGACATGGGGACACAGAAGTGGCTCTTAGCAGGGACATGGGCAGGCAGCAGGGACATGGGCAGGCGGTGAGAGGGAGCTGCTGCCAGAAATGCTGTGCGAGGGAGGGCTCAGGCACCTCCCTGCCATCCCCTGCATGGCAGGCGCCTTCCCTGGGACACCCCCTGCTCTCCTCTGCCACCAGCACAGCCTCTGCCCTCAAGCCCCCGCTGTCCCCAGCAGGAGCTGCCTCCTCTGCAGGCAGAGCTGCAGCACAGGAGGGTGTGCTGAGTGTCCGTCTGTCCCTCCCTGGCCTTGCCTCCCCTAGCAGCAGCACGCTGCCATTCCTCCTGGCTTCTCCACCTGGCCGTGCTGCTGCTGCTCTTGTTCCCAGGCTGCCTGGGGATGGGGGTTTCACCTGCCCATGGAGTGAGCCCTCGGGGTGCTTGGGGGAAGGGGAGTACGGGCACAGGGTGAGGGGTCTGGAGATGGGCACGTGGAGCCTCGCTTCTTCTTCCCTCAACAGTTTCCAGGTTCTTCTCAGGACAGCCTCTGAAGGCGATTGTCCTGTATCTCAAAGAGATGCCAGCACAGCTGAGACCAGCACTGATGGACAGAATGGCTGTCATCTCTGTGGGACGCTCTGCACTAAAGGGACAGTCTCTTTGCCTCTGAGGATCCACAAGGTTTTGCTTGGAGTGCAGCAGAACGCCGAGGATTTGTGCCTTAGAATCACTGCTCAGGTGTGGTGGGGCAGCTAAAATGAAAAATAGAAAACAAATAATTAAATAACTAAATCTCCACACCTCTGCTCTGCAGTTGGGTGAACTAGGAGCAAAACTGGCTAAATCTCTTTGATATCAGTAGTAAAGTGAATCTGAGACTACCCCATGTTCCTACCTGTTCCTACCATGTTACTACCATGTTACTACCATGCTACTACCTCTGGCTACAGTGCAGGACTGATTCTTGCATTGCCCACAGATGAGTCCCCTGCTCCCAGAGACACTCCCAGGCAGAATCAATGAAAGAGACCTTCAAAATATCTGCCTAGAAATGGGCAATTTTTGGTGATTTTAAGTGAGAAAATACAAAGAGTTTTCCTCTGATATGCTTGTGGTACATTATCACTGCCTCTGTCCTCCTTGTACAGGACCTCATGACCAGAGTTAGCAGATGTCCAACAGCAGCTCCATCAGTGAGTTCCTCCTGCTGGCATTCGCAGACACGCGGGAGCTGCAGCTCCTGCACTTCGGGCTCTTCCTGGGCATCTACCTGGCTGCCCTCCTGGGCAACGGCCTCATCCTCACCGCCGTAGCCTGCGACCACCGCCTCCACACCCCCATGTACTTCTTCCTCCTCAACCTCGCCCTCCTCGACCTGGGCTGCATCTCCATCACTCTCCCCAAAGCCATGGCCAATGCCCTCTGGGACACCAGGGCCATCTCCTATCAAGGGTGTGCTGCACAGGTCTTTCTATTTGTCTTCTTGATTACAGCAGAATTTTATGTTCTCACCATCATGTCCTACGACCGCTATGTTGCCATCTGCAAGCCCCTGCACTACGGGAGCCTCGTGGGCAGCAGAGCTTGTGCCCAGATGGCAGCAGCTGCCTGGGGCAGTGGCTTTCTCAATGCTGTCCTGCACATGGCCACTACATTTTCCCTGCCCCTCTGCCAAGGCAATGCTGTGGACCAGTTCTTCTGTGAAATCCCCCAGATCCTCAAGCTCTCCTGCTCAGATACCTACCTCAGGGAGGTTGGGCTTACTGCAATCGGCTTCTGTGTAGGTATTGGTTGCTTTGTTTTCATTGTGCTGTCCTATGTGCAGATCTTCAGGGCAGTGTTGAGGATCCCCTCTGAGCAGGGCCTCCACAAAGCCTTTTCCACGTGCCTCCCTCACCTGGCCGTGGTCTCCCTGTTTGTCAGCACTGTCCTGTTTGCCTACCTGAAGCCCCCCTCCATCTCCTCCCCATCCAGGGACCTGGTGTTGTCATTTCTGTACTCGGTGGTGCCTCCAGCACTGAACCCCCTCATCTACAGCATGAGGAACCAGGAGCTCAATCATGCACTGAAGAAACTGTTTCAGTTGTCTTCCAGAAGCAATTAGCTGCTGCTCTGCTGCTGCAATGGGAAAAACTCACGAAAAAAACCACGGTGTGAGACACAGCCTTGCAGTGCCAGGTACCAGGTCCACCAATGCTGGCCCCAAACTGTGAGAAAAATTTAAAAATGTTATGTACAGAAGGAGAGAAGGTGGATCCTGATGATACAGGACTGCAGGCACCTCTGGGCAGTACGGACACTGACCTGTGGTCTCAAGGCTCCCTGGGTGGGGAATAGAAGAAAGAGGCCAGTGCCTGTCCTGTGCCACCTCCCCGCCAGCCCTGCCCTCCCACAGGTGGAGTATTTCTCCCTTACTGGTGCACCAGCAGCGCTTTGCCTCCTCCTCCTCCACAGGGAGATGAGCCACAGGTCTGCTGTGTGTGAGGGAGAGCAGACCTGAGCAGAAAAAAAGCCATTTTCATGGCACTGGGGCATCTGAATGGTCCAGCCCCTGTGGCTGGGTCTGTTCTCTGCAGCAAAGGGCTGTCACCAAGCCCCACGTCTGTGGTTGATGCTCAGGACCTAGGAGGGTCAGCCCGCCCATGGATCGCAGCAGGAGGATGGTAGGATTCCATAGTACACAAGGACACGGACACCTCGTTGCTCTGTCTTCATGAACGTCTTTATTACAAATTGCTACAAATCCCTACCTGTAAAGCAACTACATGTTGCAAGAAACTTCTAAGTTACCACTAGGAAAGCAAATATGGGCTTGCGATGCTTTCCCTAAATCGGCACCAATAAATACTATTTGAGGTGCTACAGGTACCACACTCATGAATCCGCTTGGTGGAGGGCACAAGGCAGGGCACCTTCCCCTTCTTTCTTTGGGGCCAGTCATGATAGCTCGTGAGTACCGTGAACATCATTGGGTAACCCTAACGACATGCCTCCAGACTGTGTTTCTGGCTTTTTCCAAGGGTAAACAACTAAGCAAAAGGGCACCAGAGGGCTGTTGGCATAACTGCCTTGAATAGAGAGAACGTCAAATAGTTGTCTACCTTGCCTGGTCTCGCACAGGACCCTTCTGTTGTGGGGTTGCTGAGAGCCGAAGCAGAGCAGGTGCCGATGGCTGCCACAACGGTGCACCGGGAGCAATAGCGCACTGACCTCCAAGTCCTCCAAGCTCAAGAGCTGTGTATTCCTGTGAGCAAAAAGTCAGGCAAAGGGGGCAGGAGACCTGCTTGGATGATCAAGGAAATCCTGGGGTGACTGAAATGGAAGAAGGAAGCATGCATAATGTGGAAAAGGGGACAAGCCACTTGGGAAGAATATAGGGACATTGTCTGAGGATGCAGGGAAGCGACAGGGAAGTCCAAGGCCCATTTGGAGTTAAATCTTGCAAGGGGTGTCAAGGACAACAAAAAGGGCTGTTTCCAACACATCAGTTGCAGAAGGAAGACAAAGGAAAATGTGGGCCCACTGCTTAATGAGGTGGGTGCCCTGGTGACAAAGGACAAAGGGAAGGCAGAATTACTGAATGCCTCCTTTGCTTCAGCCTTCACTGCTAAGACCAGCCCTCTGGAATCTCTAACCTTTGAGACAAGGGAGGACCTCTGGAGAAACGAGGACTTTCCCTTGGTTGAAGAGGATCAGCTCAGAGATCTCTTAGGCAAACGTGACACCCACAAGTCCTTGGAACCCGATGGGATACATCCATGAGTGCTGAGGGAGCTGGCGGATGTTACTGCTGGCCCACTCTCCATCATCTTTGAAAGGTCATGGAGAACAGGAGAGGTGCCTGAAGACTGGAAGAAAGCTCATGTCATGCTGGTCTTCAAAAAGGGCAAGAAGGAGGCCCCAGGCAACTACAGGCTGGTCAGCCTCACCTCCATCCCTGGAAAGGCGATGGAACAGCTCATCCTGGAGGTCTTCTCCAGCATGTGGAGGAGAAGAAGGTGATCGGGAGCAGTCAGCATGGGTTCACCAAGGGAAACCGTGCTTCACCAACTTGATAGCCTTCTATGATGGAATGACTAGCTGAGTGGGTGAGGGAGAACAGTGGATGTTGTGTACCTTGACTTCAGCAAGGCTTTCAGCACTGTCTCCCATAACATCCTCACAGGCCAGCTCAGGAAGTGTGGGATGGATGAGTGGTCAGTGAGGTGGATTGTGAGCTGGCTGGATGGCAGAGTTCAGAGGGTTGTGCTTAGTGGAGCAGAGTCTAGTTGGAGGCCTGTAGCCAGCAGTGTCCCCCAGGGATCTACACTGAGTCCAGTCCTGGTCAACTTATTTGTCAATGACCTGGATGATTGAGCAGAGTGTACCCTCAGCAAGTGTAAAGATGTGTTGTGTTTCAGGTCAAAGTGCTGTGCTTCGAGTCAAAGGTCTCCTCAGGCTATCCTCAAAGCTCAACTCAAGCTCTCCTGCCCAGATGCCTACCTCAGAGAAGTTGGGTTACTTGTGTTCAGTGTCTGTTTAGCATTTGGTTGCTTTGTTTTCATTGTGCTGTCCTACGTGCAGGTCTTCAGGGCTGTGTTGAGGATGCCCTTTGAGTAGGGATGGCACAAAGCCTTTTCCACGTGCCTCCCTCACCGGGCCGTGGTCTCCCTGCACAGCATCACCGCCATGGTTGCCTGCCTGAAGCCTCCCTCCATCACCTCCCCATCCCTGGACCTGGTGGTTTCAGTTCTGTACTCAGTGTTGCCTCCAGCAGTGAAACCCTCATCTACAGCACGAGGAACAAGGAGCTACAGGAGGCACTGAGGATGTTATTCTAATATACAGCATTTCCCCACCAATGAGGTACCTGCACATCTTCCTCACATATACCCGGGCAAAGGCAGAAACACCTTTGTTCATGTATTTCAAAATTGCCTTTCAATCTTTGCAATATTATTCCAATTAAAGTATTTTTTCATCTCACTTCTATCTCACTTCTTCTAACTTTTATTTATTTATTTATTTATTTATTTTTAACCCAGAGACCTCATGTACAGGTGCTGATAAGCTCTTGGTAATTAACGAAATAAAGGAACCAGCAGGTAGTCATTTTCAGTGACTCTTCCTTCTCATGATTTCTCTTCAGGTACAGCAGAGGTTGTGGGATTGAAGAGCCCAGCTGCAATGTGGAGGAAAAGCAGAGATGTGGCTGAGGGACTCCAAGTATTTTCTGTATTAGTCTGTACCAAAAAGTTCTCCTAGGCCTCTGAATTCAGTAAAAGAGATCAAGCATGAGAAGAGCACGTACTGAGAGGAAGGCCATGAAAAGCCACCAGGACAAGGGCCATTTTCCGCCCCTGCAGGGGACTGAGCCTGGGCAAGGCCCAGCTTGGGAAGCAGCCCTGTCGGACGTTCTTGGTGGGCAGTGAGCTGGGCAGAAGACAGCCATGTGCCCTGGCAGCACAGGAGGGAAGGCTGAGGGGCACCTCACCGCAGCCTGCCAGGAGCTGCAGGGACATCAGGGAGAGCCCAGGGCCAGGCTCTGCCCCGTGGTGCACAGGGAGCCCTCCTCCTACCACGCAGTGTACGGTGGCTACAGCAGAGAGGACCCCCAGCCAGCCCCTGCATGGGGCTCTGCCACCCGCCTCACCCCGGCCCTCTCCAGCGCCCTCCTCGCTGCTCTCTGATGCACGCCAGCACCTCCCTGTGCGTGCCGGCCAGCACATCTGCTGAGGGCCAGTGCGGCTGCTGCAGGGGCAGGGAGCTCAGCATGGCCCTTGCAGCCCCCTGCCCTGCGCCTGCCCCTCCCCTTGCCCTCGGCCCCGGCCTTGTCTCTGCTGGTAGGAGCGCTCTTGGCATGTGCTTCCTGGCCTCCCCTCGCCTGCGCACAGCTGCTGCCCACTCAGGCTGCTGGCACAAACGTGTCCTCACAATCAGCACCACCCCTTGGGCTGCTTCTCCTGGCCTCCCCCAGCTACTGCCTTGGCTCCTTGTCTCTGCTGGGCCCCACCTTCCACACCCAAATGCGTCCCTTGGCTGTCAGCTCCCTCTCTCCTGCCCTGTGGGGTGACAGGGCCAGGGTGGGACAGGTTACCTTTAATTGATACAGTTTTGTGTATTTGCATTGGTGATGGCACAAAAAGACAGCTCCTTCAGCAGTGATGTACATCCTTCGTCATGTTAGGACACAACTCAACGTCTTTCACTCTGCTTTATCTCACAGATGAACTGGATTAGGTCTCCTTGATTACTCTGAGGCACAATGCAGTGCTTTTTGCCTTCTGACACTCCAGCACAATATGTGTGACTTTCCCTTACTCTGCGCATTGGCCTGAGAGGTCATTTCACTCTTTTCGCATTCAAAACCTCAGCTGGACAGGGACCATTTCCAAAGTGGGGCAAGCTGATGGGTTCTGGCTCAGCCATTTGAAGCGTGCTATACTCCAGATTTTCAGCCTGAATTTCCTAAAGATGAATCAGGAAGGTAAATGGATGTTCAAGTGTCTCGTAGGAATAAGTGGTGTCATAGGTTAAGTAGGAATAAGAATATCATGAGTTTCCAAAGGCCATTTCAAATCTAGGTTAGTCCCAGGAACCCACAGAAGAAGGGGTTTGTCTTTGAAGGGGTTTCCTGTTCTGGGCTGGGCTGCAGTTACAGGGACAAAGACCACTGCTGGCAGTGGAGGTGCCCTGGGAACTCCACCTGGCTCCACCTCATTTTCCCAAAGGGCTCCGGTCTCCTGCAGGTCTTTTCTGACATCTGCTGGTCCAGGGAAGTGCCTCAAACACAACGGGGCCACAGGAGGTTTTCCCTGGTAATCCTTATGGTCAGACAGCAAAGCTCTGCCTCAATACCCAGTAATTTTTTTAGTACTTATCTAATAAAGCAACTACTCATCAATCCAAATGATTCAATCCCTTCCGTTAAATGCCTCACGTGATGTCTAATTTCTATCATGAAGAAATATGCATTTTTAGGATATATGTTCATTTCAGGAGAAGAAATACTGGTGTTCACCCGTACTTGCTTTGTCATCGCTTTGTCTATCATGGTGTGCTCCCTCATCTTCCAGGCACAAAACCCATCTTGATTACACAGACCCTGCTGAATGTCCCCTTTCCAGCAACCTGTCTGGACCTATGCACTTCCCATGGTTCTCCTGCTTTGCCCTCCCTTTACTCTTTGATCATTCAGACCGCTCTCACCAACCCAGTTGCTGCTTTGAGTTTCAGTGAGTTCCAGCTCACCCATTTCTCAGCAGTCTGTCTACTGGTTTCCTTAGCAAGAAACTCATCGTTTCTCATTGAATTAGTATGACTTGGATTAATATTAACACAATTATTTTAAATTTCCTATTAATCAGTGTAAAATACATCATGTACAGTCATCCCTTTGGGAAGGTAAACTTCACTGGAGGGAAAAAAATGAGGAACTTGAACTTTGGTTTTTTTCATTTGTTTGTTTGTTTTGTTTTCTTTTGAAAATTGCAGCATGATTTCCTGTTTTTTTTTTTTGGTTTTTTTTTTTTTTTTTACATAGGAAAAACCCTCTTCCAACCTAAGCAGGGCTTTAAAGGAGTAACCGTAGACCAATATCTATAAGAAAATGATGCTCTAAGCTGAAATGCAAAAATATTCAGCCTTTAAAATGAGGAAAGATTTCTATTAGATGCTCTTTGAAATCTTCCTCCTTAACTACACCATGGAAGCTCTCCTATTAGCTCTGCAAGTCTTGAAGACGTGAAGGAAACTGTGGGAGATGTATGGCTGCCTAGGACTTTCTCTGTTTTCATGAGTTCCATGTTGTATTTTGGTGCTCAGTCAATGAAGATCAGGTACTGAGAGGAGAATGATGCAACTGCTTGAGAAAGTAAAGTCAGAAGGAAAAGTTGAAGTGACTTGGAGTATTAATGGGCCCCACTGAGGGCTCTTACTAACAAAGCCTCCCCAGGGACTTGTTAGGGCAGATCATTGGAGGCCATGATTCCAGACAGGCAAAGCGCTGTGCTGAGAAAAGTCTTGGTTGGTTTTGGGGAAGCAGAAGGGCCAAGGCCTGACCCCAGCCACTGGGAGGGGAGATCCTGCACCCCCACGTCTGCCTCAGGGCTCTTCTTGGGGTCTGTATGATGTGGTGGGCAGTGTGATGCCACGACAAGAACTTCATTAGGACACCTCCCCACCCCTGCACAGGGTATCAAGGAAGCAAAGAGGCCCATTGCAATGACTATATCTCGTCTCCTCAGAAGCTCTAGCCAAAGGGACAAAAATGTCAGGGCTGTTGGGGCCTTCCATTCTTGCCAGCACCCTCTGCCTTCTCCTCTGCAGGCTTTCCTATGCTGTTCCAGACTTTCCCCCATTTCCTTGAAGTCTGCAGACACCCATCTCTGTCCACCACCTTGCTCTCATCCAGGACTTTCCATCATCTCACCCATGTCTTGTCAACCCTCACCAGCTATTCCTTAAAACACAAAGCCATGGTCTGATTACAGACACTCTTTGGGTGACATATGGCACCACAGCACGACCCTTTGAGGGACATTTCTTTCTGCTCGTGGCCAGTGACAACCTTCCAAGGGGCCAGTGCCACCCTTCCAAGGTACACTTTGTGGCACTTTTTTCTCTCCTGCTCTTTCCTACTACCAAAGAAAGGTCCATCAGGGTGGAAACCACTCCTGAAGTAGGCATCCCAACCCATCAGGCTCCTTGCGGCCTGTCAGCCAAGCAGACAGAAGTCACCTCACCAGCATCTTCCAAGGCCTGGGCCTGCTGCTGGCCTTGCAGCTTCTTGGCTAGACACAGCCAAGCCTTGGGCCTCCTGCTGTCCAGTCCTGGACTCGAGCAGAAGGGACAGGACAACCCCTGTGTGGGCCTTCTTTGTGTCTGGGTCCTCCTGGGGATGGAGGCAGAGGGGATCCCACAGGCAGCATGCCAAGCAGGGGCCTTCTGCTGGCCTAGCAGGGCCACTGGCAGATGTCAGCCCCAAAGTGCACATCCCAGGGAGAAGCCAAGGGTGACCTGCCACCTCCAGACACAAGGCACCTCACAGTCCCTTTGCGTGACACGTTCCTGCTGCTGCCCTATCAGCTGCAGAGACAGAAGTGACCTCCCAGTCACTGCCCCAGTCCCATTCCTCCTGCTGGGGCAGGAGATCCTGAGGCAGAGCTGACCTCTCTAGTCTCTTTGGGACTAGGGCTCACCGTTCTGGGTTAGAAATTTAGCAAATGTGTTTTTCAGCTTAGGGTGTCAGGTCTGTGTCTAGGTTATGGGCAAGCTTTGTGGAACAGTTTTTTGTTCTACATCTGCCTAGAAGCCTAGGTTTAATAGAGGATTTTAATGCCAGTGTTCAGGGCAGGGATTAGGGTGAGCATAAGAATAAAGGCAAGTCTCAGTCTTTAGTGGCAAAACCAGTTGTTCTCTGGATACCCAGTACCCTGAGCTGGTGGAAGTGGATGGGGGGAAGGTGTGGCCCTCACTATCCACAAGGAAATGGTTTGCAACCTGCTACAGCACTTGGATGTACGCAAATCGATGGGGCCAGATGGGATCCACCCGAGGGTACTGAGAGAACTGGCGGAGGAGCTCCTCAGGAGATCCTGAGGCAGAGCTGACCTCTCTCTAGACTTCTCGGTACCTGTTTTTCACTTTCTGGGTTAGAGATTAAGCAGAGTTTTAGTGGGAGTGTTTGGTGTTCTGCTTTTGGTGTCAGGTCTGTGGTTAATGTATTGACTAGCTCTGCGGCTTAGGGTTTTATTTGGGTCTGCCAAGAAGTCTAGGGTTAAACAGAGCATTTTAATGCTAGTGTTAAGGGAGGGCATTAGGGTTAGCAAGAGAGAAAGTGGATTCCTGTCAGAGTGCTGGAGTAGCATTTAGGTTGAGGGATTAAAATTCCTGGTTCAAGTAAGGTAAGGGCCATACGTGACTGTTTTAAGACGGTGTTACCACAGCATCTACATTACATGAACCCTCTTAGCTCTATGAAATCACACGTTTCTGCTGGCCAAGCTCTTCTTCCCACCCCAAAATCTCACATCTCTCTTGTCCAGGCTGCTCCTGACCTCCCCATATCTTATTTGGGTCAACTTTCTGATGACATTCTTGATCCCAGAGTATCTGTCTCACCTCTGTTGGCTACTCTAGTCTTGAGACAGAAGTGTCATTGTAGTCAGGAGGGAAAAGGACACAAGATCTTTAGGAGCATCCTGCACAATGTGTCCATCAGCTCTGCACCTCCACAAAATTACACTGCAGCTCCTGTGCACAGCGCAGCAGGGCTGGGGGCTCTGACCGCAGGTGGCACGGAGCAGGAGAGAAGAAGAGAGGGCTTGGAGGCAGTTGGCAGTGGCAGGATGCTGAGAGCTGCCTCCAGGAGAAATCTGCACAGCCCTTGACAAGGGAGGTCTCTGGCTGCAGGGCCATGCAGCTGCACGTCCTGGTAGGGTCTCCTGCTGGGTCTTGTTGCTGGGAGGGCAGTGGGCAATGCAGTAGGCTTTGGGAGTCCTGCTGGGTTACACTGCGAGGTGAGGCAGTCTGGCAGAAGCCCCTCGGGGTGCCCTAAGCCAGGTGCCCCCGGTCAGCCCAGAGCACCCTGCCCTGCCTGGCCAGGCCGGGCTCTCTGCCAGCTGCCCCGGAGCTCGTGCAGCCATGGAAAGAAGAGAAGCTCCCAAGCTCCCCCTGGCTTGCTGTGGCCCTTCTTCCTCAGCAGAATTCTCCTCTTCCTTCTCAGGGAAACACTTGAATGGGATGACAGTGCAGCTCAGAGAGGGGTGACACAAGGCAGCTGAGAACAGGACAGGTGGACAGAAGGGCTCTTCTCGGTCTTCATAATGGACACTCCCATAAAATATCAGCAGGAGTGTACAGGAAATGTGAGGGCATTCAAACATCCAATACCTATCCTAAGCGTTACGGGGGCTACTGGGATAAAATAAAGCAAACAAAATCCCTACAGCTCAGCTCTGCGTTCAGATGAGTTGTTTGCAACAACCGACAAGTGGAATGGAGTTGAGTTTCCCCCATGTTCCTGTTTCCCTCCTGCTGCACAGCAGGAAGGACTCCTCTGGAGCCCACAGCAGCCCCTGCTCCCAGTGCCACTCTCAGCCAGCACCAGCCGCAGCTCAAGCAGGAGAGCTGCAGAAAGGTTCTCCTGTAAAGAGACAGGCTTGGGCTGGGCTAGCTCTAAGACTTGCAAAAGTTTTCCTCAGAGAAGTCTGTACTAACTTTTTTCTGCCTTTTCCTCTCCAACAGACAGCTGTGTCCAAAGTCAGAAAATGCCCAACAGCAGCTCTGTGAGTGAGTTCCTCCTGCTGGCATTCGCAGACATGCGGGAGCTGCAGCTCCTGCACTTCGGGCTCTTCCTGGGCATCTACCTGGCTGCCCTCCTGGGCAACGGCCTCATCCTCACCGCCGTAGCCTGCGACCACCGCCTCCACACACCCATGTACTTCTTCCTCCTCAACCTCGCCCTCCTCGACCTGGGCTGCATCTCCACCACTCTCCCCAAAGCCATGGCCAATGCCCTCTGGGACACCAGGGCCATCTCCTATCAAGGATGTGCTTCTCAGGTCTTTTTCTTTCTCTTCTTTATAGCAGGAGAATATTCCCTTCTCACCGTCATGTCCTACGACCGCTACGTTGCCATCTGCAAGCCCCTGCACTACGGGAGCCTCGTGGGCAGCAGAGCTTGTGCCCAGATGGCAGCAGCTGCCTGGGGCAGTGGCTTTCTCAATGCTGTCCTGCACACGGCCACTACATTTTCCCTGCCCCTCTGCCAAGGCAATGAGCTTGATCAGTTCTTCTGTGAGCTTCCTCAGATCCTCAAGCTCTCCTGCTCAGAGTCATTCCTCAGGGAGATTGGGCTTATTGTTGTTAGTGCCTGCTTAGCATTTGGTTGCTTTGTTTTCATTGTGCTGTCCTACATGCAGATTTTCAGGGCGGTGCTGAGGATGCCCTCTGAGCAGGGCCGGCACAAAGTCTTTTCCACGTGCCTCCCTCACCTGGCCGTGGTCTCCCTATTTATCAGTACTGGCATGTTTGCCTACCTGAAGCCCCCCTCCATCTCCTCCCCATCCCTGGACCTGGTTGTGGCAGTTCTGTACTCGGTGGTTCCTGCTGCCATGAACCCCCTCATCTACAGCATGAGAAACAAGGAGCTCAAGGATGAATAGAAGAAACTCTTTGGATACATGCGTCTTCATCATTAATACTGGGCGCAAAGTCCTAAGAGAACACTTTCATCTTTTTTTTTTTTTTCTTTTTTTCTGAATAAGTGTTAGAACGGTCTTACTTTACTTTTATACTATTTTCTGAACTTTGTGATTTTCATTCAGTAATGATCTACTTGCTATCCTATGTGTGTATCATCCTATTTTATTTTTGAACCAAGTATCTCATGTACTTCTGGAAGTGGGCTTCCCGCTTAGATAAAGACAAAAAAGAGTCGAGCAGAAATGCATTGGTCCCAGCTTCCATCCCTTCCCATCTTTTCTGGAGCTGGGGGAGCAGCCTCAGCACACAGGAGGGGCTCAGGGCCCAGAGCCCAGCTGCCACAGGGAGGAGCAGCCCCGCTGGCCCTCGCGGCTGCCCCTCACTGCCCGCTGGGCTCTGCCTCTCTGCTGCCTTCGGGTCGGGGCTGCTGCTTCCCTGGAGCCATGGCCATGGCCAGCAGCAGGACGTGGCCTTTTCACTGCTGCTCCCTTTGCTTCCACATTGTGCTTCTTGTATTTGGATAAGCCCTGAGATCTCATGTGTGTTGGTGACAGTCCTCTTATCCCTACATTGGCATATCTTCAATGTCTCTGCATGCCTCTTGCAAACCTGGTTTCAGGAATACACCCAAGGAGCTGCTTCCTGAACAGACCTCTTGCTTTTCTGGGCCTCACAATGGATCAGAACCCCAGAGTGATCAGTGAAGGACACAGGGCTGGACTGCGAGCTGCCTTCTTGCTTGCCTATGGCCCAGCAAACAACAACTGGCCTTTGAATTATCTGCCTGGTACTGTCCCAGTGGTGCTGGGTCTGATGGCAAATGGCATCCTGGAGAGGAATCTGGATCTGCTCTGTGCCTGGGCCAGGCCTCTTGTGCTGGCCTGGGGAGCGGGGCTGGCCCTGCGGGGCACAGGCACTCTGTGCTGGGGATGTCCCAGGCACGAGAGCAGGGCTCCTGCAGCTTCACGGCCCTCCATCTCCTGAGCCGTGGCTGGCCCCAGCGCGGGGGCTGCTGGGGAGGCCCAGAGCCGCCTTTGTGCCAGCAGCTGCGGTGCCTTGCGAGGGGCTGGGGCTGTGCTGGCCGTGCCCAGAGCCCTGCAGCAGCCTGCGGTGGGCACTGGCCTGGGGCCAGCCCAGCCTGGGCTGCTGGGCTGGGGAGAGGTCCGGGAGGTGGGGAGAGGTGGGCAGGGGCTGGTCTGGGCTGGGCAGTGCCCGGCAGAGGGCAGCAGCAGCGTCAGGGAGCGGTGGCAGCATGCAGGGGAGGGCTCCCAGCAGGGCTTGGTGCTGCAGAGCCAGGGCTGGGGAAGGGAGCCCAGAGCTGCAGGGGCAGGGGACACGAGGCTGCTCGGGGCCCTTGCTGGCCTGGGCAGAGCAGGAAGGGGGCCCAGGGCATTCGTCCCCTCACCGCAGCCTGCCACGACCAGCACAGCCCTCACGGAGCGTCCAGGGCCAGGCTCTGCCCCGTGGTGCGCAGGGAGAGGGCAAAGCCTCTCTGAAAAAGAGGCTGAAACCGAAAAAGGTCCCTCCGCTGCCCCGTGGTGTGACAGGGCCAGGGTGGGACAGCTGACCTTTATTTGATATAGTTCTTGTGTAATTTGCATTGGTGATGGCACAAAAAGACAGCTCCTTCACCAGTGATGTACATCCTTCTTCATGTTAGGACACAACTCAACGTCCTTCACTCTGCTTTATCTCACAGATGAACTGGATTAGGTCTCCTTGATTACTCTGAGGCACAGTGCAATGCTTTTTGCCTTCTGCTACTCCAGCACAATATGTGTGACTTTCCCTTACTCTGTGCATTGACCTGACAGGTCATTTCACATTTTTCACTTTCAAAACCTTAGGTAGACAGGGACAGTTTCCAAAGTGGGACAAGCTGATGGGTTCTGGCTCAGCCATTTGAAACATGCTATACTGGAGTTTTTCAGCCAGTTTGCTAAACATGACCCAGGAAGGTAAATGGAAGTGTCTCGTAGGAATAAGGGGTATCATGGGTTAAGTAGGAATAAGAATATCATGGGATTCCAATGGCCATTTCAAATCTAGGTCAGTCCCAGGAACCCACAGAAGAAGGGGATTGTCTCTGAAGGGGTTTCCTGTTCTGGGCTGGGCTGCAGTTACAGGGACAAAGACCACTGCTGGCAGTGGAGGTGCCCGGGGAACTCCACCTGGCTCCACCTGATTTTCCCAAAGGGCTCTGGTCTCCTGCAGGTCTTTTCTGACATCTGCTGGTCCAGGGAAGTGCCTCAAACACCACGGGGCCACAGGAGGTTTTCCCTGGTTATGCTTATGATCAGACAGCAAAGTTCTGCCCGAATACCCAGTTATTTCTTTAGTACTCAATTAATAAAGCAACTACTCCTCAGCCCAAATGATTCAACCCCTTCCGTTAAATGTCTCACATGAATGGTAATTTCTATCATGAAGAAATGCTAACTTCCATGACCTATATTCAGCAGAGGAGAAGAAATACTGGTGTTCACCTGTACTTGCATTGTCATTGCTTTGTCTATAATGGTGTGCTCCCTCATTTTACAGGTAAAAGACCAACTTCATTACACAGACGCTGCTGGATGTCCCCTTTCCAGCTGCCTCTCTGGACCTATGCACTCCCCATGGGTTCTCCTGCTTTGCCCTCCCCTTACTCTTGGATCATTCAGACCGCTCTCACCAACCCAGTTGCTGCTTTGAATTTCAGTGAGCTCCAGGTCGCCCATCTCTCAGCAGTCTGTCTACTGGTTTCCTTAGCAAGAAACTCATCATTTCTCATTGTATTAGTATGATATGGATTAATATTAACACTATGATTTTAAATTTCCTATTAATCGGTATAAAATATATCCTGTACAGTCATTCTTATGGGAAGGATAACATCACTGGAGGAAACAAAATGAGGAACTTGAACTTTGTGTTTTTTTTCTTGTTTTTTTTTTTTTTTTTCAAATTGCAGCATGATTTCCTGCTGTTTGTTTTTAAATACGAAAAGCCCTCCTCTTCCTAAGCAGGGCTCCAAAGGAGTAACCCTAGACCACTATCTATAGGAAAATGATGGTCCAAAGTGAAATGCAACAAAATTCAGCCTTTAAAATGAGGAAAGGTTTTCTATTAGATGCTCTTTGAAATCTTCCTCCTTAACTACACCATGAAAGCTCTCCAATTAGCTGCACAAGTCTTGAAGACTTGAAGAAAATTATGGGAGAGATATGTCTGCTTAGGACGTTCTGCATTTTAATGAGTTCCACGGTGTATTTTGGTGCTGAGTCAGTGAAACTTGGGTACTGAGAGGAGAATGATGCAACTGCTTGAGAAAGTAAAGTCAGAAGGAAAAGTTGAAGTGACTTGGAGTATTAATGGGCCCCACTGAGGGCTGTTCCTAACAAAGCCTCCCCAGGGACTTGTTAGGGCAGGTAACTGGAGGCCATGATTGCAGACAGGCAAAGCGCTGTGCTGAGAAAAGTCTTGGTTGGTTTTGGTGAAGCAGAAGGGCCAAGGCCTGACCCCAGCCCCTGGGAGGGGAGATCCTGCACCCCCACGTCTGGCTCAGGGCTCTTCTTGGAGTCTGTATGATGTGGTGGGCAGTGTGATGCCACGACAAGAACTTCATTAGGACACCTCCCCACCCCTGCACAGGGTATCAAGGAAGCAAAGAGGCCCCATTGCAATGACTCTATCTCGTCTCCTCAGAAGCTCTAGCCAAAGGGACAAAAACGTCAGGGCTGTTGGGGCCTTCCCTTCTTGACAGCACCCTCTGCCTTCTCCTCTGCAGGCTTTCCTCTGCTGTCCCACACTTTGCCCTATTTCCTTGAAGTCTGCAGACACCCATCTCTGTCCACCACCTTGCTCTCATCCCAGCATTTCCATAATCGCACCCATGTCTCGTCAACCCTCATCAGCTGTTCCTTGATGAACACAAAGCCTGGGTCTGATCATAGACTCTCTTTCAGTGACCTCTGTCACCACAGCACGACCCTTTGAGGGATATTTCTTCCTCCTTGTGGCTAGTGCCACCCTTCCAAGCTGCACCCTGTGGCAGATTTTTCTCTCCTGCTCTTTCCTACTACCAAAGAAAGCTCCATCAGGGTGGAAACCACTCCTGAAGCAGGCATCCCAACCCATCAGGCTCCTTGCGGCCTGTCAGCCAAGCACACAGAAGTCACCTCAGCAGCATCTCCCAAGGCCTGGGCCTGCTGCTGGCCTTGCAGCTTCTTGGCTAGACACAGCCAAGCCTTGTGCCTCCTGCTGTCCAGTCCTGGACTCAAGCAGAAGGGACAGGACAAGCCCTCTGCGGGCCTTCTTTCTGTCTGGGTCCTCCTGGGCATGGAGGCAGAGGGGATCCCACAGGCAGCATGCCAAGCAGGGGCCTTCTGCTGGCCTAGCAGGGCCACTGGCAGATGTCAGCCCCAAAGTGCACATCCCAGGGAGAAGCCAAGGGTGACCTGCCACCTCCAGACACAAGGCACCTCACAGTCCCTTTGCGTGACACGTTCCTGCTGCTGCCCTATCAGCTGCAGAGACAGAAGTGACCTCCCAGTCACTGCCCCAGTCCCATTCCTCCTGCTGGGGCAGGAGATCCTGAGGCAGAGCTGACCTCTCTAGTCTCTTTGGGACTAGGGCTCACCGTTCTGGGTTAGAAATTTAGCAAATGTGTTTTTCAGCTTAGGGTGTCAGGTCTGTGTCTAGGTTATGGGCAAGCTTTGTGGAACAGTTTTTTGTTCTACATCTGCCTAGAAGCCTAGGTTTAATAGAGGATTTTAATGCCAGTGTTCAGGGCAGGGATTAGGGTGAGCATAAGAATAAAGGCAAGTCTCAGTCTTTAGTGGCAAAACCAGTTGTTCTCTGGATACCCAGTACCCTGAGCTGGTGGAAGTGGATGGGGGGAAGGTGTGGCCCTCACTATCCACAAGGAAATGGTTTGCAACCTGCTACAGCACTTGGATGTACGCAAATCGATGGGGCCAGATGGGATCCACCCGAGGGTACTGAGAGAACTGGCGGAGGAGCTCCTCAGGAGATCCTGAGGCAGAGCTGACCTCTCTCTAGACTTCTCGGTACCTGTTTTTCACTTTCTGGGTTAGAGATTAAGCAAAGTTTTAGTGGGAGTGTTTGCTGATCTGCTTGTGGTGTCAGGTTAAGGTATGTAGTGTCGTTAACTTGTGGACAAGCTCTATGGTTTAGGGTTTTTTAGGTCTACCAAGAAGTCTAGGTTTAAAGAGACCATTTTAATGTTAGCGTTAAGGGAAGGCATTAGGGTTAGCAAGAGAGAAAATGGATTCCTTTCAGAGTATTGGAGTAGCATTTAGGTTTAGGTATTAAAATTCCTGGTTCAAGTAAAGTAAGGGACATACGTGACTGTTCTAAGTCAGTGTTACCTCAGCATCTACATTACATGAACCCTCTAACCTCTATGAAATCATTAATTTCTGCTGGCCAAGCTCTTCTTCCCACCCCAAAATCTCACATCTCTCTTGTCCAGGCTGCTCCTGACCTCCCCATATCTTACTGGGATCAGCTTTCGGATGACATTCTTGATCCCAGAGTATCTGTCTCACCTCTGTTGGTTACTCTGTTTTTGAGAAGGAAGTGGCGTTGTTGTCAGGATGGAAAAGGGCACAAAGGTCTTTAGGATCATCCTCCACAACGTGCCCATCAGCTCTGCACCTCCACAAAACTGCGCTTCCTACCTACAAGTTTTGTTTCCAGAATGGCTTCTATGGCCCTGGGTTCCTTTTCCCAGGCCCTCAGGCATGGTTTTGTTTCGGATGTACAGGGATGGAATAAGGAAAGCCAAGGCACGGATGGAACTGAGCTTGGGAGGGGATGCAAAGAATAAAAGGAAGAGATTCTATAGATACATGGCTCAGAAAAGAAAGGCCAAGGATATTGTACCCCCTCTGATGGATGAGAAGGGTGAACTGGTAATGACAGACATGGAGAAGGCTGAGGGACTCAGCGATGTCTTCTCCTCAGTCTTCACTGCCAGTCAGGCTTCCCAAGTCTTTCATTTCCCTGAACCCAGAGATGGAGGTTGCGGAGCAAAGTCCCACCTGCTGGAAGTGAAGAGCAGGTTCGAGACCACCTGATGAAACTAAACACGTACAAGTCTATGGGGCCTTATGACATGCACCCCAGGTCCTGAGGGAACTGGCTGATGTAGTTGCCAAGCCTTTCTCCATCATATTTGAAGAATCCTGGCAGTCGGGTGAAGTCTCTGGTGACTGGGAAAAGGGAAACATCACTCCCTTTTTGATTAAGGGTAGAAAGGAGGACCCAGGGAACTACAGAATGGTGAAGCTCACCTCTGTGCCTGGCAAGATCATGGAAAAGATCCTCCTGGAATCAATGTCAAGGCACATGCAAGACAAAGAAGTGATCCGAGACAGCCAGTATGGCTTCACCAAAGGGTAAATCGTGCCAGACCGATCTGGTGGCTTTCTACAATGGAGTGACCATGTCAGATGACAAGGGAAGACCGACCGATGTCATCTAATTGGACTTCTGTAAGACCTTTGACACAGTCCCACATGACATCCTGGTCTCCAAGTCAGAGAGACGCAATTGGTGGGCGCACCATTCAGTGGATAAGGTCAGAACCACAGAGTGGCGATCAATGGATCTAAATCGAAGTGGAGGGTCGTGACAAGTGCTTTACGTCAGGGGTCAATCCTGGGACCAGTACTGTTTGATATCTTCATCAACGACATAGACAGCGGCATTGAGTGCAGATGACACCAAGCTGAGTGGTGGAGTTGATACTATAGAAGGAAGGGGTACCATCCAAGGGGTCCTGGACAGGCTTGAGAAATGGGCCCATGTGATCCTAACGATGTTTAGGAAGTCCAAGTGCAAGGTGCTGCACCTGGGCCAGGGAAATCCCAGACATGGGGATAGGCTGGGAGAAGAACTCATTGAGAGCAGCCCTGCAGAGAAGGACTTGGGAGTTCTGCTGCATGAAATGCTCAACATGAGCCAGCAGTGAGCACATACAGCCCAGAAGGCCAAGTGCATCCTGGGCTGCATCAAGAGAGGAGTGGGCAGCAGGTGGAGGCAGGTGATTGTCCCCCTCTGCTCTGCACTTGTGAGGCCCCACTTGGAGTCCTGCATCCAGGTCTGGAGCCCCCAGCACAAGAAGGGTGTGGGCTGTTAGAGTGGGTCCAGAGGGAGGCCACGAAGATGATCAAGGGGCTGGAGTACCTCTCCTATGAAGAAAGGCTGAGAGAGCTGGGGCTGTTCAGCCTACCAGGTGAGAAGGCTCCGGGGTGACGTCATTGCAGATTTTCAATACTTAAAGGGGCCTTATAAAAGGGATGGAGAAGGACTCTTTACTCAGGTAGATCATGGCAGGACAAGGGGAAATGGTTTTAAATTAAAAGGGGAGATTTCTATTAGAGGTTAGAAGGAAATTTTTCACTCAGAGGATACTGAGGCACTGGAACAGGTTTTCCACAGAGGTATTGGATGCCCCATCCCTGCAGGTCTTCAAGAGCAAGTTAGATGAAGTCCTGAGCAACCATGATCTTCTGGGAGGTGTCACTGCCTTTGGTAGGGGGGTTGGAACCAGATGATCTTTGAGGTCCTTTCCAGCCCAGGCCATTCTGTGATTCCATGATCATATGACTGGTTAAAAATAATTTTAAAACTTGTTATGCAGGAGGACAAGAATAACATTATTTCTATCAATATAAAATTTTGTTAAAATATTAATAAAAATATACTTAAAGAAAACACTCTATCATTTTCACAAAAAAAAAAAAACAGCTAGTCCTGTTAGGATAATTTCTAATATTACATTCTGATAATAAGTATAATGACAAAAATTATATGTTAATAATGACAATAATGAAGTCATTATTTATGATGAAGAAGCATGTATAGAAATATTTTCCTCACTGCATCTTTCAGCTCCAGGTTCCTCATGCTGTAGATGAGGGGGTTCAGTGCTGGAGGCACCACCGAGTACAGAACTGCCACCACCAGGTTCAGCGATTGGGAGGTGACGGAGGGAGGCTTCAGGTAGGCAAACAAGCCAGTGCTAACAGCCATAGAGACCTACTGCCAGGTGAGGGAGGCACGTGGAAAAGGATTTGTGCCGGCCCTGCTCAGAGGGCATCCTCAGCACGGCCCTGAAAATCTGCACATAGGACAACACAATGAAAACAAAACAACTAAAGACTAAAGAAACACTAAACACAAGTGCCCCAACTTCCCTGAGGTAGGCGTCTGAGCAGGAGAGCTTGAGGATCTGGGGGATTTCACAGAAGAACTGGTCCACAGCATTGTCCTGGTTCCAGTTAGGACAGAGTTAATTTTCCTCCTAGTAGCTGGTAGGGTGCTCTGTTTTGGATTAGGATGAGAAAAGCGCTGATAACATGCTGATGTTTTAATTGTTGCAGAGCAGTGTTTACACCAGGCCAAGGACTTTTCAGCTTCTCGCTCTGTCCTGTCAGCGAGCAGGCTGGGGGTGCAGCAGGAGCTGGGAGGGGACAGAGCCAGGACAGCTGACCCCAACTGGCCAAAGGGGTATTCCATACCATCTGACGTCATGCTAAACAATATATAGGGGTGGCTGGCCGGGGTGGGGGGCCGGCTGCTCGGGGATAGCCTGGGCATCGGTCAGCGGGTGGTGAGCAATTGCATTGTGCATCACTTGTTTCTTACACATTACTATTATTAATACTATTATCATTATCACTATTATCATTATTGTTATTATTATAATCCTGTCTTAATAAACTGTCTTTATCTCAACTCACAGGCTTCACTTTCCCGTTTCTCTCCCCCATCCCAGAGAGGGAGGGGGAAGGGTGAGTGAACGGCTGTGTGGTGTTTAGCTGCCAGCCGGGTTAAACCACGCCTGTGACAACACAATTCCAAGTAGATGTTTGTCATTACCAGTTCACCCTTCTCATCCATCAGAGGGGGTACACTCTCCTTGGCCTTTCTTTTCTGAGCAATGTATCTGCAGAATCTCTTCCTGTTATTCTTTGCTTCACTTGATAAGCTCTGTTCCATCTATGCCTTGGCTTTCCTTATCCCATCCCTGAACATCTGAAACAAAACCATGCGTGAGGGCCTGGGAAAAGGAACCCAGGGCCATAGAAGCCATTCTGGAAACAAAACTTGTAGGTAGGAAGCGCAGTTTTGTGGAGGTGCAGAACTGATGGGCACATTGTGCAGGATGATCCTGGAGACATTTGTGCCCTTTTCCCTCCTGACTGCAATGCCTCTTCTGTCTCAAGACTAGAGTAGCCAACAGAGGTGAGACAGGTACTCTGGTAAAATGAAAGGCATCAGAAAGCTGATCCCAGCTAGATGACTGCTATGGGGAGGTCAGGAGTATCCTGGCCAGGAGAGACGTGAGATTTGGGGGAGGGAAGAGGAAGGGAAGAGGAGCTCAGAAGCTTACTTTCTAGAGGTCAGAGGGTTCATGTAATGTTGATGCTGCTGTAACACTGACTTCAAACAGTCTTCTGTGTCCATTACACTACTTTCAACACTAACAATAATCCCTCCACACAAACATTAGTCCACCACCTGACAGGAATCCACTACTGTAATGCAGAACTAAAAGTATTACTTTTAGGAAAACTCAGCCCATAGCCCCTTTCCCTTACCTTTACTCTCTTGCTCACCCTAATCACTGCCCTTAACACTAACATTAAAACGCTCTATTTAAACCCAGACTTTTTGACAAACCTAAACAAAACCCTTAACCATAGTGCATGCCCATACCCTAACCAGAGACCTGACTCCACAAGCAGAACACCAGACACTCCCACTAAAACTTTGCTTAATCTCTAACTGAGAAAGGTAAAATCTAGTCGCTAGGAGACTAGAGAGAGGTCAGCTCAGCCTCAGGATCTCCTGCCCCAGCAGGAGGAATGTGACTGGGGCAGTGACTGGGAGGTCACTTCTGTCTCTGCAGCTGATAGGGCAGCAGCAGGAACGTGTCACGCAAAGGGACTGTGAGGTCCCTTGTGTCTGGAGGTGGCAGGTCAGCCTTGGCTTCTCCCTGGGATGTGCACTTTGGGGCTGCCATCTGCCAGTGGCCCTGCTAGGCCAGCAGAAGGCCCCTGCTTGGCATGCTGCCTGTGGGATCCCCTCTGCCTCCATCCCCAGGAGGACCCAGACAGAAAGAAGGCCCGCACAGGGCTTGTCCTGTCCCTTCTGCTTGAGGCCAGGACTGGACAGCAGGAGGCCCAAGGCTTGGCTGTGTCTTGCCAAGAAGCTGCAAGGCCAGCAGCAGGCCCAGGCCTTGGGAGGTGCTGGTGAGGTGACTTCTGTGTGCTTGGCTGACAGGCCGCAAGGAGCCTGATGGGTTGGGATGTCTGCTTCAGGAGTGGTTTCCACCCTGATGGAGCTTTCCTTGGTAGGAGAAAAGAGTAGGAGAGAAAAAACTGTCACAAAGTGCACCATGGAAGGTTGGCACCGGCCACGAGGAGGAAGAAATGTCCAGGAGAACAACTGGTTTTGCTGCTAGAGCCTGAGGCAAAGAAGGCATTAAGTGCCTCTGCCTTTTCCTCATCTCTTGTCACCAAGTTTCCACCCACATCCATTAAAAGATGATGATTCTCCTTAATCCTACCTTATTGAAATATTTATATAAACAATTTATATTTTTATTTTTTTTTGTCTTTGACAGAAATCTGTCCCTCAGATAGCCTGGTGTGGAGAGGACAGAGGCCTCTGACAAGGCTGAGAGTCCCAACAGGACCCAGGGCTTTGTGTCCATGGCTCTGACTGTTGTCTCTGCCACTGAGGCCTAGGAAGAGACGACTTATAGGTAAAGCACCAGGGCCTCATTGCCTCCTCGCCCCCACCCATGAACCAGGTAGGGCTCGTACCATTCTCCTGCACTTGGCCATGCAAATCCCCATCTCCTCCTGCCCCAGGAATAGCACTGAGCAGTGTGGGACAGGAACAGATCTCCCTTCCAGGGTTCCAGGGAACAAGGCCTGGCCCTTGTGCTTGGTGAAACACAGCCAGTTTTCCTACACATCAGTGCCACCTTCACATTGCCTTTGTCTCCTTGCCCTCACTGCCTCCAATGCTCTGCTCTAACGAGCTCCAAGGGAGGCTGTGTCAGTGCTGGCCCTCAGGGGGACACTGCAGGAAACTTGCCTCTGACTTGGACTTGTTGAGAGATGTCTTCAATTGTCTCTCAGTGCCTGAGGTTCGTGGGCTCCTCAGCAGAGCTCCCCGAGGGGGGATTCCAATGCCTTGGGCTGGGCGTGTGGTGCTGAGCTGGGCCGGGCTCGTGGGACAGAGAGAGCTCGTGGCAAGAGGGCCCTGGTGCAGAGAGACAGCTGTGCCCAGGAGCAGCTCCTGTGCACAGCGCAGCAGGGCTGGGGGCTCTGACCGCAGCTGGCACGGGGAGAGGAGAGGAGAGAGGGCTTGGAGGCAGTGAGGAGCGCAGCAACAGAGGGCAGCATGTGGCAGGACAGATCTGCAGGCTCTTGGCACTGTGAGGCTCTGGCTGCAGGGCCATGCAGGTGGGGTTGCCAGAGATCCTAGCTGATCTTTAGGAGCTGCAAACCCTCGGATGCCCAGTGCCCTGCCTTTGGGAGGTGTCTGCAGGCTTGAGGTGAGCACAAATCGTTTGCAGTGAGCAGGAGCTGCCTCGTCTGCAGGCAGTGCTGCAGCACAGGAGAGTGTGCTGAGTGTCCGTCTGTCCCTCCCTGGCCTTGCCTCCCCTGGCAGCAGCACGCTGCCATTCCTCCTGGCTTCTCCACCTGGCCGTGCTGCTGCTGCTCTTGTTCCCAGGCTGCCTGGGGATGGGGGTTTCACCTGCCCATGGAGTGAGCCCTCGGGGTGCCTGGGGGAAGGGGAGTACGGGGACAGGGTGAGGGGTCTGGAGATGGGCACTTGGAGCCTGGCTTCTTCCGCCCTCAACAGTTTCCAGGTTCTTCTCAGAACAACTTCTGAAGGCAATTGTCTTGCAGGTCAAAGAGATGCCAGCACAGCTCAGACCAGCACTGATGGACAGACTGGCTGTCGTCTCTGTGGGACGCTCTGCACTAAAGGGACAGTCTCTTTGCCTCTGAGGATCCACAAGGTTTTACTTGGAGTGCAGCAGAACGCCCAGGATTTTTGACTTAGAATCACTCCTCAGGTGTGGTGGGGCAGCTAGAACCAAAAATACAAAACAAATAATTAAATAACTAAATCTCCACACCTCTGTGCTGCAGTTGGGTGAACTAGGAACAAAACTGGGGAAATCTCTTTGATATCAGTAGTAAAGTGAATCTGAGACTACCCCATGTTCCTACCGTATTACTTCCATGTTACTTCCACGCTACTACCTCTGGCTGTAGTGCAGGACTGATTCTTCCATTGCCCACAGATGAATCCACTGCTCCCAGAGACACACTCAGGCAGAATCAGTGAAGGAGACCTTCAAAATATCTGCCTGGAAATGGGCAATTTTTGGTGATTTTAAATGAAAAAATGGAAAGAGTTTTCCTCTGATATGCCTGTGGTACATTCTCACTGCCTTTCTCCTCCTTGCACAGGACCTCATGACCAGAATTAGCAGATGTCCAACAGCAGCTCCATCACTGAGTTCCTCCTGCTGGCATTCGCAGACACGCGCGAGCTGCAGCTCCTGCACTTCGGGCTCTTCCTGGGCATCTACCTGGCTGCCCTCCTGGGCAACGGCCTCATCCTCACCGCCGTAGCCTGCGACCACCGCCTCCACACCCCCATGGACTTCTTCCTCCTCAACCTCGCCCTCCTCGACCTGGGCTGCATCTCCACCACTCTCCCCAAAGCCATGGCCAATGCCCTCTGGGACACCAGGGCCATCTCCTATCAAGGGTGTGCTGCACAGGTCTTCTTTTTTGTCTTCTTCGTTGGAGCAGAGTATTGTTTTCTCACCATCATCGCCTATGACCGCTACGTTGCCATCTGCAAGCCCCTGCACTACGGGAGCCTCATGGGCAGCAGAGCTTGTGCCCAGATGGCAGCAGCTGCCTTGGGCAGTGGCTTCCTCTATTCTGTCCTGCACACGGCCATTACCTTTTCCCTGCCCCTCTGCAAAGGCGATGCCATGGACCAGTTCTTCTGTGAAATCCCCCAGATCCTCAAGCTCTCCTGCTCAGATGCCTACCTCAGGGAAGTTGGGGCACTTGTGTTTAGTGTTTCTTTAGTATTTGGTTGTTTTGTTTTCATTGTGGCGTCCTATGTGCAGATCTTCAGGGCAGTGCTGAGGATCCCCTCTGAGCAGGGCCGGCACAAAGCCTTTTCCAAGTGCCTCCCTCACCTGGCCGTGGTCTCCCTCTTTCTCTGCACTGTCATGGTTGCCTACCTGAAGCCCCCCTCCATCTCCTCCCCGTCCCTGGACCTGGTGCTAGCAGTTCTGTACTCGGTGGTGCCTCCAACAGTGAACCCCCTCATCTACAGCATGAGGAACCAGGAGCTCAAGCATGCGTTGTGGAAATTGATGACTAGATGTGTTTCGGAAGCAATGAATTTCCATTCTACCTCTGCAGATGACTTATAATGTCAGTGACTACAAGAACAGCTAACATTATATATATAATTATATTTGTGTGTGTTTGTGCATTTATGAGTGTTTTCATTACAGGACTTTCTTTCTTTTAATGTGGCTAAAGTTGCCCAGTAAAATGATATCACAGAATCACAGAATAAGAGAAGCATCTAGGTTGGAAGAGACCTCCAAGATCATCTAGTCCAACCTCTGTCCTAACACTAACAAGACCTCCACTAAACCATATCACTAAGTTCAACATCTAAACATCTTTTAGAGACCTCCAGGGATGGTGACTCAACCACTTCCCTGGGCAGTCCATTCCAATGCCTAACAACCCTTTCGGTAAAGAAGTTCCTCCTAATATCCAACCTAAACCTCCCGTGGCACAACTTTAGCCCATTCCCCCTCATCCTGTCACCAGGCATGTGGGAGAATAGACCAACCCCCACCTCGCTACAGCCTCCTTTAAGGTACCTAGAGAGAGCGATAAGGTCGCCCCTGAGCCTCCTCTTCTCCAGGCTGAACAATCCCAGCTCCCTCAGCCGCTCCGCGTAAGACTTGTTCTCCAGACCCTTCACCAGCTTGGTCGCCCTTCTCTGGACTCTCTCGAGCACCTCCATGTCCTTCTTGTAGTGAGGGGCCCAAAACTGAACAGTACTCGAGGTGCGGCCTCACCAGAGCCAAGTACAGGGGACAATCACTTCCCTAGACAGGCTGGCAACACTGTTTCTTATGCAAGCCAGGATGCTGTTGGCCTTCTTGGCTACCTGAGCACACTGCTGGCTCATATTCAGCCAACTATCAACCAGTACTCCCAGGTCCTTCTCTGCCAGACAGCTTTCCAACCACTCATCTCACAGCCTGTAGCTCTGCTTGGGGTTGTTACGGCCCAGGTGCAGGACCCGGCACTTGGCCTTCTTGAATTTCATACAGTTGACCTCAGCCCATCGCTCCAGCCTATCCAGATCCTCCTGCAGAGCCTTCCTTCCCTCAAGCAGATCGACACACGCACTTAGCTTGGTGTCATCTGCAAACTTACTGAGGGTGCACTCGATCCCCTCATCCAGATCATCGATAAAGATATTAAAGAGGACTGGCCCCAGCACTGGGCCCTGGGGGACTCCACTAGTGACCGGCCTCCAACCAGATTTGACTGCATTCACCACAACTCTTTGGGCCCGGCCATCCAGCCATTTTTTAACCTGACGAAGCGTACGCCAGTCCAAGCCACGAGCAGCCAGTTTCTTGAGGAGAATGTTTCTTGAGGAGAATCCACAGCCTTTCCCTCATCCACTAAGCGCGTCACTTGGTCATAGAAGGAGATCAGGTTCGTCAAGCAGGACCTGCCTTTCATAAACCCATGCTGACTGGGCCTGATCGCCTGGTTGCCCTGTAAATGCCACGTGATGACACTCAAGATAATCTGCTCCATGAGCTTCCCTGGCACTGAAGTCAAACTAACAGGCCCATAGTTCCCCCGGTCTACCCTGCGGCCCTTCTTGTAGATGGGTGTCACATTTGCTAGCTGTCAGTCGACTGGGACCTCCCCTGATAGCCAGGACTGCCGATAAACGATGGAAAGTGGCTTGGCCAGCTCCTCCGCCAGTTCTCTCAGTACCCTCGGGTGGATCCCATCTGGCTCCATCAATTTGCGTACATCCAAGTGCTGTAGCAGGTTGCAAACCATTTCCTTGTGGATAGTGAGGGCCACACCTTCCCCCCATCCACTTCCACCAGCTCAGGGTACTGGGTATCCAGAGAACAACTGGTTTTGCCACTAAAGACTGAGACTTGCCTTTATTCTTATGCTCACCCTAATCCCTGCCCTGAACACTGGCATTAAAATCCTCTATTAAACCTAGGCTTCTAGGCAGATGTAGAACAAAAAACTGTTCCACAAAGCTTGCCCATAACCTAACCACAGACCTGACACCCTAAGCTGAACAACACATTTGCTAAATTTCTAACCCAGAAAGGTGAGCCCTAGTCCCAAAGAGACTAGAAAGGTCAGCTCTGCCTCAGGATGTCCTGCCCCAGCAGGACGAATGTGACTGGGGCAGTGACTGGGAGGTCACTTCTGTCTCTGCAGCTGATAGGGCAGCAGCAGGAACGTGTCACGCAAAGGGACTGTGAGGTGCCTTGTGTCTGGAGGTGGCAGGTCAGCCTTGGCTTCTCCCTGGGATGTGCACTTTGGGGCTGACATCTGCCAGTGGCCCTGCTAGGCCAGCAGAAGGCCCCTGCTTGGCATGCTGCCTGTGGGATCCCCTCTGCCTCCATCCCCAGGAGGACCCAGACACAAAGAAGGCCCGCAGAGGGCTTGTCCTGTCCCTTCTGCTTGAGTCCAGGACTGGACAGCAGGAGGCACAAGGCTTGGCTGTGTCTTGCCAAGAAGCTGCAAGGCCAGCAGCAAGCCCAGGCCTTGGAAGATGCTGGTGAGGTGACTTCTGTCTGCTTGGCTGACAGGCCGCAAGGAGCCTGATGGGTTGGGATGTCTGCTTCAGGAGTGGTTTCCACCCTGATGGAGCTTTCTTTGGTAGTAGGAAAGAGCTGGAGAGCTCTTTCTCTGCCACAAAGTGCACCTTGGAAGGTTGGCACTGGCCATGAAGAGGAAGAAATATCCCTCAAAGGGTCGTGCTGTGCTGACAGAGGTCACCGAAAGAGTGTCTGTGATCAAAGCACGGCTTTGGGTTTCAAAGAACAGCTAGTGAGGGTTGATGAGATATGGGTGAGATGATGGAAAGTCCTGGATGAGAGCAAGGTTGTGGACAGAGATGGGTGTCTGCAGACTTCTAGGAAATAGGACAAAGTGTGGGACAGCATAAGAAAGCCTGCAGAGGAGAAGGCAGAGGGTGCTGGCAAGAATGGAAGGCCCCAACAGCCCTGACGTTTTTGTCCCCTTGGCTAGAGCTTGTGAGGAGACAAGATATAGTCATTGCAAAGGGGCCTCTTTGCTTCCTTGATACCCTGTGCAGGGGTGGGGAGGTGTCCTAATGAAGTTCTTCTCATGGCATCACACTGCCCACCACATCATACAGACCCCAAGAAGAGCCCTGAGCCAGACGGGGGGGTGCAGGATCTCCCCTCCCAGTGGCTGGGGTCAGGCCTTGGCCCTTCTGCTTCACCAAAACCAACCAGGACTTTTCTCAGCACAGCGCTTTGCCTTGCATGCTTTTTTGCATGCAAGCAGTTGCATCATTCTCCTCTCAGTACCCAAGTTTCACTGACTCAGCACCAAAATACACCATGGAACTCATTAAAACAGGGAAAGTCCTAAGCAGCCATATCTCTTCCACAATGTTATTTACATCTTCAAGACTTGTGCAGCTAATTGGAGAGCTTTCATGGTGTAATTAAGGAGGAAGATTTCAAAGAGCATTTCTAGTGTTTTTACCTGGCAGGTAGCTAAACACGACACAGCTGTCCGCTCACCCTTCCCCCTCCCTCTCTGGGATGGCGGAGAGAAACGGAAAAGTGAAGCCTGTGAGTTAAGATAAAGACAGTTTATTAAGACAGGAAAATAGTAATAAAAGTAATAATAATAATAATAATAGTGATAATAGTATTACTAATAACAATGTGTAAGAAACAAGTGATGCACAATGCAATTGCTCACCACCCGCTGACCGATGCCCAGCCTATCCCCGAGTAGCCGGCGCCCCACCCCAGCCAGCCACCCCTATATATTGTTTAGCATGACGCCAGATGGTATGGAATACCCCTTTGGCCAGTTGGGGTCAGCTGTCCTGGGTCTGTCCCCTCCCAGCTCCTGCTGCACCCCCAGCCTGCTCGCTGGCAGGACAGAGCGAGAAGCCGAAAAGTCCTTGGCCTGGTGTAAACACTGCTCTGCAACAATTAAAACATCAGCATGTTATCAGCGCTCTTCTCATCCTAATCCAAAACATAGCACCCTACCAGCTACTAGGAGGAAAATTAACTCTGTCCTAACTGAAACCAGGACAAATGCTACACCTAAAGGTCACAACTTCCCTGAGATTAACTTGTGTTAAACTAGAAAAGAGAGACAGACAGATCCTTACTAAGTAAATACCACAACTAGAATCAGCTTCTTCAGTGTGGTTTTCAGCTCCTGGTTCCTCATGCTGTAAATGAGGGGGTTCAATGCTGGAGGCACCACCGAGTACAAAAATGCAAACACAAGGTCTGAGGATGGGGAGGAGATGGAGGGGGAGCTGTAGCTCCCGCGTGTCTGCGAATGCCAGCAGGAGGAACTCACTCAGAGAGCTGCTGTTGGCCATTTGCTGTCTTTAGACACAGTTCTCTGTTGAAGAGAGAAGGCAGAACAATATTAGAAGAGGCGTCTCTGAGGAAAACCTGTTGCCAATTTTGGAGCACCCCCAGCCTCAGCGTCTCTCTTTGCAGGAGAACCTTTCTGCAGCTCTCCTGCTTGAGCTGCGGCTGGTGCTGGCTGAGAGTGGCACTGGGAGCAGGGGTGCTGTGGGCTCCAGAGGAGTCCTTCCTGCTGTGCAGCAGGAGGGAGGCAGGAACATGGGGGAAACTCAAGTTCAGTCCATTTATCAGGTCAATGATATTTGCAGTGCTGTTTCAAACAATGCATCCCAATGCAGAACAGAGCTGCAGATGTCACTGCTGAACACTCCTGTTCCCAGCTGCCCTGTGTCACCCCTCTGTGAGCTTCAGGACCGTCCTGCTCAGGTGTTTCCCTGAGAAGAAACTGGAGACAGCTGAGAGCTGAGAAGCCCCAGACCAAGTGCATTGTGACAGAATCCTCACCTTGTCTGTGGGTTGTGAGCAAGATCTCAGCTCTTTCCTCCTAACCCCGGGGTGCGGAGGTCTGACTCCAGCTGCCCACAGACAGCCATCCAGCAGCACGGACATGGCCTTAGCACGGAGGTGTCTCCTCCTTGGGGCACCTGGATAACACAAGGATGCCACGAGAGAGCTGCATCCTGCTGGAGAGCAGCCTGAAGAACAGAAGGATGCAGCACAGACAGAGCTGGATATTTGCAAGCTGGGGTGTCCCAATATCCAATCTGTATCCCCTGCAGTGTCTGGAGGAGTCTTGGCCACTTGGCTGTTGGCTGACCAGGGGCAGCTGGGTTATGACACTCCAGAGGGCTTCTGCCAGACTTCCTCACCTCGCAGTGCCATCCAGCAGGACTCTCAGAGCCTACTGCATTGCCCACTGCCCTCCCAGAAACAAGACCCAGCAGGAGACCCTTCCAGGACGTGCAGCTGCATGGCCCTGCAGCCAGAGACGTACCTTGTCAAGGGCTGTGCAGATTTCTCCTGCAGGCAGCTCTCAGCATCCTCCCACTGCCAACTGCCTCCAAGCCCTCTCTCCTTCTCTCCTGTCCCCGTGCCAGCTGCGGTCAGAGCCCCCAGCCCTGCTGCGCTGTGCACAGGAGCTGCTCCTGGGCACAGCTGTGTCTCTGCACCAGGGCCCTCTTGCCACGAGCTCTCTCTGTCCCACGAGCCCGGCCCAGCTCAGCACCACACGCCCAGCCCAAGGCATTGGAATCCCCCCTCGGGGGGCTTTGCTGAGGAGCCCACAAACCTCAGGCACTGAGAGACAATTGAAGCCATCTCTCAACAAGTCCAAGTCAGAGGCAAGTTTCCTGCAGTGTCCCCCTGAGGGCCAGCACTGACACAGCCTCCCTTGGAGCTCGTTAGAGCAGAGCATTGGAGGCAGTGAGGACAAGGAGACAAAGGCACTGTGAAGGTGACACTGGCGAGGAGGCAATGAGGCCCTGGTGCTTTACCGATAAGCTGTCTCCTCATAGGCCTCGGTGGCAGAGAAAACAGCCAGAGCCATGGACACAAAGACCTGGGTCCTGTTGGGACTTTCAGCCTTGTCACAGCCCTTACTGCTCTCCACAACAGGCTAACCTAGGCACTCTCAAAGCTGCACATCTTTCCTGAAGGATGTAGACATTTGTCCCTGTGGTGTCACACCGGATCTGAGCTGAGTCTGATAACCCACATCTTCTTGGTGGCCATGCTCCTCGTAAGGCAGCTCTGTAGGAAGCTGGCCTGGTTCCTGGTGAGCAGCACCACTGCTCGTATGGCATCCCTCGTAGTGCCCAGGCCCTCCTCCTCCTGGGCACTGCTCACTCAGCAGGGTCCCAGTCTGCCCTGATGTGTGGGGTTGCTCTTTCTCCATTGCACGACCTCACTCTTCCAGTGACTGTAAAGAGGTTTCTGTAGGCAAATTCATGCAGTTTCTCAATTTGCCCCTAGACAGATGCTCCATTCTGTCAGCTGTTAATGTCTGTATGCAGATGACTCACCGTCATTGTGCTATATTTGACAAGACAGCAGCATCAGGAGCTGCAGGAAAGTTTGGATAATACAGGAGTAACCAGCTGAATGGAACTGCAGCACAGAGTCACAGAAGGGCAGGGGACGGAAGGCTGCCAGGTTCCACCTCTTCTGTGCTTCCTTCTCATGCATGCTCTCATTTTGCCTGGAGCGGTGTCCTAAATGTTGTGAGGCTGTGCAAGGCAAAGTCAGAAGGGCTAAAGCTCTAGTCTAGCTCAGTCTGGCTATTAGTTTCTAAGACAGTAAAAAAGTTTTTATTAATAAATAAGAAATTGAAAAGGAAGATTAAGAAGTGTCTTCAACCTCTATTGGATGTGGGAGGAAACCTAGTGAGAAGTGATGAGGAAAAGGCTGAGTTACTTAATGACTTCTTTGCCTCAGTCTTTATCACCTGGACCATTTGTTCCCCTGGTACTCAGCCCCCAGAGCTGGTAGATAGGGACACCGAGAGGGCAATGGGGGGACACTTTTGCCCACTTCTTCACTCTCCCTTTTTACTTCACCTCCTCCTTCTCCTCCAGGACACTTACACTAACTCTTCAAAGCTTTGAATACCTCTGTGGTGGTCAAACCAGCATGTTCCTATTGTGATGCCTCCTGAATGTGTTTCAGGATTTGTTTAACATTAACCAACTTATTAATAATGCCCTCCAGAGATCTGCCCCAAGGCAGGAGAGCTAGGAGTTGCAGGGATTGTGGGAGGAAATGAGCAGGCACCTTGATCAGTGGGCACCTCCAGTGCTTTGGAACTTCCCTCCTGAACAAGTGCAGAATTCTAGAGAAAATGGTGAAATGCTTGAAAAAGGGTTGTCATCAGCCTGGCAATTCCAAAGAGACACAAATCACTGCAATGTGCAACTTGGCCTGTGCTTACTGAGCTGCAGTCAGTGCCACTCCAACCCTTGTGACAGGCCCCACAGCCGCTGCAACTCCTCTTAATGGCCTTGCAGCCACAGCAACTCCTACAATGGGCCGAGCAACCACTCCAAACCCCTGCAACAGGCCATGCAGCCTGAACAAGTCCTGTGATGGGCCCTGCAGCCCCAGCAACTCCTGCAACAGGCCCTGCAGCCACTCCAACAGCTGTGATGGGCTTCAGGGCTGGGCCAGAGAACCAACCTGTGCCAGTATTGGTTACTCCTATATGCAAGAGAAAACAATGTATGTGAAAGTCAGGGTTTTTAAAAAGGAAAGAAACTCCTACCCAGACAAGACAGGAGGAAGAAGACGTGGAATGTTACAGTAAAGTTGGGCCATCGTGGAAGCAGGAGGGCAAAGAGGAAGAGATCATAACAACATCAGTAACCACAGCATCTCTATTCCAGGGTGAGCTAGGAGATTTGTGGAAAGATTTCAGCCACCATCTAAGTGAGCACATTGCCACCTGGCTGCTGGGAGAAAGGGGCCAATAGCCTGGAATTAGAGGACAGGGATGCAAAGCAGCTGGGATCCCCCTGTAGGGAAGGGGTGACTGACAAACAATTGGAAAATGGGCAGAAGGAACATACTCCTGTCAGGTGTGAAGGAAAGGTAACCCCTGAAGGAAGATCTTGTATGTCAACCAGGCAAGTGGACAACAGTGGAGTTGGGTATCTGGTGCCCGACGGAATTAGTCATGCTGGAGGTGATAGATAAAAACCTAGCCAATGAACAGCTATCCAAAGATCCTGATGAAGTAAAGTGTACATGACCCATGTGGTGGAAGTTTGTATAGAGTGCACCATCCTCATATGCCAACTCATTGGCAGAAATGACCTGGAAAGGCCAAGAGAAACCCAGAGTGGATGAATCAGCTAGCCAACACTGGCAGTATGAAGGAAGTCTCTCTTCTTCCTTATGGGCCGGCATTTTAGCTGTGGATAAACTTTCTCAAGAGGTCCAGGAAGAACAAGAGAATGCATCTTTCTCCCTACCTGTAGAAACCAATATGTAAGCTGCCAGGAGTAAGTAAAAGAAAGTTGCTCAAGAAAGAGAAATTAGTGGGTACACACCATGTGCCAACATGTGGTTCTGCCATGGAGAGGACATGAGAAAATGGGATGGAAAATCTACCTCCATCCTAGAGGCACGGATCCATGAATTGCAAGGAAATGCAATCACAAAAAGGGGTTCTTCTGAGAAAATTGCTGCTCCAGTTTCCATCAGGCAGTCCTCCAGACAGAGTAGTTATAAAATCATAGAATGGTTTGTGTTGGAAGGGACCTCAAAGATCTTCAAGTTTCAAACCCCCTGTCATAGGCAGGGTCACCACCCACTAGATCCGGTTGCTCAGGGCCTCATCTAACCTGATGAATGAATACTATGAGCAGGACTAGAGGCACCTGGCCTCCAGCCACGGGGAGGGTAGGGACAATTGGGTTTATTGGACTTTGAGAATTCCATGGCCTGGCACATGAGACCCACAGAAGATATAAGGCTCTAGTGGGTACCGGTGCACAGCATACCCTAAAAACCTGCTCCACTGTGGTACACCATGGGCTACTGGGGACACAGCCTGCTTCACCATGGACCTCACCACGGGCCACAGGGGACTTCTGCTCCGGCTCCTGGAGCACCTCTCCCCCTCCTTCTTCACTGACCTTGGTGTCTGCAAGGCTGTTTCTCACTCATCTCTTTCTCCCAGATGCTATTCCACAGCAGATTTTCCCCTTACCTGGTTTTCCTCACCTGGTCCCTTCTACTTGGTGAAACACATCCAATTTTCCAACATATCACTGTCACTTTTCATTTCCTTTTTTTCCTTTCCACAAACATTTCCTTTGTCTCCTTGTCCTCACTGCTTCCAGTGTTCTAATAGAGCAGTGTTCTGCTCTAATGAGCTCCAAGAGAGGCAATGTCAGTGCTGGCCCTAGTTGGGCCTGGGCACCATGAGGGATGCCATACGAGCAGTGGTGCTGCTCACCACGAACCAGGCCAGCTTCCTACAGAGCTGCCTTACGAGGAGCATGGCCACCAAGAAAATCTGAGTTATCAGACTCAGCTTAGATGCTGTGAGATACCACACGGAAAAGGGTCTAGAGCCAGTAGGAAAAGAGGTACAGGTGTGGGAGTCCCTAGGACAGCCTGGTGTGGAGAGCAGCAAGGGCTGTGACAAGGCTGAGAGTCCCAACAGGACCCAGGGCTTTGTGTCCGTGGCTCTGGCTGTTGTCTCTGCCACTGAGGCCTAGGAGGAGACAGCTTATCGTGAAAGCACCAGGGCCTCATTGCCTCCTCGCCCCCACCCATGAACCAGGCAGGGCTCGTACCATTCTCCTGCACTTGCCCATGCACATCCCCATCTCCTCCTGCCCCACGAAGAGCCCTGAGCAGTGTGTGAAGGGAAAGGATCTCCCTTCCCAGGGGCCAGGGGAAAAGGCCTGGTCCTTTATTTTGGTGACACACAACCAGTTTTCCTACACATCGGTGTCACCTTCACATTGCCTTTTTCTGCTTGTCCTCACTGCCTCCAATGCTCTGCTCTAACGAGCTCCAAGGGAGGCTGTGTCAGTGCTGGCCCTCAGGGGGACACTGCAGGAAACTTGCCTCTGACTTGGACTTGTTGAGAGATGTCTTCAATTGTCTCTCAGTGTCTGAGGTTCGTGGGCTCCTCAGCAAAGCCCCCAGAGGGGGGATTCTAATGCCTTGGACTGGGCGTCTGGTGCTGAGCTGGGCCGGGCTCGTGGGACAGAGAGAGCTCGTGGCAAGAGGGCCCTGGTGCAGAGAGACAGCTGTGCCCAGGAGCAGCTCCTGTGCACAGCGCAGCAGGGCTGGGGGCTCTGACCGCAGCTGGCACGGGGACAGGAGAGAAGGAGAGAGGGCTTGGAGGCAGTGAGGAGCGCAGCAACAGAGGGCAGCATGTGGCAGGACAGATCTGCAGGCTGTTGGCACCGTGAGTCTCTGGCAGCAGGGCCATGCAGGTGGGGTTGCCAGAGGGGTCTTCTACAGCTGGCACATCCGATGCCTGATAGCATCTCTCGGGTTGGGTCTGTCTCTCTGTTTCTCCAGCAAAGTGTAGAAGATGCTGTAGAGAATGGCATTTACAAGAGGAAATTTCCAGAGGAAGACTGAGGCTTGGTTTATCTGAAGGGAAAGGCTTTTTTGGTTTCTGTGCATTCAGATTTTTGCTGTGGAGGGGAATGTGAGTGAATTTGAGCACAGAGCTTGTGGAATGGAGTCTGTGAACATGGACAGGGAGGAGACGTGGGGACACAGAAGGGGCTCCCAGCAGGGACACGGGCAGGCAGCAGGGACATGGGCAGGCAGTGAGAGGGAGCTGCTGCCAGAAATGCTGTGCGAGGGAGGGCTCAGGCACCGCCCTGCCAGCCCCTGCAGGGCAGGCGCCTTCCCTGGGACACCCCCTGCTCTCCTCTGCCACCAGCACAGCCTCTGCCCTCAAGCCCCCGCTGTCCCCAGCAGGAGCTGCCTCCTCTGCAGGCAGAGCTGCAGCACAGGAGGGTGTGCTGAGTGTCCGTCTGTCCCTCCCTGGCCTTGCCTCCCCTGGCAGCAGCACGCTGCCATTCCTCCTGGCTTCTCCACCTGGCCGTGCTGCTGCTGCTCTTGTTCCCAGGCTGCCTGGGGATGGGGGTTTCACGTGCCCATGGAGTGAGCCCTCGGGGTGCTTGGGGGAAGGGGAGTACGGGGACAGGGTGAGGGGTCTGGAGATGGGCACTTGGAGCCTGGATTCCTCTGCTCTCGGCAGCGTCCAGGTTTTTTCAGGTGCACTTCTGAGTTTAACTGTCTTGTAGATCAAAGAAATGCCAGCAGAAGGCAGCTGATAGCAGGACTGATGGACTTAGGGTCTAAACACTCTAAAGGACTCTGGGCTGTAAGGGTACAGTCCCTTTGTCTCTGAGGATCCACAGGGTCTTACTTGGAGTGCAGGAGAGATGCCAGGACTTCTGACGTAAAAGCAGCCTTCAGGTGTCTTGGGGCAGCTAGAATAAAAAATACAAAAATATATATAAAAATAAAAATCCCAACAGCACTCCTGAGCAGTTGGTTTGAATGTGAGCCAAACTGGGGCAAAAGTCTTCGATATTAGGAGTAAAGTAAAGCTGAGATGACACCAAAATCCTCTCTATGTCTGGCTGTAGGACAGGACTGACTCTTCCATTGCCCACAGCAAAGTCTCCAGCTCCCAGGGACACCCTAAGGCAGGACCAAGTAGAACTCAGGAAAGGGACCTGCCATATGCCTGCCTGGATGTGGAATCATTTGGGGAGATTTAAATGAGAAATAGTGGGAGTTTTCCTCTGCTAAGTAGGATGTACATTATTAATGTCTTTCTATTCTTTGAGCAGAACCCAATGCGACTAAACAGCAGATGGCCAACAGCAGCTCCATCACCGAGTTCTTCCTGCTGGCATTCGCAGACACGCGGGAGCTGCAGCTCCTGCACTTCGGGCTCTTCCTGGGCATCTACCTGGCTGCCCTCCTGGGCAACGGCCTCATCCTCACCGCCGTAGCCTGCGACCACCGCCTCCACACCCCCATGTTCTTCTTCCTCCTCAACCTCGCCCTCCTCGACCTGTGCTGCATCTCCACCACTCTCCCCAAAGCCATGGCCAATGCCCTCTGGGACACCAGGGCCATCTCCTATCAAGGGTGTGCTGCACAGGTCTTCTTTTCTGTGTTCTTGCGTGGAGCAGAGTATTCCCTTCTCACCATCATGTCCTACGACCGCTACGTTGCCATCTGCAAGCCCCTGCACTACGGGAGCCTCGTGGGCAGCAGAGCTTGTGCCCAGATGGCAGCAGCTGCCTGGGGCAGTGGCTTTCTCAGTGCTGTCCTGCACACGGCCACTACATTTTCCCTGCCCCTCTGCCAAGGCAATGCTGTGGACCAGTTCTTCTGTGAGATCCCCCAGATCCTCAAGCTCTCCTGCTCAGATGCCTACCTCAGGGAAGTTGGGGCACTTGTCTTTAGTGTTTCTTTAGCTTTTGGCTGTTTTGTTTTCATTGTGCTGTCCTATATTCAGATCTTCAGGGCAGTGCTGAGGATGCCCTCTGAGCAGCGCCGGCACAAAGCCTTTTCAATGTGCCTCCCTCACCTGGCCGTGGTCTCCCTGTTTGTCAGCACTGCCACATTTGCCTACCTGAAGCCCCCCTCCATCTCTTCCCCATCCCTGGACCTGCTGGTGGCAGTTCTGTATTCAGTGGTGCCTCCAGCCTTGAACCCCCTCATCTACAGCATGAGGAACCAGGAGCTCAAGCATGTGCTCTGGAAATTGATGACTAGATGTGTTTCGGAAGCAATAAATTTCCATTCTACCTCTGCAGATGACTAATAATGTCAATGACTACAAGAACATCTAATATTATAGATATGATTATTTTTGTGTGTGTTTGTGTATTTATGAGTGTTTTCGTTACAGGACTTTCTTTGTTTTAATAGACCTAAAGTTGCCCATTAAAATGATATGATTCATCTGATTTCTTTTACAGTATGTACCTGTCGAGTATAGCTCAGAGATGCTGTATATGAGGAGCCAGGCCCTCTGTGAATTGAAATAAAAGAAAAGAGCCTGCACTGCCTTCCTTGTGTGACGTCCTTCCTCTGAGAGCTGCTCTGGCTCTGCAGGGGCAGTGCCATGTGCAGGGCTGCAGGGGAAAAGAGTCCCATCCCAGCAGCACGGGCAGGGAGCACCAGCGCTTGGGGCATGCCGAGCTGCTCTCTTGCCACTGCCCCCCTCTCGTGCTGAGCCCTGCTGGTGGGGTCAGGCCCGGCTGCTCCTGTAGCTTGGTGCCAGTGCTGCTGTGGGGCTGTGCTGGGACTGCAGGCAGGGACAGGCAGTGGGCACGGCAGTGGCACAGCCGGCCTGCGCTGCAGCACTTCCCTCCTAAGGGGGGATCTCCTCCAAGGTGGACTGACCACAGCTCAAGGGCTCAGTCTGCTGTGAGCAGGCAGAGGAGAGCTCTGCAGCCCCAGGGCACGCAGCAGCCCCAGCAAAGGAGTCTGGCGAGTGATTTGACTGCAAGGTCCCTCCTGCCCTAGCACCTCCCAGAACTGGCACGGCACTGGCTCCTGTGTGTCAGAGAGGCTGGGAGCCCAGGAGCTGTGCCATGGGCTGGAAGGATCACAACCAGATCACTTCTACCTGGGCAGATTCTGGGCCAAAAAGGGGGTGTTTTGTAGGTGTGGTATTATGAGCTCAGTGGTGCCTCAGGAGCTCCAAGTCCAGTAGGAAGCTAATGGCTGTTAAGTGGCCTGTGAGGTGACTTTTTTCTGAAGCAGCTGACAGGTCCCCCCTTGACTCCTGGCTGGGATCTGTGCCTTTAGGCTCACATCTGCTGGTCTCCATGATAGGCCACCAGATGCGTCTGCTCTGCACACAGTTTGTGAGATCCTCTCTTCCTAAGTAGATGGTAGCCCCCATAGTGGAAGAGGTCATGAATACGGGTTGTCATGTCAGAGGTTTCAGCATTTGCCTGAACTCATCTTTCAGGGCTGCTTTTGTGGTGGTGCAGAGCTGCTGGGCACATTGTGCAGGGTGCTCCTACAGCCTTTGTGTGCTTCTCCATGCTGGCTTGGGAGCTGCTTCTTTCTCAGGAGCAGAGTAGCCAACAGAGGGAAGACAGATACTCACGTATCTGTTCATGAAAGCCATCAGAAAGCTGCCCCTGAGAAGATGACTGATATGGGGAAGTCAGGGGAAGCCTGGCCAGGAGAGATGTGAGATCTGGGGGAGGGAAGAAGAGCTTGGCCAGCAGAAGCTAATGATTTTGGAGAGGTAAGAATGCTCAGGTAATGTCGATCCCACCATAAAGCTGACTTAAAGCAGTCATGTGAGGCCCTTAACCTATTTTAACCTGTAATATTAATTCGTAAATCTAAATGCCACTCCACACCGACAGGAATCCACTGCTCTAAGTTTTGACCACAATATCCATTGAAGCCAAAATTAGTCCATAATGTCATTTACATTACCTTTACTCTATTGCTCACCCTGATCCCTGCCCTTAACACTAGCATTTAAATGCTCTAATAAACTCTAGTATTCTTGCAGACCTAAATAAAACACTAAACCAAAGAGCTTGCCCATACCCTAACCACAGACCTGACACCCCAAGCCCAACACCAAACCCTCCCACTCAATATTTGCTTAACCTCTCACCCGGAAAGGTTCGCGGTAGTCCCTAATGCCATACATGAACAGCTAACATCCGAAACCTGTCCTCCTGTACATTAACATCGTCACCTTCAACCCCTCTCCTAACCCTTAACTTAAGGTGCTTGGCCCCTTGGAGCAGGGCAGGAACAGTGAGGTTGCTGTGCAGTCACATGGCATTCAGAAATGAGTGTGAGGGGCCATGGATCTGATCAGCTTGTGGGCCACAAGGAGGAGATGGGTGGGAATGCTCTGCTGAGCTCAGCTCTGCCTCAGGATCTCCTGCCCCAGCAGGAGTGTTAGCGTAGCAACCACATAACCACCAAGTGATTATATGAAGGTGCTTTATTCAGCACTGGAAGCCGGGGCAGGTGCCCAAATCTGGCTTCAAGTCCCGTTACTTCCCAGCCATTATTTATACATTCAACATTACGTAAGGCATACATATTCATTACAGGTTGCAACATCAGCCTCGCATTCCATTCTAATTAGTTCTCCTCCCATTTGCACATGCGTGGTGCTCTCTGGTGGTCATCCAGGTGGTCGTCCAGATGAAGTAAGGAGTCTTCCTCTCTGCTAAACTTTTCACCTTTCTCACTCGACGCATGCTCCCTCCGCTCCTTGGTTCTGCTTCAACTCATTTCAGCACTTCCAGGCCCTTATCCAAGGTCAGGTTGTACCTGTTCCCTCCCAGGGTTCCCCTTCAAAGATTCATTTGACTGTTCAGTATACTCCCTAAGTTTCCCAGTATTTGATAATATACTCCCTAAACTTCCCAGTATACATAAATTAATTGATAATGTAAGTACATTTGGCAATGCTTAATTATACTGTATGACCCATCACCTAAGAGACATTAATAAAACATCCATTCGATTCTCCCCAACACTAACAGGAGGAATGGGACTGGGGCAGTGACTGGGAGGTCACTTCTGTCTCTGCAGCTGATAGGGCAGCAGCAGGAACGTGTCACGCAAAGGGACTGTGAGGTCCCTTGTGTCTGGAGGTGGCAGGTCACCCTTGGCTTCTCCCTGGGATCGGCACTTTGGGGCTGCCATCTGCCAGTGGCCCTGCTAGGCCAGCAGAAGGCCCCTGCTTGGCATGCTGCCTGTGGGATCCCCTCTGCCTCCATCCCCAGGAGGACCCAGACACAAAGAAGGCCCGCACAGGGCTTGTCCTGTCCCTTCTGCTTGAGGCCAGGACTGGACAGCAGGAGGCACAAGGCTTGGCTGTGTCTAGCCAAGAAGCTGCAAGGACAGCAGCAGGCCCAGGCCTTGGGAGATGCTGGTGAGGTGACATCTGTGTGCTTGGCTGACAGGCCGCAAGGAGCCTGATGGGTTGGGATGCCTGCTTCAGGAGTGGTTTCCACCCTGATGGAGCTTTCTTTGGTAGTAGGAAAGAGCAGGAGAGCTCTTTCTCTGCCACAAAGTGCACGTTGGAAGGTTGGCACTCGCCACGAGGAGGAAGAATTGTCCAGGGGAACAACTGGTCTTCCTCCTAGAGCTTGAGGCAAAGAAGACATTAAGTGCCTAAGCCTTTACCTCATCTCTTGTCACTGGGTTTCCCCCACATCCAGTAAAGGATGATGATTCTCCTTAATCCTCCTTTATTAACATATTTATATAATTTTTTTTTCTTTTTATATTTTGCCTTTTTGACAAAAATCTGTCCATCAGACAGCCTGCTGTGGAGAGGACAGAGGCGTCTGACAAGGCTGAGAGTCCCAACAGGACCCAGGGATTTGTGTCCATGGCTCTGGTTGTTGTCTCTGCCACTGAGGCCTAGGAGGAGACAGCTTCTCGGTAAAGCACCAGGGCCTCATTGCCTCCTCGCCCCCACCCATGAACCAGGCAGGGCTCGTACCATTCTCCTGCACTTGGCCATGCACTTCCCCATCTCCTCCTGCCCCACAAAGAGCCCTGAGCAGTGTGTGAAGGGAAAGGATCTCCCTTCCCAGGGGCTGGGGGTCAAGGCCTGGCCCTTGTGCTTGGTGAAACACATCCAGTTTGGAAAAGTGACATCAGGGTCACCTTCACAGTGCCTTTGTCTCCTTGACCTCACTGCCTCCAATGCTCTGCTCTAACGAGCTCCAAGGGAGGCTGTGTCAGGGCTGGCCCTCAGGGGGACACTGCAGGAAACTTGCCTCTGACTTGGACTTGTTGAGAGATGTCTTCAATTGTCTCTCAGTGCCTGAGGTTCGTGGGGTCCTCCCCAAAGCCCCCCGAGGGGGGATTCCAATGCCTCGGGCTGGGCGTGTGGTGCTGAGCTGGGCCGGGCTCGTGGGACAGAGAGAGCTCGTGGCAAGAGGGCCGTGGTGCAGAGAGACAGCTGTGCCCAGGAGCAGCTCCTGTGCACAGCGCAGCAGGGCTGGGGGCTCTGACCGCAGGTGGCAGGGGGACAGGAGAGAAGGAGAGAGGGCTTGGAGGCAGTGAGGAGCGCAGCAACAGAGGGCAGCGTGTGGCAGGACAGATCTGCAGGCTCTTGGCACCGTGAGTCTCTGGCAGCAGGGCCATGCAGGTGGGGTTGCCAGAGGGGTCTTCTACAGCTGGCACATCCGATGGCTGATAGCATCTGTCGGGATAGTTGTCTCTCTGTTTCTCCAGCAAAGTGTAGAAGAAGCTGTAGAGAATGGCATTTATTAGAGGAAATTTCCAGAGGAAGACTGAGGCTTGGTTTATCTGAAAGGGAAAGGCTTTTTATTTGGATTCTGTGCTTTCAGATTCCTGCAGTGGAGGGGAATCTGAGTGAATCAGAGCACACAGCTTGTGGGATAAGTGTGTGAGCATGGACAAGGAGGAGACGTGGGGACACAGAAGCGGCTCCCAGCAGGGACACGGGCAGGCAGCAGGGACATGGGCAGGCAGTGAGAGGGAGCTGCTGCCAGAAATGCTGTGTGAGGGAGGGCTCAGGCACCTCCCTGCCAGCCCCTGCAGGGCAGGCGCCTTCCCTGGGACACCCCCTGCTCTCCTCTGCCACCAGCACAGCCTCTGCCCTCAAGCCCCCGCTGTCCCCAGCAGGAGCTGCCTCCTCTGCAGGCAGAGCTGCAGCACAGGAGGGTGTGCTGAGTGTCCGTCTGTCCCTCCCTGGCCTTGCCTCCCATGGCAGCAGCACGCTGCCGTTCCTCCTGGCTTCTCCACCTGGCCGTGCTGCTGCTGCTCTTGTTCCCAGGCTGCCTGGGGATGGGGGTTTCACCTGCCAATGGAGTGAGCCCTCGGGCTGCTTGTGGGAAGGGGAGTACGGGGACAGGGTGAGGGGTCTGGAGATGGGCACTTGGAGCCTGGCTTCTTTTGCTCTGAGCAGTGTTCAAGCTCTTCACAGGAGAACCTCCTTAGTGCAATTGTCCTGCAGTCAAAGAGATGCCCGCACAGAGCAGCTGAATCCAATGCAGGAAAGGGCTCTGCCAACTGTCTGTGTGCAATTGGGCAAGTGCTTTGAGGGGCTTAATTAAGAAATGGGAATGGTTTTTCTCAGGTCACTCTGCCGTATTATTAGTGTATTTCTGTTCCTCGGGCAGGACGCCATGCCCGGAGGCAGAAAATGCCCAACATCAGCTCTGTGAGCGAGTTCCTCCTGCTGGCATTCGCAGACACGCGGGAGCTGCAGCTCCTGCACTTCGGGCTCTTCCTGGGCATCTACCTGGCTGCCCTCCTGGGCAACGGCCTCATCCTCACCGCCGTAGCCTGCGACCACCGCCTCCACACCCCCATGTACTTCTTCCTCCTCAACCTCGCTCTCCTCGACCTGGGCTGCATCTCCACCACTCTTCCCAAAGCCATGGCCAATGCCCTCTGGGACACCAGGGCCATCTCCTATCAGGGATGTGCTGCACAGGTCTTTTTCTTTCTCTTCTTCATATCAGCAGAATATTCAGTTCTCACCATCATGTCCTACGACCGCTACGTTGCCATCTGCAAGCCCCTGCACTACGGGAGCCTTGTGGGCAGCAGAGCTTGTGCCCAAATGGCAGCAGCTGCCTGGGGCAGTGGCTTTCTCAATGCTGTCCTGCACACGGCCACTACCTTTTCCCTGCCCCTCTGCCAAGGCAATGCTGTGGACCAGTTCTTCTGTGAAATCCCCCAGATCCTCAAGCTCTCCTGCTCAGATGCCTACCTCAGGGAAGTTGGGGCACTTGTGTTTAGTGTTTCTTTAGGATGTGGTTGTTTTCTTTTCATTGTGTTGTCATATGTGCAGATCTTCAGGGCCGTGCTGAGGATGCCCTCTGAGCAGGGCCAGCACAAAACCTTTTCCACGTGCCTCCCTCACCTGGCCGTGGTCTCTATGACTGTTAGCACTGGCTTGTTTGCCTACCTGAAGCCCCGCTCCATCTCTTGCCCATCCATGGAGCTGGTGGTGGCAGTTCTGTACTCGGTGGTGCCTCCAGCACTGAACCCCCTCATCTACAGCATGAGGAACCAGGAGCTTAAAGATGCAGTGAGGAAACTATTTCTATACATTCTTCTTCATCATCAATAGTGACTTAATTACCGTGATTATTATCATACCATTTTTGTCATTATACTTATTATCAAAATATAATATTAGAAATAATCCTAAGAGGACTACCTGGTTATTTGGGAAAATGAGATAATGATTTCGTTAAGTCTATTTTTATTAATATTTTAACAACATTTTATATTGATAGAAATTTGTTGTTATTCTTATCCTTCTACATAACAAGTTTTAAAATTATTTTTAACCAGTCATATAATCATGGAATCACGGAATGGCCTGGGCTGGAAAGGACCTCAAAGATCATCTGGTTCCAACCCCCCTACCATGGGCAGTGACACCTCCCAGGAGATCATGGTTGCTCAGGACTTCATCTAACTTGCTCTTGAAGACCTGCAGGGATGGGGCATCCAATACCTCTGTGGAAAACCTGTTCCAGTGCCTCACTATTTTCTGAGTGGAAACTTTCCTGGTAACCTCTAATAGGAATTTCCCCTTTTAATTTAAAACCATTCCCCCTTGTCCTATCATTATCTACGTGAGTAGAGTCCTTCTCCATCCCTTTTATAAGGCTCTTTAAGTCTGCAACAACATCACCTTGGAGCTTTCTTTTCTGGTAGGCTGAACAGCCCCAACATTCTCAGCCTTTCTTCATAGGAGAGGTGCTCCAGCCCTCTGATCATCTTTGTGGCCTCCCTTTGGACCCACTCTAACAGCCCACACCCTTCTTGTGCTGGGGGCTCCAGACCTGGACGCAGGACTCCAAGTGGGGCCTCACAAGGGCAGAGCAGAGGGGGACAATCACCTGCCTCCACCTGCTGCCCACTCCTTTCTTGATGCAGCCTAGGATGCAGTTGGCCTTCTGGGCTACAAGCACACACTGCTGGCTCATGTTGAGCATTTCATCCAGCAGAACCCCCAAGTTCTCTGCAGGGCTGCTCTCAATGAGTTCTTCTCCCAGCCTATCCCCATGTTTGGGATTTCCCCGGCCCAGGTGCAGCACCTTGCACTTGAACTTTCTGAACGACTTCTTGACGCTCCTTAGGTTAACATGAGCCCATTTCTCAAACCTGTCCAGGTCCCCTTGGATGCCATCCCTTCCTCTGTTGCATCAACTACACCACTCAGCTTGGTGTCATCTGCACTCAGGGCCGCTGTCTATGTTGACGAAGATATTAAACAGTACTAGTCCGAGGATAGACCCCTGAGGGACACCACTCATCACCAGCCTCCACTTGGACATAGAGCCATTGACGACCACTCTCTGGGTATGACTTTCAAGCCAACTCCTTATCCACTCAATGGTCCACCCATCAAATGCGTCTCTCTCCAATTTGGAGACCAGGATGCCATTTCTGACCGTGTCAAAGGTCTTACAGAAGTCCAAGTAGATGACATCGGTCGGTCTTTGCTTGTCGTCTGATGTGGTCACTCCACTGTAGAAAGCCACCGGGCCTGTCCGGCATGACTTACCCTTTGGTGAAGCCATGCTGGCTCTCTTGGATCACATCTTTCTCTTGCATGTGCCTGACACTGATTCCAGGAGGATCTTTTCCATGATCTTGCCAGGCATTGAGGTGAGGCTCACAGTTCTGGAGTTCCTTGGGTCCTCCTTTCTACCGTTAATCAAAAGGCGAGTGATATTTTCCTTTTTCAGGTCACCAGGGACTTCACCCGACTGCCAGGACTCTTCAAATAGGATGGAGACAGGCTTGGCAACTACATCAGCCAGTTCCCTCAGGACCTGGGGTGCAAGTCATCATGCCCCATAGACTTGTACTTGTTTAGTTTCATCAGGTGGTCTCGAACCTGCTCTTCACTTCCAGCAGGTGGGACTTTGACCCCCAGCCTCCATCTCTGGGTTCAGGGAAATGAAAGACTTGGGAAGCCTGACTGGCAGGGAAGACTGAGGAGAAGACATTGCTGAGTCCCTCAGCCTTCTCCATGTCTGTCATTACCAGTTCACCCTTCTCATCCATCGGAGGGGGTAAACTCTCCTTGCCCTTTCTTTTCTGAGCCATGTATCTATAGAATCTCTTCCTTTTGTTCTTTGCATCCCCTCCCAAGCTCAGTTCCATCCATGCCTTGGATTTCCTTATCCCATCCCTGCACATCCGAAAAAAAACCATGCGTGAGGGCCTGGGAAAAGAAACCCTGGACCATAGAAGCCATTCTGGAAACAAAACTTGTAGGTAGGAAGTGCAGTTTTGTGGAGGTGCAGAGCTGATGGGCACATTGTGGAGGATGACCTTTGTGCCCTTTTCCCTCCTGACTACAATGCCACTTCCTTCTGAAGACTAGAGTAGCCAACAGAGGTGAGACAGATACTCTGGGATCAAGAATGTCATCAGAAAGCTGATCCCAATAAGATATGGGAGTTCAGCAGCAGCCTGGGCAAGAGAGATGTGAGATTTTGGGGTGGGAAGAAGAGCTTGGCCAGAAGAAAATTATGATTTTGTAGAGGTAAGAGGGGTCATGTAATGTAGATGCTGCAGTAACACTGACTTAAAACAGCCATGTATGGCCCTTACCTTACTTGAACCAGGAATTTTAATCCCTAAACCTAAATGGTACTACAACACTCTCAAAGGAATCCATTTTCTCGCTTGCTAACCCTGATCCCTTTCCTTAACACTAACATTAAAATGGTTTATTTAACCCTAGACTTCTTGACAGACCTAAAAACCCTAAGCCGCAGAGCTTGTCCATACCTTAACCGCAGACTGACACCACAAGGTGAGCACCAAAGACTCCCACTAAAACTTTGCTTCATCTCTAACCCAGAAAGTGAAAAACAGGTGCCTAGGGGGCTAGAGAGAGGTCAGCTCTACCTCAGGATCTCCTGCCACAGCAGGAGGAATGTGACTGTGGCAGTGACTGTGAGATCACTTCCTCACTGTGATTTGTGCTATTAGAGTGTGGTTGTCAAACATGTTGTCCTTTAACCCGGCAGGTTGCTCAGCACCACACAGCAGTTAGCTCACACCAACCCCCCAAATGCTTATGTGTTGAGATAAGGGCAGTTTAATGGACCGAAAGGGAAGAGAAATAATAACAGTAGCTTTTATGATGATGATGATGATGATTATTATTATCATTGTTGTTGTTGTTTTATTATTATTATTATTATCATTGTTGTTGTTGTTGTTATGTACAAAGCAAGTTATGCACAATGCAATTGCTCATTACTTACTGATGTCCAGCCTGTCCCCAACTGGTAGAACATTCTGGTAACCACCTGCACCTGCTCTTGTTTGACCTTCAACAACTCCACAAACGGAAGGCTCCTCCCAGAGACTGGGCAAGGTAGATGTCCTGGTTCCAGTTAGGACAGAGTTAATTTTCCTCCTAGTAGCTGGTAGGGTGCTATGTTTTGGATTAGGATGAGAAGAGCGTTGATAACATGCTGATGTTTTAATTGTTGCAGAGCAGTGTTTACACCAGGCCAAGGACTTTTCGGCTTCTCGCTCTGTCCTGCCAGCGAGCAGGCTGGGGGTGCAGCAGGAGCTGGGAGGGAACAGACCCAGGACAGCTGACCCAAACTGGCCAAAGGGGTATTCCATACCATCTGACGTCATGCTAAACAATATATAGGGGTGGCTGGCTGGGGTGGGGCGCCGGCTGCTCGGGGATAGGCTGGGCATCGGTCAGCGGGTGGTGAGCAATTGCATTGTGCATCACTTGTTTTCTTACACATTATTATTATTAATACTATTATGATTATCACTATTATTATTATTATTGTTATTATTATTTTCCTGTCTTAATAAACTGTCTTTATCTCAACTCACCGGCTTCACTTTCCCGTTTCTCTCCCCCATCCCAGAGAGGGAGGGGGGAGGGTGAGCGAACGGCTGTGTGGTGTTTAGCTGCCAGCCGGGTTAAACCACAACACATGGATTAATATTAACACAATTATTTTAAATTTCCTGTTAATCAGTGGAAAATAGATCATGTACAGTCATACTTTTGGGAAGGTAAACATCACTGGAGACAACAAAATGAGGAACTTGAACTTTGTTTTATTTTATTTTGAAAATAGCAGCATGATTTCCTGTTGGTTTTACATAGGAAAAACCCTGCTCTTCCTACCTAAGCAGGGCTTCAAAGGAGTAACACTAGACCAATATCTATGGGAAAATGATGCTCCAAACTGAAATGCAACAAAGTTCAGCCTTTAAAATGAGGAATGATTTTGAGTAGATTCTCTTTGAAATCTCCCTCCTTAACTACACCATGAAAGCTCTCCAATTAGCTGCACAAGTCTTGAAGACGTGAAGAAAATCATGGGAGAGATATGGTTGCTTAGGACTTTCTCTGTTTTAATGAGTTCCGTGGTGTATTTTGGTGCTGAGTCAATGAAACTTGGGTACTGAGAGGAGAATGATGCAACTGCTTGAGAAAGTAAAGTCAGAAGGAAAAGTTGAAGTGACTTGGAGTATTAATTGGCCCCGCTGAGGGCTCTTACTAACAAAGCCTCCCCAGGGACTTGTTAGGGCAGATAATTGGAGGCCATGATTCCAGACAGGCAAAGCGCTGTGCTGAGAAAAGTCTTGGTTGGTTTTGGTGAAGCAGAAGGGCCAAGGCCTGACCCCAGCCCCTGGGAGGGGAGATCCTGCACCCCCACGTCTGGCTCAGGGCTCTTCTTGGGGTCTGTATGATGTGGTGGGCAGTGTGATGCCACGAGAAGAACTTCATTAGGACACCTCCCCACCCCTGCACAGGGTATCAAGGAAGCAAAGAGGCCCCATTGCAATGACTCTATCTCGTCTCCTCAGAAGCTCTAGGCAAAGGGACAAAAACGTCAGGGCTGTTGGGGCCTTCCCTTATTGTCAGCACCCTCTGCCTTCTCCTCTGCAGGCTTTCCTATGCTGTTCCACACTGTGCCCTATATCCTTGAAGTCTGCAGACACTCATCTCTGTCCACAACCTTGCTCTCATCCCAGCATTTCCATCATTTCACCAATATCTCGTCAACAGTCACCAGGTGTTCCTTGAAACACAAAGCTAGAGTCTGATTTTTGGGTGACCTCTGACACCACAGCACTACCCTTTGAGGGACATTTCTTCCTCCTTGTGGCCAGTGCCAACCTTTCAAGGTGCATTTTGTGGCAGTTTTTTCTCTCCTGCTCATTCCTACTACCAAAGAAAACTCCATCAGGGTGGAAACCACTCCTGAAGTAGGCATCCCAGCCCACCAGGCTCCTTACGGCCTGTCAGCCAAGCACACAGAAGTCACCTCAGCAGCATCTTCCAAGGCCTGGGCCTGCTGCTGGCCTTGCAGCTTCTTGGCTACACACAGCCAAGCCTTGTGCCTCCTGCTGTCCAGTCCTGGACTCAAGCAGAAGGGACAGGACAACCCCTGTGCGGGCCTTCTTTCTGTCTGGGTCGTCCTGGGGATGGAGGCAGAGGGGATCCCACAGGCAGCATGCCAAGCAGGGGCCTTCTGCTGGCCTAGCAGGGCCACTGGCAGATGTCAGCCCCAAAGTGCACATCCCAGGGAGAAGCCAAGGCTGACCTGCCACCTCCAGACACAAGGGACCTCACAGTCCCTTTGCGTGACACGTTCCTGCTGCTGCCCTATCAGCTGCAGAGACAGAAGTGACCTCCCAGTCACTGCCCCAGTCCCATTCCTCCTGTTAGTGTTGGGGAGAATCGAATGGATGTTTTATTAATGTCTCTTAGGTGATGGGTCATACAGTATAATTAAGCATTGCCAAATGTACTTACATTATCAATTAATTTATGTATACTGGGAAGTTTAGGGAGTATATTATCAAATACTGGGAAACTTAGGGAGTATACTGAACAGTCAAATGAATCTTTGAAGGGGAACCCTGGGAGGGAACAGGTACAACCTGACCTTGGATAAGGGCCTGGAAGTGCTGAAATGAGTTGAAGCAGAACCAAGGAGCGGAGGGAGCATGCGTCGAGTGAGAAAGGTGAAAAGTTTAGCAGAGAGGAAGACTCCTTACTTCATCTGGACGACCACCTGGATGACCACCAGAGAGCACCACGCATGTGCAAATGGGAGGAGAACTAATTAGAATGGAATGCGAGGCTGATGTTGCAACCTGTAATGAATATGTATGCCTTACGTAATGTTGAATGTATAAATAATGGCTGGGAAGTAACGGGACTTGAAGCCAGATTTGGGCACCTGCCCCGGCTTCCAGTGCTGAATAAAGCACCTTCATATAATCACTTGGTGGTTATGTGGTTGCTACACTGACACTCCTGCTGGGGCAGGAGATCCTGAGGCAGAGCTGAGCTCAGCAGAGCATTCCCACCCATCTCCTCCTTGTGGCCCACAAGCTGATCAGATCCATGGCCCCTCACACTCATTTCTGAATGCCATGTGACTGCACAGCAACCTCACTGTTCCTGCCCTGCTCCAAGGGGCCAAGCACCTTAAGTTAAGGGTTAGGAGAGGGGTTGAAGGTGACGATGTTAATGTACAGGAGGACAGGTTTCGGATGTTAGCTGTTCATGTATGGCATTAGGGACTACCGCGAACCTTTCCGGGTGAGAGGTTAAGCAAATATTGAGTGGGAGGGTTTGGTGTTGGGCTTGGGGTGTCAGGTCTGTGGTTAGGGTATGGGCAAGCTCTTTGGTTTAGTGTTTTATTTAGGTCTGCAAGAATACTAGAGTTTATTAGAGCATTTAAATGCTAGTGTTAAGGGCAGGGATCAGGGTGAGCAATAGAGTAAAGGTAATGTAAATGACATTATGGACTAATTTTGGCTTCAATGGATATTGTGGTCAAAACTTAGAGCAGTGGATTCCTGTCGGTGTGGAGTGGCATTTAGATTTACGAATTAATATTACAGGTTAAAATAGGTTAAGGGCCTCACATGACTGCTTTAAGTCAGCTTTATGGTGGGATCGACATTACCTGAGCATTCTTACCTCTCCAAAATCATTAGCTTCTGCTGGCCAAGCTCTTCTTCCCTCCCCCAGATCTCACATCTCTCCTGGCCAGGCTTCCCCTGACTTCCCCATATCAGTCATCTTCTCAGGGGCAGCTTTCTGATGGCTTTCATGAACAGATACGTGAGTATCTGTCTTCCCTCTGTTGGCTACTCTGCTCCTGAGAAAGAAGCAGCTCCCAAGCCAGCATGGAGAAGCACACAAAGGCTGTAGGAGCACCCTGCACAATGTGCCCAGCAGCTCTGCACCACCACAAAAGCAGCCCTGAAAGATGAGTTCAGGCAAATGCTGAAACCTCTGACATGACAACCCGTATTCATGACCTCTTCCACTATGGGGGCTACCATCTACTTAGGAAGAGAGGATCTCACAAACTGTGTGCAGAGCAGACGCATCTGGTGGCCTATCATGGAGACCAGCAGATGTGAGCCTAAAGGCACAGATCCCAGCCAGGAGTCAAGGGGGGACCTGTCAGCTGCTTCAGAAAAAAGTCACCTCACAGGCCACTTAACAGCCATTAGCTTCCTACTGGACTTGGAGCTTCTGAGGCACCACTGAGCTCATAATACCACACCTACAAAACACCCCCTTTTTGGCCCAGAATCTGCCCAGGTAGAAGTGATCTGGTTGTGATCCTTCCAGCCCATGGCACAGCTCCTGGGCTCCCAGCCTCTCTGACACACAGGAGCCAGTGCCGTGCCAGTTCGGGGAGGTGCTAGGGCAGGAGGGACCTTGCAGTCAAATCACTCGCCAGACTCCTTGGCTGGGGCTGCTGTGTGCCCTGGGGCTGCAGAGCTCTCCTCTGCCTGCTCACAGCAGACTGAGCCCTTGAGCTGTGGTCAGTCCACCTTGGAGGAGATCCCCCCTTAGGAGGGAAGTGCTGCAGCGCAGGCCGGCTGTGCCACTGCCGTGCCCACTGCCTGTCCCTGCCTGCAGTCCCAGCACAGCCCCACAGCAGCACTGGCACCAAGCTACAGGAGCAGCCGGGCCTGACCCCACCAGCAGGGCTCAGCACGAGAGGGGGGCAGTGGCAAGAGAGCAGCTCGGCATGCCCCAAGCGCTGGTGCTCCCTGCCCGTGCTGCTGGGATGGGACTCTTTTCCCCTGCAGCCCTGCACATGGCACTGCCCCTGCAGAGCCAGAGCAGCTCTCAGAGGAAGGACGTCACACAAGGAAGGCAGTGCAGGCTCTTTTCTTTTATTTCAATTCACAGAGGGCCTGGCTCCTCATATACAGCATCTCTGAGCTATACTCGACAGGTACATACTGTAAAAGAAATCAGATGAATCATATCATTTTAATGGGCAACTTTAGGTCTATTAAAACAAAGAAAGTCCTGTAACGAAAACACTCATAAATACACAAACACACACAAAAATAATCATATCTATAATATTAGATGTTCTTGTAGTCATTGACATTATTAGTCATCTGCAGAGGTAGAATGGAAATTTATTGCTTCCGAAACACATCTAGTCATCAATTTCCAGAGCACATGCTTGAGCTCCTGGTTCCTCATGCTGTAGATGAGGGGGTTCAAGGCTGGAGGCACCACTGAATACAGAACTGCCACCAGCAGGTCCAGGGATGGGGAAGAGATGGAGGGGGGCTTCAGGTAGGCAAATGTGGCAGTGCTGACAAACAGGGAGACCACGGCCAGGTGAGGGAGGCACATTGAAAAGGCTTTGTGCCGGCGCTGCTCAGAGGGCATCCTCAGCACTGCCCTGAAGATCTGAATATAGGACAGCACAATGAAAACAAAACAGCCAAAAGCTAAAGAAACACTAAAGACAAGTGCCCCAACTTCCCTGAGGTAGGCATCTGAGCAGGAGAGCTTGAGGATCTGGGGGATCTCACAGAAGAACTGGTCCACAGCATTGCCTTGGCAGAGGGGCAGGGAAAATGTAGTGGCCGTGTGCAGGACAGCACTGAGAAAGCCACTGCCCCAGGCAGCTGCTGCCATCTGGGCACAAGCTCTGCTGCCCACGAGGCTCCCGTAGTGCAGGGGCTTGCAGATGGCAACGTAGCGGTCGTAGGACATGATGGTGAGAAGGGAATACTCTGCTCCACACAAGAACACAGAAAAGAAGACCTGTGCAGCACACCCTTGATAGGAGATGGCCCTGGTGTCCCAGAGGGCATTGGCCATGGCTTTGGGGAGAGTGGTGGAGATGCAGCACAGGTCGAGGAGGGTGAGGTTGAGGAGGAAGAAGAACATGGGGGTGTGGAGGCGGTGGTCGCAGGCTACGGCGGTGAGGATGAGGCCGTTGCCCAGGAGGGCAGCCAGGTAGATGCCCAGGAAGAGCCCGAAGTGCAGGAGCTGCAGCTCCCGCGTGTCTGCGAATGCCAGCAGGAAGAACTCGGTGATGGAGCTGCTGTTGGCCATCTGCTGTTTAGTCGCATTGGGTTCTGCTCAAAGAATAGAAAGACATTAATAATGTACATCCTACTTAGCAGAGGAAAACTCCCACTATTTCTCATTTAAATCTCCCCAAATGATTCCACATCCAGGCAGGCATATGGCAGGTCCCTTTCCTGAGTTCTACTTGGTCCTGCCTTAGGGTGTCCCTGGGAGCTGGAGACTTTGCTGTGGGCAATGGAAGAGTCAGTCCTGTCCTACAGCCAGACATAGAGAGGATTTTGGTGTCATCTCAGCTTTACTTTACTCCTAATATCGAAGACTTTTGCCCCAGTTTGGCTCACATTCAAACCAACTGCTCAGGAGTGCTGTTGGGATTTTTATTTTTATATATATTTTTGTATTTTTTATTCTAGCTGCCCAAGACACCTGAAGGCTGCTTTTACGTCAGAAGTCCTGGCATCTCTCCTGCACTCCAAGTAAGACCCTGTGGATCCTCAGAGACAAAGGGACTGTACCCTTACAGCCCAGAGTCCTTTAGAGTGTTTAGACCCTAAGTCCATCAGTCCTGCTATCAGCTGCCTTCTGCTGGCATTTCTTTGATCTACAAGACAGTTAAACTCAGAAGTGCACCTGAAAAAACCTGGACGCTGCCGAGAGCAGAGGAATCCAGGCTCCAAGTGCCCATCTCCAGACCCCTCACCCTGTCCCCGTACTCCCCTTCCCCCAAGCACCCCGAGGGCTCACTCCATGGGCACGTGAAACCCCCATCCCCAGGCAGCCTGGGAACAAGAGCAGCAGCAGCATGGCCAGGTGGAGAAGCCAGGAGGAATGGCAGCGTGCTGCTGCCAGGGGAGGCAAGGCCAGGGAGGGACAGACGGACACTCAGCACACCCTCCTGTGCTGCAGCTCTGCCTGCAGAGGAGGCAGCTCCTGCTCATTGCAAACGATCTCTGCTCCCCTCAAGCCCCCAGACACCACCCAAAGGCAGGGCACTGGGCATCGGAGGGTTTGCAGCTCCTAAAGATCAGCTAGGATAAAGCCTGAGAGGAGCACAATGATGATGTTGGTGCAGTCTGTGGGCTGAGGTGTGGGAAGGGACTTTATGATAAAGTTCATTGATGGCATATTGGTCCCTCACTGCAAGGCTCTAGGAGTCTCAGTCTCCTGTACAATCCTGACAAACCATTACCATGGAACCTGCCTCCCCTCCACCGCAGGATTCTTCAGGCACAGAGTGCAAAAAAGCCTTGCCTTTCTGCTAGCCCCTGCCTTGATCTTTCTCTTGAAAAATGCAATCATAAATGCCATTCACTAAAGCATTTTCTACTCCTCGCTGGAGAAACAGTGAGACCCATCCCAACAGCTGCTATCAGCCATCGGATGTTCCAGCTGTAGAAGACCCCTCTGGCAACCCCACCTGCACGACCCTGCTGCCACAGACTCACGGTGCCAAGAGCCTGCAGATCTGTCCTGCCACACGCTGCCCTCTGTTGCTGCGCTCCTCACTGCCTCCAAGCCCTCTCTCCTTCTCTCCTGTCCCCCTGCCACCTGCGGTCAGAGCCCCCAGCCCTGCTGCGCTGTGCACAGGAGCTGCTCCTGGGCACAGCTGTCTCTCTGCACCAGGGCCCTCTTGCCACGAGCTCTCTCTGTCCCACGAGCCCGGCCCAGCTCAGCACCAGGCGCCCAGCCCAAGGCATTGGAATCCCCCCTCGGGGGGCTTTGCTGAGGAGCCCACGAACCTCAGGCACTGGGAGACAATTGAAGCCATCTCTCAACAAGTCCAAGTCAGAGGCAAGTTTCCTGCAGTGTCCCCCTGAGGGCCAGCACTGACACAGGCTCCCTTGGAGCTCGTTAGAGCAGAGCATTGGAGGCACTGAGGACAAGGAGACAAAGGCACTGTAAAGGTGACCCTGATGTGTAGGAAAACTGGATGTGTTTCACTAAGCACAAGGGCCCAGACAATAGTGAATGATTGAAAATTTGAAAAGACAGAAAAAGGAGTTAAAACAGTAATAATAACAATAATAACAATAACAAGAATAACAATAATATGTACAGAGCAAGTGATGCACCATGCAATCCCTGAGAAGCCCCTCACCGATGCTCAACCTGTCCCTGAGCATTGGTCCCCCTGACCCTGGCCAGCCTGCAGCAGGATCTCTTGTGCACGTCCCTTCACCTTCATTTCTTTTACTGCAAAATCAGCTTTCAGAGGAATTTGGAGTATTTTCTTCCCTTTCTCAAACACTTCCTCCGCTGTGTCACCCCACACAACAATGCCATCAATGTACTGCAGGTGTTCAGGAGCTTCCTCCTCTTCCAGGGCACTCTGGATCAGTCCATGGCAAATGGTAGGGCTGAGTTTCCTGCCCTGGGGCAGTCGGCTCCAGGTTGAAAGCAAGCTGTGGCCTTCCATCTGCTGGCAAACGCATGGAGAAAAATGCATTAGCAATATCAGTTGTGGCAAAACGCTTGGGTGCCTTTGATCCCAGTGTGCAGGGAAGCTCTACCGTGTCCGGCATGGCAGCACTCAGCACTGCATGACTTCCTTCAGGCCACGACAATCCTCTGTCAGCGGACTCGGTTGGTGCTCTACTGACTGAGGTGCACGGCTGTGGCAGTGATTGGCACCAGCTGTCCTTCAGCCCTCATCAACCCCACAACAGAAGGGTCCTGTGAGAGACCAAGGCAAGGCAGACAACAGCATCATGTCCTCCGTCTCCAAGGCAGCTGTGCCAAAAGCCCACCCATACCCTTTTGGGTCCCTGAAATATCTCTCCTCTCCTGAAGCAGTCTCTTCCAAGGATGCACAGAGTCCGGGGCCAGTCCCAGTGGGGTGCTTTTGCCACTCCTTCCCACTTAGACTCACTTCAGCCTCCAGTACAGGTCAGTGTTGGCATCCCCCTGTCACTCCAGACATACAAATGGGTTCACCCCTCCACAGCTTGATGGCACTAGGGTACGCTGTGCAGTGGTGTCCACTGGAGCCTGAGACTTCTGGGGGCCTGATGTGCAAGGCCATCGAATCCTCACAGTCCAATACAGCCGATTGTCCCCTTCCTCCCCCTGGCTGGCGGCAGGGCCCCTCTCGTCCTGCTCATAGTATTCATTCCTGTGTCTGCAGGACTGCCTGCTGGAAAGTGGAGCAGCAGTTCTCTAAGAACCCCTTTTAGGGATCGTTTTTCCTTGCCACTCACGTACCCGTGCCTCTAGGGTTGAGGCAGAGTTTCCATCCCACTTTCTCATGTCCTCTCCATGGTCACACAGGTGAAACCAAAGGGTGACACAATGTGTGTACCCACCATCTCTCCTTTCCTGCCCTCTGACTCCAGGGAGGGGCCCCATTTCTCCCAGCACCAGAGCAGCACAGGGATAGGGATTGCGTGATTACTGATGCTCTTAGGACCTGTTCCTCTTGGTCCTCCTACTCACATGATGGCCCAGCTTTTCTGAAGCCTGCCTCATCTTCTTTCTCCTCCTTTCTTGTCTGGGTAGGAGTTTCTCTCCTTTCTTAAAAACAAACAAACAAAAAAAAAAAAACAACCTGACTTTCATATCTATTTTTTTTTCTTGCATATAGGAGCAACTGATACAGACACAGGTTGCTTCTCTGGCCCAGACACAGGGCCCATAAAGGGAGCTGGAGTTGCTGCAGGGCATTTTGCAGATGCTGTAGTGGCTGCAGGGTCTGTCAGAGGGGTTGGAGTGGCTGCAGGGCTTGTCACAGGGGTTGGAGTGGCATTGATTGTGGCTCTGTAAGCATAGGCCGAGACCCAACACACTGCAGTGGTATGTGTCTCTTTGGAAATGCCAGGGTGATAACACCACTTTTCCAAGCATTTAACCATTTTTTTTAGGATTCTACCTTTGCTCAGAGGTGAAGTTCCAAAGCAGTGGAGGTGCCCCCTGCTCTAGGTGCCTGCCCAGATCCTCCCACTCTCCCTGCCACTCCTAACTCTCCTGTCTCCATACACATCTGTGGATGGCATGCTTAAGTGGTTGTTTGACATCAAACAGAAGCTGAAACACACTCAGGAGACATAACAATAGGAACATGCTGGTTTGGCCATCCCAAGGATATTCAAAGCTTTGAAGAGCTATTGTAATTAGCGGGGAGGAGAAGGGGGAGGTGAAGGAGAAAGGGAGAGTGAAGAAGTGGGGAAAGGCCTCCCCCACTGTCCATACCAGTTCCACCCCCCCACCTCCTGCCCCACCCCACATAGATTTACTCCCTGAGGAGAAAAGGCAAAAAGTGTAAAAGAGTGCAATTATTAAGAGTTTCTAAGAGATGGAGAGATGGTTCCCGAGGTACAGAGGTGGCAATAATTTTATCCTATCCTAAGTCAGAGTTATCCAATATAGCAAAAGATTAACCTTAAACCTGCCCCCAGAATTGATGAACAGCATGACATGGAAGACAGACTCTTAGCAATGTGCTATACAACACAATTCTGAAAACAAGCACAACAGACCCCAGATCAAAAAGATCGACATTGTGATCAGCAACTGCTAAACTGATCTAATGCTTATTACAACTTACTTTTAAAGCGCTGTGGTCAGATCTGTCGTCTCAGCCTTTGTGCTCCACGCTAGGCACCAAGACTTGCTGTGGTTTGACCCGGCAGGCAGCTCAGCACTACAAAGCTATTCATCCACTGGGATGGAGGAGAGAACTGGGAGGAAAAAAAAATGTAAAAGTTCACAGGTTGAGATAAAGGCAGTTTAATAGGACACTAAAGGTATTATTATTATTATTATTATTGTTGTTGTTGTTGTTGTTGTTATTGACACCAATAGACTAAGGTCATATTTTTATGCGCATATCAAAAGACAGGAAAGGTGGTGGTGATTAATTAGAAAATGTCAGACCTGAGCATGACAGAGACAGTATGGAATAAGTGGTGGATATTGTCCTAGTTTTGGCTGTGATAGAGTTAATTTTTCTTCCTAGTAGCTGGTATGGTGCTGTGTTTCATATTTACAGAATTACAGAACAGTTTGGGTATGAAAGGACCTTAAAGATCACATCATTCCAACTCCCCTGCCATGGGCAGAGACACCTTCCACTAGACCAGGTTGCTCAAAGCCCCATCTGGCCTTGAACACTTTCACAGATGGGGCATCCACAAGTTCTCTGGGCAGCCTGTTCCTCCCCACCCTCTGAGTAAAGAACCTCTTTCTAATGTCTAATCTGAATCTACCCTCTTTCAGTTTAAACCATTACCCCTAGTCCTATCACTGCTCTCTTTGATGAAGAGTCCCTCCCCAGCTTTCCTGTAGGCCCCTTTAGGTACTGGAAGGCCACTGTAAGTTCTCCCCAGAGCCTTCTCTTCTCCAGGCTGAACAACCCCAACTCCCTCTGCCTGTCTTCATAGGAGACGTACTCCAGCCCCTTGATAATACTCATGGCCCTCCTTTGGACTCGTTCTAATAGATCCATGTCCTTCTTACACAGGGAGCCCCAGAGCTGAACGCAGTACTCAAGGTGTGGCCTCACCAGAGCCGAGTACAGAGGGACAATCACTTCCCTACTCCTGCTGACCACACCATTCCTGGTACAAGCCCGGATGCTGTTGGCCTTCTTGACCACCTGAGCACCCTGCTGGCTCATATTCAACCGACTATCCACCAATATCCCCAGATCCTTTTCCCCTGGGCAGCTGTCCAGCCACCCTTCCCCCAGCATTGCAGGGGGTTGATGTGCTCCAAAAGCAGGACCCAGCACTTGGCCTTGTTGAACTTCATACAGTTGACCTCAGCCCATGGATGCAGCCTATCCAGATCCCTCTGCAGAGCCCTCCTGCCCTTGAGTAGACCAACACTTGCTTCTAACTTGGTGTCATCTGCAAACTTACTGAGGGTGCACTCGATCACCTCATCCAGATCACTGCTGAAGATATTGAAGAGAACTGGCCCCAGTACTGAGCCCTGGGGGCACCACTAGTGGCCGGCCCCCAGCTGGATTTAGCTCCATGTACAACAACACTCTGGTCATAGCCACACGGCCAATATTTAACCCAATGAAGCATACACACGCCCAAGCCTTGAGCAGCCAGTTTTTCTGGGAGAATGCTGTGAGTGTCGAAAGCCTTACTGAGGTCCAGGTAGACCACATCCACAGCCACTCCCTCATCCACTGAGCACATCACCTTGTCTTCGAAGGAGATCGGATTTGTCAAGCAGGACCTCTCTTTGATAACCACCTACTGAACTGGCCTGATCACCTGGTTGTCCTTTAAGTGCTGTGTGATGGTGCTCAGGATAATCTGATCCATGGGCTTTCCCAGCACCGTGGACAGAATAACAGATCCGTAGTTCCCTGACTACTCTTTCCAGCCCTTCCTGCAGACAGACATCACATTTGCTGGTCACCAGTTGACCACAACCTCCCCTGATAGCCAGGACTGCTGATCAGAGATGGAAAGCAGCTTGGCAAGTGATTCTGCCAGCTCCCTCAGGAGTGACCGGTGGATCCCATCTGCCCCATAGATGTGTGTACACCTTCATGGAGAAGCAGTTCTCTAACTATTTCCTCATGGATGATGAGGGCTTCATTCTGCTCCCTATACCTATCTACCAGCTCTGGAGGCTGAATACCAGGGGAACAGCTGGTCTTGCTGCTAAAAACTGAGGCAGAGAAGGAATTAAGTATCTCAGCCTTTTCCTCGTGTCTTCTACGTTTCTCTGTCATTGTCTTTCCCCCCACACCCAATACAGGATGGAGATGCCCCTTAATGCTCTTGTTACATAAATATAAATATATATATATATAATATAAAATTTCTCTCTTTGTCAGTAATAGTCAGATAGAGCTGCAGTTAGGATTTGGCATTCTGATTTTGTCCCTGCACAACTTCGAGACATGGAGGATTGAGTTCCGCACAAAATGAAAGAATGGATGGAAAAAAGGACAGAAAAGGTGGAAGCTGGCAGCTTTCCATCACCTACCCTTCTGTGACTTTATCCTGAAATTCCATTCAACTGCTTACTGCCGTATTGTCGAAAATGTCCTGCACCTTCCTGCTGCTGTTATCTTGTGAGAGACAGCACAATCAGGGTGAGCCATCTGCCTGCAGAAATTAACAGCTGACAATGGAGCAACTGTCCAGGGAAACCTAGAGAAACTGCTGGATTTTGACTACAGAAACCTCTTGACCTTTTGTTGTGGTTTAACCCGGCTGGCAGCTAAACACCACACAGCCGTTCGCTCACCCTCCCCCCTCCCTCTCTGGGATGGGGGAGAGAAACGGGAAAGTGAAGCCTGTGAGTTGAGATAAAGACAGTTTATTAAGACAGGAAAATAATAATAACAATAATAATAATAATAGTGATAATGGTAATAGTATTAACAATAATAATGTGTAAGAAAACAAGTGATGCACAATGCAATTGCTCACCACCCGCTGACCGATGCCCAGCCTATTCCCGAGCAGCCGGCCCCCCACCCCGGCCAGCCACCCCTATATATTGTTTAGCATGACGTCAGATGGTATGGAATACCCCTTTGGCCAGTTTGGGTCAGCTGTCCTGGGTCTGTCCCCTCCCAGCTCCTGCTGCACCCCCAGCCTGCTCGCTGGCAGGACAGAGCAAGAAGCCGAAAAGTCCTTGGCCTGGTGTAAACACTGCTCTGCAACAATTAAAACATCAGCATGTTATCAGCGCTCTTCTCATCCTAATCCAAAACATAGCACCCTACCAGCTACTATGAGCTACTTAACTCTGTCCTAACTGGAACCAGGACAGATATCCACCCCTTATTCCATACCATTTATGTCATGCTCAGGTTACACTCTGTCCAATACATTCTAATTAATCACCATTTTCATCTATGATATATAGCAATCATGGTAGTGATGACATACATTATTATATAATAATTAACATACTACAATTCAACTCATGGGCTATTCTCACCCAGTATCAAATCCCCTTGAGGTACACACCGGACCTCCCCATTCTTTTGCATTACCCACCAAGTGCATCCAGGTCCCTGAGCAAAAGCAATTCCACGAATGGGTTTGCCTTTTCCTGAGGCAGGAGTAGCCCAGACTGTTTTACCCAGCATGTTTCTTACGTGCACTACAGGAACTTTATCCCCTTCTACAGTGCGTAACAGGTTTGATTGGGCAGGTCCAGCTCGGTTGGCAGATCCCCTGGTATTGACTAACCAGGTGGCCTTTGCCAAATGTGTATCCCAATTTTTGAATGTCCCAGCACCCATTGCTTTCAGTGTAGTCTTCAACAGTCCATTGTATCGTTCAACTTTTCCAGAGGCTGGTGCATGATAGGGGATGTGATACACCCACTCAATACCATGTTCTTTGGCCCAAGTGTCTATAAGGTTGTTTCGGAAATGAGTCCCGTTGTCTGACTCAATTCTCTCTGGGGTGCCATGTCGCCATAAGACTTGCTTTTCAAGGCCCAAGATAGTGTTCCGGGCGGTGGCATGGGGCACAGGATATGTTTCCAGCCATCCGGTGGTTGCTTCCACCATTGTAAGTACGTGGCGCTTGCCGTTGCGGGTTTGAGGGAGTGTGATGTAATCAATCTGCCAGGCCTCTCCATATTTATATTTCAGCCATCGTCCTCCATACCAAAGAGGTTTTGACCGTTTGGCTTGCTTGATTGCAGCACATGTTTCACAGTCATGAATAACCTGTGCTATAGTGTCCATGGTCAGGTCCACCCCTCGATCACGAGCCCATCTGTATGTTGCATCTCTACCTTGATGGCCTGAGGTGTCATGGGCCCATCGGGCTATAAATAATTCACCTTTATGTTGCCAGCCCAGGTCCACCTGAGCCACTTCAATCTTAGCAGCCTGATCCACCTGCTGGTTGTTTTGGTGTTCTTCAGTAGCCCGATTCTTGGGCACATGAGCATCTACATGGCGTACCTTTACAACCAGGTTCTCTACCCAGGCAGCAATATCTTGCCACAATGCCGCAGCCCAGATGGGCTTGCCCCTGCGCTGCCAGTTGTTCTGCTTCCATTGCTGTAACCACCCCCACAGGGCATTTGCTACCATCCATGAATCAGTATAGAGATAGAGAACTGGCCACTTTTCTCGTTCAGCAATATCTAAAGCCAGCTGAATGGCTTTTACTTCTGCAAACTGACTCGATTCACCTTCTCCCTCAGCAGCTTCTGCAACTCGTCGTGTAGGACTCCATACAGCAGCTTTCCATCTCCGATGCTTTCCCACAATACGACAGGACCCGTCAGTGAACAAGGCATATTTCTTCTCATTTTCTGGTAGCTTGTTGTACAGGGGGGCTTCTTCAGCACGAACCACCTCCTCCTCTGGTGATATCCCAAAGTATTTGCCTTCTGGCCAGTCCATAATCACCTCCAAGATTCCTGGGCGACTGGGGTTTCCTATTCGAGCCCGCTGAGTAATCAGTGCAACCCACTTGCTCCATGTAGCATCAGTTGCATGATGCGTAGAGGGGACCCTTCCTTTGAACATCCAGCCTAGTACCGGCAGTCGGGGTGCCAGGAGGAGCTGCGCTTCAGTACCGACCACTTCCGAAGCAGATCGAACTCCTTCATATGCTGCCAATATCTCCTTTTCAGTTGGAGTATAGCGGGCTTCAGATCCTCTGTATCCCCGACTCCAAAACCCCAGGGGTCGACCTCGAGTTTCCCCAGGTTCTTTCTGCCAGAGGCTCCAGGTGGGACCATTCTCTCCGGCTGCGGTGTAGAGCACATTCTTTACATCTGGTCCTGTTCGGACTGGCCCGAGGGCTACTGCATGAACTATTTCCTGCTTAATTTGTTCAAAGGCTTGTCGTTGCTCAGGGCCCCATTCAAAAGCATTCTTCTTACGGGTTACTTGGTAGAGCGGGTTTACAATCAGACTGTAATTTGGAATATGCATTCTCCAAAACCCCACGACACCTAGGAAAGTTTGTGTTTCTTTTTTGCTAGTTGGTGGAGACATAGCTGTTATTTTGTTGATCACATCCATTGGGATTTGACGGCGTCCATCTTGCCATTTTATTCCTAAAAACTGGATCTCTCGTGCAGGTCCTTTAACTTTATTCTGTTTTATGGCAAAACCAGCCTTCAGAAGGATTTGGACTATTTTCTTCCCTTTCTCGAAAACTTCTTCTGCAGTGTCACCCCACACAATGATGTCATCGATGTACTGCAGGTGTTCAGGAGCTTCCCCCTGCTCCAGCGCAGACTGGATCAGTCCATGGCAAATGGTAGGGCTGTGTTTCCACCCCTGGGGCAGCCGATTCCAAGTATATTGGACTCCCCTCCAAGTGAAAGCAAACTGTGGCCTGCACTGTGCTGCTAGAGGGATGGAGAAAAATGCATTAGCGATATCAATTGTGGCATACCACTTGGCTGCCTTTGATTCCAGTTCATACTGGAGTTCTAGCATGTCCGGCACTGCAGCACTCAGTGGTGGCGTGACTTCGTTCAGGCCACGATAGTCCACTGTTAGTCTCCACTCACCATTAGACTTTCGCACTGGCCATATAGGACTATTAAAAGGTGAATGAGTCTTGCTGATCACTCCTTGGCTCTCCAGTTGACGAATTAGCTTATGGATGGGACTCAGGGAGTCTCGGTTGGTGCGATATTGCCGCCGGTGCACAGTTGTGGTAGCGATCGGCACTTGCTGTTCTTCAACCCTCAGCAACCCCACAACAGAAGGGTCCTCTGAGAGACCAGGCGAGGTAGACAACTGTTTAATGTCCTCTGTCTCCAAAGCAGCTATGCCAAAAGCCCAGCGGAACCCTTTTGGGTCCTTGAAATATCCTCTTCTAAGATAGTCTATGCCAAGGATGCACGGAGCATCTGGGCCAGTCACAATACGGTGCTTTTGCCACTCATTACCGGTTAGACTCACTTCAGCCTCCAATACAGTTAACTGCTGGGATCCCCCCGTCACACCATAAATACAGATGGGCTCTGGCCCTTTATAGCTTGATGGCATTAGAGTACATTGTGCACCGGTGTCTACCAAAGCCTTATACTTCTGTGCGTCTGACGTGCCAGGCCATCGAATCCACACAGTCCAATAAACTCGATTGTCCCTTTCCTCCCCCTGGCTGGAGGCAGGGCCCCTCTAGTCCTGGTCAGAATCTTCATTTCTGTGTTTAAAGGACTGCCTGCTGGAAGTTGGAGCAGCAAACCTTTCAGAGAACTCCTTTTTCCCAATTGTTTTCCTTTGCAATTCACGTACCCGTGCCTCTAGGGTCGCAGTAGATTTTCCATCCCATTTTCTCATGTCCTCTCCATGGTCACGTAGGTAAAACCACAGGGTGGCGCGGTGTGTGTGCCCACCATATTGTCTTCCTTGCATAGATGAACGTTTACCCCTAATAGCTGAGACACTGGTTTGTACAGGTGGGGAGGAAAATAAACTCTCTTTAAGTTGGTGGATCTCTTCAGAAAGTTTCTCCAAGGTATTCTCTTTTAGCTGGTGGACACTGGTTCGTTCAGGTGAAGGGGAAGATAATCTTTCTTCAAGTTGGTGGATCTTTTCAGAAAGTTTCTCCAAAGCATTCTCTTTTAGCTGGTGGACACTGGTTCGTTCAGGTGAAGGGGAAGATAATCTTTCTTCAAGTTGGTGGATCTTTTCAGAAAGTTTCTCCAAAGCATTCTCTTTTAGCTGGTGGACACTGGTTCGTTCAGGTGAAGGGGAAGATAATCTTTCTTCAAGTTGGTGGATCTTTTCAGAAAGTTTCTCTAAAGCATTCTCTTTTAGCTGGTGGACACTGGTTCGTTCAGGTGGAGGGGAAGATAAATTCTCTTTAAGTTGGTGGACCTCTTCAGAGAGTTTCTCCACAGCTGAGACACAGGCCTTTAGGGAAGAGGAGAGATTTCCTTCGTACTGCCGGAGTATTTTAGTCACTTCATTCACTGTGGGATTCTCCTCCGTTTTCCAGGCTAGCATTGCCAATGAGCTGGCATATGATGATGGGGCACTCCGTACAAACTTCCGCCACATGGGTAGTGTACACCGGACTGCATCTGGATCTGCGGATGTTTGTGCGTCGTCTAGGTCCTTATAAATTACTTCCCGTACGGCCAATTCCCTCAGGTACTGAATTCCCTTCTCCATGGTGGTCCATTTGCTTGGTAAACATACAAGTTCTTCCTTGAAGAGATACCTTTCCTTCACAGCTGACAGGAGACGCCTCCAGAGGCTGCGAGATCGTGCTCCATCTCCAATTGCTTTGTCAATGCATGCGTCCCTAGCAAGGGATCCCAGCCGCCTGGCTTCCTTGCCCTCCAATTCCACATAATTGGCTCCCGTGTCCCAGCACCGGAGCAGCCAGGTGACAAGCTGCTCGCCTATACAGCGACCAAAATCTTTTCGCACATCTCGTAGCTCACGCTGGTATAGAGTCTGGGTAATTACTGTTGATTTTTCGACATCCTCATCCTCATCTTCAGTCTTCTGCACCTTTGATGGCCGGTGTAGAGTCCGGGTAGTTACTGTTGATTTTCCGACATCCTCATCCTCATCTTCAGTCTCCTGCACCTTTGATGGCTGGTATGGAGTTCGGGTAGTTACTGTTGATTTTTCGCCATCCTCATCCTCATCTTCAGTCTCCTGCACCTTTGATGGCCCAGCCTCGTCTTCACTACGCCCAGACTTAGCAGAAGACTGTCTGCGTTTTAAACGACCTGAGCCTCTATACCATTTTTTCACCTTGTCTACAGGGGCAACTTGCACTGCTACAGCTCGTTTCTCTGACCCAGCCACAGGGTCTGCCACAGGGGTTGGAATACCCTCTGCGGGGTCAACTTGCACTGCTACAGCTCGTTTCTCTGACCCAGACGCAGGGTCTGCCACTGGGGTTGGAATACCCTCTGCGGGGTCAACTTGCACTGCTACAGCTCGTTTCTCTGACCCAGCCACAGGGTCTGCCACAGGGGTTGGAATACCCTCTGCGGGGTCAACTTGCACTGCTACAGCTCGTTTCTCTGACCCAGACGCAGGGTCTGCCACTGGGGTTGGAATACCCTCTGCGGGGTCAACTTGCACTGCTACAGCTCGTTTCTCTGACCCAGCCACAGGAGTGGGAGCAGCTGCACGAGCTGGGGCAGCTGCAGGAGCTGGAGCGGCTGCAGGGGCTGGAGCTGGAGCGGCTGCAGGAGCCGGAACGGCTGCAGGAGCTGGAGCTGGAGCGGCTGCAGGAGCTGGAGCTGGAGTGGCTGCGGGAGCTGGAGCTGGAGCGGCTGCAGGAGCTGGAGCTGGAGTGGCTGCAGGGGCTGGAGCTGGAGCGGCTGCAGGAGCCGGAACGGCTGCAGGAGCTGGAGCTGGAGCGGCTGCAGGAGCCGGAACGGCTGCAGGAGCTGGAACTGGAACGGCTGCAGGAGCTGGAGCGGCTGCAGGAGCTGGAGCGGCTGCAGGAGCTGGAGCTGGAGCGGCTGCAGGAGCTGGAGCTGGAGCGGCTGCAGGAGCTGGAGCTGGAGCTAGGTTGCTAGTAGCATCAATTGCAGCTCGATAGGCACAAGCCAGACCCCAGCACGCTACAGTGATTTGTGTCACTTTGGAACTGCCAGAGTCATGACACCTTTTTTTCAAGCATTCTGCCAGCTTTTTAGGATTTTGCAGTTGTTCAGGGGTGAATGTCCAAAACACTGGAGGTGACCACTGCTCTAGAAACCTGCCCATATCCTCCCACACTCCCTGCCACTCGCAACTATCCCGCCTCAAGACAGATCTCCGGATGAGATTCCTAAGTAGTTGTTTAACCCTCCACAAAATCTGAAGCGCATTCAGGAGACATAACAACAAGAGCAGGCTGGTCTGAGTATCCCAAGGATATTCAACATCTCGGAGAACCACCGTAACTAACTCGGGGGATAAGAGGGTGGTGGTGAAGGAGAAAGGGAGAGTGAACAGGTAGGGAAACATGTCTTCCCCTGTCCCCTTCACAGATTGGCTCCCTAACGAAAACAGGCAATAGGTGTAATTGCTAATAGTTTCCGAGATATGGGTTCCAAAGTATAGAGTCGACGTCAGTGCTGAGTACAAATACCAGGTTAGAGTCGTGACCAGATATTTCATCATTTCATAAGCCATTGCTACACCGCACAGTACCATAACAATCTTAAACCAGGGCCCGGAAAGGACAAACAGTGCAACAGGGAGCACATACAGAAAGTAACGCACCATAAAACTCAATTTGGAATACAGGTACAGCAGACTGGAGATTAAGGCAATCAACATCGTGACTAGCAACTATTAAGCAGGTCCAATACTTATACCAATTTTAGTTTAACACACTCTGGTCAGATTTGTCGATATCTCAACCCTTCGGGCCCCACGTTGGGCGCCAAAAAGACTGTTGTGGTTTAACCCGGCTGGCAGCTAAACACCACACAGCCGTTCGCTCACCCTCCCCCCTCCCTCTCTGGGATGGGGGAGAGAAACGGGAAAGTGAAGCCTGTGAGTTGAGATAAAGACAGTTTATTAAGACAGGAAAATAATAATAACAATAATAATAATAATAGTGATAATGGTAATAGTATTAACAATAATAATGTGTAAGAAAACAAGTGATGCACAATGCAATTGCTCACCACCCGCTGACCGATGCCCAGCCTATTCCCGAGCAGCCGGCCCCCCACCCCGGCCAGCCACCCCTATATATTGTTTAGCATGACGTCAGATGGTATGGAATACCCCTTTGGCCAGTTTGGGTCAGCTGTCCTGGGTCTGTCCCCTCCCAGCTCCTGCTGCACCCCCAGCCTGCTCGCTGGCAGGACAGAGCAAGAAGCCGAAAAGTCCTTGGCCTGGTGTAAACACTGCTCTGCAACAATTAAAACATCAGCATGTTATCAGCGCTCTTCTCATCCTAATCCAAAACATAGCACCCTACCAGCTACTATGAGCTACTTAACTCTGTCCTAACTGGAACCAGGACACCTTTACAAGGAGAAGAGCCCAGTCCTGCAGCAGAGGAAGAGGAACCGCACACGTCAGGGCAGACTGGGACCCTGCTGAATGAGCAGCGCCCAGGAGGAGGAGGGCCTGGGCACCACGAGGGATGCCATACGAGCAGTGGTGCTGCTCCCCAGGAACCAGGCCAGCTTCCTACAGAGCTGCCTTACGAGGAGCATGGCCACCAAGAAGATCTGAGTTATCAGACTCAGATCAGATCCCGTGTGACACCACACGGACAAGGGCTTGCAGCCAGCAGGAAAAGATGTGCAGGTCTGGGAGTCCCTAGGACCGCCTGGTGCAAACAGGATAGTGGGTTGTTGCAAGGCTGAGAATCCGAACAGGACCCAGGGCTTTGTGTCCATGGCTCTGGCTGTTGTCTCTGCCACTGAGGCCTACGAGGAGACAGCTTATCGGTAAAGCACCAGGGCCTCATTGCCTCCTCGCCCCCACCCATGAACCAGGCAGGGCTCGTACCGTTCTCCTGCACTTGGCCATGCACATCCCCATCTCCTCCTGCCCCACGAAGAGCCCTGAGCAGTGTGTGAAGGGAAAGGATCTCTCTTCCCAGGGGCTGAGGGTCAAGGCCTGGTCCTTTTGCTCGGTGACACACATCCAGTTTTCCTACACATCAGGGTCACCTTCACATTGCCTTTGTCCAATTGTCCTCACTGCCTCCAATGCTCTGCTCTAACGAGCTCCAAGGGAGGCTGTGTCAGTGCTGGCCCTCAGGGGGACACTGCAGGAAACTTGCCTCTGACTTGGACTTGTTGAGAGATGTCTTCAATTGTCTCTCAGTGCCTGAGGTGCATGGGCTCCTCCCCAAAGCCCCCCGAGGGGGGATTCCAATGCCTTGGGCTGGGTGTCTGGTGCTGAGCTGGGCCGGGCTCGTGGGACAGAGAGAGCTCGTGGCAAGAGGGCCCTGGTGCAGAGAGACAGCTCTGCCCAGGAGCAGCTCCTGTGCACAGCGCAGCAGGGCTGGGGGCTCTGACCGCAGCTGGCACGGGGACAGGAGAGAAGGAGAGAGGGCTTGGAGGCAGTTGGCAGTGGGAGGATGCTGAGAGCTGCCTGCAGGAGAAATCTGCACAGCCCTTGACAAGGTACGTCTCTGGCTGCAGGGCCATGCAGCTGCACGTCCTGGAAGGGTCTCCTGCTGTGTCTTGTTTCTGGGAGGGCAGTGGGCAGTGCAGTAGGCTTTGGGAGTCCTGCTGGATGGCACTGCAAGGTGAGGAAGTCTGGCAGAAGCCCCTCGGAGTGCCCTAAGCCAGGTGCCCCCGGTCAGCCAAGAGTGGTGTGGCCAAGCCTCCTCCAGACACTGCACGGGTGCAGCTGGGATGGTGGCACATCCCAGCTTTAAGATATCCATCTCTGTCTGTGGGGGATCCTCCTTGTCTGCAGGCTGCTCTCCAGCAGGATGCAGCTCTCTCGTGGCATCCTTGTGTTATCCAGGTGCCCTAAGGAGGAGACACCTCCGTGCTAAGGCCATGTCCGTGCTGCTGGATGGCTGTCTCTGGGCAGCTGGAGTGAGGCCTCTGCAACCCAGGATAGGAGGAAAGAGCTGAGCTCCTGCTCATGCAAGACAAGGTGAGGATTCTATCCCAATGTACTTGGACTGGGGCTTCTCTGCTCTCAGCTGTCTCCAGTTTCTTCTCAGGGAAACACCTGAGCAGGACGGTCCTTCAGCTCACAGAGGGATGACACAGGGCAGCTGGGAACAGGAGTGTTCAGCAGTGTCATCTGCAGCTCTGTTCTGCATTGGGATGCATTGTTGGAAACAGCACTGCAAATTTCATTGACCTGATAAATGGACTGAACTTGAGTTTCCCCCATGTTCCTGCCTCCCTCCTGCTGCACAGCAGGAAGGACTCCTCTGGAGCCCACAGCAGCCCCTGCTCCCAGTGCCACTCTCAGCCAGCACCAGCCGCAGCGCAAACAAGAGAGCTGCAGAAAGGTTTTTGCAGGTCTTTGCAGGTTCTCCTGCAAAGAGAGATGCTCAGGCTGGTGTGTGCTGTGAGGCTTGCAATAAATCTCCCTCAGAGAAGTGTGTACTAACTTTGTTCTCCCTTTATCGTCTTCAACAGGCAGCTGTGTCCAAAGTCAGAAAATGCCCAACAGCAGCTCTGTGAGCGAGTTCCTCCTGCTGGCATTCGCAGACACGCGGGAGATGCAGCTCCTGCACTTCGGGCTCTTCCTGGGCATCTACCTGGCTGCCCTCCTGGGCAACGGCCTCATACTCACCGCCGCAGCCTGCGACCACCGCCTCCACACCCCCATGTACTTCTTCCTCCTCAACCTCGCCCTCCTCGACCTGGGCTGCATCTCCACCACTCTGCCCAAAGCCATGGCCAATGCCCTCTGGGACACCAGGGCCATCTCCTATCAGGGATGTGCTGCACAGGTCTTTTTCTTTCTCTTCTTCATATCAGCAGAATATTGAGTTCTCACCATCATGTCCTATGACCGCTACCTTGCCATCTGCAAGCCCTTGCATTACGGGAGCCTCGTGGGCAGCAGAGCTTGTGCCCAGATGGCAGCAGCTGCCTGGGGCAGTGGCTTTCTCAATGCTGTCCTGCACACGGCCACTACATTTTCCCTGCCCCTCTGCCAAGGCAATGCTGTGGACCAGTTCTTCTGTGAAATCCCCCAGATCCTCAAGCTCTCCTGCTCAGATGCCTACCTCAGGGAACTTGGGGCACTTGTGTTTAGTGTTTCTTTATTATTTGGTTGTTTCGTTTTCATTGTGGTGTCCTATGTGCAGATTTTCAGGGCAGTGCTGAGGATGCCCTCTGAACAGGGCCGGCACAAAGCCTTTTCCACTTGCCTCCCTCACCTGGCCGTGGTCTCCCTGTTTGTCAGCACTGCTGTGGTTGTCTACCTGAAGCCCCCCTCCACCTCCTCTCCATCCCTGGACCTGGTGGTGTCATTTCTGTACTCGGTGGTGCCTCCAGCACTGAACCCCCTCATCTACAGCATGAGGAACAAGGAGCTTAAGCAAGCGCTCTGGAAATTAGTGACTAGATGTGTTTCAGAAGCAATAAATTTCCATTCTACATCTACAGATGACTAGTAATATCAATAACTACAAGAACAACGAATATTATATATATAAATATTTTTGTGTGTGTTTGTGTACTTACGAGTGTTTTCGTTACAGGACCTTCTTTGTTTTAATACATCTAAAGTTGCCCATTAAAATGATATGATTCATCTAATTTCATTTACAATATTTACCTGTCGAGTATAGCTCAGAGATTCTCTATATGAAGAGCCAGGCCCTCTGTGAATTTAAATAAAAGAAAGGAGCCTGCACTGCCTTCCTTGTGTGACGTCCTTCCTCTGAGAGCTGCTCGGGCTCTGCAGGGGCAGTGCCATGTGCAGGGCTGCAGAGGAAAAGAGTCCCATCCCAGCAGCACGGGCAGGGAGCACCAGCGCTTGGGGCATGCCGAGCTGCTCTCTTGCCACTGCCCCCCTCTGGTGCTGAGCCCTGCTGGTGGGGTCAGGCCCGGCTGCTCCTGTAGCTTGGTGCCAGTGCTGCTGTGGGGCTGTGCTGGGACTGCAGGCAGGGACAGGCAGTGGGCACGGCAGTGGCACAGCCGGCCTGCACTGCAGCACTTCCCTCCTAAGGGGGGATCTCCTCCAAGGTGGACTCACCACAGCTCAAGGGCTCAATCTGCTGTGAGCAGGCAGAGGAGAGCTCTGCAGCCCCAGGGCGCGCAGCAGCCCCAGCAAAGGAGTCTGGCGAGTGATTTGACTGCAAGGTCCCTCCTGCCCTAGCACCTCCCAGAACTGGCACGGCACTGGCTCCTGTGTGTCAGAGAGGCTGGGAGCCCAGGAGCTGTGCCATGGGCTGGAAGGATCACAACCAGATCACTTCTACGTCGGCAGATTCTGGGCCAAAGAGGGGGTGCTTTGTAGGTGTGGTATTACGAGGGCAGTGGTGCCTCAGAAGTTGCAAGTCCAGTAGGAAGCTAATGGCTGTTAAGTGGCCTGTGAGGTGACTTTTTTCTGAAGCAGCTGACAGGTCATCCCTTGACTCCTGGCTGGGATCTGTGCCTTTAGGCTCACATCTGCTGGTCTCCATGATAGGCCAGCAGAAGGCACCTGCTCTGCACACAGTTTGTGTGATCCTCTCTTCCTAAGTAGCTGGTAGACCCCATAGAGGAAGGGGTCTTGAATAGAGGTTGTCATGTCAGAGGTTTCAGCTTTTGCCTGAACTCATCCTTCAGGGCTGCTTTTGTGGTGGTGCAGAGCTGCTGGGCACATTGTGCAGGGTGCTCCTACAGCCTTTGTGTGCTTCTCCGTGCTGGCTTGGGAGCTGCTTCTTTCTCAGGAGCAGAGTAGCCAGCCGAGGTGAGACAGATACTCTGAGTTCATGAAAGCCATCAGAAAGCTGCCCCTAAGAAGATGACTGATATGGGGAAGTCAGGAGAAGGCTGGCCAGGAGAGATGTGAGATTTGGGGGAGGGAAGAGGAGCTTGGCCAGCAGAAGCTAATGATTTTGGAGAGGCAAGAATGGTCAGGTAATGTCGATCCTGCAGTAAAACTGACTTAAAGCAGACATGTGAGGCCCTTACCTTATTTTAACCTGTAACATTAATACTTAAATCTAAATGCCACTCCACACCCTGACAGGAATCCACTGCTCTAATTTTTGACCACAATATCCCCTGAAGCAAAGATAAGTCCATAACACCTTTCTCTTACCTTCACACACTTGCTCATCCTGATTCCAGCCTTTAACACAAGCATTAAAATGCTCTATTTAATCCAAGTCTTCTTGCAGATCTAAACAAAACGCTAAGCCAAAGAGCTTGCACATACCCTAACCACAGACCTGACACCCCAAGCACAACACCAAACCCTCCCACTCAATATTTGCTTAAGCTCTCACCCAGAAATGTTCGCCGCAGTCCCTAATGCCATATGTGAACAACTAACATCCAAACCCTGTCCTTCTGTGCATTAACCTCCTCTCCTTCAGACCCTCTCCTAACCCGTAATGTTAGGTTCTTGTTCCCTTGGAGCAGGGCAGGAACCATGAGGTTGCCGTGCAGTACCATTGCATTCACCGATGAATGTGAGGGGCCATGGATCTGATCAGCTTGTGGGCCAGAAAGAGGAGATGGGTGGGAATGCTCTGAGGAGCTCAGCTGTGCCTCAGGATCTCCTGCCCCAGCAGGAGGAATGTGACTGGGGCAGTGACTGGGAGGTCACTTCTGTCTCTGCAGCTGATAGGGCAGCAGCAGGAACGTGTCACGCAAAGGGACTGTGAGGTCCCTTGTGTCTGGAGGTGGCAGGTCAGCCTTGGCTTCTCCCTGGGATCTGCACTTTGGGGCTGAGTGGCCCTGCTAGGCCAGCAGAAGGCCCCTGCTTGGCATGCTGCCTGTGGGATCCCCTCTGCCTCCATCCCCAGGACGACCCAGACAGAAAGAAGGCCCGCAGAGGGATTGTCCTGTCCCTTCTGCTTGAGGCCAGGACTGGGCAGCAGGAGGAGGCACAAGGCTTGGCTGTGTCTAGCCAAGAAGCTGCAAGGCCAGCAGCAGGCCCATGCCTTGGGAGATGCTGCTGAGGTGACTTCTGTCTGCTTGGCTGACAGTCCGCAAGGAGCCTGATGGGTTGGGATGCCTACTTCAGGAGCGGTGGCCACCCTGATGGAGCTTTCTTTGGTAGTAGGAAAGATCAGGAGAGAAAAAAATTGCACCTTGGAAGGGTGGCACTGGACATGAGGAGGAAGAAATGTCTCTCAAATGGTCGTGCTGTGGTGCCAGAGGTCACCGAAAGGGAGTTTATGATCAGACCCAGGCTTTGTGTTTCAAGGAACAGCTCGTGAGGGTTGATGAGACATGGGTGAGAAGATGGAAATGCCAGGATGAGAGCAAGGTGGTGAACAGAGATGGGTGTCTGCAGACTTCAAGGAAATAGGGCAAAGTGTGGGACAGCATAGGAAAGCCTGCAGAGGAGAAGGCAGAGGGTGCTGTCAAGAAGGGAAGGCCCCAACAGCCCTGACCTTTTTGTCCCTTTGGCTAGAGCTTCTGAGGAGACGAGATATAGTCATTGCAATGGGGCCTCTTTGCTTCCTTGATACCCTGTGCAGGGGTGGGGAGGTGTCCTAATGAAGTTCTTCTCGTGGCATCACACTTCCCACCACATCATACAGACCCCAAGAAGAGCCCTGAGCCAGACGGGGGGGTGCAGGGTCTCCCTTCCAGTGGCTGGGGTCAGGCCTTGGCCCTTCTGCTTCACCAAAACCCCATAGACTTGTACTTGTTGAGTTTCATCAGATGGTCTCGAACCTGCTCTTCACTTACAGCAGGTGGGACTTTGCCCCCCAGCCTCCATCTGTGGGTTCCGGGAAATCAAAGACTTGGGAAGCCTGACTGGCAGGGAAGACTGAGGAGAAGACATTGCTGAGTCCCTCAGCCTTCTCCATGGCTGTCATTACCAGTTCACCCTTCTCATCCATCAGAGGGGGAACACTCTCCTTGGCCTTTCTTTTCTGAGCAATGTATCTGTAGAATCTCTTCCTGTTATTCTTTGCTTCACTTGATAAGCTCAGTTCCATCCGTGCCTTGGCTTTCACAGAATCACAGAATCGTCTAGGTTGGAAGACACCTCCAAGATCACCTAGGCCAACCTCTGACCTAACACTAACAAGTCCTACACTAAACCATATCACTGAGCTCAACATCTAAACGTCTCTTAAAGACCTCCAGGGATGGTGACTCAACCACCTCCCTGGGCAGTCCATTCCAATGCATAACAACCCTTTCAGTAAAGAAGTTCCTCCTAACATCCAACCTAAACCTCCCCTGGCGCAACTTTAGCCCATTCCCCCTCGTCCTGTCACCAGGCACATGGGAGAATAGATCAACCCCCACCTCGTTACAACCTCCTTTAAGGTACCTAGAGAGAGCGATAAGGTCACCCCTGAGCCTCCTCTTCTCCAGGCTGAACAGTCCCAGCTCCCTCAGCCACTCCTCATAAGACTTGTTCTCCAGACCCCTCACCAGCTTTGTCACCCTCTCTGGACTCTCTCGAGCACCTCCATGTCCTTCTTGTAGCAAGGGGCCCAAAACTGAACACAGTACTCGAGGTGCGGCCTCACCAGAGCCGAGTACAGGGGGACAATCACCTCCTTAGACCTGCTGGCCACGCTGTTTCTTATACAAGCCAGGATGCTGTTGGCCTTCTTGGCCACCTGAGCACACTGCTGGCTCATATTCAGCTGCCTATCAACCAGTACTCCCAGGTCTTTCTCTGCCAGGCAGCTTTCCAACCGCTCATCCCCCAGCCTGTAGCTCTGCTTGGGGTTGTTGCGCCCCAGGTGCAGGACCCGGCCTTGTTGAAATTCATACAGCTGGCCTCAGCCCATCGCTCCAGCCTATCCAGATCCTCCTGCAGAGCCTTCCTACCCTCGAGCAGATCGACACATGCACCTAACTTGGTGTCATCTGCAAACTTACTGAGGGTGCACTCGATCCCCTCATCCAGATCACCGATAAAGATATTAAAGAGGACTGGCCCAGTACTGAGCCCTGTGGACTCCACTAGTGACCGGCCTCCAACTGGATTTGACTCCATTCACCACAACTCTTTGGGCCCGGCTATCCAGCTAGTTTTTAACCCAACGAAGCGTACGCCAGTCCAAGCTACGAGCAGCCAGTTTCTTGAGGAGAATGTTGTGGGACACAGTGTCAAAAACCTTACTGAAGTTAAGGTAGACCACATCCACAGCCTTCCCCTCATCCACTAAGCGCGTCACTTGGTCATAGAAGGAGATCAGGTTCGTCAAGCAGGACCTGCCTTTCATAAACCCATGCTGACTGGGCCTGATCGCCTGGTTGCCCACAGCAACCAGGTGTTTCAGTGAGTTCCAGCTCGCCCATCTCTCAGCAGTCTGTCTAATGGTTTCCTTAGCAAGAAACTCATCATTTATCATTGAATTACTATGATATGGGTTAATATTAACACAATTATTTTAAAAGTCCTATTAATCAGTGTAAAATATATCATGTACATTCATCCTTTTGGGAAGGTAAACTTCACTGGAGGCAAAAAAATGAGGAACTTGAACTTTTTTTTTTTTTGAAAATTGCAGCATGATTTCCTGCTGTTTGTTTTTAAATAGGAAAAACCCTGCTTTTCCTACCTAAGCACGGCTCCAAAGGAATAACCCTAGACCAACATCTATAGGAAAATGATGCTCCAAAATGAAATGCAACAACATTCAACTTTTAAAAGGAGGAAAGCTTTCTATTAGATGCTCTTTGAAATCTTCCTCCTTAACTACACCATGAAAACTCAATCTCTTCTTTCACCAATCTCTTGTCAACCCTCACCACCTGTTCCTTGATGATCTCAAAGCCTGGGTCTGATCACAGACTCTCTTTCGGTGACCTCTGTCACCACAGCACGACCCTTTGAGGGACATTTCTTCCTCCTTGCGGCCAGTGCCAACCATCCAAGGTACACTTTGTGGCAGTTTTTTCTCTCCTGCTCTTTCCTACTACCAAAGAAAGCTCCATCAGGGTGGAAACCCCTCCTGAAGTAGGCATCCCAACCCATCAGGCTCCTTGCGGACTGTCAGCCAAGCAGACAGAAGTCACCTCAGCAGCATCTCCCAAGGCATGGGCCTGCTGCTGGCCTTGCAGCTTCTTGGCTAGACACAGCCAAGCCTTGTGCCTCCTGCTGTCCAGTCCTGGCCTCAAGCAGAAGGGACAGGACAAGCCCTCTGCGGGCCTTCTTTGTGTCTGGGTCCTCCTGGGGATGGAGGCAGAGGGGATCCCACAGGCAGCATGCCAAGCAGGGGCCTTCTGCTGGCCTAGCAGGGCCACTGGCAGATGGCAGCCCCAAAGTGCACATCCCAGGGAGAAGCCAAGGCTGACCTGCCACCTGCAGACACAAGGGACCTCACAGTCCCTTTGCGTGACACGTTCCTGCTGCTGCCCTATCAGCTGCAGAGACAGAAGTGACCTCCCAGTCACTGCCCCAGTCACATTCCTCCTGCTGGGGCAGGACATCCTGAGGCACAGCTGAGCTCCTCAGAGCATTCCCACCCATCTCCTCTTTCTGGCCCACAAGCTGATCAGATCCATGGCCCCTCACATTCATCGGTGAATGCAATGGTACTGCACGGCAACCTCATGGTTCCTGCCCTGCTCCAAGGGAACAAGAACCTAACATTACGGGTTAGGAGAGGGTCTGAAGGAGAGGAGGTTAATGCACAGAAGGACAGGGTTTGGATGTTAGTTGTTCACATATGGCATTAGGGACTGCGGCGAACATTTCTGGGTGAGAGCTTAAGCAAATATTGAGTGGGAGGGTTTGGTGTTGTGCTTGGGGTGTCAGGTCTGTGGTTAGGGTATGTGCAAGCTCTTTGGCTTAGCGTTTTGTTTAGATCTGCAAGAAGACTTGGATTAAATAGAGCATTTTAATGCTTGTGTTAAAGGCTGGAATCAGGATGAGCAAGTGTGTGAAGGTAAGAGAAAGGTGTTATGGACTTATCTTTGCTTCAGGGGATATTGTGGTCAAAAATTAGAGCAGTGGATTCCTGTCAGGGTGTGGAGTGGCATTTAGATTTAAGTATTAATGTTACAGGTTAAAATAAGGTAAGGGCCTCACATGTCTGCTTTAAGTCAGTTTTACTGCAGGATCGACATTACCTGACCATTCTTGCCTCTCCAAAATCATTAGCTTCTGCTGGCCAAGCTCCTCTTCCCTCCCCCAAATCTCACATCTCTCCTGGCCAGCCTTCTCCTGACTTCCCCATATCAGTCATCTTCTTAGGGGCAGCTTTCTGATGGCTTTCATGAACTCAGAGTATCTGTCTCACCTCGGCTGGCTACTCTGCTCCTGAGAAAGAAGCAGCTCCCAAGCCAGCACGGAGAAGGACACAAAGGCTGTAGGAGCACCCTGCACAATGTGCCCAGCAGCTCTGCACCTCCACAAAAGCAGCCCTGAAGGATGAGTTCAGGCAAAAGCTGAAACCTCTGACATGACAACCTCTATTCAAGACCCCTTCCTCTATGGGGTCTACCAGCTACTTAGGAAGAGAGGATCACACAAACTGTGTGCAGAGCAGGTGCCTTCTGCTGGCCTATCATGGAGACCAGCAGATGTGAGCCTAAAGGCACAGATCCCAGCCAGGAGTCAAGGGATGACCTGTCAGCTGCTTCAGAAAAAAGTCACCTCACAGGCCACTTAACAGCCATTAGCTTCCTACTGGACTTGCAACTTCTGAGGCACCACTGCCCTCGTAATACCACACCTACAAAACACCCCCTTTTTGGCCCAGAATCTGCCCAGGTAGAAGTGATCTGGTTGTGATCCTTCCAGCCCATGGCACAGCTCCTGGGCTCCCAGCCTCTCTGACACACAGGAGCCAGTGCCGTGCCAGTTCTGGGAGGTGCTAGGGCAGGAGGGACCTTGCAGTCAAATCACTCGCCAGACTCCTTTGCTGGGGCTGCTGCGCGCCCTGGGGCTGCAGAGCTCTCCTCTGCCTGCTCACAGCAGATTGAGCCCTTGAGCTGTGGTGAGTCCACCTTGGAGGAGATCCCCCCTTAGGAGGGAAGTGCTGCAGCGCAGGCCGGCTGTGCCACTGCCGTGCCCACTGCCTGTCCCTGCCTGCAGTCCCAGCACAGCCCCACAGCAGCACTGGCACCAAGCTACAGGAGCAGCCGGGCCTGAGCCCACCAGCAGGGCTCAGCACCAGAGGGGGGCAGTGGCAAGAGAGCAGCTCGGCATGCCCCAAGCGCTGGTGCTCCCTGCCCGTGCTGCTGGGATGGGACTCTTTTCCTCTGCAGCCCTGCACATGGCACTGCCCCTGCAGAGCCAGAGCAGCTCTCAGAGGAAGGAAGTCACACAAGGAAGGCAATGCAGGCTCCTTTCTTTTGTTTAAATTGACAGAGGGCTTGGCTACTCGTGTACAGAGTCTCTGAGCTATACTCGACAGGTACATACTGTAAAAGAAATGAGATGAATCATATCATTTTAATGGGCAACTTTAGAAATATTAAAACAAAGAAAGTCCTGTAATGAAAACACTCATAAATAAACAAACACACACAAATATAATTATATATATATAATATTAGTTCTTGTAGTCATTGACATTATTAGTCAACTGCAGAGCTAGAATGGAAATTTATTGCTTCCGAAAAAAATCTAGTCATTAATTTCCACAGTGCATTCTTGAGCTCCTTGTTCCTCATGCTGTAGATGAGGGGGTTCAGTGTTGGAGGCACCACCGAGTACAGAACTGCCACCACCAGGTCCACGGATTGGGAGGTGATGGAGGGAGGCTTCAGGTAGCCAAACAAGCCAGTGCTAACAGTCATAGAGACCACAGCCAGGTGAGGGAGGCATGTGGAAAAGACTTTGTGCCGGCCCTGCTCAGAGGGCATCCTCAGCACTGCCCTGAAACTCAGCACATAGGAGAGCACAATGAAAACAAAACAACCAAAGACTAAAGAAACACTAAACACAAGTGCCCCAACTTCCCTGAGGTAGGCATCTGAGCAGGAGAGCTTGAGGATCTGGGGGATTTCACAGAAGAACTGGTCCACAGCATTGCCTTGGCAGAGGGGCAGGGAAAAGGTAGTGGCCGTGTGCAGGACAGCATTGAGAAAGCCACTGCCCCAGGCAGCTGCTGCCATCTGGGCACAAGCTCTGCTGCCCACGAGGCTCCCGTAGTGCAGGGGCTTGCAGATGGCAACGTAGCGGTCGTAGGACATGATGGTGAGAAGGGAATACTCTGCTCCAAGCAAGAAGACAGAAAAGAAGACCTGTGCAGCACACCCTTGATAGGAGATGGCCCTGGTGTCCCAGAGGGCATTGGCCATGGCTTTGGGGAGAGTGGTGGAGATGCAGCCCAGGTCAAGGAGGGCGAGGTTGAGGAGGAAGAAGTACATGGGGGTGTGGAGGCGGTGGTCGCAGGCTACGGCGGTGAGGATGAGGCCGTTGCCCAGGAGGGCAGCCAGGTAGATGCCCAGGAAGAGCCCGAAGTGCAGGAGCTGCAGCTCCCGCGTGTCTGCGAATGCCAGCAGGAGGAACTCGCTCACAGAGCTGCTGTTGGACATTTCCTGCTTCTGGGCATGGGGTCCTGCCAAAGGAACTGCAATACAGCAATAACATACGAGAGTTATCTGAGAAAAACCATTCCCATTTCTTAATTAGGCCCCTCAAAGCACTTGCCCAGTTGCACACAGACAGTTGGCAGAGCCCTTTCCCACATTGGATTCAGCTGCTTTGTGCTGGCATCTCTGACTGCAGGACAATTGCACTAAGGAGGTTCTCCTGAGAAGAGCTTGAACGCTGCTTAGAGCAGAGGAATCCAGGCTCCAAGTGCCCATCTCCAGACCCCTCACCCTGTGCCCGTACTCCCCTTCCCCCAAGCACCCCGAGGGCTCACTCCATGGGCACGTGAAACCCCCATCCCCAGGCAGCCTGGGAACAAGAGCAGCAGCAGCACGGCCAGGTGGAGAAGCCAGGAGGAATGGCAGCGTGCTGCTGCCAGGGGAGGCAAGGCCAGGGAGGGACAGACGGACACTCAGCACACCCTCCTGTGCTGCAGCTCTGCCTGCAGAGGAGGCAGCTCCTGCTGGGGACAGGGGGGGCTTGAGGGCAGAGGCTGTGCTGGTGGCAGAGGAGAGCAGGGGGTGTCCCAGGGAAGGCGCCTGCCCTGCAGGAGCTGGCAGGGAGGTGCCTGAGCCCTCCCTCGCACAGCATTTCTGGCAGCAGCTCCCTCTCACCGCCTGCCCATGTCCCTGCTGCCTGCCTGTGCTTCTACTGGGAGCTCCTTCTATGTCCCCACATCTCCCCCCTGTCCATGCTCATAGGTTCCATCCCACAAGCTGTGTGCTCAGATTCACTCAGATTCCCCTCCACTGCAGGAATCTGAAAGCACAGAATCCAAAAAAGCTTCTCCCTTCAGATAAACCAAACCTCAGTATTCCTGAAATGCCCCCTTCTAAATGCCATTCTCTACAGCATCTTCTACTCCTCGCTGAAGAAACAGAGAGACCAACCCTGACAGCTGCTATCAGCCATCGGATGTGCCAGCTGTAGAAGACCCCTCTGGCAACCCCACCTGCATGGCCCTGCTGCCAGAGACTCACGGTGCCAACAGCCTGCAGATCTGTCCTGCCACACGCTGCCCTCTGTTGCTGCGCTCCTCACTGCCTCCAAGCCCTCTCTCCTTCTCTCCTCTCCCCGTGCCAGCTGCGGTCAGAGCCCCCAGCCCTGCTGCGCTGTGCACAGGAGCTGCTCCTGGGCACAGCTGTCTCCCTGCACCAGGGCCCTCTTGCCACGAGCTCTCTCTGTCCCACGAGCCCGGCCCAGCTCAGCACCAGGCGCCCAGCCCAAGGCATTGGAATCCCCCCTCGGGGGGCTTTGGGGAGGACCCCACGAACCTCAGGCACTGAGAGACAATTGAAGACATCTCTCAACAAGTCCAAGTCAGAGGCAAGTTTCCTGCAGTGTCCCCCTGAGGGCCAGCACTGACACAGCCTCCCTTGGAGCTCGTTAGAGCAGAGCATTGGAGGCAGTGAGGGCAAGGAGACAAAGGCAGTGTGAAGGTGACCCTGATGTCACTTTTCCAAACTGGATGTGTTTCACCAAGCACAAGGACCAGGCCTTGACCCCTGGCACCAAGGAAGGGAGATCTGTTCCTGTCAGACACTGCTCAGGGCTCTTCGTGGGGCAGGAGGAGATGGGGATGTGCATGGGCAAGTGCAGGAGAATGGTTCGAGCCCTGCCTGGTTCATGGGTGGGGGCGAGGAGGCAATGAGGCCCTGGTGCTTTACCGATAAGCTGTCTCCTCGTAGGCCTCAGTGGCAGAGACAACAGCCAGAGCCATGGACACAAAGCCCTGGGTCCTGTTGGGACTCTCAGCCTTGTCACAGCCCTTGCTGCTCTCCACACAAGCCTGTCCTAGGGACTCCCAGACCTTCACCTCTTTTCCTGCTGGCTCTAGACCCTTGTCTGTGTGGTGTCACACCGGATCTGAGCTGAGTCTGATAACTCAGATCTTCTTGGTGGCCGTGCTCCTTGTAAGGCAGCTCTGTAGGAAGCTGGCCTGGTTCCTGGGGAGCAGCACCATTGTTCGTATGGCATCCCTCGTGGTGCCCAGGCCCTCCTCCTCCTGGGCACTGCTCACTCAGCAGGATCCCAGACTGCCCTGGTGTGAGGCGTTCCTCTTCCTCTGCTGCAGGACTGGGCTCTCCTTCTTTTAAATGTCAAGATGTTTTTGTAGGCAAAATCCTGCAGTTTCTCAAGTTTCCCCTGGACAAATGCTCCATTCTGTCAGCTGTTAACATATGCAGGCAGACAGTTCAACCTTTGTGTGATTGTGCTTTCTCTGATAAGCAGCATCAGGAGCTGCAGGAATGTTTGGATAAAACAGCACAGAGTTGGTTTGGATAAACAGCACAGAGTCATAGAAGGGTACGGGATGGAAGGCTGCCAGGTTCCACCTACTCTGTGTTTCCTTCTCAAGCATGCTGTCAGTTTGTCTGCAGCTGTGTCCTGAATGTTATGGGGCTGTGCAGGTCAAAATTAGAAGTGCCAAAGCCCTGCTAGACCTCAGTCCGTATATCACTGTCAAAGAAAATAAGAAACTCTTTATAGAGATAATTTTTAAAAAAGGGGGTTAAGGAGAATCATCATCCGTTATTGGATGGGGGAGGAAACCTGGTGACAAGAGATGAGGTAAAGGCTGAGGCACTTAATCTCTTCTTTGCCTCAGGCTCTAGGAGCTAGACCAGTTGTTCCCCTGGATATTTCTACCTCCTCATGGCCAGTGCCAACCTTCCAAGGTGCACTTTGTGGCACTTTTTCTTTCCTGCTCTTTCCTACTACCAAAGAAAGCTCCATCAGGGTGGAAACCACTCCTGAAGCAGGCATCCCAACCCATCAGGCTCCTTGCGGCCTGTCAGCCCACCAGACAGAAGTCACCTCACCTGCATCTCCCAAGGCCTGGGCCTGCTGCTGGCCTTGCAGCTTCTTGGCTAGACACAGCCAAGCCTTGTGCCTCCTGCTGTCCAGTCCTGGCCTCAAGCAGAAGGGACAGGACAACCCCTCTGCAGGCCTTCTTTCTGTCTGGGTCCTCCTGGGGATGGAGGCAGAGGGGATCCCACAGGCAGCATGCCAAGCAGGGGCCTTCTGCTGGCCTAGCAGGGCCACTGGCAGATGTCAGCCCCAAAGTGCACATCCCAGGGAGAAGCCAAGGCTGACCTGCCACCTGCAGACACAAGGGACCTCACAGTCCCTTTGCGTGACACGTTCCTGCTGCTGCCCTATCAGCTGCAGAGACAGAATTGACCTCCCAGTCACTGCCCCAGTCACATTCCTCCTGCTGGGGCAGGACATCCTGAGACAGAGCTCACCTAGGGGAATCGTAGCTGATCTACAGAGCCCCCTTGGTACCTGGTTTTCACTTTCTGGTTTAGAGATTAAATTAAGTTTTAGTGGGAGTGTTTGGTGTTCTGCTTGTAGTGTCAGGTCTCCGGTTAAGGTATGGAGAAGCTCTGTGGTTTAGGGTTTTTTAGGTCTACCAAGAAGTCCAGGGTTAAATAGAGCATTTTAATGCTAGTGTAAAGGAAAGGGATGAAGAGCGAAAATGGATTCCTTTCAGAGTGTTGTAGTAGCATTTAGGTTTAGGGATTAAAATTCCTGGTTCAAGTAAGGTAAGGGCCATACATGACTGTTTTAAGTCAGTGTTACCGCAGCATCAACATTACATGAACCCTCTTACCTCTATGAAATCATAAGTTTCTGCTGGCCAAGCTCTTCTTCCCACCCCAAAATCTCACATCTCTCTTGTCCAGGCTGATCCTGACCTCCCCATATCTTATTGGGATCAGCTTTCTGATGACATTCTTGATCCCAGAGTATCTGTCTCACCTCTGTTGGCTACTCTAGTCTTGAGAAGGAAGTGGCATTGTTGTCAGGAGGGAAAGGGCACAAAGGTCTCTAGGAGCATCCTGCACAATGTGCCCATCAGCTCTGCACCTGCACAAAACTGTGTTTCCTACCTACAAGTTTTGTTTTCAGAATGGCTTCTATGGTCCAGGGTTCCTTTTTCCATGTCCTCACACATGGTTTTGTTTCGGATGTGCAGGGATGGGATAAGGAAAGCCAAGGCACTGATGGAACTGAGCTTCAGAAGGGATGTAAAGAATAACAGGAAGAGGTTCTACAGATACATTGCTCAGAAAAGAAAGGGCAAGGAGAGTGTACCCCCTCTGATGGATGAGAAGGGTGAACTGGTAATGACAGACATGGAGAAGGCTGAGGGACTCAGCAACGTCTTCTCCTCAGTCTTCACCGCCACTCAGGCTTCCCAAGTCTTTGATTTCCCTGAACCCAGAGATGGACGCTGGGGGGCAAAGTCCCACCTGCTGTAAATGAAGAGCAGGTTCGAAACCACCTGATGAAACTTAACGAGTACAAGTCTATGGGGCATGATAACTTGCACCCCAGGTCCTGAAGGAACTGGCCGATGTAGTTGCCAAGCCTCTCTCCATCATATTTGAAGAGTTCTGGCAGTCGGGTGAAGTCCCTAGTGACTGGGAAAAGGGAAACATCACTCCCCTTTTGATTAAGGGTAGAAAGAAAGACCCAAGGAACTACAGAACGGTGAACCTCACCTCTGTGTCTGGCAAGACCATGGAAAAGATCCTCCCGGAATCAATGTCAAGGCACATGCAAGAGAAAGATGTGATCCGAGACAGCCAGCATGGCTTCACCAAAGGGTAAATCGTGCTGGCCTAATCTGGTGGCTTTCTACAATGGAGTGACCACATCAGACGACAAGGGAAGACCGACCGATGTCATCTACTTTGACTTCAGATGATCCAGATGATCTTTAAGGTCCCTTCCAGCATGGGCCATTCTGTGATTCGATGGTCTCACAAACTATATCTCAAGCATGACTCCCATCCCATCAGCCTTCCTGTGGTCTCTCACCTGACCAGAACAGAAGGTGCCTCACCATCATCTTCAGTGCCATGTGCATGCCTCTGCCCTTTACGGTCCCTGTCTGGGCCACATTCCTGCTGCTGGTCCGTCAGCTCCAGAGAGAGAAGTGACCTCCCAGCCTCCTTCCCAGCCACGTGCTTCCTGCAGGCCTAGCAGATCCTGAGGCACACCTGATCCCATCACAGCATTCCCAGCCAGCTCCTCCTTGTGGCCTCTGCTCTGATCACATACCTGTCACTTCACATGCCTCTTCCAATGCCATGTGACTTCTGCAGGACCTCACAGCCCCTGCCCTGCCACAAGGGGACAAAGAGCTGAAGTTAGGGGTAGGAGTGGGGTTGAATGTGAGATGTGCTGTGTGCATGGTGGAGGGCTTTGGGGGTTAGGTGTTCAGGACAAAGATTAGGGATTAGAGGTCACCTTCCGGGGTTAAGGGAATGGCAAGGGCTTTAAGGGAGGGATTGGTGTCCTGCTCAAGGATCCTGCTCAAGGTTTGGGATAAGGGCAAGCTTTGAGTCTTATAGTTTAGTTCTTGGTTGAGGGCTAGGGTTAAGGCTGGGATTAAGCTGGCTAGACTTAATCATCCTTCTGCTTGCTCTTCTAGTAGAAAATGGGTTTAATATCTGCCTTTTCCAAGTCTCGGGGAACGTCTTTGATCAATCTGTCCTTTCCAAGGTCTTTGAGATAGGTCTGATGACGATGTCTGCAGCTCCACCAACACCTCTCTCACCCTTCCAAAACCACCTCTAAGCAACGTGAGGACTGACCAGGAGGATGATGAAGGTTTGGGAAAGGGCTTGGTTAAAATCTCTGAGGAGGGCTGTTCTGCGCTTCACACAGTGATGATGGTGTCGTAGAAAACAGTGATACTCATGAGTACAGAAGAGCAGGTGGATAAGGCCTTGGGCCTGGCAACACAGGATACACACACTTGAAAACTGCATGGGAGAGAAGAGGAAGATTGGAACCAAAATACAGATTGTGAAAGCAAAGACCATGAGTATCACCATGGCACTGCAGGAGAGCTGTAGCAATGCGACAAAATCATAGAAGGGATCCACGACACTGGGGCCAAAGCACTGTAGCTGGGAGGAGGAGAAATAATTACTGTACATGAGAGAAATTCCCCTGGTTCAGGTACAGCTGCCTTCTGGAGTCAGACTTTCCACTTCACAAGCCTTGCAGAGAACAGGGATGGCGTACAGCCCAGGGCTGACCGTAGGACATGGCCCCCAGCAGGAAGCACTCCAGTCATGCAGAAGGTGCAGCTGACAGTGATCCCACCTCTGTGAGCAAAGGGGGTGCTGTCCCCAGCCAGGAAGCTGGCCAGCATCTGGTGCAGGGTGGTGGAGTTCTACAAGGGTGCAAGGAGGAAAAGTCCCCAAGGAAGAAGGCCAGGGGCATCTGCAGGTGCTTGCTTGTAGCCACCAGCACAATGATGAGGGGGTTCCACATCCCAGTCACCGTGCTGGTCATGAGAAAGAGGAAGGAGAGATTTGTGTATGGGTAGGAGACCTGCCATATTCACAGTAGTTGAAACTCAACCAATGCTATCTTATTGTCCCGTTCCACTTATGGAAACCCTTTTAGAGCATTCTGGTCCCTCCTCTCTTGTTAGGACACCAAGGAGCAAGATGTTTCTTTCTCAGTTCCTAAAAGAACTGGTGAAGGGTGTTCAGAGGGATAAAATGATCCCTGGCTGTCATGGCTGAGGTGTCCTGCACTGAAGTGGGAAGGGAATAGGTGTTAAGGGAGGGAATCATTTCTTCTCATGTTTGACAACCACACTTTAATAGCACAAATCACACTTCTAAAACCAGTCTCTCCCCTGTTCAGAGAGGAGCAGTCGGAGATGCCTTCAGTCTGCTTCAAACACCACAGCCCAGCAGAGACCCTGCTGCCTTCGGGAGCTGTCAGCCCTGAGGCCTTGGGGACACCTCGAGGGAGCCCAATGGCACAGAGCAAGCGATGCCATGGTCGGGTGCTGTGCTGCTGAGCTGGGCCAGGCTCCTGGGCCCTAGGGGAGCTCGTGGCAAGAGGGCAGTGCTGCAGAGAGAGAGCTCTGCCCAGGAGCAGCTCCTGTGCACAGCGCAGCAGGGCTGGGGGCTCTGACCGCAGCTGGCACGGGGACAGGAGAGAAGGAGAGAGGGCTTGGAGGCAGTGAGGAGCGCAGCAACAGAGGGCAGCGTGTGGCAGGACAGATCTGCAGGCTCTTGGCACCGTGAGGCTCTGGCAGCAGAACATGTAAATGGGATTTCCAAAGAGTTTTTCTGAAGCCAACACAGCTCATAGCAGATAGCATCTGACAGGATAGACCGCTCTGTTTCTCCAATATGAGGTAGATGCTGCCTTTCCTCCTGGCTTCTCCACCTGGCCGTGCTGCTGCTGCTCTTGTTCCCAGGCTGCCTGGGGATGGGGGTTTCACATGCCCATGGGGTGAGCCCTCGGGGTGCTTAGGGGAAGGGGAGTACGTGTGCAGGGTGAGGGGTCTGGAGATGGGCACTTTGAGCCCTGATTCAGCAGTGTCCTGGTTCTTTTCAGGTGAACATGTAGTTATCCTGCAGCTCATAGACATGCCAGCAGAAGAGACCAGCCTTTTTTGACAGACTGTCTGTCCCCTCGGAAGGGCAGTCTGCACTAAAGTGACAGTCCCTTGTATCTGAGGATCGATAACGTTTCACTTAGAGTGCAGAAGGAATGAAAATATAAAAAGAAACTGAAATTCTCATAGCCCTGCTATGCAGTTGGGTGAATTTGGAAGAGCAATGTGGATAATCACTTGATATCAGGAGTGAATTTAATCAGGGATTACCACATGTTCCCCTTTCCTTATTGTTATAGGTGAGGACTGATTACTACATTGACCACAGCAAAGTCCCCTTATTCCAGGGACACCCTCAGTCAGTGTCAGTTAAAACTCGTGAAAGGGACCTGACCGATGTCTGCTTGAGAGGACAAAACAGAATTAGTTATTATCAGGTAATTCTGTACTATCTTACTGCGCTTTTGCTCCTTGGGCAGGACCCCATGCCCAGAGCCAGCAAATGGCCAACAGCAGCTCTGTGAGCGAGTTCCTCCTGCTGGCATTCGCAGACATGCGGGAGCTGCAGCTCCTGCACTTCGGGCTCTTCCTGGGCATCTACCTGGCTGCCCTCCTGGGCAATGGCCTCATCCTCACCGCCGTAGCCTGCGGCCACCGCCTCCACACCCCCATGGACTTCTTCCTCCTCAACCTCGCCCTCCTCGACCTGGGCTGCATCTCCACCACTCTGCCCAAAGCCATGGCCAATGCCCTCTGGGACTCCAGGGCCGTCTCCTATCAAGGGTGTGCTGCACAGGTCTTCTTTGCTGTCTTCTTGGTTGGAGCAGAGTATTCCCTTCTCACCGTCATGGCCTACGACCGCTACGTGGCCATCTGCAAGCCCCTGCACTACGGGAGCCTCGTGGGCAGCAGAGCTTGTGCCCAGATGGCAGCAGCTGCCTGGGGCAGTGGCTTTCTCCATGCTGTCCTGCACACGGCCACTACATTTTCCCTGCCCCGCTGCCAAGGCAATGCTGTCGACCAGTTCTTCTGTGAAATCCCCCAGATCCTCAAGCTCTCCTGCTCAGACGCCTACCTCAGGGAAGTTGGGGCACTTGTGTTTAGTGTTTCTTTAGTCTTTGGTTGTTTTGTCTTCATTGTGGTGTCCTATGTGCAGATCTTCAGGGCGGTGCTGAGGATGCCCTCTGAGCAGGGCCGGAACAAAACCTTTTCCACGTGCCTCCCTCACCTGGCCGTGGTCTCCATCTTTATCAGCACTATCATGTTTGCCCACCTGAAGCCCCCCTCCATTTCTTCCCCATCCCTGGACCTCGTGATGGCAGTTTTATATGTGGTGGTACCTCCAGCAGTGAACCCCCTCATCTACAGCATGAGGAACCAGGACCTGAAAGCCACACTGAAGAAACTGATTCTAGTGGTAATATTTACTTAGCAATGATTTCGCTATCTCACTTTTCTAGTTTTATTCAAGTTAATCTGAGACAATTTTTGACCTTTATGTGTAGTATTGTTTGTAATTCTGTTTGCAGTTAAACGTTTGCTTTCATTCCTCTTTTCCAGATGACCAACCCTCTCTTTCACCGAGAGGTATTCTGTAAACGTGTTTATTCCTAAATGACACCTGGCCTCCATTGTGGCATCTCGGTACTAAAAGTGAAGTTGCTCAGTGCTCAGGGCTCTTCTTCCCAAACTAGAGTGCAGAAGGCGCTCAGGGAATGCCAGGCTCAAGGCCTCACTCTTGTGCTTGGGTGCCACCTGGACACAGGGGCACGAGGGCACGGGGTGCTGGGTGAGGGAGCCAGGGCTGGACTTAGTCATCACTGGTGGATTCCCAGTGCCCCTGGAGGCCCTGACTGGTCAAGAAGCAGCTTCCTGGGATTGTAACGTGACAGGGCTGGCGGCATCAAGGAGGTATCGGGAGCCACCAGGATATCCTAAGGGTTCTCCTGGGATGCCGTGTGCCTTGTGTTGGGTGGGCAGTGAGTGGGTCTTCACAGTAAAGCCAAGCCAAAGGATGCACGGGCTGATGGGAGCTCTGCAATGCCAGGACACACAGCGAGGCCACAGCACAAAGGTCTCAGAGGCCTTCAGTGAACAGTAGGAAAGGGCCAAGTCTGGGTGACCAGGCAAGGTCCGGGAGGTGGGGAGAGGTGGGCAGGGGCTGGGCTGGGCTGGGCAGTGCCCGGCAGAGGGCAGCAGCAGCGTCAGGGAGCGGTGGCAGCATGCAGGGGAGGGCTCCCAGCAGGGCTTGGTGCTGCAGAGCCAGGGCTGGGGAAGGGAGCCCAGAGCTGCAGGGGCAGGGGACACGAGGCCGCTCGGGGCCCTTGCTGGCCTGGGCAGAGCAGAAAGGGGGCCCAGGGCATTCGTCCCCTCACCGCAGCCTGCCACAACCTGCACGGCGCTCACTCAGCGTCCAGGGCCAGGCTCTGCCCCATGGTGCGCAGGGAGAGGGCAAAGCCTCTCTGAAAAAAGAGGCTGAAAGTGAAAAAGTTCCCTCTGCTGCCCTGTGCTGTGACAGGGCCAGGGTGGGACAAGTTACCTTTATTTGATGTAGTTCTTGTGTAATTTGCATTGGTGATGGCACAAAAAGACAGCTCCTTCACCAGTGATGTACATCCTTCTTCATGTTAGGACACAACTCAACGTCCTTCACTCTGCTTTGTCTCACGGATGAACTGGATTAGGTCTCCTTGATTACTCTGAGGCACAGTGCAGCGCTTTTTGCCTTCTGACACTCCAGCACAATTTGTGTGACTTTCCCTTACTCTGCGCATTGACCTGACGGGTCATTTCACATTTTTTCACTTTCATATCCCTAGTTGGAAGGGGATGATTCCCCAAAGTGGGGCAAGCTGATGGATTCTTTCTCAGCCCTTTGAAGTGTCCTGCTCTTCAGTCTTTCAGCCTGAGTTTTCCACAGATGACCTAGGATGGTAAATGGATGTTTAGGTGCCTACTAGGAAGGAGGGAGAGTGTCTTGGGATCCCAATGGCCATTTCACATTTAGGGCTATCCCAAGAAACCGCTGAAGAAGGAATTTGCCTTGAAGGGGTTTCCTGTGCTGGGCTGGGCTGCAGTTTCAAGGAGAAAGAGCACTGCGGGCAGTGGAGGTCCCTGGGAAACATCACCTGTCCCCACCTTATCCACCAATGGACTCTGGTCTCCTGCAGGTCCTTTCACAGAGCTTCCATTCCAGGGAATTACTGTGATTAAATGTGATTTCAAGGAAATATTTCAAAAGTGAGTAAACTACTTTGAAGACCTTGGCACTGGTTGCTTATGGTCAGACAGCAAAGCTCTGCCTCAGTACCCAGTATTTTCTTCAGTACCTAAGCCATAAAGCAACTACTCATTACCTCAAATGATTCAATCCCTTCCATAAAATGTCACACAGTGTAGTTTCTCTCATGAAGAAATAGGCATTTTCAGGATGTATTTTCATCACAGAAAAAGAAATACTGGTGTTCACCTGTACTTGCATTGTCATCGCTTTGTCTATCATGGTGTGCTCCCTCATCTTCCAGGTACATCCACCTGTCTTGATTAAATAGTCCATGTTGAATGTCCCCTTTCCAGCTGCCTGTCTGGACCTATGCACTTCCCATGGTTCTCCTGGCTTGCCCTCCCCTTCCTCCTGGATCACTCAGACCGCCCTCACCAACCCAGGTGCTGCTTTGATCTTCAGGGAGTTGAAGCTTGCCCATCCATCTGCAGTCTGTCTAACTGTGTCCTTAGAAAGCTCATCATCATTTATCATGGAATTAATATCATATGGATTAACTGTAATCCTAACACTTATAATTTCTGGTCTATCACTATAAAAGACTTCCGGTCCAGTCATCCTTTTGGGAACATAAACCCCACAGGAGGCACACAGGATGAGGAGCTTGCTTTGCTTTTGGAAGATTGCTGCATGTTTTCCTGTTGTTTGGTTTGAAATCAGGAGAAACTCTTCTGCTCCTGTGTGCATCCAGGTCTCTAAGGGAAGCAGGATGGAGCTGGTGCAAAGGAGCTGTAACATCCAGCTGCAGACTTCTGTGCCGAAGTCTGTGGAAGGAAAAGTGATGCAAGCGCCAAAGAGAGAGATGTCACGGCTGGGGTGGTGAGGAGCAAGGTTCTCCATGCAGTGTCAGACCTCAAGAGTCTGCTTTTCCTCCCTGTGCAGGTCTCCAAAGGATCAATATCAGTTGGAGAATAATGCTCCAAACTGAAATTCAACTAAACGCATCCTTTAAGATGAGAAAAAGATTTTTTTCAGGTGCTTCTCAAAATCTTCCTCCTTAACTACACCATGAAAGATCTCCAATTAGCTCTACAAGTCTTGAAGACGTGAAGAAAACTGTGGGAGAGATATGGCTCCTTAGGACTTTCTCTGTTTTAATGAGTTCCATGGTGTATTTTGGTGCTCAGTCTATGAATCTCAGGTACTGAGATTCAGTCTATGAATCTCAGGTACTGAGAGGAGAATGATGTAACCGCTTGAGAAAGTAAAGTCAGAAGGAAAAGCTGAAGTGACTTGGAGTATTAATGGGCCCCACTGAGGGCTGTTCCTAACAAAGCCTCCCCAGGGACTTGTTAGGGCACATAATTGGAGGCCATGATTGCAGACAGGCAAAGCGCTGTGCTGGGAAAAGTCTTGGTTGGTTTTGGTGAAGCAGAAGGGCCAAGGCCTGACCCCAGCCCCTGGGAGGGGAGATCCTGCACCCCCACGTCTGGCTCAGGGCTCTTCTTGGGGTCTGTATGATGTGGTGGGCAGTGTGATGCCACGACAAGAACTTCATTAGGACACCTCCCCACCCCTGCACAGGGTATCAAGGAAGCAGTGAGGCCCCATTGCAATGACTATATCTCGTCTCCTCTGAGGCTCTAGGCAAAGGGACAAAAAGGTCAGGGCTGTTGGGGCCTTCCCTTCTTGCCAGCACCCTCTGCCTTCTCCTCTGCAGGCTTTCCTATGCTGTCCCACGCTTTGCCCTATTTCCTTGAAGTCTGCAGACACCCATCTCTGTCCACCACCTTGCTCTCATCCAGGACTTTCCATCATCTCACCCATGTCTCTTCAACCCTCACCAGCTGTTCCTTGAAACACAAAGTTAGATCATAGATACTCACCAGCATCTTCCAAGGCCTGGGCCTGCTGCTGGCCTTGCAGCTTCTTGGCTAGACACAGCCAAGCCTTGGGCCTCCTGCTGTCCAGTCATGGACTCAAGCAGAAGGGACAGGACAACCCCTCTGCGGGCCTTCTTTCTGTCTGGGTCGTCCTGGGGATGGAGGCAGAGGGGATCCCACAGGCAGCATGCCAAGCAGGGGCCTTCTGCTGGCCTAGCAGGGCCACTGGCAGATGTCAGCTCCAAAGTGCACATCCCAGGGAGAAGCCAGGGCTGACCTGCTACCTCCAGACACAAGGGACCTCACAGTCCCTTTGCGTGACACGTTCCTGCTGCTGCCCTATCAGCTGCAGAGACAGAAGTGACCTCCCAGTCACTGCCCCAGTCACATTCGTCCTGATGGGGCAGGAGATCCTGAGGCAGAGCTGAGCTCATCAGAGCATTCCCACCCATCTCCTCCTTGTGGCCCACAAGCTGATCAGATCCATGGCCCCTCACATCCATCTCTAAATGCCATGTGACTGCACGGCAACCTCACGGTTCCTGCATTACCCCAAGGGAAAAAGAACCTAACGTTAAGGGTTAGGAGAGGGGTTGAAGGTGAGGAGGTTAATGCACAGGAGGACGGGGTTTGGATGTTAGTTGTTCATGTATGGCATTAGGGACTGCGGTGAACATTTCTGGGTGAGAGCTTAAGCAAATATTGAGTGGGAGGGTTTGGTGTTGTGCTTGGGGTGTCAGGTCTGTGGTTAGGGTATGTGCAAGCTCTTTGCTTTAGCCTTTTGTTTAGGTCTGCAAGAACACTGGGTTTAAATACAGCATTTTAATGCTTGTGTTAAAGGCAGGGATCAGGGTGAGCAAGTGTGTGAAGGTAAGGGAAAGGTCTTATGGACTTATCTTTGCTTTAGGGGATATTGTGGTCAAAAATTAGAGCAGTGGATTCCTGTCAGGGTGTGGAGTGGCATTTAGATTTAGGTATTAATGTTACAGGTTAAAATAAGGTAAGGGCCTCACATGTCTGCTTTAAGTCAGTTTTACTGCAGGATCAACATTACCTGAGCATTCTTACCTCTCCAAAATCATTAGCTTCTGCTGGCCAAGCTCCTCTTCCCTCCCCCAGATCAAACATCTCTCCTGGCCAGGCTTCTCCTGACTTCCCCATATCAGTCATCTTCTTCGGGGCAGCTTTCTGATGGCTTTCATGAACTCAGAGTATCTGTCTCACCTCGTTTGGCTTCTCTGCTCCTGGGAAAGAAGTAGCTCCTAAGCCAGCACGGAGAAGGACACAAAGGCTGTAGAAGCATCATTCACAATGTGCTCAGCAGCTCTGCAACACCACAAAAGTGTGCTTCCTACCTTCAGTTTTGGTCCCAGTATGTTCCTATGGACACAGGGTAAGTTTTTTCAGGCCCTCCTGCAGGCTTTATGTTCACCCAGGCATCTGGAATTCAGTGGCGCCCTCTGTGTAGAAAACTGAAAGCAGCCCTGAAGGATGAGTTCTGGGAAAAGCTGAAACCTCTGACATGACAACCCCTGTTCAAGACCTCATCCTCTATGAGGGCTACTATCTACTTAGGAAGAGAGGATCTCACAAACTGTGTGCAGAGCAGATGCATCTGCTGGCCTATCAAGGAGACCAGCAGATGTGAGCCTAAAGGCACAGATCCCAGCCAGGAGCCAAGGGATGACCTGTCAGCTGCTTCAGAAAAAAGTCACCTCACAGGCCACTTAACAGCCATTAGCTTCCTCCTGGACTTGGAGCTTCAGAGGCACCACTGAGCTCATAATACCACACCTACAAAACACCCCCTTTTTGGCCCAGAATCTGCCCAGGTAGAAGAGATCTGGTTGTGATCCTTCCAGCCCATGGCACAGCTCTTGGGCTCCCAGCCTCTCTGACACACAGGAGCCAGTGCCGTGCCAGTTCTGGGAGGTGCTAGGGCAGGAGGGACCTTGCAGTCAAATCACTCGCCAGACCTCTTTGCTGGGGCTGCTGCGTGCCCTGGGGCTGCAGAGCTCTCCTCTGCCTGCTCACAGCAGATTGAGCCCTTGAGCTGTGGTGAGTCCACCTTGGAGGAGATCCCCCCTTAGGAGGGAAGTGCTGCAGCGCAGGCCGGCTGTGCCACTGCCGTGCCCACTGCCTGTCCCTGCCTGCAGTCCCAGCACAGCCCCACAGCAGCACTGGCACCAAGCTACAGGAGCAGCCGGGCCTGAGCCCACCAGCAGGGCTCAGCACCAGAGGGGGGCAGTGGCAAGAGAGCAGCTCGGCATGCCCCAAGCGCTGGTGCTCCCTGCCCGTGCTGCTGGGATGGGACTCTTTTCCTCTGCAGCCCTGCACATGGCACTGCCCCTGCAGAGCCAGAGCAGCTCTCAGAGGAAGGAAGTCACACAAGGAAGGCAATGCAGGCTCCTTTCTTTTGTTTAAATTGACAGAGGGCTTGGCTACTCGTGTACAGAGTCTCTGAGCTATACTCGACAGGTACATACTGTAAAAGAAATGAGATGAATCATATCATTTTAATGGGCAACTTTAGACGTATTAAAACAAAGAAGGTCCTGTAACGAAAACACTCATAAATACACAAACACACACAAAAATAATTATATATATAATATTCGTTGTTCTTCTAGTCATTGATATTACTAGTCATCTGCAGAGGTAGGATGGAAATTTATTGCTTCTGAAACACATCTACTCATTAATTTCCACAGCGCTTGCTTAAGCTCCTTGTTCCTCATGCTGTAGATGAGGGGGTTCAGTGCTGGAGGCACCACCGAGTACAGAAATGACACCACCAGGTCCAGGGATGGAGAGGAGATGGAGGGGGGCTTCAGGTAGACAACCACAGCAGTGCTGACCATCAGGGAGACCACGGCCAGGTGAGGGAGACACGTGGAAAAGGCTTTGTGCCGGCCCTGCTCAGAGGGCATCCTCAGCACTGCCCTGAAAATCTGCACATAGGACAGCACAATGAAAACAAAACAACCAAATACTAAAGAAACACTAAACACAAGTGCCCCAACTTCCCTGAGGTAGGCATCTGAGCAGGAGAGCTTGAGGATCTGGGGGATTTCACAGAAGAACTGGTCCACAGCATTGCCTTGGCAGAGGGGCAGGGAAAATGTGTTGGTCGTGTGCAGGACAGCATTGAGAAAGCCACTGCCCCAGGCAGCTGCTGCCATCTGGGCACAAGCTCTGCTGCCCACGAGGCTCCCGTAGTGCAGGGGCTTGCAGATGGCAAGGTAGCGGTCGTAGGACATGATGGTGAGAAAAGAATACTCTACTCCAAGCAAGAATACTAAAAAGAGGACTTGGACAGCACATCCTTGATAGGAGATGGCCCTGGTGTCCCAGAGGACATTGGCCATGGCTTTGGGCAGAGTGGTGGAGATGCAGCCCAGGTCGAGGAGGGCGAGGTTGAGGAGGAAGAAGTACATGGGGGTGTGGAGGCGGTGGTCGCAGGCTACGGCGGTGAGGATGAGGCCGTTGCCCAGGAGGGCAGCCAGGTAGATGCCCAGGAAGAGCCCGAAGTGCAGGAGCTGCAGCTCCCGCGTGTTTGCGAATGCCAGCAGGAGGAACTCGCTCACAGAGCTGCTGTTGGCCATTTCCTGAGTCTGGACCCAGTGGTCTGTTGAAGACGATAAAGGGAGAACAAAGTTAGTACACACATCTCTGAGGGAGATTTATTGCAAGCCTCACAGCACCCACCAGCCTGAGCCTCTCTCTTTGCAGGAGAACCTTTCTGCAGCTCTCTTGCTTGCACTGCGGCTGGTGCTGGCTGAGAATGGCACTGGGAGCAGGGGCTGCTGTGGACTCCAGAGGAGTCCTTCCTGCTGTGCAGCAGGAAGGAGGCAGGAAAATGGGGGAAACTCAAGTTCAGTCCATTTATCAGGTCAATGAAATTTGCAGTGCTGTTTCCAACAATGCATCCCAATGCAGAACAGAGCTGCAGATGACACTGCTGAACACTCCTGTTCCCAGCTGCCCTGTGTCATCCCTCTGTGAGCTGAAGGACTGTCCTGCTCAGCTGTTTCCCTGAGAAGAAACTGGAGACAGCTGAGAGCAGAGAAGCCCCAGTCCAAGTGCATTGGGATAGAATCCTCACCTTGTCTTGCATGAGCAGGAGCTCAGCTCTTCCCTCCAATCCAGGGCTGCAGAGGCCTCACTCCAGCTGCTCACAGACAGCCATCCAGCAGCACGGACATGGCCTTAGCACGGAGGTGTCTCCTCCTCGGGGCACCTGGATAACAGAAGGATGCCACGAGAGAGCTGCATCCTGCTGGAGAGCAGCCTGCAGACCAGGAGGATGCCCCACAGACAGAGCTGGATATCTTAAAGCTGGGATGTGCCACCATCCCAGCTGCACCCGTGCAGTGTCTGGAGGAGGCTTGACCACCCCACTCTTGGCTGACCAGGGGCACCTGGCTTAGGGCACTCCGAGGGGCTTCTGCCAGACGTCCTCACCTCGCAGTGCCATTCAGCAGGCCTCTCAAAGCCTACTGCATTGCCCACTGCCCTCCCAGGAACAAGACCCAGCAGGAGACCCTTCCAGGACGTGCAGCTGCATGGCCCTGCAGCCAGAGACGTACCTTGTCAAGTGCTGTGCAGATTTCTCCTGCAGGCAGCTCTCAGCATCCTCCCACTGCCTACTGCCTCCAAGCCCTCTCTCCTTCTCTCCTCTCCCCGTGCCAGCTGCGGTCAGAGCCCCCAGCCCTGCTGCGCTGTGCACAGGAGCTGCTCCTGGGCAGAGCTGTCTCTCTGCACCAGGGCCCTCTTGCCACGAGCTCTCTCTGTCCCACGAGCCCGGCCCAGCTCAGCACCAGACGCCCAGCCCAAGGCATTGGAATCCCCCCTCGGGGGGCTTTGGGGAGGAGCCCACGAACCTCAGGCACTGAGAGACAATTGAAGACATCTCTCCAGAAGTCCAAGTCAGAGGCAAGTTTCCTGCAGTGTCCCCCTGAGGGCCAGCACTGACACAGCCTCCCTTGGAGCTCGTTAGAGCAGAGCATTGGAGGCAGGGAGGCCAAATAGAGAAAGAAAATGTCAAGGCATACCGATGTGTAGAAAAGCTGGATGTGTGTCACCAAGCACGAGGGCCAGGCCTTGACCCCCAGCCCCTGGGAAGGGAGATCCTTTCCCTTCACACACTGCTCAGGGCTCTTCCTGGGGCAGGAGGAGATGGGGAAGTGCATGGCCAAGTGCAGGAGAATGGTACGAGCCCTGCCTTGTTCATGGGTGGGGGCGAGGAGGCAATGAGGCCCTGGTGCTTTACCGATAAGCTGTCTCCTCGTAGGCCTCAGTGGCAGAGACAACAGCCAGAGCCATGGACACAAAGCCCTGGGTCCTGTTGGGACTTTCAGCCTTGGTAGAAACCTTCATACTTTCCACACCAGGCTGTCCTAGGGACTCCCAGACCTGCACATCTTTCCCTGCTGGCTCTAGACCCTTACCTGTGTGGCGTCTCTGCGGATCTGAGGTGAGTCTGATACCTCAGATCTTCTTGGTGGCCATGCTCCTCGTAAGGCAGCTCTGTAGGGAACTGGCCTGGTTCCTGGGGAGCAGCACCACTGTTCGTATGGCATCCCTCGTGGTGCCCAGGCCCTCCTCCTCCTGGGCACTGCTCACTCAGCAGGGTCCCAGTCTGCCCTGATGTGTGGGGTTCCTCTTCCTCTGGTGCAGCACTGGCTCTTCTCCTAGTAGTAAGCATCAAGATGTTCCTTCATGCAAAATCCTGCAGTTTCTTTAGGTTCACCCACGGTGATGCTCCGTTCTGTCAGCTTTTCATGTCTGCAGGGAAACAGTTCAACCTTCCTGTGATTGTGCTATCTCTGACAAGACAGCATCAGGAGCTGCAGGGAAGTTTGGATAATACAGGAGTAACCAGCTGAATGGACCTGCAGCACCGAGTCACAGAAGAGCAGGGGATGGAAGGCTGCTAGGTTCCACCTCTTCTGTGCATCCTTCTCATGCGTGGTTTCATTTTGGTTGGATCAGTGTCCCAAATGTTAAGGGACTGTGCAGGTCAAAATTAGAAGGGCCAAAGCCCTACTAGAGCTCTATCCGTCTATTGCTGTCAAAGACAAAAAAAAATAAAAAAAAATAAAAAAATAAAAAAATAAAAAACTGTTCAGATAAATACTTTAAATAAAGGAGTATTAAGGAGAATCATCATCCTTTACTGGATGTGCGGGAAAAGTGGTGACAAGAGATGAGGTAAAGGCTGAGGCACTTAATGCCTTCTTTTTCTCAGGCTCTAGCAGCAAGACCAGTTCTTCCCCTGGACATTTCTTCTTCCTCATGGCCAGTTCCAACCTTCCAAGGAGCAATTGTGGCAGTTTTTTTCTCTCCTGCTCTTTCGTACTACCAAAGAAAGCTCCATCAGGGTGGAAACCACGCCTGAAGCAGGCATCCCAACCCATCAGGCTCCTTGCGGCCTGTCAGCCAAGCAGACAGAAGTCATCTCAGCAGCATCTCCCAAGCCCTGGGCCTGCTGCTGGCCTTGCAGCTTCTTGGCTAGACACAGCCAAGCCTTGGGCCTCCTGCTGTCCAGTCCTGGCCTCAAGCAGAAGGGACAGGACAAGCCCTGTGCGGGCCTTCTTTCTGTCTGGGTCCTCCTGGGCATGGAGGCAGAGGGGATCCCACAGGCAGCATGCCAAGCAGGGGCCTTCTGCTGGCCTAGCAGGGCCACTGGCAGATGGCAGCCCCAAAGTGCACATCCCAGGGAGAAGCCAAGGCTGACCTGCCACCTGCAGACACAAGGGACCTCACAGTCCCTTTGCGTGACACGTTCCTGCTGCTGCCCTATCAGCTGCAGAGACAGAAGTGACCTCCCAGTCACTGCCCCAGTCACATTCCTCCTGCTGGGGCAGGAGATCCTGAGGCAGAGCTGACCTCTCTCGCCCCCTCGGTACCTATTTTTCACATTTTGTGTTAGAGATTTAGGAAAGTTTTAGTGGGAGTGTTTGGTATTCTGCTTGTGGTGTCAGGTCTCCGGTTAAGGTATGGAGAAGCTCTGTGGTTTAGGGTTTTTTAGGTCTACCAAGAAGTCCAGGGTTAAATAGAGCATTTTAATGCTAGTGTAAAGGAAAGGGATGAAGAGCGAAAATGGATTCCTTTCAGAGTGTTGTGGTAGCATTTAGGTTTAGAGATTAAAGTTCCTGGTTCAAATAAGGTAAGGGCCATACATCACTGTTTTAAGTCAGTGTTAAAGCAACATCTACATTACATGACCCCTCTTACCTCTATGAAATCATAAATTTCTGCTGGCCAACCTCTTCTTCCCACCCTGAAATCTCACATCTCTCTTGTTCAGGCTGCTCCTGACCTCCCCATATCTTATTGGGATCAGCTTTCTGATGACATTCTTGATCCCAGAGTATCTGTCTCACCTCTGTTGGCTACTCTAGTCTTGAGAAGGAAGTGGCATTGTTGTCAGGAGGGAAAGGGCACAAAGGTCTCTAGGATCATCCTGCTCAACATGTCCATCAGCTCTGCACCTCCACAAAACTGCGTTTCCTACCTACAAGTTTTGTTTTCAGAATGGCTTCTCTGGTGCAGGGTTCTTTTTTCCATGCCCTCATGCATGGTTTTGTTTCGGATGTACAGGGATGGGTTAAGGAAAGCTAAGGCACGGATGGAACTGAGCTTCAGAGGGGATGCAAAGAATAACAGGAAGAGATTCTACAGATACATTGCTCAGAAAAGAAAGGCCAAGGAGAGTGTACCCCCTCTGATGGATGAGAAGGGTGAACTGGTAATGACAGACATGGAGAAGGCTGAGAGACTCAATAACGTCTTTGCCTCAACAACGTCTTTGCCTCAGTCTTCACTTCCAGTCAGGCTTCCCAAGTCTTTCATTTCCCTGAACCCACAGATGGAGGCTGGGGGGGGGGCAAAGTCCCACCTTCTGTAAATGAAGAGCAGGTTCGAAACCACCTGATGAAACTTAACGAGTACAAGTCTATGGGGCATGATAACTTGCACCCCAGGTCCTGAAGGAACTGGCCGATGTAGTTGCCAAGCCTCTCTCCATCATATTTGAAGAGTTCTGGCAGTCGGGTGAAGTCCCTGGTGACTGGGAAAAGGGAAACATCACTCCCCTTTTGATTAAGGGTAGAAAGAAAGACCCAAGGAACTACAGAACGGTGAACCTCACCTCTGTGTCTGGCAAGACCATGGAAAAGATCCTCCCGGAATCAATGTCAGGCACATGCAAGAGAAAGATGTGATCCGAGACAGCCAGCATGGCTTCACCAAAGGGTAGGTTGTGCCGGACCAATCTGGTGGCTTTCTACAATGGAGTGACCACATCAGACAACAAGGGAAGACTGACCAATGTCATCTACTTCGACTTCAGATGATCAAGATGATCTTTAAGGTCCCTTCCAGCATGGGCCATTCTGTGATTCGATGGTCTCACAAACTATATCTCAAGCATGACTCCCATCCCATCAGCCTTCCTGTGGTCTCTCACCTGACCAGAACAGAAGGTGCCTCGCCATCATCTTCAGTGCCATGTGCATGCCTCTGCCCTTTACGGTCCCTGTCTGGGCCACATTCCTGCTGCTGGTCCGTCAGCTCCAGAGAGAGAAGTGACCTCCCAGCCTCCTTCCCAGCCACGTGCTTCCTGCAGGCCTAGCAGATCCTGAGGCACACCTGATCCCATCACAGCATTCCCAGCCAGCTCCTCCTTGTGGCCTCTAGTCTGATCACATACCTGTCACCTCACATGCCTCTTCCAATGCCATGCCAGTGCTGCAGGACCTCACAACCCCTGCCCTGCCACAAGGGGACAAACAGCTGAAGTTAGAGGTAGGAGTGGGGTTGAATCTGAGATGTGCTGTGTGCATGGTGGAGGGCTTTGGGGGTTAGGTGTTCAGGACAAAGATTAGGGATTAGAGGTCACCTTCCGGGGTTAAGGGAATGGCAAGGGCTTTAAGGGAGGGATTGGTGTCCTGCTCAAGGATCCTGCTCAAGGTTTAGGATAAGGGCAAGCTTTGAGTCTTATAGTTTAGTTCTTGGTTGAGGGCTAGGATTAAGTCTGGGATTAAGCTGGTTAGACGTAATCATCCTTCTGCTTGCTCTTCTAGTAGAAAATGGGTTTAATATCTGCCTTTTCCAAGTCTCGGGGAACGTCTTTGATCAATCTGTCCTTTCCAAGGTCTTTGAGATGTGTCTTAGGACGATGTCTGCAGCTCCACCAACACCTCTCTCACCCTTCCAAAACCACCTCTAAGCAACCTGAGGACTGACCAGGAGGATGATGAAGGTTTGGGAAAGGCCTTGATTAAGATCTCTGAGGAGGGCTGTTCTGCGCTTCGCACAGTGATGATGGTGTCGTAGGAAACAGTGACACTCATGAGGACAGAAGAGCAGGTGGATAAGGCCTTGGGCCTGGCAACACAGGATGCACACACTTGAAAACTGCATGGGAGGGAAGAGGAAGATTGGATCCAAAATGTAGATTATGAAAGCAAAAACTTTGAGTACCACCATGGCACTGCAAGAAAGCTCCAGCAATGGGGCAAAACCACAGAAGGTGTCCACAACACTGGGGCCAAAGCACTGTAGCTGGGAGGAGGAGAAATAATTACTGTACATGAGAGAAATTCCCCTGGTTCAGGTACAGCTGCCTTCTGGAGTCAGATTGTCCACTTCACAAGCCTTGCAGAGAACAGGGATGGCGTACAGCCCAGGGCTGACCGTAGGACATGGCCCCCAGCAGGAAGCACTCCGGTCATGCAGAAGGTGCAGCTGAGAGTGCTCCCACCTCTGTGAGCAAAGGGGGTGCTGTCCCCAGCCAGGAAGCTGGCCAGCATCTGGTGCAGGGTGGTGGAGCTCTACAAGGTCTGTGAGTTGGACAAATCCCCAAGGAAGAAGGCCAGGGGCATCTGCAGGTGCTTGCTTGTAGCCACCAGCACAATGATGAGGGGGTTCCACATCCCAGTCACCGTGCTGGTCATGAGAAAGAGGAAGGAGAGATTTGTGTATGGGTAGGAGACCTGCCACATTCACAGTAGTTGAAACTCAACCAATGCTATCTTATTGTCCCGTTCCGTTTATGGAAAACCTTTTAGAGCATTCTGGTCCCCCCTCTCTTGTTAGGACACCAAGGAGCAAGATGTTTCTTTCTCAGTTCCTAAAAGAACTGGTGAAGGGTGTTCAGAGGGATAAAATGATCCCTGGCTGCCATGGCTGCAGTGTCCTGCCCTGAAGTGGGAAGGGAATAGGTGTTAAGGGAGGGAATCATTTCTTCTCGTTTGACAACCACACTCTAATAGCACAAATCACACTTCTAAAACCAGTCTCTCCCCTGTTCAGAGAGGAGCAGTCGGAGATGCCTTCAGTCTGCTTCAAACACCACAGCCCAGCAGAGACCCTGCTGCCTTCGGGAGCTGTCAGCCCTGAGGCCTTGGGGACACCTCGAGGGAGCCCAATGGCACAGAGCAAGCGATGCCATGGTCGGGTGCTGTGCTGCTGAGCTGGGCCGGGCTCCTGGGCCCAAGGGGAGCTCGTGGCAAGCGGTCAACGCTGCAGAGAGACAGCTGTGCCCAGGAGCAGCTCCTGTGCACAGCGCAGCAGGGCTGGGGGCTCTGACCGCAGCTGGCACGGGGAGAGGAGAGAAGGAGAGAGGGCTTGGAGGCAGTGAGGAGCGCAGCAACAGAGGGCAGCGTGTGGCAGGACAGATCTGCAGGCTCTTGGCACCGTGAGTCTCTGGCAGCAGGGCCATGCAGGTGGGGTTGCCAGAGGGGTCTTCTACAGCTGGCACATCCGATGCCTGATAGCATCTGTCTGGATAGTTGTTTCTCTGTTTCTCCAGCAAGGAGTAGAAAATGCTGTAGAGAATGGCATTTATGGTTGCAATTTTCAAAAGAAAGACCAAGGCAGGGGATACCAGAAAGGCAAGACTTTTTCTGTTGGCTGTGCTTTCAGATTCCTGCAGTGGAGGGGAGGCAGGTTTCATGGTAATGAGTGGTCAGGATTTTGCAGGAGACTGAGACTCCCGGAACATTGCAGTGAGGGACCAATATGCCATCAATGAACTTCATGAAGTCCCTTCCCACACCTCAGCCCACAAACTGCACCAACATCATCATTGTGGTCCTCTCAGGCTTTATCCTAGCTGATCTTTAGGAGCTACAAAAGCCCTGATACCCCCTGCCTTTGGAAGGTGTCTGCAGGCTTGAGGTGAGCACAGATCGTTTGCAGTGAGCAGGAGCTGCCTCCTCTGCAGGCAGAGCTGCAGCACAGGAGGGTGTGCTGAGTGTCCGTCTGTCCCTCCCTGGCCTTGCCTCCCCTGGCAGCAGCACGCTGCCATTCCTCCTGGCTTCTCCACCTGGCCGTGCTGCTGCTGCTCTTGTTCCCAGGCTGCCTGGGGATGGGGGTTTCACCTGCCCATGGAGTGAGCCCTCGGGGTGCTTGGGGGAAGGGGAGTATGGGGACAGGGTGAGGGGTCTGGAGATGGGCACTTGGAGCCTGGATTCCTCTGCTCTCAGCAGTGTCCTGGTTCTTTTCATTTGAACAACTGAGTACAGCTTTCCTGCAGCTCTCACAGGGCAGCTGAGACCAGCACTGAGGGACACATTGCCTGTCATCACTAAAGGACACTGCACTATAGGGCCCGTCCCTTTTTTCTGAGGATCCACAAAGTTTCCCTTCAAGTGCAGGAGAAATGCCCACGATTTCTCTTTTAGAAAAACTCAGCACTAGCCAGCTTCTGTAGGCACTGGAACAGCTACCCCAGGGAAGTGTTCACAGCGCTGAGGCTGTCAGAATTCAACAAATATTTGGGCAACCCCCTCAGGCATATGGACTGATTTTTGGGTGTTCATGTACAGATTCAGGGGTGGGATCTGATGATCCTTGTGGAACCCTTCCAAGTCAGGATATTCTACAGCTTCTAGAGGATTCTACAACTCTAGGAAAATAGGAGGAGAATTGTCCTGGAGCTCAAAGACCTGCCAACACAGGGCAGATGAGACCAGGACTGATGGACTGACTGCCTCTCCTCTCTGAAGGGCACTCTGCTCTAACAAGGCAGTATCTGTGTCTCTGAGGACCTACAGGGCTTCACTTGGAGTGCAGCAGAACGCCCAGGATTTATGCCTTAGAAACACTCCTCAGGTGTGGTGGGGCAGCTGAACAAAGAGTACAAATCAAACAAACAAAGAAACAAATACATAAATAAATCTCCACATTTCTGCTCTGTGATGAACTAGGAGCAAAACTGAGGAAATCTCTTCTATATCAGGAGTGAAGTGAATCTGAGACTACGCCATGTTCCTACCATGTTGTTACCTTGAGCTGTAGTGCACGACTGATTCTTCCATTGTCCACAGAAGAGTACTCTTCTTGCAGAGAAACTAAGAAGCAGTTGGAAGTCATTAAAGGGAACTTCAAAATAACTGCCTGCAATTGGACAATCCTCTTGATGTTTTTTAATGAGAAAATTAAATTTTCCTCTGGTAAGTCTGTTGTATATTATTACTATTCTTTCTCTTTGTGCAGGACCACATCCCAAAAAAGCAGATGTCCAACAGCAGCTCTGTGAACGAGTTCCTCCTGCTGGCATTCGCAGACACGCGGGAGCTGCAGCTCCTGCACTTCGCGCTCTTCCTGGGCATCTACCTGGCTGCCCTCCTGGGCAACGGCCTCATCCTCACCGCCGTAGCCTGCGACCACCGCCTCCACACCCCCATGTACTTCTTCCTCCTCAGCCTCGCCCTCCTCGACCTGGGCTGCATCTCCACCACTCTGCCCAAAGCCATGGCCAATGCCCTCTGGGACTCCAGGGCCATCTCCTATCAAGGATGTGCTGTCCAAGTCCTCTTTTTAGTATTCTTGCTTGGAGTAGAGTATTCTTTTCTCACCATCATGTCCTACGACCGCTACCTTGCCATCTGCAAGCCCCTGCACTACGGGAGCCTCGTGGGCAGCAGAGCTTGTGCCCAGATGGCAGCAGCTGCCTGGGGCAGTGGCTTTCTCAATGCTGTCCTGCACACGGCCACTACCTTTTCCCTGCCCCTCTGCCAAGGCAATGCAGTGGACCAGTTCTTCTGTGAAATCCCCCAGATCCTCAAGCTCTCCTGCTCAGATGCCTACCTCAGGGAGGTTGGGCTTAATGCAATCACCTTCGGTTTAGGTATTGGCTGTTTTGTTTTCATTGTGCTCTCCTATGTGCAGATCTTCAGGGCAGTGCTGAGGATGCCCTCTGAGAAGGGCCGGCACAAAGCCTTTTCCACGTGCCTCCCTCACCTGGCCGTGGTCTCCCTGTTTGTCAGCACTGTCCTGTTTGCCTACCTGAAGCCCCCCTTCATCTCTTCCCCATCCATGGACCTGGTGTTGTCATTTCTGTACTCAGTGGTGCCTCCAGCAGTGAACCCCCTCATCTACAGCATCAGGAATAGGGAACTAAGGAATTCAGTGAAGACAGTTCTAGAATACACAATTCTTCAATATATTTACATATAATAATATGCATAAAATCAAAATTCCTATGTTTCCTCAAAAAAAGTAAGACAATTTTTGTTAATATTTGTCTGTATTATTATATTCTGAAAATATTGTTTCTGATTTAAATAATATATTTTTTTTTTCCTATTATTAATCATTTTCCCAGAGATACCAGTTTCCTGTATAGATATACCCAATAAGGAAGTCATCAGAAGTTCATTGCACTCAGCTGCCATCTCTTCCCATCTCCTTTGGAGCTGGGGGAGCAGCCCCAGCATGCAGGAGTGGCTCAGGGCCCCTGCTGCTTCACTGGAGCCATGGCCATGGCCAGCAGCAGGACGTGGCCTTTCAACTCCTGCTCTCTTTTGCCTTCCAGTGTGTTCCCCCTGTGCTGAGCACCACGTTACTGAGTTCCACCTGGAAGGCAGGGCTAGGCAGTGGGGATGTCCAGGAGGAAGACTTGTGTGAAGACTATGAAAAACATGGAAATTCAGGGCTTTAGCAGATCCTTAAAGTCCCGCCTGGGTCCCCAAATGGAAAGCAACGTATGTCTGTGGGTGGAGGAGGAGGAGGCGAGTCCCAGCACAGGGGCAGGGCTGAAGGGCCCTGCGCGAAGCTGGGCTGATGGAGAAGTGTCCACCTTGCGTGTGTGCCTCAGCCTGGGAGAAGGGGCCTGCCCGCGGTGCGGGATGGCTGGGCTGTGCTCAGCCATGCCCCAGGAGCTGACCTTGCTCTCTTCCTCCCCGCCACTCCCCACACGGGGCAGGCCCTCAGGAAACACCCCTGAGCCTGGAGATGCCCCAACCTGCTGCGGCGAGGTGCCACTACTGCAGGGGAAGAGGGGAGGGTTGGAGAGACACGTGGGGCCTGCGGGCAAGAGTGGTGTGGCCTGGGGAAGTGAGGGCCTGGGAAAAGTTACCCTGGCTCCATAGGAGCCATTCTTGTAAGAAAACTTGTAGGCAGGAACAGCACATTTCTGGAGGTGCAGAGCTGCTGGGCACATTGTGCAGGGTGCTCTGATGGACTTTTGTGTCCTTTTCCATCGTGTCTTAAGTGCCATTTTTCTCAGAAATAGAGTAGCCAACAGAGGTGTGATGGATCCGCTGAGATCATGAAAGCCAGCACTAACGTGCCCCTAAGAAGATGACTGATATGGGGAAGTCAGGAGAAGCATGGACAGGAGAGATGTGAGATTTGGGGAGGGAATAGGGGCTTGGCCAGCAGAAACTAAGGATTTTGTAGAGGTAAGAAGGTTCAGGTTATGCTGATGCTGCTGTAACCGTGACTTAAAACAGTCACACGAAGCCCTTCACTGGCTTCAACCAGTAAACTTAATTCGCAAACCTAAATGCTACTCCACACCATAACAGCGATCTACTACTCTAATGCTTGACCTCAAAGAAACCCTTGAAGCCAAAATACTTTCCCTTACCCTTACACTTTTCCTTACCTTGATCCCTCCCCTTAACACTAGATTTAAATGCTTTATTTAACCCTAGACTTCTTGGCAGAACTAAACAAAAACCTAAATCACAAAGCTTGGTCATACCCTAACCACAGACCTTGACACCGTAAGCAGAAAACCAAACCTGCCCATGAAATATTTGATTAAATTGTAACCCAGAAAAGTGAGCCCAGGTCCTTAATCAAAACCTGAACACCAAACAGAGAAAGCACTTGTTCCTGTGTATTAACCTCCCCACCTTCACACACTTTTTAACCCTTAACGTAAGGTGCTTGGCCCCTTGGGGCAGGGCAGAAAGAGTGAGGTTGTTGTGCAGTCACATGGTATTCAGAGATGGATGTGAGGGGCCGTGGATCTGATCAGCTTGTGGGCCACAAGGAGGAGATGGGTGGGAATGCTCTGCTGAGCTCAGCTCTGCCTCAGGATCTCCTGCCCCAGCAGGAGGAATGGGACTGGGGCAGTGACTGGGAGGTCACTTCTGTCTCTGCAGCTGATAGGGCAGCAGCAGGAACGTGTCACGCAAAGGGACTGTGAGGTCCCTTGTGTCTGGAGGTGGCAGCTCACCCTTGGCTTCTCCCTGGGATCGGCACTTTGGGGCTGACATCTGCCAGTGGCCCTGCGAGGCCAGCAGAAGGCCCCTGCTTGGCATGCTGCCTGTGGGATCCCCTCTGCCTCCATCCCCAGGAGGACCCAGACACAAAGAAGGCCCGCAGAGGGCTTGTCCTGTCCCTTCTGCTTGAGGCCAGGACTGGACAGCAGGAGGCACAAGGCTTGGCTGTGTCTAGCCAAGCGGCTGCAAGGCCAGCAGCAGGCCCAGGCCTTGGAAGATGCTGCTGAGGTGACTTCTGTGTGCTTGGCTGACAGGCCGCAAGGAGCCTGATGGGTTGGGATGCCTGCTTCAGGAGTGGTTTCCACCCTGATGGAGCTTTCTTTGGTAGTAGGAAAGAGCAGGAGAGAGAAACTGCCACAAAGTGCACCTTGGAAGGGTGTCACTGGCCACGAGGAGGAAGAAATGTCCCTCAAAGAGTAATGCTGTGGTGCCAGAGGTCACCGAAAGATTAGACCCTAGCTTTGTGTTTCAAGGAACAGCTGAGGGTTGACGAGACATGGGTGAGATTATGGAAATGCCGGGATGAGAGCAAGGCGGTGAACAGAGATGGGTGTCTGCAGACTTCAAGGAAATAGGGTAAAGCGTGGGACAGCATAGGAAAGCCTACAGAGGAGAAGGCAGAGGGTGCTGGCAGGAATGGGAGGCCCCAATAGCCCTGACGTTTTTGTCCCTTTGGCTAGAGCTTCTGAGGAGACGAGATAGAGTCATTGCAATGGGGCCTCACTGCTTCCTTGATACCCTGTGCAGGGGTGGGGAGCTGTCCTAATGAAGTTCTTCTCGTGGCATCACACTGCCCACCACATCATACAGACCCCAAGAAGAGCCCTGAGCCAGACGTGGAGGTGCAGGATCTCCCCTCCCAGTGGCTGGGGTCAGGCCTTGGCCCTTCTGCTTCACCCAAACCAACCAAGACTTTTCTCAGCACAGCGCTTTGCCTGTCTGCAATCATGGCCTCCAATTATGTGCCCTAACAAGTCCCTGGGGAGGCTTTGTTAGGAACAGCCCTCAGTGGGGCCCATTAATACTCCAAGTCACTTCAACTTTTCCTTCTGACTTTACCTTCTCAAGCGGTTACATCATTCTCCTTCATAGACTGAGCACAAAAATGCACCATGGAACTCATTAAAATGCAGAACGTCCTAAGCAGCCATATCTCTCCCATAATTTTCTTCACGTCTTCAAGACTTGTAGAGCTAATTGGAGAGCTTTCATGGTGTAGTTAAGGAGGAGGATTTCAAAGAGCATCTAATAGAAATCTTTCCTCATTTTAAAGGATGAATTTTGTTGCATTTCACTTTGGAGCATCATTTTCCTAAAGATAGTGGTCTAGGGTTACTCCTTCGAAGCCCTGCTTAGGTAGGAAGAGTAGGGTTTTTTCTATTAAAAAAAAACAAAGAAACAAAAAAAAAACCAACACAGGAAATCATGTTGTAATTTAAAAAAAAAAAAAAAAAGAACAAAGTTCAAGTTCTTCATTTTGTTGCCTCCAGTGACGTTTACCTTCCCAAAAGGATGATGGTACTTGATGTATTTTACACTGATTAATAGAAAATTTAAAATCATAGTGTTAGTATTAATCCATATCTTACTAATTCAATGATAAATGATGAGTTTCTTGCTAAGGAAACCATTAGACAGACTGCTGAGAGATGGGCGAGCTGGAACTCACTGAAACTCAAAGCAGCAACTGGGTTGGTGAGGGCGGTCTGAATGATCAAAGAGTAAGGGGAGGGCAAACCAGGAGAACCATGGGAAGTGCATAGGTCCAGACAGGCAGCTGGAAAGGCGGCATTCAGCAGGGTCTTTGTAATGAAGACGGCTTTTGAGCCTGGAAGATGAGGGAGCACACCATGATAGACAAAGCGATGATAATGGAAGTACAGGTGAACACCAGTATTTCACCTCCTGTAATGAATACACATCCTGAAAATTAACATTTCATCATGATAGAAATTATCATTCACGTGAGACATTTAATGGAAGGGGTTGAATCATTTGAGCTGAAGAGTAGTTGCTTTATTAGTTAAGTACTAAAAAAATTACTGGGTATTGAGGCAGAGCTTTGCTGTCTGACCATAAGCATAACCAGGGAAAACCTCCTGTGGCCCCGTTGTGTTTGAGGCACTTCCCTGGACCAGCAGATGTCAGAAAAGACCTGCAGGAGACCGGAGCCCTTTGGGAAAATCAGGTGGAGCCAGGTGGAATTCCCAAGGCACCTCCACTGTCAGCAGTGGTCTTTGTCCCTGTAACTGCAGCCCAGACCAGCACAGGAAACCCCTTCAAAGACAAACCCCTTCTTCAGTGGGTTCCTGGGATTGACCTAGATTTGAAATGGCCTTTGGAAACCTGAGATACTTTCCCTTATTCGTACTAGACACCTAAACATCCATTTACCGTCCTGGGTCATCTTTAGCAAACTCAGGATGAAAAACTCAACTATAGCATGCTTCAAATGGCTGAGCCAGAACCCATCAGCTGCCCCACTTTGGGGAATCATCCCCTTCCAACTAGGGATATGAAAGTGAAAAATGTGAAATGACCCGTCAGGTCAATGCGCAGAGTAAGGGAAAGTCACACATATTGTGCTGCAGTGTCAGAAGGCAAAAAGCACTGCACTGTGCCTCAGAGTAATCAAGGAGACCTAATCCAGTTCATCTGTGAGATAAAGCAGAGTGAAGGACGTTGAGTTGTGTCCTAATATGAAGAAGGATGTACATCACTGGTGAAGGAACTCTCTTTTTGTGCCATCACCAATGCAAATTACACAAGAACTACATCAAATAAAGGTAACTTGTCCCACCCTGGCCCTGTCACACCACGGGGCAGCGGAGGGACCATTTTCACTTTCAGCCTCTTCTTCAGAGAGGTTTTGCCCTCTCCCTGCGCACCACGGCGCAGAGCCAGGCCCTGGATGCTCCGTGAGCGCCGTGCAGGTCGTGGCAGGCTGCGGTGAGGGGACGAATGCCCTGGGCCCCCTTCCTGCTCTGCCCAGGCCAGCAAGGGCCCCGAGCGGCCTCGTGTCCCCTGCCCCTGCAGCTCGGGGCTCCCTTCCCCAGCCCTGGCTCTGCAGCACCAAGCCCTGCTGGGAGCCCTCCCCTGCATGCTGCCACCGCTCCCTGACGCTGCTGGTGCCCTCTGCCGGGCACTGCCCAGCCCAGCCCAGCCCCTGCCCACCTCTCCCCAGCCCCCGGACCTTGCCTGGTCACCCAGTCTTGGCCCTTTCCTACTGTTCACTGAAGGCCTCTGAGACCTTTGTGCTGTGGCCTCGCTGTGTATCCTGGCATTGCAGAGCTCCCATCAGCCCGTGCATCCTTTGGCTTGGCTTTACTGTGAAGACCCACTCGCTGCCCACCCAACACAAGGCACACAACATCCCAGGAGAACCCTTAGGATATCCTGGTGGCTCCCGATACCTCCCTGATGCCGCCAGCCCTCTCACGTTTCAGTCCCAGGAAGCTGCTTCTTGACCAGTCAGGGCCTCCAGGGGCACTGGGATTCCACCAGTGACGACTCAGTCCAGCCCTGACTCCCTCACCCAGCACCCCGTGCCCTCCATCCCCTGTGTCCAGGTGGCACCCAAGCACAAGAGTGAGGCCTTGATCATGGCATTCCCTGAGCATCTTCTGCACTCCAGTTTGGGAAGAAGAGCCCTGAGCACTAAGCAACTTCATTTTACTAACAAGATGCCACAACAGAGGCCAGATGTCATTTAGGAATAAACACATTCAGAGAAAGCGTGTGGGTCACACAGAGGGTTGGTCATCTGGAAAAGAGGAATGAAAGCAAATATTTATCTGCAAACATAATTTTAAAGAATACGTACCTAAAGGTCAAAAATTAACTGGAGATAAACTAGAAAAGGGAGATAGCCAATTGATTGCTAAGTAAATATTACCACTAGAATCATTTTCTTCATTGTGTCTTTCAGGTCCTGGTTCCTCATGCTGTAGATGAGGGGGTTCACTGCTGGAGGTACTGCCAAGTACAGAAATGAAACCACCAGGCCCAGGGATGGTGAGGAGATGGAGGGGGGCTTCAGGTAGGCAAACATGGCATTGCTGACAAACAGGGAGCACTTTTTTATTTTTTTTATTTTTATTTTTATTTTTTATTTTTATTTTTATTTTTATTTTTATTTTTATTTTTATTTTTATTTTTATTTTTATTTTTATTTTTATTTTTATTTATTATTGTTTTTATTATTTTTATATTTTTTATTTTTTAAATTTTTTTCTTTTTTTGTTGTTGTTTGTTTGTTTTCTTATTAGACTGACTTTACCTCAACTGATGAGTTCTTGTACTTCTTCTGTTTTCGATTCACGTGGTGGCAGTGAGCTAACGGCTCTGTGGTTTTCGCTGCCTGCCAGGTGCAACCAACAGCAGGTGAGTCCTTGCCGAGCCCTCAGTCCCTACAAGACCGTGCTGTGACCCTGATTTCAGCACATGGATCTAGTGGAGGAACACGAAAGGCAAATATCCTCTTTGTTGTCTATTCCTTGGAAATGTTCTTGACCACAGTTTTTTAAGAAGTCGTCAGCCTTCAAGCAGTGCCCTGAGGAGATTCTTTCTGAGTACTGAAATGCTTCTCTGGAGGCCGGCTGTGCCACTGCCGTGCCCACTGCCTGTCCCTGCCTGCAGTCCCAGCACAGCCCCACAGCAGCACTGGCACCAAGCTACAGGAGCAGCCGGGCCTGACCCCACCAGCAGGGCTCAGCACCAGAGGGGGGCAGTGGCAAGAGAGCAGCTCGGCATGCCCCAAGCGCTGGTGCTCCCTGCCCGTGCTGCTGGGATGGGACTCTTTTCCTCTGCAGCCCTGCACATGGCACTGCCCCTGCAGAGCCAGAGCAGCTCTCAGAGGAAGGACGTCACACAAGGAAGGCAGTGCAGGCTCCTTCACTTTGTTTAAGTTCACAGAGAGATAGGCTCCTCGTTTATAGAGTCTCAGTATATGCATTCATCACGTACATACTGAAATGGAAGTGGAACAACGGGCTCCTTTCTTTTATTTAAATTCACAGAGGGCCTGGCTCCTCATATACAGACTCTCTGAGATTGAATGAGAAGAATCATATCATTTTAATGGGCAACTTTAGACATTGAAACAAAGAAAGTTCGGTAATGAAAACACTCATAAATAAACAAACACACAAAAATAATTATATATATAATATTAGTTGTTCTTCTAGTCATTGATATTACTAGTCATCTGCAGATGTAGAACGGAAATTTATTGCTTCTGAAACACATCTAGTCATTTATTTCCACAGCGCTTGCTTAAGCTCCTTGTTCCTCATGCTGTAGATGAGGGGGTTCAGTGCTGGAGGCACCACCGAGTACAGAACTGCCACCACCAGGTCCAGGGATGGTGAGGAGATGGAGGGGGGCTTCAGGTAGGCAAACATGCCAGTACTGATAAACATGGAGACCACGGCCAGGTGAGGGAGGCACATGGAAAAGTCTTTGTGCCGGCCCTGCTCAGAGGGGATCCTCAGCACTGCCCTGAAGATCTGCACATAGGACAGCACAATGAAAACAAAACAGCCAAATAATAAAGAAACACTAAACACAAGGGCCCCAACTTCCCTGAGGTAGGCATCTGAGCAGGAGAGCTTGAGGATCTGGGGGATTTCACAGAAGAACTGATCAAGCTCATTACCTTGGCAGAGGGGCAGGGAAAAGGTAGTGGTCGTGTGCAGGACAGCATTGAGAAAGCCACTGCCCCAGGCAGCTGCTGCCATCTGGGCACAAGCTCTGCTGCCCACGAGGCTCCCGTAGTGCAAGGGCTTGCAGATGGCAACGTAGCGGTCATAGGCCATAATGGTGAGAAACCAGTACTCCGCTCCAACTAAGAAGACAGAAAAGAAGATCTGTGCAGCACACCCTTGATAGGAGATGGCCCTGGAGTCCCAGAGGACATTGGCCATGGCTTTGGGGAGAGTGGTGGAGATGGATCCCAGGTCGAGGAGGGCGAGGTTGAGGAGGAAGAAGAACATGGGGGTGTGGAGGCGGTGGTCGCAGGCTACGGCGGTGAGGATGAGGCCGTTGCCCAGGAGGGCAGCCAGGTAGATGCCCAGGAAGAGCGCGAAGTGCAGGAGCTGCAGCTCCCGCGTGTCTGCGAATGCCAGCAGGAGGAACTCGCTCACAAAGCTGCTATTGGGCATTTCCTGCCTCCGGGCATGGTGTCCTGCCCAAGGAACAGAAATACACTAATAATATGGCAGAGTGACCTGAGAAAACCATTCCCATTTCACAGTTAAGTCCCTCATAGCACTTGCCCAATTGCACACAGGTAGTTGGCAGATCCCTTTCCTGCATTGGATTCAGCTGCTCTGTGCTGGCATCTCTTTGACTGCAGGACAATTGCACTAAGGAGGTTCTCCTGAGAAGAGCTTGAACACTGCTGAGAGCAGAAGCCAGGCTCCAAGTGCCCATCTCCAGACCCCTCACCCTGTGCCCGTACTCCCCTTCCCCCAAGCACCCCGAGGGCTCACTCCATGGGCAGGTGAAACCCCCATCCCCAGGCAGCCTGGGAACAAGAGCAGCAGCAGCACGGCCAGGTGGAGAAGCCAGGAGGAATGGCAGCGTGCTGCTGCCAGGGGAGGCAAGGCCAGGGAGGGACAGACGGACACTCAGCACACCCTCCTGTGCTGCAGCTCTGCCTGCAGAGGAGGCAGCTCCTGCTGGGGACAGGGGGGGCTTGAGGGCAGAGGCTGTGCTGGTGGCAGAGGAGAGCAGGGGGTGTCCCAGGGAAGGCGCCTGCCCTGCAGGGGATGGCAGGGAGGTGCCTGAGCCCTCCCTCGCACAGCATTTGTGGCAGCAGCTCCCTCTCACCGCCTGCCCATGTCCCTGCTGCCTGCCCGTGTCCCTGCTGGGAGCCGCTTCTGTGTCCCCACGTCTCCTCCCTGTCCATGCTCACAGACTTATCCCACAAGCTCTGTGCTCAGATTCACTCAGATTCCCCTCCACTGCAGGAATCTGAAAGCACAGAATCCAAAAAAAAAAGCCTTTCCCAAAAGATAAACCAAGCCTCAGTCTTCTTCTGGAAATTTCCTCATATAAATGACATTCTCTACAGCATCTTATACACTTTGCTGGAGAAACAGAGAGACAAGAATCCCGACAGATGCTATCAGGAATCGGATGTGCCAGCTGCAAAAGACCCCTCTGGCAACCCCACCTGCATGGCCCTGCTGCCAGAGACTCACGGTGCCAAGAGCCTGCAGATCTGTCCTGCCACACGCTGCCCTCTGTTGCTGCGCTCCTCACTGCCTCCAAGCCCTCTCTCCTTCTCTCCTGTCCCCGTGCCAGCTGCGGTCAGAGCCCCCAGCCCTGCTGCGCTGTGCACAGGAGCTGCTCCTGGGCAGAGCTGTCTCTCTGCACCAGGGCCCTCTTGCCACGAGCTCTCTCTGTCCCACGAGCCCGGCCCAGCTCAGCACCAGACGCCCAGCCCAAGGCATTGGAATCCCCCCTGGGGGGGTTCTGGTGAAGCGCCCAGGAACCTCAGGCACTGAGAGACAATTGAAGCCATCTCTCAACAAGTCCAAGTCAGAGGCAAGTTTCCTGCAGTGTCCCCCTGAGGGCCAGCACTGACACAGCCTCCCTTGGAGCTCGTTAGAGCAGAGCATTGGAGGCAGTGAGGACAAGGAGACAAAGGCAATGTGAAGGTGACCCTGATGTGTAGACAGTGTATTTGTTTCAACTAGCACAAGGGCCCAGACAATAGTGAATGATTTCAAATTTGAGAAGAGAGAAAAGGAAGTTAAAATAGTAATAATAACAATAATAATAATAACATTAATAAGAATAATATGTACAAAGTAAGTGATGCACCATGCAATTCCTGAGAAGCCCCTCACCGATGCTCAACCTGTCCCTGAGCATCGGTCCCCCTGACCCTGGCCAGCCTGCAGCAGGATCTCTTGTGCACGTCCCTTGACCTCAGTTCTTTTAGTGCAAAATCAGCTTTCAGAGGAATTTGGAGTATTTTCTTCCCTTTCTCAAACACTTCCTCTGCTGTGTCACCCCACACAACGATGCCATCGATGTACTGCAGGTGTTCAGGAGCTTCCTCCTCTTCCAGGGCACTCTGGATCAGTCCATGGCAAATGGTAGGGCTGAGTTTCCTGCCCTGGGGCAGTCGATGCCAGGTTGAAAGCAAGCTGTGGCCTTCAATCTGCTGGCAAACAGATGGAGAAAAATGCATTAGTGATATCAGTTGTGGCAAAACGCTTGGGTGCCTTTGATCCCAGTGTGCATGGAAGCTCTACCGTGTCCGGCATGGCAGCACTCAGCACTGCATGACTTCCTTCAGGCCACGACGATCCTCTGTCAGCGGACTCGGTTGGTGCTCTACTGACTGAGGTGCACGGCTGTGGCAGTGATTGGCACCAGCTGTCCTTCAGCCCTCATCAACCCCACAACAGAAGGGTCCTGTGAGAGACCAAGGCAAGGCAGACAACAGCATCATGTCCTCCGTCTCCAAGGCAGCTGTGCCAAAAGCCCACCCATACCCTTTTGGGTCCCTGAAATATCTCTCCTCTCCTGAAGCAGTCTCTTCCAAGGATGCACAGAGTCCGGGGCCAGTCCCAGTGGGGTGCTTTTGCCACTCCTTCCCACTTAGACTCACTTCAGCCTCCAGTACAGGTCAGTGTTGGCATCCCCCTGTCACTCCAGACATACAAATGGGTTCACCCCTCCACAGCTTGATGGCACTAGGGTACGCTGTGCAGTGGTGTCCACTGGAGCCTGAGACTTCTGGGGGCCTGATGTGCAAGGCCATCGAATCCACACAGTCCAATACAGCCGATGGTCCCCTTCCTCCCCCTGGCTGGAGGCAGGGCCCCTCTAGTCCTGCTCATAGTATTCCTTACTGTGTCTGCAGGACTGCCCGCTGGAAAGTGGAGCAGCAGTTCTCTAAGAACCCCTTTTAGGGGTTGTTTTTCCTTGCCACTCACGTACCCGTGCCTCTAGGGTTGAGGCAGATTTTCCATCCCACTTTCTCATGTCCTCTCCATGGTCACACAGGTGAAACCACAGGGTGACACACAATGTGTACCCACCATCTCTCCTTTCCTGCCCTCTGAGTCCAGGGAGGGGCCCCGTTTCTCCCAGCACCAGAGCAGCACAGGGATAGGGATCGCGTGATTACTGATGTTCTTAGGACCTCTTCCTCTTGGTCCTCCTACTCACATGATGGCCCAGCTTTTCTGAAGCCTGCCTCATCTTCTTTCTCCTCCTTTCTTGTCTGGGTAGGAGTTCCTTTCCTTTCTTAAAAAAAATTAAATAAATAAAAATAAATAAAGAAAAACTGACTTCCATATCCACTGCTTTTTTCTTCCATATACGAGCAACTGATACAGACAAAAGATTGGTTTTCTGGCCCAGACACAGGGCCCATAAAAGGAGCTGGAGTTGCTGCAGGGCATTTTGCAGATGCTGTAGTGGCTGCAGGGTCTGTCAGAGGGGTTGGAGTGGCTGCAGGGCTTGTCACAGAGGTTGGAGTGGCATTGATTGTGGCTCTGTAAGCATAGGCCGAGACCCAGCACACTGCAGTGCTATGTGTCTCTTTGGAAATGCCAGGGTGATAACACAACTTTTTCAAGCATTTCGCAGTTTTTTAGGATTCTGTACTGTCTCAGGGATGAAGTTCCAAAGCTTTGGAGGTGCCCCCTGCTCTAGGTGCCTGCCCAGATCCTCCCACAGTCCCTGCCACTCCTCACTCTCCTGCCTCTGGACAGATCTCTGGATGGCATGCATTAAGTAGTTGCTTAAACATAAACAAAAGCTGAAAAATATGCAGGAGACATAACAATAGGAACATGCTGGTTTGACCATCCCAAGGATATTCAGAGCTTTGAAGAGCTACTGTAATTAGGCTGGAGGAGAAGGGGGAGGTGAAGGAGAAAGGGAGAGTGAACCAGCGGGGAAAAGTGTCCTCCCCTTGTCTCCCCCATGGCTTGGTTTCCTGAGGAGAAAAGGTCAAGAGTGTAATTCTTAATAGTTTCTGAGTCATATCATAAGCCAGTGTTACACGATACAAGAAAAGAATAAACTTGAAGCAGCCATCAGAAAAGATAAAGAGCATGACAGGGGAGACATACAGTAAGTAATGTGCTATACAACACAGTTCTGAAATTGAGCACAACAGACCTGAGATTAAAAAAAAAAATAAAAAAAGAAAGAAAATCAAGTTTGTGATCAGCAACCATTAAAATCAACTCATGCTTATAAAGGTTTACTTTTAACATGCTGTGGTGAGATCTGTCATTGGCTCAAACTTTGTGCTCCATGTCGGGCACCAAAAAGAGCGTGTTTTAACCCAGCAGGCAGCTCAGCACCACACAGCCATTCCCTCACACACACACCCTGCTACACCCCCAGCGAATGCAGGACAGAATGAGGAGGGGGAAAAAATAAAATAAACTAAAAAAAAAAGTCATGGGTTGAGATAAAGACAGTTTAATAGGCCATAAAGGGAAGACAAATAATACGAACAATGATGATGATGACCATGATGGTGATTGCCTGTCCCGCAGCAGTGGTACCCCCTACCCTGGCCAGCCACCCCATATTGATTGTTCAGCATGACGGCTGCGGTATGGAACATCCCTTTGGCCACTTGGGGTCAGCTGTCCTGCTTCTGTCCCCCCCAGCTCCTCAGGCACCCCCAGCCCTCCACTGCTGGGCAGCAACTAAGTCATCAGTGTGTGATAATCATTCTTCTCATGCTAAATGCAAAACACAGCATCATACCAGCTACTAGGAGGAAAATTAACTTGATTCTAGCCAACACCAGGACACCCACAGACCAAGGGCATGATATCTCTGTGTGTATATCAAAAGAGAAAAGGTGGTGGAGATTAATTAGAAAGTACTGGAGCTGAGCACGATGCAGATGTGCAGGTGTGGAATATGGGGTGGATATTGTCCTCGTTGGGGCTGGGATAGACTCAATTTTCTTCCTATTAGCTGGTATGGTGCAGTGTTTGTATATAGGACACAGCTCCAGACAAAATAACAGCATGCATGAGAAGGAAGAAGAGAAAAAGTGGAATTGGGCAGCCTTCTATCCCATACCCTTAAATGATTCTGTGCTGTAATACCATTCAACTGGTTGCTGCCGTATTGTCCAAACTGTCCTGCAAATTCCTGCTGCTGTTACCTTGTGGGAGATGGCATAATCAGGGTGAGCCATCTGCCTGCAGACATTAACAGCTGACAGAATGGAGCATCTGTCCAGGGGAACCTAGAGAAACTGCAGGATTTGGCCTAAATGAACCACTTGATCTTTACAAGGAGAAGAGCCCAGTCCTGCACCGGAGGAAGAGGAACCCCCCACATCAGGGCAAACGGGGACCCTGCTGAGTGAGCTGTGCCCAGGAGGAGGAGGGCCTGGGCACCACGAGGGATGCCATACGAGCAGTGCTGCTGCTCCCCAGGAACAGGCCAGCTTCCTACAGAGCTGCCTTACGAGGAGCATGGCCACCAAGAAAATCTGAGTTATCAGACTCAGCTCAGATCCGGTGTGACACCACACGGACAAGGGCTTAGAGCCAGCAGGAAAAGATGTGCAGGTCTGCGAGTCCCTAGGACAGTCTGGTGTAGACAGGACAGAGGGCTGTGACAAGGCTGAGAGTCCCAACAGGACCCAGGGCTTTGTGTCCATGGCTCTGGCTGTTGTCTCTGCCACTGAGGCCTAGGAGGAGACAGCTTATCGGTAAAGCACCAGGGCCTCATTGCATCCTCGCCCCCACCCATGAACCAGGCAGGGCTCGTACCATTCTCCTGCACTTGCCCATGCACATCCCCATCTCCTCCTGCCCCACGAAGAGCCCTGAGCAGTGTGTGAAGGGAAAGGATCTCCCTTCCCAGGGGCTGGGGGTCAAGGCCTGGCCCTTCTGCTTGGTGACACACATCCAGTTTTCCTACACATCAGGGTCACCTTCACACTGCCTTTGTCTCCTTGTCCTCGCTGCCTCCAATGCTCTGCTCTAACGAGCTCCAAGGGAGGCTGTGTCAGTGCTGGCCCTCAGGGGGACACGGCAGGAAACTTGCCTCTGACTTGGACTTGTTGAGAGATGGCTTCAATTGTCTCTCAGTGCCTGAGGTTCGTGGGCTCATCACCACAGACCCCCGAGGGGGGATTCCAATGCCTTGGGCTGGGCGTCTGGTGCTGAGCTGGGCCGGGCTCCTGGGACAGAGAGAGCTCGTGGCAAGAGGGCCCTGGTGCAGAGAGACAGCTGTGCCCAGGAGCAGCTCCTGTGCACAGCGCAGCAGGGCTGGGGGCTCTGACCGCAGCTGGCACGGGGAGAGGAGAGAAGGAGAGAGGGCTTGGAGGCAGTGAGGAGCGCAGCAACAGAGGGCAGTGTGTGGCAGGACAGATCTGCAGGCCCCTGGCACCCTGAGTCTCTGGCAGCAGTGCCATGCAGGTGGGGTTGCCAGAGGGCAACTTCTACAGTTCTACTGTAGAAGTTCTACTGTAGAAGTTCTACTTCTAATTCTACTTCTTCTTCTACAGCTGGCACATCCGATGTCTGATAGCAGCTGTTGGGATGGGTCTCACTGTTTCTCCAGTGAGGAGTAGAAGATGCTTTAGTGAATGGCATTTATGATTGCAATTTTCAAGAGAAAGACCAAGCCAGGCGCTACCAGAAAGGCAAGTCTTTTTCTGCACTCTGTGCCTGAAGAATCCTGCGGTGGAGGGGAGGCAGGTTCCATGGTAATGGTTTGACAGGATTGTACAGGAGATTGAGACTCCTAGAGCATTGCAGAGAGGGACCAATATGCCATCAATGAACTTCATAAAGTCCCTTCCCGCACCTCAGCCCACAGACTGCACCAACATCATCATTGTGGTCCTCTCAGGCTTTATCCTAGCTGATCTTTAGGAGCTACAAAAGCCCTGATACCCCCTGCCTTTGGAAGGTGTCTGCAGGCTTGAGGTGAGCACAGATCGTTTGCAGTGAGCAGGAGCTGCCTCCTCTGCAGGCAGAGCTGCAGCACAGGAGGGTGTGCTGAGTGTCCGTCTGTCCCTCCCTGGCCTTGCCTCCCCTGGCAGCAGCACGCTGCCATTCCTCCTGGCTTCTCCACCTGGCCGTGCTGCTGCTGCTCTTGTTCCCAGGCTGCCTGGGGATGGGGGTTTCACCTGCCCATGGAGTGAGTCCTCGGGGTGCTTGGGGGACGGGGAGTATGGGGACAGGGTGAGGGGTCTGGAGATGGGCACTTGGAGCCCGGATTCCTCTGCTCTCAGCAGTGTTCAAGCTCTTCTCAGGAGAACCTCCTTAGTGCAATTGTCCTGCAGTCGAAGAGATGCCAGCACAGCTGAGACCAGCACTGATGGACAGACTGGCTGTCGTCTCTGTGGGACTCTCTGCACTAATGGGACAGTCTCTTTGCCTTTGAGGATCCACAAGATTTTACTTGGAGTGCAGCAGAATACCCAGGATTTATGCCTTAGAATCACTCCTCAGGTGTGGTGGGGCAGCTGGAACCAAAAATACAAAACAAATAATTAAATAACTAAATCTCCACACCTCTGCTCTGCAGTTAGGTGAACTAGGAGCAAAACTGGGGAATCTCTTTGATATCAGCAGTAAAGTGAATCGGAGAGTACCCCATGTTCCTATCATGTTACTACCATGTTACTACCTCTGGCTGTAGTGCAGGACTGATTCTTCCATTGCCCACAGATGAGTCCCCTGCTCTCAGAGACACACTCAGGCAGAATCATTGAAAGAGATCTTCAAAATATCTGCCTGGAAATGGGCAATTTTTGGTGATTTTAAGTGAGAAAATGGAAAGAGTTATCCTCTGATATGCCTGTGGTACATTATCACTGCCTTTGTCCTCCTTGTACAGGACCTGATGACCAGAATTAGCAGATGTCCAACATCAGCTCTGTGAGCGAGTTCCTCCTGCTGGCATTCACAGACACGCGGGAGCTGCAGCTCCTGCACTTCGGGCTCTTCCTGGGCATCTACCTGGCTGCCCTCCTGGGCAACGGCCTCATCCTCACCGCCGTAGCCTGCGACCACCGCCTCCACACCCCCATGGACTTCTTCCTCCTCAACCTCGCCCTCCTCGACCTGGGCTGCATCTCCACCACTCTCCCCAAAGCCATGGCCAATGCCCTCTGGGACACCAGGGCCATCTCCTATCAGGGATGTGCTGCCCAGGTCTTTTTCTTTCTCTTCTTCATATCAGCAGAATATTTTACTCTTACTGTTATGTCCTACGACCGCTACGTTGCCATCTGCAAGCCCCTGCACTACGGGAGCCTCGTGGGCAGCAGAGCTTGTGCCCAGATGGCAGCAGCTGCCTGGGGCAGTGGCTTTCTCAATGCTGTCCTGCACATGGCCACTACATTTTCCCTGCCCCTCTGCCAAGGCAATGCTGTGGACCAGTTCTTCTGTGAAATCCCCCAGATCCTCAAGCTCTCCTGCTCAGGTTCAGACTACCTAAAGGAAGTTAGACTTCTGGTGGTTAGTGCATGTTTAGCATTTGGCTGTTTTGTCTTCATTGTGGTGTCCTATGTGTTGATCTTCAGGGCAGTGCTGAAGATCCCCTCTGAGCAGGGCCAGCACAAAGCCTTTTCCACGTACCTCCCTCACCTGGCCGTGGTCTCCCTGTTTATCAGTACTGGCATGTTTGCCTACCTGAAGCCCCCCTCCATCTCTTCCCTATCCCTGGACCTGGTGGTGTCATTTCTGTACTCAGTGGTGCCTCCAGCATTCAACCCCCTCATCTACAGCATGAGGAACCAGGACCTCAAGGAGGCAGTGAAGAAACTCTTTGGACACATGCTTTAGTGAACGATTAATATTCACTTGAGTTCCAGGTTTATTTCAGAAACAGGAAAATATTTTTTATTATTTGTCTTTTTTAATATTTTCTCCAAGTTGTGGTTTTCGTTGAAATAAAGTTATTCTTAACATTCTGCCCGTTATATTTTCTAACTTACTTTAAACGAATTGTCTCATGTACTTACAGAACTGGGCTTCATGTGTAGGTAAATACAATAAAAAAAACAGGAGATATTCATTGTTATCAGCTGCCGTCTCTTCCCATCTCCTGTGCAGCTAGGGGAGCAGCCCCAGCACGCAGGAGGGGCTCAGGGCCCAGAGCCCAGCTGCCACAGGGAGGAGCAGCCCCGCTGGCCCTCGCGGCTGCCCCTCACTGCCCGCTGGGCTCTGCCTCTCTGCTGCCTTCGGGTCGGGGATGCTGCTTCCCTGGAGCCATGGACATGGCCAGCAGCAGGACGTGGCCTTTCCACTGCTGCTCTCTTCTGGCTTCCACATTGTGCTTCTTGTATTTGGATAAGCCCTGAGATCTCATGTATGTTGGTGACAGTCCTGTTATCCCTACATTGGCATCTCTTCAATATCTCTGCACGCCTCTTGCAAAGCTGGTTTCAGGAATACACCCAAGGAGCTGCTTCCTGAACAGACCTCTTGCTTTTCTGGGCCTCACAGTGGATCAGAACCCCAGCGTGATCAGTGAAGGACCAAGGGCTGGACCAGGAGCTCCTTTCTTGCTTGCCTATGGCCCAGCAAACAATAACTGGCCCTTGAATTCTCTGCTTGGGACTGTCCCAGTGGTGCTGGGTCTGATGGCAAATGGCATCCTGGAGAGGAACCTGCAGCTGCTCTGTGCCTGGGCCAGGCCTCTTGTGCTGGCCTGGGGAGCGGGGCTGGCCCTGCGGGGCACAGGCACTCTGTGCTGGGGATGTCCCAGGCAGGAGAGCAGGGCTCCTGCAGCTTCACGGCCCTCCATCTCCTGAGCCGTGGCTGGCCCCAGCGCGGGGGCTGCTGGGGAGGCCCAGAGCCGCCTTTGTGCCAGCAGCTGCGGTGCCTTGCGAGGGGCTGGGGCTGTGCTGGCCGTGCCCAGAGCCCTGCAGCAGCCTGCGGTGGGCACTGGCCTGGGGCCAGCCCAGCCTGGGCTGCTGGGCTGGGGAGAGGTCCGGGAGGTGGGGAGAGGTGGGCAGGGGCTGGGCTGGGCTGGGCAGTGCCCGGCAGAGGGCAGCAGCAGCGTCAGGGAGCGGTGGCAGCATGCAGGGGAGGGCTCCCAGCAGGGCTTGGTGCTGCAGAGCCAGGGCTGGGGAAGGGAGCCCCGAGCTGCAGGGGCAGGGGACACGAGGCCGCTCGGGGCCCTTGCTGGCCTGGGCAGAGCAGAAAGGGGGCCCAGGGCATTCGTCCCCTCACCGCAGCCTGCCACGACCTGCACGGCGCTCACGCAGCGTCCAGGGCCAGGCTCTGCGCCGTGGTGCGCAGGGAGAGGGCAAAGCCTCTCTGAAAAAGAGGCTGGAACTGAAAAAGGTCCCTCCGCTGCCCTGTGGTGTGACAGGGCCAGGGTGGGACAGGTTACCTTTATTTGATGTAGTTCTTGTATAATTTGCATTGGTGATGGCACAAAAAGACAGCTCCTTCACCAGTGATGTACATCCTTCTTCATGTTAGGACACAACTCAACGTCCTTCACTCTGCTTTATCTCACAGATGAACTGGATTAGGTCTCCTTGATTACTCTGAGGCACAATGCAATGCTTTTTGCCTTCTGACACTCCAGCACAATATGTGTGACTTTCCCTTACTCTGCGCATTGACCTGACGGGGCATTTCACATTTTTCACTTTCATATCCCTAGTTGGAACGGGACGATTCCCCAAAGTGGGGCAAGCTGATGGGTTCTGCCTCAGCCTTTGGAAGTGTCCTGCTCTTGAGTCTTTCAGGCTAGTTTTCCACAGATGACCCACGATGGTAAATGGATGTTTAGGTGTCTCCTAGGAAAGAGGGAGAGTGTCTTGGGATCCCAACAGCCATTTCAAATTTAGGTCAGTCCAAAGAAACAGCTGAAGAAGGAATTTGCCTTGAAGGGGTTTCCTGTGCTGGGCTGGGCTGTAGTTCCAAGGAGAAAGAGCACTGCGGGCAGTGGAGGTGCCCGGGAAACATCACCTGTCCCCACCTTATCCACCAACGGGCTCTGGTCTCCTGCAGGTCCTTTCAGGCCGCTTCCGTTCCAGGGAATTAGTCTAAATGCACTAGAGCCTCTGGAGGCTTAATGATTTCATTAAAAGCATAACCAGGAAATGGGATTTCAAGGAAATATTTCAAATGTGAGTAAACTACTCTGAAGACCTTGGCACTGCTTGTTTATGGTCAGACAGCAAAGCTCTGCCTCAGTACCCAGTATTTTCTTCAGAACTTAAGTCATAAAGCAACTACTCATTACCTCAAATGATTCAATCCCTTCCGTAAAATGTCACACAGTGTAGTTTCTCTCATGAAGAAATAGGCATTTTCAGGATGTATTTTCATCACAGAAAAAGAAATACTGGTGTTCACCTGTACTTACATTGTCATCGCTTTCTCTATCATGGTGTGCTCCCTCATCTTCCAGGTACATCCACCTGGCTTGATTAAACAGTCCATGTTGAATGTCCCCTTTCCAGCTGCCTGTCTGGACCTATGCACTTCCCATGGTTCTCCTGGCTTGCCCTCCCCTTCCTCCTGGATCACTCAGACCGCCCTCACCAACCCAGGTGCTGCTTTGAGCTTCAGGGAGTTGAAGCTTGCCCATCTATCTGCAGTCTGTCTAATTGTGTCCTTAGAAAGCTGATCATCATTTATCATTGAATTAATATCATATGGATTAATTCTAATCCTAACAGATATGATTTCCGGTCTATCAGTATAAAAGACTTCTGGTACAGTTACCCTTTTGGGAACATAAACCTCAGAGGAGGCATACAGGATGAGGAGCTTGCTTTGCTTTTGGAAGATTGCTGCATGTTTTCCTGTTGTTTGGTTTGAAATAAGGAGAAACCCTTCTGCGCCTGTGTGCATCCAGGTCTCTAAGGCAAGCAGGAGGGAGCTGGTGCAAAGGAGCTGTAACACCCAGCTGCAGACTTCTGTGCCGAAGTCTGGTGGAAGGAGAAGTGATGCAAGCGCCAAAGAGAGAAATGTCAGGGCTGGGGTGGTAAGGAGCAAGGTTCTCCATGCAGTGTCAGACCTCAAGAGTCTGCTTTTCCTCCCTATGCAGGTCTCCAAAGGAGACCCCCTGGATCAATATCAGTTAGAGAATAATGCTCCAAACCGAAACTCAACTAAACGAATCCTTTAAGATGAGAAAAGATTTTTTTCAGATGCTTCTTGAAATCTTCCTCCTTAACTACACCATGAAAGCTCTCCAATTAGCTCTACAAGTCTTGAAGACTTGAAGAAAATTATGGGAGAGATATGTCTGCTTAGGACATTCTGCATTTTCATGAGCTCCATGGTGTATTTTGGTGCTCAGCCTATGAAGCTCAGGTACTGAGAGGAGAATGATGTAACCGCTTGAGAAGGTAAAGTCAAAGGGAAAAGTTGAAGTGACTTGGAGTATTAATGGGCCCCACTGAGGGCTGTTCCTAACAAAGCCTCCCCAGGGACTTGTTAGGGCACATAATTGGAGGCCATGATTGCAGGCAGGCAAAGCGCTGTGCTGAGAAAAGTCTTGGTTGGTTTCGGTGAAGCAGAAGGGCCAAGGCCTGACCCCAGCCACTGGGAGGGGAGATCCTGCACCCCCCCGTCTGGCTCAGGGCTCTTCTTGGGGTCTGTATGATGTGGTGGGCAGTGTGATGTCACGAGAAGAACTTCATTAGGACACCTCCCCACCCCTGCACAGGGTATCAAGGAAGCAGTGAGGCCCCATTGCAATGACTCTATCTCGTCTCCTCAGAAGCTCTAGCCAAAGGGACAAAAACGTCAGGGCTGTTGGGGCCTTCCCTTCTTGCCAGCACCCTCTGCCTTCTCCTCTGCAGCCTTTCCTATGCTGTTCCACACTTTGCCCTATTTCCTTGAAGTCTGCAGACACCCATCTCTGTCCACAACCTTGCTCTCATCCCGGCATTTCCATCATTTCACCAATGTCTAATCAACCCTCACCAGCTGTTCCTTGAAACACAAAGCTAGGGTCTGATCATAGATACTCACCAGCATCTCCCAAGCCCTGGGCCTGCTGCTGGCCTTGCAGCTTCTTGGCTAGACACAGCCAAGCCTTGTGCCTCCTGCTGTCCAGTCCTGGACTCAAGCAGAAGGGACAGGACAACCCCTCTGCGGGCCTTCTTTCTGTCTGGGTCGTCCTGGGGATGGAGGCAGAGGGGATCCCACAGGCAGCATGCCAAGCAGGGGCCTTCTGCTGGCCTGGCAGGGCCACTGGCAGATGTCAGCCCCAACGTGCACATCCCAGGGAGAAGCCAAGGCTGACCTGCCACCTCCAGACACAAGGGACCTCACAGTCCCTTTGCGTGACACGTTCCTGCTGCTGCCCTATCAGCTGCAGAGACAGAAGTGACCTCCCAGTCACTGCTACAGCCACATTCTTCCTGCTGGGGCAGGAGATCCTGAGGTAGATCTGAGCTCTCTCTAGACCTCTCGGTACCTGTTTTTTCTCTCTGGGGTAGACATTAAGCAAAGTTTTAGTGGGAGTGTTTGCTGATCTGCTTGTGGTGTCAGGTCTGCGTTTAAAGTATGGACAAGCTCTATGCTTTAGGTTTTTGTTTAGGTCTCCCAAAAAGTCTAGGTTTAAATAGAACATTTTAATGCTAGTTTTAAGGGAAGGCATTAGGATTAGCAAGAGAGAAAACTGATTCCTGTCAGAGTGTTGGAGTAGCATTTAGGTTTAGGGATTAAAATTCCTGGTTCAAGTAAGGTAAGGGCCATACGTGACTGTTTTAAGTCAGTGTTACCGCAGCATCAACATTATATGACCCCTCTTACCTCCATGAAATCATTAATTTCTGCTGGCCATGCTCTTCTTCCCACCCCAAAATCTCACATCTCTCTCGTCCAGGCTGCTCCTGACCTCCCCATATCTTATTGGGATCAGCTTTCTGATGACATTCTTGATCCCAGAGTATCTGTCTCACCTCTCTTGGCTACTCTAGTCTTGAGACAGAAGTGGCATTGTTGTCAGGAGGGAAAGGGCACAAAGGTCTTTAGGAACATCCTCCACAATGTGCCCATCGGCTCTGCACCTCCACAAAACTGCGCTTCCTACCTACAAGTTTTGTTTCCAGAATGGCTTCGATGGTCCAGGGTTCCTTTTTCCCAGGCCCTTACGCATGGTTTTGTTTCGGATGAGCAGGGATGGGATAAGAAAATCCAAGGCACGGATGGAACTGAGCTTATCAAGTGAAGCAAAGAATAACAGGAAGCGATTCTACAGATACATGGCTCAGAAAAGAAAGGCCAAGGAGAGTGTTCCCCCTCTGGTGGATGAGAAGGGTGAACTCGTAATGACAGACATGGAGAAGGCTGAGGGACTCAGCAACGTCTTTGCCTCAGTTTTCACTGCCAGTCAGGCTTCCAGGGTCTTTCATTTCCCTGAACCCAGAGATGGAGACTGGGGGGCAAAGTCCCACCTGCTGTAAGTGAAGAGCAGGTTTGGGAACACCTTGTGAAACTAAACACGTACAAGTCTATGGGGCCTTATGACATGCACCCCAGGTCCTGAGGGAACTGGCTGATGTAGTTGCCAAGCCTCTCTCCATCATATCTGAAGAGTCCTGGCAGTCGGGTGAAGTCTCTGGTGACTGGAAAAAAGGGAAACATCACTCCCCTTTTGATGAACGGTAGAAAAGAGGACCCAGGGAGCTACAGAATGGTGAACCTCACCTCTGTGTCTGGCAAACCATGGAAAAGATCCTCCTGGAATCAGTGTCAGGCACATGCAAGACAAAGAAGTGATCCGAGACACCCAGCATGGCTTCACCAAAAAGTAAATTGTGCCATATCGAATTGGTGGCTTTCTACAATGGAGTGACCACATCAGATGATAAAGGAAGATTGACCAATGTCATCTACTGAGACTTCTGTAAGACCTTTGACACGGTCCCACATGACATCCTGGTCTCCAAATTGGAGAGAGACGCATTTGATGAGTGCACCATTCAGTGGCTAAGGTCAAAACCGCAGAGTCGCAATCAATGGATCTATATCCAAGTGGAGGGTCGTGACAAGTGCTTTACCTCAGGGGTCTGTCCTGGGACCAGTACTGTTTAATGTCTTCATCAATGACATAGACAGCGACATTGAGTGCAGATGACACCAAGCTGAGTGGTGGATACTCTAGATACTATAGTGATATACTAGTGATACTATAGAAGGAAGGGATGGCATCCAAGGGGTCCTGGACAGGCTTGAGCACTGGGCCCATGTGATCCTTATGACGTTTAGGAAGTCCAAGTGCAAGGTGCTGCACCTGGGCCAGGGAAATCCCAGACATGGGGATAGGCTGGGAGAAGAACTCATTGAGAGCAGCCCTGCAGAGAAGGACTTGGGGGTTCTGCTGCATGAAATGCTCAACATGAGCCAGCAGGGAGCACATGCAGGCCAGAAGGCCAAGTGCATCCTGGGCTGCATCAAGAGAGGGGTGGCCAGCAGGTGGAGGCAGGTGATTGTCCCCCTCTGCTCTGCCCTTGTGAGGCCCCACTTGGAGTCCTGCATCCAGGTCTGGGGCCCCCAGCACAAGAAGGCTGTGGGCTGTTAGAGCGGGTCCAAAGGGAGGCCACAAAGATGATCAAGGGGCTGGAGCACCTCTCCTATGAAGAAAGGCTGAGAGAGCTGGGGCTGTTCAGCCTGGAGAAGAGAAGGCTCCGGGGTGATGTCATTGCAGATTTTCAATACTTAGAGTGGTCTTATAAAGTGGATGGAGAAGGACTCTTTACTCAGGTAGATAATGATAGGACAAGGGGAAGTGGTTTTAAATTAAAAGGGGAGATTCCTATTAGAGGTTAGAAAGAAAGTTTTCACTCAGAGGATAGTGGGGCACTGGAACAGGTTTTCCACAGAGGTATTGGATGCCCCATCCCTGCAGGTCTTCAAGAGCAAGGTAGATGAAGTCTTGAGCAACCACGATCTCTTGGGAGGTGTCACTGCCCATGGTAGGGGGATTGGAACTAGATGATCTTTGAGGTCCTTTCCAGCCCAGGCCATTCTGTGATTCCATGATTCTATGACCGGATGAAAATAATTTTATAACTTCTTATGTAAAAGGATAAAAATAACATTATTTCTATCAATATAAAATGTTGTTAAAATATTAATAAAAATAGACTTAACGAAATCATTCTCTCATTTTCCCAAATAACCAGGTAGTCCTGTTAGGATTATTTCTAATATTATATTTTGATAATAAGTATAATGACAAAAATGATATGATAATGATCACAATAATGAAGTCATTATTGATGATGAAGAAGCATGTATAGAAATATTTTCCTCACTGCATCTTTGAGCTCCTTGTTCCTCATGCTGTAGATGAGGGGGTTCAGTGCTGGAGGCACCACCGAGTACAGAAATGACAGCACCAGGTCCAGGGATGGGGAGGAGATGGAGGGGGGCTTCAGGTAGGCAAACATGCCAGTGCTAACAGTCATAGAGACCACGGCCAGGTGAGGGAGGCACATGGAAAAGGCTTTGTGCCGGCCCTGCTCAGAGGGCATCCTCAGCACTGCCCTGAAGATCTGCACATAGGACAGCACAATGAAAACAAAACAACCAACACCTATACAGAAGCTGACAGCAGTAAGCCCAACCTCCCTGAGGTAGGAATCTGAGCAGGAGAGCTTGAGGATCTGGGGGATCTCACAGAAGAACTGGTCCACAGCATTGCCTTGGCAGAGGGGCAGGGAAAATGTAGTGGCCATGTGCAGGACAGCATTGAGAAAGCCACTGCCCCAGGCAGCTGCTGCCATCTGGGCACAAGCTCTGCTGCCCACGAGGCTCCCGTAGTGCAGGGGCTTGCAGATGGCAACGTAGCGGTCATAGGACATGATGGTGAGAACATAAAATTCTGACAAAATCAAGACAAACAGAAAGACCTGTGCAGCACACCCTTGATAGGAGATGGCCCTGGTGTCCCAGAGGGCATTGGCCATGGCTTTGGGCAGAGTGGTGGAGATGGATCCCAGGTCGAGGAGGGCGAGGTTGAGGAGGAAGAAGTCCATGGGGGTGTGGAGGCGGTGGTCACAGGCTACGGCGGTGAGGATGAGGCCGTTGCCCAGGAGGGCAGCCAGGTAGATGCCCAGGAAGAGCCCGAAGTGCAGGAGCTGCAGCTCCCGCGTGTCTGTGAATGCCAGCAGGAGGAACTCGCTCACAGAGCTGCTGTTGGACATCTGCTGTTTAGAGGCATTGGGTTCTGCTCAAAGAATAGAAAGACATTCATAATGTACAACCGACTTAGCAGAGGACAACTCCTACCATTTCTCATTTAAACCTCCCCAAATGATTCTCCACATCCAGGCAGGCATATGGCAGGTCCCTTTCCTGAGTTGTACTTGGTCCTGCCTTAGGGTGTCCCTTGGAGCAGGAGACTTTGCTCTGGGCAATGAAAGAGACAGTCCTGTCCTACAGCCAGACATAAAGAGGAATTTGGTGTTATCTCAGCTTTACTTTACTCCTAATACCAAAGACTTTTGCCGCAGTTTGTCTCACATTCAAACCAACTGATGAGGAGTGCTGTTGGGATTTTTTATTTTTATTTTGTATTTTTTATTCTAGCTGCCCCAAGACACCTGAAGGCTGCTTCTAAGTCCGAGTTAAGGCCCGAAGTCCATCAGTCCTGCTATCAGCTGCCCTCTGCGGGCATTTCTTTGATCTACAAGACAGTTGCACTCAGAAGGACATCTCAAAAAAAACATGGACGCTGCTCAGAGCAGAGGAAACCAGGCTCCAAGTGCCCATCTCCAGACCCCTCACCCTGACCCCGTACTCCCCTTCCCCCAAGCACTCCGAGGGCTCACTCCATGGGCAGGTGAAACCCCCATCCCCAGGCAGCCTGGGAACAAGAGCAGCAGCAGCACGGCCAGGTGGAGAAGCCAGGAGGAATGGCAGCGTGCTGCTGCCAGGGGAGGCAAGGCCAGGGAGGGACAGATGGACACTCAGCACACCCTCCTGTGCTGCAGCTCTGCCTGCAGAGGAGGCAGCTCCTGCTGGGGACAGCGGGGGCTTGAGGGCAGAGGCTGTGCTGGTGGCAGAGGAGAGCAGGGGGTGTCCCAGGGAAGGCGCCTGCCCTGCAGGGGATGGCAGGGAGGTGCCTGAGCCCTCCCTCGCACAGCATTTCTGGCAGCAGCTCCCTCTCACCGCCTGCCCATGTCCCTGCTGCCTGCCCGTGTCCCTGCTGGGAGCCGCTTCTGTGTCCCCACATCTCCTCCCTGTCCATGCTCACAGACCCATCCCACAAGCTGTGTGCTCAGATTCACTCAGATTCCCCTCCACTGCAGGAATCTGAAAGTACAGAATTCAAAAAAAGCTCAGATAAACTGATGCTCAGTCTTCCTCTTGAAATGCCCCCTTATAAATGACATTCTCTACAGCATCTTCTACACTTTTCTGGAAAAACAGAGATACAACTATCCCGACAGATGCTGTCAGGCATCGGATTTGCCAGCTGTAGACCCCTCTGGCAACCCCACCTGCATGGCCCTGCTGCCAGAGACTCACGGTGCCAAGAGCCTGCAGATCTGTCCTGCCACACGCTGCCCTCTGTTGCTGCGCTCCTCACTGCCTCCAAGCCCTCTCTCCTTCTCTCCTCTCCCCGTGCCACCTGCGGTCAGAGCCCCCAGCCCTGCTGCGCTGTGCACAGGAGCTGCTCCTGGGCACAGCTGTCTCTCTGCACCAGGGCCCTCTTGCCACGAGCTCTCTCTGTCCCACAAGCCCGGCCCAGCTCAGCACCAGACGCCCAGCCCAAGGCATTGGAATCCCCCCTCTGGGGGCTTTGCTGAGGAGCCCACGAACCTCAGGCACTGAGAGACAATTGAAGCCATCTCTCAACAAGTCCAAGTCAGAGGCAAGTTTCCTGCCGTGTCCCCCTGAGGGCCAGCACTGACACAGCCTCCCTTGGAGCTCGTTAGAGCAGAGCATTGGAGGCAGGGAGGACAAGCAGACAAAGGCAATGTGAAGGTGGCACTGATATGTAGGAAAACTGGATGTGTTTCACCAAGCACAAGGGCCAGGCCTTGACCGCCAGCCCCTGGGAAGGGAGATCCTTTCTCTTCACACAGTGCTCAGGGCTCTTCGTGGGGCAGTAGGAGATGGGGATGTGCATGGCTAAGTGCAGGAGAATGGTACGAGCCCTGCCTGGTTCATGGGTGGGGGCGAGGATGCAATGAGGCCCTGGTGCTTTACCGATAAGCTGTCTCCTCCTAGGCCTCAGTGGCAGAGACAACAGCCAGAGCCATGGACACAAAGCCCTGGGTCCTGTTGGGACTCTCAGCCTTGTCACAGCCCTCTGTCCTGTCTACACCAGACTGTCCTAGGGACTCCCAGACCTGCACATCTTTTCCTGCTGGCTCTAAGCCCTTGTCCGTGTGGTGTCACACCGGATCTGAGCTGAGTCTGATACCTCAGATCTTCTTGGTGGCCATGCTCGTCGTAAGGCAGCTCTGTAGGAAGCTGGCCTGTTCCTGGGGAGCAGCAGCACTGCTCGTATGGCATCCCTCGTGGTGCCCAGGCCCTCCTCCTCCTGGGCACAGCTCACTCAGCAGGGTCCCCGTTTGCCCTGATGTGGGGGGTTCCTCTTCCTCCGGTGCAGGACTGGGCTCTTCTTCTTGTAAAGATCAAGTGGTTCATTTAGGCCAAATCCTGCAGTTTCTCAAGGTTCCCCTGGACAGATGCTCCATTCTGTCAGCTGTTAATGTCTGCAGGCAGATGGCTCACCCTGATTATGCCATCTCCCACAAGGTAACAGCAGCAGGAATTTGCAGGACAGTTTGGACAATACGGCAGCAACCAGTTGAATGGTATTACAGCACAGAATCATTTAAGGGTATGGGATAGAAGGCTGCCCAATTCCACTTTTTCTCTTCTTCCTTCTCATGCATGCTGTTATTTTGTCTGGAGCTGTGTCCTATATACAAACACTGCACCATACCAGCTAATAGGAAGAAAATTGAGTCTATCCCAGCCCCAACGAGGACAATATCCACCCCATATTCCACACCATCTGCATCGTGCTCAGCTCCAGTACTTTCTAATTAATCTCCAGCACCTTTTCTCTTTTGATATACACACAGAGATATCATGCCCTTGGTCTGTGGGTGTCCTGGTGTTGTCTAGAATCAAGTTAATTTTCCTCCTAGTAGCTGGTATGATGCTGTGTTTTGCATTTAGCATGAGAAGAATGATTATCACACACTGATGACTTAGTTGCTGCCCAGCAGTGGAGGGCTGGGGGTGCCTGAGGAGCTGGGGGGGACAGAAGCAGGACAGCTGACCCCAAGTGGCCAAAGGGATGTTCCATACCGCAGCCGTCATGCTGAACAATCAGTATGGGGTGGCTGGCCAGGGTAGGGGGTACCACTGCTGCGGGACAGGCAATCACCATCACGGTCATCATCATCATTCTTCGTATTATTTGTCTTCCCTTTCTGTCCCATTAAACTGTCTTTATCTCAACCCATGACTTTTTTTTTTTAGTTTATTTTATTTTTTCCCCCTCCTCATTCTGTCCTGCATTCGCTGGGGGTGTAGCAGGGTGTGTGTGTGAGGGAATGGCTGTGTGGTGCTGAGCTGCCTGCTGGGTTAAAACACGCTCTTTTTGGTGCCCGACATGGAGCACAAAGTTTGAGCCAATGACAGATCTCACCACAGCATGTTAAAAGTAAACCTTTATAAGCATGAGTTGATTTTAATGGTTGCTGATCACAAACTTGATTTTCTTTCTTTTTTTATTTTTTTTTTTAATCTCAGGTCTGTTGTGCTCAATTTCAGAACTGTGTTGTATAGCACATTACTTACTGTATGTCTCCCCTGTCATGCTCTTTATCTTTTCTGATGGCTGCTTCAAGTTTATTCTTTTCTTGTATCGTGTAACACTGGCTTATGATATGACTCAGAAACTATTAAGAATTACACTCTTGACCTTTTCTCCTCAGGAAACCAAGCCATGGGGGAGACAAGGGGAGGACACTTTTCCCCGCTGGTTCACTCTCCCTTTCTCCTTCACCTCCCCCTTCTCCTCCAGCCTAATTACAGTAGCTCTTCAAAGCTCTGAATATCCTTGGGATGGTCAAACCAGCATGTTCCTATTGTTATGTCTCCTGCATATTTTTCAGCTTTTGTTTATGTTTAAGCAACTACTTAATGCATGCCATCCAGAGATCTGTCCAGAGGCAGGAGAGTGAGGAGTGGCAGGGACTGTGGGAGGATCTGGGCAGGCACCTAGAGCAGGGGGCACCTCCAAAGCTTTGGAACTTCATCCCTGAGACAGTACAGAATCCTAAAAAACTGCGAAATGCTTGAAAAAGTTGTGTTATCACCCTGGCATTTCCAAAGAGACACATAGCACTGCAGTGTGCTGGGTCTCGGCCTATGCTTACAGAGCCACAATCAATGATCAATGCCACTCCAACCTCTGTGACAAGCCCTGCAGCCACTCCAACCCCTCTGACAGACCCTGCAGCCACTACAGCATCTGCAAAATGCTCTGCAGCAACTCCAGCTCCTTTTATGGGCCCTGTGTCTGGGCCAGAAAACCAATCTTTTGTCTGTATCAGTTGCTCGTATATGGAAGAAAAAAGCAGTGGATATGGAAGTCAGTTTTTCTTTATTTATTTTTATTTATTTAATTTTTTTTAAGAAAGGAAAGGAACTCCTACCCAGACAAGAAAGGAGGAGAAAGAAGATGAGGCAGGCTTCAGAAAAGCTGGGCCATCATGTGAGTAGGAGGACCAAGAGGAAGAGGTCCTAAGGGCATCAGTAATCACGCGATCCCTATCCCTGTGCTGCTCTGGTGCTGGGAAAAACGGGGCCCCTCCCTGGACTCAGAGGGCAGGAAAGGAGAGATGGTGGGTACACATTGTGTGTCACCCTGTGGTTTCACCTGTGTGACCATGGAGAGGACATGAGAAAGTGGGATGGAAAATCTGCCTCAACCCTAGAGGCACGGGTACGTGAGTGGCAAGGAAAAACAACCCCTAAAAGGGGTTCTTAGAGAACTGCTGCTCCACTTTCCAGCGGGCAGTCCTGCAGACACAGTAAGGAATACTATGAGCAGGACTAGAGGGGCCCTGCCTCCAGCCAGGGGGAGGAAGGGGACCATCGGCTGTATTGGACTGTGTGGATTCGATGGCCTTCCACATCAGGCCCCCAGAAGTCTCAGGCTCCAGTGGACACCACTGCACAGCGTACCCTAGTGCCATCAAGCTGTGGAGGGGTGAACCCATTTGTATGTCTGGAGTGACAGGGGGATGCCAACACTGACCTGTACTGGAGGCTGAAGTGAGTCTAAGTGGGAAGGAGTGGCAAAAGCACCCCACTGGGACTGGCCCCGGACTCTGTGCATCCTTGGAAGAGACTGCTTCAGGAGAGGAGAGATATTTCAGGGACCCAAAAGGGTATGGGTGGGCTTTTGGCACAGCTGCCTTGGAGACGGAGGACATGATGCTGTTGTCTGCCTTGCCTTGGTCTCTCACAGGACCCTTCTGTTGTGGGGTTGATGAGGGCTGAAGGACAGCTGGTGCCAATCACTGCCACAGCCGTGCACCTCAGTCAGTAGAGCACCAACCGAGTCCGCTGACAGAGGATCGTCGTGGCCTGAAGGAAGTCATGCAGTGCTGAGTGCTGCCATGCCGGACACGGTAGAGCTTCCATGCACACTGGGATCAAAGGCACCCAAGCGTTTTGCCACAACTGATATCACTAATGCATTTTTCTCCATCCGTTTGCCAGCAGATTGAAGGCCACAGCTTGCTTTCAACCTGGCATCGACTGCCCCAGGGCAGGAAACTCAGCCCTACCATTTGCCATGGACTGATCCAGAGTGCCCTGGAAGAGGAGGAAGCTCCTGAACACCTGCAGTACATCGATGGCATCGTTGTGTGGGGTGACAGAGCACAGGAAGTGTTTGAGAAAGGGAAGAAAATACTCCAAATTCCTCTGAAAGCTGATTTTGCACTGAAAGAAATGAAGGTGAAGGGACGTGCACAAGAGATCCTGCTGCAGGCTGGCCAGGGTCAGGGGGACCAATGCTCAGGGACAGGTTGAGCATCGGTGAGGGGCTTCTCAGGGATTGCATGGTGCATCACTTACTTTGTACATATTATTCTTATTAATGTTATTATTATTATTGTTATTATTACTATTTTAACTTCCTTTTCTCTCTTCTCAAATTTGAAATCATTCACTATTGTCTGGGCCCTTGTGCTAGTTGAAACAAATACACTGTCTACACATCAGGGTCACCTTCACATTGCCTTTGTCTCCTTGTCCTCACTGCCTCCAATGCTCTGCTCTAACGAGCTCCAAGGGAGGCTGTGTCAGTGCTGGCCCTCAGGGGGACACTGCAGGAAACTTGCCTCTGACTTGGACTTGTTGAGAGATGGCTTCAATTGTCTCCCAGTGCCTGAGGTTCCTGGGCGCTTCACCAGAACCCCCCCAGGGGGGATTCCAATGCCTTGGGCTGGGCGTCTGGTGCTGAGCTGGGCCGGGCTCGTGGGACAGAGAGAGCTCGTGGCAAGAGGGCCCTGGTGCAGAGAGACAGCTCTGCCCAGGAGCAGCTCCTGTGCACAGCGCAGCAGGGCTGGGGGCTCTGACCGCAGCTGGCACGGGGACAGGAGAGAAGGAGAGAGGGCTTGGAGGCAGTGAGGAGCGCAGCAACAGAGGGCAGCGTGTGGCAGGACAGATCTGCAGGCTCTTGGCCCCGAGAGGCTCTGGCAGCAGGGCCATGCAGGTGGGGTTGCCAGAGGGGTCTTTTGCAGCTGGCACATCCGATTCCTGATAGCATCTGTCGGGATAGTAGTCTCTCTGTTTCTCCAGCAAAGGGTAGAAGATGCTGTAGAGAATGGCATTTATATGAGGAAATTTCCAGAAGAAGACTGAGGCTTGGTTTATCTTTTGGGAAAGGCTTTTTTTTTTGGATTCTGTGCTTTCAGATTCCTGCAGTGGAGGGGAATCTGAGTGAATCAGAGCACACAGCTTGTGGGATAAGTCTGTGAGCATGGACAGGGAGGAGACGTGGGGACACAGAAGCGGCTCCCAGCAGGGACACGGGCAGGCAGCAGGGACATGGGCAGGCGGTGAGAGGGAGCTGCTGCCAGAAATGCTGTGCGAGGGAGGGCTCAGGCACCTCCCTGCCAGCCCCTGCAGGGCAGGCGCCTTCCCTGGGACACCCCCTGCTCTCCTCTGCCACCAGCACAGCCTCTGCCCTCAAGCCCCCGCTGTCCCCAGCAGGAGCTGCCTCCTCTGCAGCCAGAGCTGCAGCACAGGAGGGTGTGCTGAGTGTCCGTCTGTCCCTCCCTGGCCTTGCCTCCCCTGGCAGCAGCACGCTGCCATTCCTCCTGGCTTCTCCACCTGGCCGTGCTGCTGCTGCTCTTGTTCCCAGGCTGCCTGGGGATGGGGGTTTCACCTACCCATGGAGTGAGCCCTCGGGGTGCTTGGGGGAAGGGGAGTACGGGCACAGGGTGAGGGGTCTGGAGATGGGCACTTGGAGCCTGGCTTCTGCTCTCAGCAGTGTTCAAGCTCTTCTCAGGAGAACCTCCTTAGTGCAATTGTCCTGCAGTCAAAGAGATGCCAGCACAGAGCAGCTGAATCCAATGCAGGAAAGGGATCTGCCAACTACCTGTGTGCAATTGGGCAAGTGCTATGAGGGACTTAACTGTGAAATGGGAATGGTTTTCTCAGGTCACTCTGCCATATTATTAGTGTATTTCTGTTCCTTGGGCAGGACACCATGCCCGGAGGCAGGAAATGCCCAATAGCAGCTCTGTGAGCGAGTTCCTCCTGCTGGCATTCGCAGACACGCGGGAGCTGCAGCTCCTGCACTTCGCGCTCTTCCTGGGCATCTACCTGGCTGCCCTCCTGGGCAACGGCCTCATCCTCACCGCCGTAGCCTGCAACCACCGCCTCCACACCCCGATGTACTTCTTCCTCCTCAACCTCGCCCTCCTCGACCTGGGATCCATCTCCACCACTCTCCCCAAAGCCATGGCCAATGTCCTCTGGGACTCCAGGGCCATCTCCTATCAAGGGTGTGCTGCACAGATCTTCTTTTCTGTCTTCTTAGTTGGAGCGGAGTACTGGTTTCTCACCATTATGGCCTATGACCGCTACGTTGCCATCTGCAAGCCCTTGCACTACGGGAGCCTCGTGGGCAGCAGAGCTTGTGCCCAGATGGCAGCAGCTGCCTGGGGCAGTGGCTTTCTCAATGCTGTCCTGCACACGGCCACTACCTTTTCCCTGCCCCTCTGCCAAGGTAATGAGCTTGATCAGTTCTTCTGTGAAATCCCCCAGATCCTCAAGCTCTCCTGCTCAGATGCCTACCTCAGGGAAGTTGGGGCCCTTGTGTTTAGTGTTTCTTTATTATTTGGCTGTTTTGTTTTCATTGTGCTGTCCTATGTGCAGATCTTCAGGGCAGTGCTGAGGATCCCCTCTGAGCAGGGCCGGCACAAAGACTTTTCCATGTGCCTCCCTCACCTGGCCGTGGTCTCCATGTTTATCAGTACTGGCATGTTTGCCTACCTGAAGCCCCCCTCCATCTCCTCACCATCCCTGGACCTGGTGGTGGCAGTTCTGTACTCGGTGGTGCCTCCAGCACTGAACCCCCTCATCTACAGCATGAGGAACAAGGAGCTTAAGCAAGCGCTGTGGAAATAAATGACTAGATGTGTTTCAGAAGCAATAAATTTCCGTTCTACATCTGCAGATGACTAGTAATATCAATGACTAGAAGAACAACTAATATTATATATATAATTATTTTTGTGTGTTTGTTTATTTATGAGTGTTTTCATTACCGAACTTTCTTTGTTTCAATGTCTAAAGTTGCCCATTAAAATGATATGATTCTTCTCATTCAATCTCAGAGAGTCTGTATATGAGGAGCCAGGCCCTCTGTGAATTTAAATAAAAGAAAGGAGCCCGTTGTTCCACTTCCATTTCAGTATGTACGTGATGAATGCATATACTGAGACTCTATAAACGAGGAGCCTATCTCTCTGTGAACTTAAACAAAGTGAAGGAGCCTGCACTGCCTTCCTTGTGTGACGTCCTTCCTCTGAGAGCTGCTCTGGCTCTGCAGGGGCAGTGCCATGTGCAGGGCTGCAGAGGAAAAGAGTCCCATCCCAGCAGCACGGGCAGGGAGCACCAGCGCTTGGGGCATGCCGAGCTGCTCTCTTGCCACTGCCCCCCTCTGGTGCTGAGCCCTGCTGGTGGGGTCAGGCCCGGCTGCTCCTGTAGCTTGGTGCCAGTGCTGCTGTGGGGCTGTGCTGGGACTGCAGGCAGGGACAGGCAGTGGGCACGGCAGTGGCACAGCCGGCCTCCAGAGAAGCATTTCAGTACTCAGAAAGAATCTCCTCAGGGCACTGCTTGAAGGCTGACGACTTCTTAAAAAACTGTGGTCAAGAACATTTCCAAGGAATAGACAACAAAGAGGATATTTGCCTTTCGTGTTCCTCCACTAGATCCATGTGCTGAAATCAGGGTCACAGCACGGTCTTGTAGGGACTGAGGGCTCGGCAAGGACTCACCTGCTGTTGGTTGCACCTGGCAGGCAGCGAAAACCACAGAGCCGTTAGCTCACTGCCACCACGTGAATCGAAAACAGAAGAAGTACAAGAACTCATCAGTTGAGGTAAAGTCAGTCTAATAAGAAAACAAACAAACAACAACAAAAAAAGAAAAAAATTTAAAAAATAAAAAATATAAAAATAATAAAAACAATAATAAATAAAAATAAAAATAAAAATAAAAATAAAAATAAAAATAAAAATAAAAATAAAAATAAAAATAAAAATAAAAATAAAAAATAAAAATAAAAATAAAAAAAATAAAAAAGTGCTCCCTGTTTGTCAGCAATGCCATGTTTGCCTACCTGAAGCCCCCCTCCATCTCCTCACCATCCCTGGGCCTGGTGGTTTCATTTCTGTACTTGGCAGTACCTCCAGCAGTGAACCCCCTCATCTACAGCATGAGGAACCAGGACCTGAAAGACACAATGAAGAAAATGATTCTAGTGGTAATATTTACTTAGCAATCAATTGGCTATCTCCCTTTTCTAGTTTATCTCCAGTTAATTTTTGACCTTTAGGTACGTATTCTTTAAAATTATGTTTGCAGATAAATATTTGCTTTCATTCCTCTTTTCCAGATGACCAACCCTCTGTGTGACCCACACGCTTTCTCTGAATGTGTTTATTCCTAAATGACATCTGGCCTCTGTTGTGGCATCTTGTTAGTAAAATGAAGTTGCTTAGTGCTCAGGGCTCTTCTTCCCAAACTGGAGTGCAGAAGATGCTCAGGGAATGCCATGATCAAGGCCTCACTCTTGTGCTTGGGTGCCACCTGGACACAGGGGATGGAGGGCACGGGGTGCTGGGTGAGGGAGTCAGGGCTGGACTGAGTCGTCACTGGTGGAATCCCAGTGCCCCTGGAGGCCCTGACTGGTCAAGAAGCAGCTTCCTGGGACTGAAACGTGAGAGGGCTGGCGGCATCAGGGAGGTATCGGGAGCCACCAGGATATCCTAAGGGTTCTCCTGGGATGTTGTGTGCCTTGTGTTGGGTGGGCAGCGAGTGGGTCTTCACAGTAAAGCTAAGCAAAAAGATGCACGGGCTGATGGGAGCTCTGCAATGCCAGGATACACAGCGAGGCCACAGCACAAAGGTCTCAGAGGCCTTCAGTGAACAGTAGGAAAGGGCCAAGACTGGGTGACCAGGCAAGGTCCGGGGGCTGGGGAGAGGTGGGCAGGGGCTGGGCTGGGCTGGGCAGTGCCCGGCAGAGGGCACCAGCAGCGTCAGGGAGCGGTGGCAGCATGCAGGGGAGGGCTCCCAGCAGGGCTTGGTGCTGCAGAGCCAGGGCTGGGGAAGGGAGCCCCGAGCTGCAGGGGCAGGGGACACGAGGCCGCTCGGGGCCCTTGCTGGCCTGGGCAGAGCAGGAAGGGGGCCCAGGGCATTCGTCCCCTCACCGCAGCCTACCATGACCTGCACGGTGCTCACGCAGCGCCCAGGGCCAGGCTCTGCCCCGTGGTGCGCAGGGAGAGGGCAAAACCTCTCTGAAGAAGAGGCTGAAACTGAAAACACTGCCTTCGCTGCCCCGTGGTGTGACAGGGCCAGGGTGGGACAGCTTACCTTTATTTGATGTAGTTCTTGTATAATTTGCATTGGTGATGGCACAAAAAGAGAGCTCCTTCACCAGTGATGTACATCCTTCTTCACGTTAGGACACAACTCAACGTCCTTCACTCTGCTTTATCTCACAGATGAACTGGATTAGGTCTCCTTGATTACTCTGAGGCACAATGCAGTGCTTTTTGCCTTCTGACACTCCAGCACAATGCCTATGACATTCCCTTACTCTGCGCGTTGACCTGACGGGTCCTTTCACATTTTTCACTTTCAAAACCTCAGTTGTACAGGGACCATTATTAAAGTGGGGCAAGCTGATGGGTCCTGCCTCAGCCATTTGAAGCATGCTATACTTGAGTTTTGAAGCTTGAGCTTGCTAAAGATGACCCAGGAATCTAAACGGATGTTCATGTGTCTCGTAGGAAAAAGGGAAAGTATCATCGTTCCCAAAGGCCATTTCAAATCTAGGTCAATCCCAGGAACACACTGAACTAGGGTGTTGTCTTTGAAGGGGTTTCCTGTGCTGGGCTGGGCTGCAGTTGCAGGGACAAAGACCACTGCTGGCAGTGGAGGTGCCCTGGGAACTCCACCTGGCTCCACCTGATTTTCCCAAAGGGCTCTGGTCTCCTGCAGGTCTTTTCTGACATCTGCTGGTCCAGGGAAGTGCCTCAAACAAAATGGGGCCACAGGAGGTTTTCCGTGGTTGCTTGTGGTCGGATAGCAATATTCTGCCCGAATACCCAATAAATTCTTTAGTACTCAATTAATAAAGCAACTACTCATCAGCTCAAATGATTCAATCCCTTCCATTAAATGTCTCACGTGAATAATTTCTATCATGAAGAAATTTTCAGGATGTATATTCAGGACAGGAGAAGAAATCCTGGTGTTCGCCTGTACTTGCTTTGTCATCACTTTCTATCATGGTGTGCTCCCTCATCTTCCAGGCATGAAACCAATCTTGATTACACAGACCCTGCCGAATGTTCCCTTGCCAGCTGCCTGTCTGGACCCATGCACTTCCCATGGTTCTCCTGCTTTGCCCTCCCCTTACTCTTGGATCATTCAGACCGCTCTCACCAACCCAGTTGCTGCTTTGAGTTTCAGTGAGTTCCAGCTCGCCCATCTCTGAGCAGTCTGTCTACTGGTTTCCTTAGCAAGAAACTCATCATTTCTCATTGAATTACTATGGTATGGATTAATATTAATACTATGATTTTAAATTTCCTATTAATCAGTGTAAAATATATCGTGTACAGTCATTCTTATGGGAAGGATAACATAATTGGAGGCAACAAAATGAGGAACTTGAAGTGTTTTTTTTTTTTAAATTGCAGCATGATTTCCTGTTATTTGTTTTTAAATAGGAAAACCCCTGTTCTTCCTACCTAAGCAGGGCTTCAAAGGAGTAACCCTAGACCAATATCTATAGGGAAATGATGCTCCAAACTGAAATGCAACAAAAATCAGCCTTTACAATGAGGAAAGATTTCTATTAGATGCTCTTTGAAATCTTCCTCCTTAACTACGCCATGAAAGTTCTCCAGTTAGCTGCACAAGTCCTGAAGACTTGAAGAAAACTGTGGGAGAGATATGGCTGCTTAGGACTTTCTCTGTTTTAATGAGTTCCGTGGTGTATTTTAGTGCTGACACTACTAAGCTTGGGTAGTGAGAGGAGAATGATGCAACTGCTTGAGAAGGTAAAGTCAGGAGGAAAAGTTGAAGTGATTTGGAGTATTAATGGGCCCCACTGAAGGCTGTTCCTAACAAAGCCTCCCCAGGGACTTGTTAGGGCAGATAATTGGAGGCCATGATTGCAGAGAGGCAAAGCGCTGTGCTGAGAAAAGTCTTGGTTGGTTTTGGTGAAGCAGAAGGGCCAAGGCCTGACCCCAGCCCCTGAGAGGGGAGATCCTGCATCCCCCCGTCTGGCTCAGGGCTCTTCTTGGGGTCTGTATGATGTGGTGGGCAGTGTGATGCCACGAGAAGAACTTCATTAGGACACCTGTCCACCCCTGCACAGGGTATCAAGGAAGCAGTGAGGCCCCATTGCAATGACTATACTGTTATAAATTACTCTTTTAGCCAGAAAGAATTAGTTTATTGAGTAAGCGATCAGCAAGCAAAACAGCGCTGGGCGGCCAGGGAGTCCATGCTCCTCCAAACGGTGCGTGCCCCCCCCCCCCCCCTTCGCAGTACCCTTTTATCACCAGGTTCTTCCGGGGTTACGTAGCCCCCCTTCCTGGTACTGCGGCTGCGTCAACTGTTGCTAGCGGGTCATCTCCGGTCCCTCCGGTGGTCGCACGGATGAAGGCAGTAGTCTTCCCCTGCTTGGTATGTGGTGTTTTCCCCTCCTTAATTGGTCAGGTTGGTTTGTCTTAAGATAGGGCAGTGGGTTATCATTTTTCCAATTACATTGTTTACACAAAGTTCTCTCAATCTTCTGTCCGAGACAGCAACAGGCTGGGTGCCTCACAGTTCTTGCCGCCACCTGGGTGACTCCCTTTGTTCCTTCTTAATATAGCCATGGGAAATAATGAACAAACATGCTTTATACATCACAATCCCTCCTTTTTCTTTTTGTTAGTTATTTTGTTCATTAATTCCTGGTATGCCTGACTAGTAAGCATTAACATTTCAGCAGTTTCAGCATCCTCATCCGTAGTTATGGGTTCATATTTAGCACGGATATGCATCAAATGCGTTGCCTCTAAATGGCTTTTTACAATCGCGATTACTCGGTTAAAAACACATGGTCCAAAGGTTAGCCCTAACACTAATAACAACAAAGGTCCTGCTATTGTTGACAGCAAAGCTGTAAGCCAAGATGAATAATTAAACCAAGATTCGTACCAATTCTGCCTGGCTTCATTTTCTCGTTTCCTCTTTTCCAATCCTTCTCTGAGCTTCCTCATTGTATCCCTCACTACTCCAGTGTGGTCTGCATATACAGAGCATTCTTCTTTCAAGGCGGCACATAATCCACCTTGTTGCAGAAATATCAGATCTAGTCCTCTACGGTTTTGCAAAACAACTTCTGATAGTGACCGTACCGATTTTTCCAGGGCAGTAATCGACTGTTCAACTTGACTTAAGTCTTCACATATAGCCACACATAGGGAGGTGAACTCCTGGCTTTGTCTGACCAGAGAGACAACTCCAGTGCCCACCCCGGTACCTCCCAGAATTATCAACGTTGCCAATGTTACAGCCGTGATTGGTTCTCTTTTTGTTAGATGGTACTCTGCTACCGTGTGCCATGTATATACGTACTCCTCAGAATGGTATAGAATTCTTGGTACAATTATCACCTGTATACAGAAACCTTGAGATACATTAAAGAGTTCAATGTGCCATGTATATACGTACTCCTCAGAATGGTATAGAATTCTTGGTACAATTATCACCTGTATACAGAAACCTTGAGATACATTAAAGAGTTCAAGTGATAAACAAGGGGTAACACCCATCGATGAGCAGACCCATTGTTGTGGTTTAACCCGGCTGGCAGCTAAACACCACACAGCCGTTCGCTCACCCTCCCCCCTCCCTCTCTGGGATGGGGGAGAGAAACGGGAAAGTGAAGCCGGTGAGTTGAGATAAAGACAGTTTATTAAGACAGGAAAATAATAATAACAATAATAATAATAATAGTGATAATGGTAATAGTATTAACAATAATAATGTGTAAGAAAACAAGTGATGCACAATGCAATTTCTCACCACCCGCTGACCGATGCCCAGCCTATCCCCGAGCAGCCGGCCCCCCCCACCCCGGCCAGCCACCCCTATATATTGTTTAGCATGACGCCAGATGGTATGGAATACCCCTTTGGCCAGTTGGGGTCAGCTGTCCTGGGTCTGTCCCCTCCCAGCTCCTGCTGCACCCCCAGCCTGCTCGCTGGCAGGACAGAGCAAGAAGCCGAAAAGTCCTTGGCCTGGTGTAAACACTGCTCTGCAACAATTAAAACATCAGCATGTTATCAGCGCTCTTCTCATCCTAATCCAAAACATAGCACCCTACCAACTACTATGAGCTACTTAACTCTGTCCTAACTGGAACCAGGACAGATATCCACCCCTTATTCCATACCATTTATGTCATGCTCAGGTTACACTCTGTCCAATACATTCTAATTAATCACCATTTTCATCTATGATATATAGCAATCATGGTAGTGATGACATACAGTATTATATAATAATTAACATACTACAATTCAACTCATGGGCTATTCTCACCCAGTATCAAATCCCCTTGAGGTACACACCGGACCTCCCCATCCTTTTGCATTACCCACCAAGTGCATCCAGGTCCCTGAGCAAAAGCAATTCCACGAATGGGTTTGCCTTTTCCTGAGGCAGGAGTAGCCCAGACTGTTTTACCCAGCATGTTTCTTTTTTGCTAGTTGGTGGAGACATAGCTGTTATCTTGTTGATCACATCCATTGGGATTTGACGACGTCCATCTTGCCATTTTATTCCTAAAAACTGGATCTCTCGTGCAGGTCCTTTAACTTTATTCTGTTTTATGGCAAAACCGGCCTTCAGAAGGATTTGGACTATTTTCTTCCCTTTCTCGAAAACTTCTTCTGCAGTGTCACCCCACACAATGATGTCATCGATGTACTGCAGGTGTTCAGGAGCTTCCCCCTGCTCCAGCGCAGACTGGATCAGTCCATGGCAAATGGTAGGGCTGTGTTTCCACCCCTGGGGCAGCCGATTCCAAGTATATTGGACTCCCCTCCAAGTGAAAGCAAACTGTGGCCTGCACTGTGCTGCTAGAGGGATGGAGAAAAATGCATTAGCGATATCAATTGTGGCATACCACTTGGCTGCCTTTGATTCCAGTTCATACTGGAGTTCTAGCATGTCCGGCACTGCAGCACTCAGTGGTGGCGTGACTTCGTTCAGGCCACGATAGTCCACTGTTAGTCTCCACTCACCATTAGACTTTCGCACTGGCCATATGGGACTATTAAAAGGTGAATGAGTCTTGCTGATCACTCCTTGGCTCTCCAGTTGACGAATTAGCTTATGGATGGGACTCAGGGAGTCTCGGTTGGTGCGATATTGCCGCCGGTGCACAGTTGTGGTAGCGATCGGCACTTGCTGTTCTTCAACCCTCAGCAACCCCACAACAGAAGGGTCCTCTGAGAGACCAGGCAAGGTAGACAACTGTTTAATGTCCTCTGTCTCCAAAGCAGCTATGCCAAAAGCCCAGCGGAACCCTTTTGGGTCCTTGAAATATCCTCTTCTAAGATAGTCTATGCCAAGGATGCACGGAGCATCTGGGCCAGTCACAATACGGTGCTTTTGCCACTCATTACCGGTTAGACTCACTTCAGCCTCCAATACAGTTAACGGCTGGGATCCCCCCGTCACACCATAAATACAGATGGGCTCTGGCCCTTTATAGCTTGATGGCATTAGAGTACATTGTGCACCGGTGTCTACCAAAGCCTTATACTTCTGTGCGTCTGACGTGCCAGGCCATCGAATCCACACAGTCCAATAAACTCGATTGTCCCTTTCCTCCCCCTGGCTGGAGGCAGGGCCCCTCTAGTCCTGGTCAGAATCTTCATTTCTGTGTTTAAAGGACTGCCTGCTGGAAGTTGGAGCAGCAAACCTTTCAGAGAACTCCTTTTTCCCAATTGTTTTCTTTTGCAATTCACGTACCCGTGCCTCTAGGGTCGCAGTAGATTTTCCATCCCATTTTCTCATGTCCTCTCCATGGTCACGTAGGTAAAACCACAGGGTGGCGCGGTGTGTGTGCCCACCATATTGTCTTCCTTGCATAGATGAACGTTTACCCCTAATAGCTGAGACACTGGTTTGTACAGGTGGGGAGGAAAATAATCTCTCTTCAAGTTGGTGGATCTTTTCAGAAAGTTTCTCTAAAGCATTCTCTTTTAGCTGGTGGACACTGGTTCGTTCAGGTGGAGGGGAAGATAAATTCTCTTTAAGTTGGTGGACCTCTTCAGAGAGTTTCTCCACAGCTGAGACACAGGCCTTTAGGGAAGAGGAGAGATTTCCTTCGTACTGCCGGAGTAATTTAGCCACGTCATTCACTGTGGGATTCTCCTCCGTTTTCCAGGCTAGTATTGCCAATGAGTTGGCATATGATGATGGGGCACTCTGTACAAACTTCCGCCACATGGGTAGTGTACACCGGACTGCATCTGGATCTGCGGATGTTTGTTCGTCGTCTAGGTCCTTATAAATTACTTCCCGTACGGCTAATTCCCTCAGGTACTGAATTCCCTTCTCCATGGTGGTCCATTTGCTTGGTAAACATACAAGTTCTTCCTTGAAGGGATACCTTTCCTTCACAGCTGACAGGAGACGCCTCCAGAGGCTGCGAGATTGTGCCCCATCTCCAATTGCTTTGTCAATGCATGCGTCCCTAGCAAGGGATCCCAGCCGCCTGGCTTCCTTGCCCTCCAATTCCACATAATTGGCTCCCGTGTCCCAGCACCGGAGCAGCCAGGTGACAAGCTGCTCGCCTATACAGCGACCAAAATCTTTTCGCACATCTCGTAGCTCACGCTGGTATAGAGTCCGGGTAATTACTGTTGATTTTTTGACATCCTCATCCTCATCTTCAGTCTTCTGCACCTTTGATGGCCGGTGTAGAGTCCGGGTAGTTACTGTTGATTTTCCGACATCCTCATCCTCATCTTCAGTCTCCTGCACCTTTGATGGCTGGTATGGAGTCCGGGTAGTTACTGTTGATTTTTCGCCATCCTCATCCTCATCTTCAGTCTCCTGCACCTTTGATGGCCCAGCCTCGTCTTCACTACGCCCAGACTTAGCAGAAGACTGTCTGCGTTTTAAACGACCTGAGCCTCTATACCATTTTTTCACCTTGTCTACAGGGGCAACTTGCACTGCTACAGCTCGTTTCTCTGACCCAGACACAGGGTCTGCCACAGGGGTTGGAATACCCTCTGCGGGGTCAACTTGCACTGCTACAGCTCGTTTCTCTGACCCAGCCACAGGGTCTGCCACTGGGGTTGGAATACCCTCTGCGGGGTCAACTTGCACTGCTACAGCTCGTTTCTCTGACCCAGACACAGGAGTGGGAGCAGCTGCACGAGCTGGGGCAGCTGCAGGGGCTGGAGCCGGAGCGGCTGCAGGGGCTGGAGCCGGAGCGGCTGCCGGAGCCGGAGCTAGGTTGCTAGTAGCATCAATTGCAGCTCGATAGGCACAAGCCAGACCCCAGCACGCTACAGTGATTTGTGTCACTTTGGAACTGCCAGAGTCATGACACCTTTTTTTCAAGCATTCTGCCAGCTTTTTAGGATTTTGCAGTTGTTCAGGGGTGAATGTCCAAAACACTGGAGGTGACCACTGCTCTAGAAACCTGCCCATATCCTCCCACACTCCCTGCCACTCGCAACTATCCCGCCTCAAGACAGATCTCCGGATGAGATTCCTAAGTAGTTGTTTAACCCTCCACAAAATCTGAAGCGCATTCAGGAGACATAACAACAAGAGCAGGCTGGTCTGAGTATCCCAAGGATATTCAACATCTCGGAGAACCACCGTAACTAACTCGGGGGATAAGAGGGTGGTGGTGGTGAAGGAGAAAGGGAGAGTGAACAGGTAGGGAAACATGTCTTCCCCTGTCCCCTTCACAGATTGGCTCCCTAACGAAAACAGGCAATAGGTGTAATTGCTAATAGTTTCCGAGATATGGGTTCCAAAGTATAGAGTCGACGTCAGTGCTGAGTACAAATACCAGGTTAAAGTCGTGACCAGATATTTCATCATTTCATAAGCCATTGCTACACCGCACAGTACCATAACAATCTTAAACCAGGGTCCGGAAAGGATAAACAGTGCAACAGGGAGCACATACAGAAAGTAACGCACCATAAAACTCAATTTGGAATACAGGTACAGCAGACTGGAGATTAAGGCAATCAACATCGTGACTAGCAACTATTAAGCAGGTCCAATACTTATACCAATTTTAGTTTAACACACTCTGGTCAGATTTGTCGATATCTCAACCCTTCGGGCCCCACGTTGGGCGCCATAAGGACTGTTGTGGTTTAACCCGGCTGGCAGCTAAACACCACACAGCCGTTCGCTCACCCTCCCCCCTCCCTCTCTGGGATGGGGGAGAGAAACGGGAAAGTGAAGCTGGTGAGTTGAGATAAAGACAGTTTATTAAGACAGGAAAATAATAATAACAATAATAATAATAATAGTGATAATGGTAATAGTATTAACAATAATAATGTGTAAGAAAACAAGTGATGCACAATGCAATTGCTCACCACCCGCTGACCGATGCCCAGCCTATCCCCGAGCAGCCGGCCCCCCCCACCCCGGCCAGCCACCCCTATATATTGTTTAGCATGACGTCAGATGGTATGGAATACCCCTTTGGCCAGTTTGGGTCAGCAGTCCTGGGTCTGTCCCCTCCCAGCTCCTGCTGCACCCCCAGCCTGCTCGCTGGCAGGACAGAGCAAGAAGCCGAAAAGTCCTTGGCCTGGTGTAAACACTGCTCTGCAACAATTAAAACATCAGCATGTTATCAGCGCTCTTCTCATCCTAATCCAAAACATAGCACCCTACCAGCTACTATGAGCTACTTAACTCTGTCCTAACTGGAACCAGGACACCCATCTAGCGTTATTTGCGGGTATTAACCATTTTTCTTTACCTCCTGGTGTAATCTTCTTCATAATACTGCATAGATGGAGCTTCTCACTAGGGATCGTACCTACACACCTGCCATTCCCAGTTACTTCCGTCAATGTTATTCCCACATCCCTTCCCCAATTGCATTGTGGAGGGTTGGTTTTACTTGAATGGGTGGCCTTTCCCAGATCCCCAGCGGCGTTGTAATATGGAGGCCTTATATCAAGACATAACCAGCGAGGTCTAGGTACGTTTGGATTTGTTTGATTCAGTAAGTAATAACTAGCATTCATGATTCTCCACATGTTATTCTCAGTCATCTCTTCATTTTTAATTTCATATTTTTGACCCACTGATTTATTAATAACCTTTAGTGGTTTTGGGCTATTAGCAGTTTGTATTTCAAAAGCTTGTCTATGTTGAATCCTTAAAATACTCCCTGACAGTTCTTGGTTTGGTCCCACCCGTTGGGGGTTCTTAGCCTCTTCTTTCTTTATATACATTATCCCTCCCCTGTCAGCTCCAGATTCATAAAACCTGATTCCCCAACGTTGTCCCAGGGTCCATCTTTGATCCCCCGGTTGGGTTACATTGATGTATGTGAATTTGCAATCTGACCTGGAGTACTGTAGACCTCCGCCATGGAGGGTGGTGTAGTGCCGTAGTTCACCCTTATAATTACATCCTGGTGGCCCATATCCCACCTTCAAATATTTATCTGCTCCAGCTCCGGGATTCCAGTCTGTGGCGATAGTCTCACAACCCCAATAAGCACAAAAGTATTCATTTGGATAATTACAATACGGCTTTCCCAGGTTAGAACTTGGGCACATATAGAAGCTTAATTGACCAGAACACGTTTGCTATATTTTTGCCCCATGTCACAAGGTCACACAGTGAGACCTTAAAGCTAGAGCCTCCAGCAGTAGTTATCTGCTGCACAACATGGTGATCTTCCCATCTAATTAGGCTCCATGTAAAAGGTTTATGAGGGTGCGCAGACCTAGGAACAGTGAAAACAATCACACCTATTACTATGTATCGCAAAAAGTGGATAGGGCTCATTTTCCGGAGTTCTTTACCTGGTCACACAGTTCCCCACCGTTTCACTCTCTGCCTCGCTTGTCAGTTCGGTTGCGGCAAAGTACAAGGTGCAGGTTCTTCTCGGCAGCAGTAGTGTTCTTCAGGGGAGTTTCTCGGGTAGCCTCTACACACTCTGTCATCTTCTTAGCACAGAAGGACGCTTAACCCCGAGAGCTGAGACACTGGTTTGTACAGGTGGGGAGGAAGATCAGTTCTCTTTAAGTTGGTGGACCTCTTCCGAAAGTTTCTCCACAGCCGAGACGCAGGCCTGTAGGGAAGAGGACAGGCTTCCTTCCCACTGCTTTTGACTTGCCTATAGTGAGAACATTATTTTCTGTAGGAACAGAACATTCTCACAATTTCCACTTAGTGAAAGTAACACTAATGCCACCAGTATCTATCCAGATCTGTTTCTACTTACCACAAGACATCATCTGAGTTCACATTAAGGCACCTTTTTCACACAGGCTGTTGTTCCATCTTAACAAATACTTAAGAACATTCTTCAAAGTCAGGCTCACCTGTAAACACTTGAGCTTCTGAGTTTGTTTTTTTTTATTGTTATTTTATTTTATTTTTAAGGGCTGGAAAGGGAGCTCAGAACCCATGTAAGTAATTTCACTGAAAACAGACAAGGTGAAGGAAGTACTCAAACTCCTCAACATCAAACAACTGTAGAACCCAGGAACACTTACCTGCCAGCTTCTGAGCTTGAGTCACTTCCCAACTACTTCACAGTGAAGTCGTACCACCAGGGTTTTACTACACTGAGAAGGCACCACCAACATAGCTAGCTCCTAGAGTCACTAAAACTATTTCACAGAGATGGTAGAAAACATGAAGAAAAAGCAGCCTATGGGGAACACTGAGTCCATTGCACCACAATAGAAACACACCCTAAATAACACAAGCCTCCAACTCCCCTGGGGAGGCAATTCCCCACCACTCCTCATGCTTCCTATAGAGCAAAGGTCAAATGATCCACACCTGGCAGATTTCACTTAACAAGGGTGGAGCCAAGAGACCTTGTGGAATAGGCTCATCTTCCTGGCTTCAGTCTTTGAAGGTCAATCGCTCCTTATCACTAATAGAAATAGCCTGAGAAGGGGCTTAGTGGTTAGAGTTGACCTAATGAATTAACTACAAATGGTGCACAAGGGTCACATTTCTCTTAGTCATTCTGTGAGGAAAATTAGTACAGAGCCTGTTAAAATCAATCAATCAATCAATCAATTTATAAATAAATAGAAGAAATAAAAGGAAAAAGAAAATGACCTTAAAGGCAAAATTGTTATCACAGATTTCCTTCTGTCTAGTCATGGCAGATAAAGAATATAGCAATCAGAATTACTTTTCTTGACGTTAATGTTATTTAAATTTGCTTTTCTGAGATCTCTTCTTTCTGTAGGACTTTTCAAAATCTAGCCCCGTGACCTCTGACTACAGTATTTACTTTGACTGACTCTCATGTATAAATGCCAGGATCCGGATCCTCACTCACTATTCAGGTCAAGGGCTGGGCTGAAGGTTTGGGCTTTAATTTGGTTACATGCCTACATTGCTGTTTCCTGGCAGGTCATGGGAAGGAGATTGGCTGGCTTGGGGGAGCTTATGTACATGTGGCTTTTAGGCTGCAGCCAAAGTGTTCCTCTAGATCTGGAAGTCTGAAGAGGGTTGCAGTCTCCAAGCTCAGATACAACCACAGTTTAGTCTGGCGCAACTGATTTTTGTGTTCCTTACCCTAGCTGTTCCTTCACCTCCTCTTCAGAGACAAGGACACGCATCTCTTTCGTGCTCCTTCATTAGGAAACAAACCAGGAGAGATTAAAGCCTCTTTCTTCAAGTCAGTAAGATACTGGGCTCCAAAGATGGTGAAGGGCCTAGAAGGGAAGACGTATGAGGAGCGGCTGAGGTCACTTGGCCTGGTCAGCCTGGAGAAGAGGAGGCTGAGGGGAGACCTCATCGCAGTCTACAGCTTCCTCACGGTGGGGAGTGGAGGGGCAGGCGCCGATCTATTCTCTTTAGTCACCAGTGATAGGACCCATGGGAATGGTGTCAAGCTGAGGCAGGGGAGGTTTAGGCTACACATCAGGAAGAGGTTCTTCACCGAGAGGATGGTCGCCCACTGGATCAGGCTCCCCAGGGAACTAGTTACTGCACCAAGCCTCTCAGAGTTTAAGAAACATTTCGACTGTGCACTTAGTCCCATGGTCTGAATTTTGGGGTAGACCTGTGTGGTGCCAGGAGCTGGACTTGATGATCCTTATGCATCCCTTCCAACTCGGGATATTCTATGATACTGTGATTATTTTTTTGCGACTTATTCCCATTTTAACAGCACAGATGCAGCTAACTGCTTCTGGAAGACAACTGAAATAACTTCTTCAGTGCGTGCTTGAGCTCCTGGTTCCTTATGCTGTAGATGAGGGGGTTCACTGCTGGAGGTACCACTGAGTACAGAACTGACACCACCAGGTCCAGGTGTGCGGAGTAGATGGAGGGGGGCTTCAGGTGGGCAAATGTGGCAGTGCTGATAGAGAGGGAGACCAAGGCCAGGTGAGGGAGGCACGTGGAAAAGGCTTTGTGCCGGCCCTGCTCAGAGGGCATCCTCAGCACGGCCCTGAAGATCTGCACATAGGACAGCACAATGAAAACAAAGCAAAGAACACCTAAACAGAAGCTAAATGCAATGAACCCAACTTCCCTGAAGTAGTCTGAGTCTGAGCAGGAGAGCTTGAGGATCTGGGGGACTTCACAGAAGAACTGGTCCAAGGCATTACCATGGCACAGAGGTAGTGAAAATATATTAGCAGTGTGCAGCACAGCGTGCAGAAAGCCACTGCCCCAGGCAGCTGCTGCCATCTGGGCACAAGCTCTGCTGCCCAGGAGGCTCCCATAGTGCAGGGGCTTGCAGATGGCCATGTAGCGGTCGTAGGCCATGACTGTGAGAACATAAAATTCTGCTCCAATCAAGAAGACAAACAGAAAGATCTATGCAGCACACCCTTGATAGGAGATGGCCTTGGTGTCCCAGAGGGCATTGGCCATGGCTTTGGGGAGAGTGGTGGAGATGGATCCCAGGTCAAGGAGGGCGAGGTTGAGGAGGAAGAAGTACATGGGGGTGTGGAGGCGGTGGTCGCAGGCTACGGCGGTGAGGATGAGGCCGTTGCCCAGGAGGGCAGCCAGGTAGATGCCCAGGAAGAGCCTGAAGTGCAGGAGCTGCAGCTCCCGCGTGTCTGCGAATGCCAGCAGGAGGAACTCAGTGATGGAGCTGCTGTTGGACATCTGCTAATTCTGGTCATGAGGTCCTGTGCAAGGAGGACAAAGGCAGTGATAATGTACCACAGGCATATCAGAGGAAAACTCTCCATTTTCTCACTTAAAATCACCCAAAATTGCCCATTTCCAGGCAGATATTTTGAAGGTCTCTTTCATTGATTCTGCCTGAGAGTGTCTCTGGGAACAGGGGACTCATCTGTGGGCAATGGAAGAATCAGTCCTGCACTACAGCCAGAGGTAGTAGCATGGTAGTAACATGGTAGGAACATGGGGTAGTCTCAGATTAACTTTACTGCTGATATCAAAGAGATTTCTCCAGTTTTGCTCCCAGTTCACCCAACTGCAGAGCAGAGGTGTGGAGATTTAGTTATTTAATTGTTTTGTATTTTTCGTTCTCGCTGCCCCACCACACCTGAGGAGTGTTTCTAAGGCATAAATCCTGGGCGTTCTGCTGCACTCCAAGTAAAACCTTGTGGATCCTCAGAGGCAAAGAGAATGTCCCTTTAGTGCAGAGTGTCCCACAGAGACGACAGCCAGTCTGTCCATTAGTGCTGGTCTGAGCTGTGCTGGCATCTCTTTGAGCTACAGGACAATTGCACTAAGGAGGTTCTCCTGAGAAGAACCTGGGTACTGCTGAGAGCAGAAGAAGCCAGGCTCCAAGTGCCCATCTCCAGACCCCTCACCCTGTCCCCATACTCCCCTTCCCCCAAGCACCACGAGGGCTCACCCCATGGGCAGGTGAAACCCCCATCCCCAGGCAGCCTGGGAACAAGAGCAGCAGCAGCACGGCCAGGTGGAGAAGCCAGGAGGAATGGCAGTGTGCTGCTGCCAGGGGAGGCAAGGCCAGGGAGGGACAGACGGACACTCAGCACACCCTCCTGTGCTGCAGCTCTGCCTGCAGAGGAGGCAGCTCCTGCTGGGGACAGCGGGGGCTTGAGGGCAGAGGCTGTGCTGGTGGCAGAGGAGAGCAGGGGGTGTCCCAGGGAAGGCGCCTGCCCTGCAGGGGCTGGCAGGGAGGTGCCTGAGCCCTCCCTCGCACAGCATTTCTGGCAGCAGCTCCCTCTCACCGCCTACCCATGTCCCTGCTGGGAGCCGCTTCTGTGTCCCCACGTCTCCTCCCTGTCCATGCTCACAGACCCATCCCACAAGATGTGTACTCGGATTCACTCAGATTCCCCTCCACTGCAGGAATCTGAAAGCACAGAGTCCAAAAAATCTCTTCCCTTCAGATAAACCAAGCCTCTGTCTTCCCTTCGAAATTTCTTCTTATAAATGCCATTCTCTACAGCTTCTTCTACACTTTGCTGGAGAAAGAGAGAGACCCATCCCAACAGATGCTGTCAGGCATCGGATGTGCCAGCTGTAGAAGACCCCTCTGGCAACCCCACCTGCATGGCCCTGCAGCCAGAGACGTACCTTGTCAAGGGCTGTGCAGACTTCTCCTGCAGGCAGCTCTCAGCATCCTCCCACTGATAACTGCCTCCAAGCCCTCTCTCCTTCTCTCCTGTCCCCGTGCCAGCTGCGGTCAGAGCCCCCAGCCCTGCTGCGCTGTGCAGAGGAGCTGCTCCTGGGCAGAGCTGTCTCTCTGCACCAGGGCCCTCTTGCCACGAGCTCTCTCTGTCCCACGAGCCCGGCCCAGCTCAGCACCAGACGCCCAGACCAAGGCATTGGAATCCCCCCTCGGGGGGCTTTGCTGAGGAGCCCACGAACCTCAGGCACTGAGAGACAATTGCAGACATCTCTCAACAAGTCCAAGTCAGAGGCAAGTTTCCTGCCGTGTCCCCCTGAGGGCCAGCACTGACACAGCCTCCCTTGGAGCTCGTTAGAGCAGAGCATTGGAGGCGGTGAGGACAAGGAGACAAAGGCACTGTGAATGTGACCCTGATGTGTAGGAAAACTGGATGTGTTTCACCAAGCACAAGGGTCAGGCCTTGACCCCCAGCCCCTGGGAAGGGAGATCCTTTCCCTTCACACACTGCTCAGGGCTCTTCCTGGGGCAGGAGGAGATGGGGATGTGCATGGCCAAGTGCAGGAGAATGGTACGAGCCCTGCCTGGTTCATGGGTGGGGGCAAGGAGGCAATGAGGCCCTGGTGCTTTACCGATAAGTTGTCTCCTCCTAGGCCTCAGTGGCAGAGACAACACCAGAGCCATGGACACAAAGCCCTGGGTCCTGTTGGGACTCTCAGCCTTGCTACAGCCCTTTCTGCTCTACACAACAGGCTAACCTAGGCACTCTCAAAGCTGCACATCTTTCCCTGATGGCTGTAGACCCTTGTCCGTGTGGTATCTCACAGGATCTGAACTGAGTTTGATAACTAAGATCTTCCTGGTGGCCATGCTCCTCGTATGGCAGCTCTGTAGGAAGCTGGCCTGGTTCCTGGGGAACAGCACCACTGCTCGTATGGCATCCCTTGTGGTGCCCAGGCCCTCCTCCTCCTGGGCACTGTTCACTCACCAGGGTCCCAGTCTGCCCTGATATGTGGGGTTCCTCTTCCTCTGGTACAGGACTGGGGTCTTCTCTCTGTAACTGTCAAGAGGTTTCTGTAGGCAAAATCCTGCAGTTTCTCAAGGTTCCCCTGGACAGATGCTGCATTCTGTCAGCTGTTAATGTCTGCAGGCAGATAGCTCACGCTGATTATGCCATCTCTCACAAGGTAAGAGCAGCAGGAATTTGCAGGACAGTTTGGACAATACCGCAGTAACTAGTTGAATGGAATTGCAGCACAAACTCATTTAAGGGTATGGGATAGAAGGCTGCCAGATTCCACTTTTTCTCTTCTTCCTTCTCATGCATGCTGTTATTTTGTCTGGAACTGTGTCCCATGTACAAAACACTGCACCATACCAGCTAATAGGAAGAAAATTAATTCTATCCCAGCCACAACGAGGACAATATCCACCCCATATTCCACACCTGCACATCTGCATCGTGCTCAGCTCCAGTACTTTCTAATTAATCACAGTATCACAGTATCACAGATTTCTAGGTTGGAAGAGACCTCAAGATCATCGAGTCCAACCTCCGACCTAACACTAAGTACTCCACTAAACCATATCGCTAAGCTCTACATCTAAACGTCTTTTAAAGACCTCCAGGGATGGTGACTCCACCACCTCCCTGGGCAGCCCGTTCCAATGCTTAATAACCCTTTCGGTAAAGAAGTACTTCCTAACATCCAACCTAAAACTCCCCTGTCGCAACTTTCGCCCATTCCCCCTCGTCCTGTCACCAGGCACGTAGGAGAACAGACCAACCCCCACCTCTTTACAGCCTCCTTTAAGGTAACTGTAGAGAGTGATAAGGTCGCCCCTGAGCCTCCTGTTCTCCAGGCTGAACAAGCCCAGCTCCCTCAGCCGCTCCTCGTAAGACTTGTTCTCCAGACCCCTCACCAGCTTGGTCGCCCTTCTCTGGACTCGCTCGAGCACGTCCATGTCCTTCCTGTAGCGAGGGGCCCAAAACTGAACACAGTACTCAAGGTGCGGCCTCACCAGAGCCGAGTACAGGGGCACAATCACTTCCCTAGACCTGCTGGCCACACTGCTTCTTATACAGGCCAGGATGATGTTGGCCTTCTTGGCCACCTGGGCACACTGCTGGCTCATATTCAGCCGACTATCAACCAATACTCCCAGGTCCTTCTCGGCCAGGCAGCTTTCCAGCCACTCATCTCCCAGCCTGTAGCTCTGCTTGGGGTTGTTGCGCCCCAGGTGCAGGACCCGGCACTTGGCCTTGTTGAACTTCATACAGTTGACCTCAGCCCATCACTCCAGCCTATCCAGATCCTCCTGCAGAGCCTTCCTGCCCTCGAGCAGATCGACACACGCACTTAGCTTGGTGTCATCTGCAAACTTACTGAGGGTGCACTGGACGCCCTCATCCAGATCATCGATAAAGATATTAAAGAGGACCGGCCCCAGTACCGAGCCCTGGGGGACACCACTAGTGACCGGCCTCCAACCAGATTTGACTCCATTCACCACAACTCTCTGGGCCCGGCTATCCAGCCAGTTTCTAACCCAGCGAAGCGTACGCCAGTCCAAGCTACGAGCAGCCAGTTTCTTGAGGAGAATGTTGTGGGGAACTGTGTCAAAAGCCTTACTGAGGTCAAGGTAAACCACATCCACAGCCTTTCCCTCATCCACCAGCGCGTCACTTGGTCATAGAAGGAGATCAGGTTCGTCAAGCAGGACCTGCTTTCATAAACCCATGCTGACTGGGCCTGATCGCCTGCTTGCCCTGCAAGTGCCGCGTGATGACCCTCAAGATAATCTGCTCCATGAGCTTTCCTGGCACTGAGGTCAAACTGACAGGCCTATAGTTCCCCGGGTCTGCCCTGCGGCCCTTCTTATAGATGGGCGTCACATTGGCTAGCCGCCAGTCAACTGGGACCTCCCCTGATAGCCAGGACTGCCGACAAATGATGGAAAGCGGCTCGGCCAGCTCCTCCGCCAGTTCTTTCAGTACCCTTGGGTGCATCCCATTCGGCTCCACCACCTTTTCTCTTTTGATATACACACAGAGATATCATGCCCTTAGTCTGTGGGTGTCGTGGAGTTGGCTAGGATTGAGTTAATTTTCCTCCTAGTAGCTGGTATGATGCTGTGTTTTGGATTTAACATGAGAAGAATGATTATCACACACTGATGGCCTAGTTGTTGCCCAGCAGTGCATATCGCTAAACACCATGAGGTGGGTCTGCCTCCCCACCTGCCCAGCACAGCCCTCCCTCTGCACGACCCCTTGCTCTGCAGAGCAGCTCCTCTGGTTGTCATGTCAGAGATTCCAACTTTTGCCTGAAGTCATCCCTCAGGGCTGCTTGCAGCTTTCTACACAGAGGTGGCCACTGCCTCCCAGATGCCCAGGGGGCCATCTGAGGCCTGCATGATGGCCTGGGAAACATTACCCTGGATCCACAGAAGCCATTCCCAAACCAAAACACGTAAGCAGGAAGATCACTGTGGTGGTGGTGGAGAGCTGCTGGGCACCTTGTGCAGGGTGCTCCTACAGGGTGCTCCTTTGTGCCCTTTGCCCTCCTGACTACAACGCCACTTCTGTCTCAGGAATGGAGGAGCCAACAGAGGTGAGACAGAGATCATGAACTGTGAGATCACGAGTGCCATCAGATAGCTGCCCCTTAGAAGACAACTGATATGGGAGGTTCATGAGAAGCCTGGCCAGGAGAGGTGTGTGATTTCAGGATGGAACAGGGGCTTGACAAGAAGAAATTAACAATTTTGAAGAGGAAAGAGGGTTCACGTAATGTTCATTCTGCTGTAACACTGACTTAAACAGTCACATAAAGCCCTGCCCCTATTTTAACTAGTAACCTTAATCCCTAAACCTAAATGCTGCTCCACACCCTGACAGGAATTCACTACTCTAATGCCTGACCTCAAAGAATCCCGTGAAGCCAAAACTCAGCCCCTTACCTTTACACTTGCTCTCTTGCTCAGCCTGATCCCTTCCCTTTACACTAGCATTAAAATGCTCTTTTTAATCCTAGAGAAATTCTTACCAGTGCTAAAGCAAACCCTAAAGCGCAAAGTTTACCATAGCCTAACCACAGACCTGACACCCCAAGCAGAACACCAAACCCTCCCACTAAACAGTTGCTTAATCTCTCACCCAAAGCCCCTGTTCCTGTGCATTAACCTCCTCACCTTAAACCCTCTCCTAAACCTTAACTCTGACATCATGAAAGCCATCAGAAAGCTGATCCCAATGAGATGACTGATATGGGGAGGTCAGGAGAAGCATGGACAGGAGAGAAGTGAGATGTGGGGGAGGGAATAGGGGCTTGGCCAGCAGAAATTAAGGAATTTCTAGAGGTAAGAGGGTTCAGGTTATGCTGATGCTGCTGTAACAGTGACTTAAAACAGTCACATGAGGCCCTTCCCCAGTTTCAATCAGTAACCTTAATTCATAAATCGAACTGCTACCCCACACCCTGACATAAATCCACTCCTCTTATGCCTAACCTCAAAGTATGCACTGAAGCCAAAACTCAGCCCATAGCCTCTTTCCCTTACATTTATTCTCTTGCTTACCTTGATCCCTGCCCTTAACACTAGCTTGTAATTGCTCTATTTAACCCTAGACTTCAAGGGTTAAACAAGAATCAAAAACCTAAACAAAACCCTAAACCACAAAGCCTGCCCATCCCCTAAGCACAGACATGACACCCCAAGCAGAACATCAAACCTGCCCACAAAACCTTTGCTTAATCTCTAACCCAGAATGGTGAGCCCTGGTCCCTAATCCCAAACGTAAACACTGACCAAAGCCCTCGTTCCTGTGCATTAACCTCCGAACCTTCAGACCCTCTCCTAAAGCTTAACTTTGGGTGCTTGGCCCCTTGGGGCACGGCAGGAACTGCGAGGTCGCTGTGCAGTCACATGGCATTCAGAGGGGCCATGGATCTGATCAGCTTGTGGGCCACAAGGAGGAGATGGGTGGGAATGCTCTGCTGAGCTCAGCTCTGCCTCAGGATCTCCTGCCCCAGCAGGACGAATGTGACTGGGGCAGTGACTGGGAGGTCACTTCTGTCTCTGCAGCTGATAGGGCAGCAGCAGGAACGTGTCACGCAAAGGGACTGTGAGGTCCCTTGTGTCTGGAGGTGGCAGGTCAGCCTTGGCTTCTCCCTGGGATGTGCACTTTGGGGCTGACATCTGCCAGTGGCCCTGCGAGGCCAGCAGAAGGCCCCTGCTTGGCATGCTGCCTGTGGGATCCCCTCTGCCTCCATCCCCAGGAGGACCCAGACACAAAGAAGGCCCGCAGAGGGCTTGTCCTGTCCCTTCTGCTTGAGTCCACGACTGGGCAGCAGGAGGCCCAAGACTTGGCTGTGTCTAGCCAAGAAGCTGCAAGGCCAGCAGCAGGCCCAGGCCTTGGGAGATGCTGCTGAGGTGACTTTTGTCTGCTTGGCTGACAGGCCGCAAGGAGCCTGATGGGTTGGGATGCCTACTTCAGGAGTGGTTGCCACCCTGATGGAGCTTTCTTTGGTAGTAGGGAAGAGCAGGAGAGAAAAAACTGCCACAAAGTGCACCTTAGAAGGGTGGCACTGGCCACAACGAGGAAGAAATGGCCCTCAAAGGGTCGTGTAGTGGTGACAGAGGTCACTGAAAGAGAGTTTATGATCAGACCCAGGCTTTGAGTTCATCAAGGAACAGCTGATGAGGGTTGACGAGACATGGGTGAGATTATGGAAATGCCGGGATGAGAGCAAGGTGCTGGACAGAGATGGGTGTCTGCAGGCTTCAAGGAATTAGGGCAAAGAGTGGGACAGCATAGGAAAGCCTACAGAGGAGAAGGCAGAGGGTGCTGGCAAGAATGGAAGGCCCCAACAGCCCTGATGTTTTTGTCCCTTTAGCTAGAGCTTCTGAGGAGATGAGATAGAGTCATTGCAATGGGGCCTCTTTGCTTCCTTGATACCCTGTGCAGGGGTGGGGAGGTGTCCTAATGAAGTTCTTCTCATGGTGTTATAAATTACTCTTTTAGCCAGAAAGAATTAGTTTATTGAGTAAGCGATCAGCAAGCAAAACAGTGCTGGGCGGCCTTGGAGTCCAAACGGCCCGCATCCCCCCCCACTTTTCACAGTCCTTATATCACCGAGTTCTTCCTTGGTTACATAGCCCCCCTTCCTGCTAGTGCGGCTGCGTCGACTGTTGCTAGGGGGTCATCTCTGGTCCCTCTGGTGGTCGCACAGATAAAGGCCGTAGTCTTCCTCCGCTTGGTACGTGATGTTTTCCCTCCGTAGCCGGTCATGCTGTTTTGTCTTCAGATAGGACAGGTGGGTTATCAAATTTTGCAGTTATAGTATTTACACAAAGTTCTCTCAACTATCCGCCCCAGACAGCAACAGGCAGGGAGCCTCAAGGTCCTTACAGCCACCTGGAGACTCCCTTTGTTCCTACTTGATATAGCCATGGGAAATAATGAACAAACATGCCTCATACACCACAATCGCTCCTTTTTCTTTTAGTTAGTTATTTTGTTCATTAATTCCTGGTATGCCTGTCTGCTGAGCATTAGAGATTCAGCATCCTCACTCGTGGTCATGGATTCGCATTTGGCACTAATATGCATCAAATGTGCTGCCTCCAAACGGTTTTTTACAATCGCAATTACACGATTAAGAATACATGGTCCAAAAGTTAGACTCAATATTAGTAACAACAAAGGTCCCGCTATTGTCGACAGTAAAGTTGTAAGCCAGGGTGAATAATTAAACCAAGATTCGTACCAATTCTCTTTAACCTCATTTTTTTGCTTTCTTTTCTCTAATCCTTCTCTGAGCTTCATCATTGTATCCCTCACTACTCCAGTGTGGTCTGCATATACACAGCATTCTTCTTTCAAGGCTGCACATAATCCACCATGTTGTAAATACACCAGATCCAATCCTCTACGATTTTGTAAAACAACTTCTGATAGTGACCGTACCGATTTTTCCAGGGCAGTAATCGACTGTTCAATTCGAGTTAAGTCCTCATCTACGGTCACACATAGGGAGGTAAACTCCTGACTCTGTCTGACCAGAGAGGCAACTCCAGTGCCCACCCCGGTGCCTCCCAAAATTATTAACGTTGCCAATGTTATAGCTGTGATTGGTTCTCTTCTTGTTAAGTGGTTCTCTGTTACTATGTGCTGTGTATATACATACTCTTCAGAATGGTATAGGATTCTTGGTACAATTATCACTTGTATACAGAAATCTTGGGATACATTAAAGAGTTCAAGTGATGAACAAGGAGTAACACCTATCGATGAGCAGACCCATCTAGCATTGTTTGCGGGTATTAACCACCTTTCTCTACTTCCTGGTGTAACCTTCTCTATAATATTGCATAGATGGAGCTTCTCCCTAGGGATTGTACCTACACATCTTCCATTCCCAGTTACTTCCGTCAATGTTATTCCTACATCTTTTCCCCAATTGCATTGTGGAGGGTTGGGGTGACGTGAACGGGTGGCTTCTCCCAGATCCCCAATGGCGTCATAATATGGAGGCCTTATATCAAGGCATAACCAACAAGGTTTAGGGATGTTGGGATTTGTTTGATTTAGTAAGAAATAACTAGCATCCATGATTTTCCACATGCTATTTTCAGTCATCCCTTCATTTTTGTCATATTTTTGGCCCATTGATTTGTTAATGACCTCTAGTAGCTTAGGGCTATTTGTAGTTTGCATTTCAGAGGCTTGTGTCAAAACATTTTCTGATAGTTCTTGGTTTGGCCCCACCTGTTGGGGGTTCTTAATTTCTTCTTTCCTTATATGTAGTATCCCTCCCCTATCAGCTCCGGATTCATGCAACCTAATTCCCCAACGTAGTCCTAGGGTCCACCTTTGGTCTTCCGGATGGGTTACATTGATGTATATGAACCTGCAATTACAGTTACATCCTGGTGGCCCGTACCCCACCTTCAAATACTTGTCTGCTCCAGCTCCAGGAGTCCAGTCTGGGGCAATAGTTTCACAACCCCAATAGGCACAAAAGTATTCATGTGGATCGTTACAATGCGGTCTTCCCGGGTTAAAGCTTGGGCACATATAGAAGCTCAGTTGACCAGAGCATATGTTTGCATTTTTGCCCCATGTCACAAGGTCACACAGAGCGACTTTAAAACTAGGGCCCCCGGCGGTGATTATTTGCTGTACCAGACGGTGATCTCCCCATCTGATTAGGCTCCAAATAAAAGGTTTATGAGGGTATGCAGACCCAGGAACAGTACAAATACATACACTTATTACTATGTATCACAAAAAGTGGATGGAGATAGGGCCCATCTCTAGGGTTTTTACCTGGTCACGCAGATCCCCACCGTTTCACTCTCTGCCTCGCTTGTCAGTTCAGTTGCGGCGAACTACAAGGTGTGGGTTCTTCTCGGCAGCAGTAGTGTTCTTCAGGGGAGTTTCTCGGTCAGTGACCTTGTACCTGTTACCAATCACACAGAGCCTCCCTCCTCCCCCTTTTTACGATACATAGACAGTGACAGTATATACTTATTGAGTCCGTTTCAGAGTGAGCTTTAAGTCATCTGGGCCTGCAACCGCTTCCCATTTGCTTGTCTGGATTAGTCCCTTCACACGACTGGCATGCGTCCACCCCTTCTCAGCCGTCCGGATAGCCGTCTCTGTAGTGAGTAAAACAACATAAGGGCCTTCCCACCGTGGTGTTAAAGATGTTTCTTTCCATGTCTTAATTAGAACCCTATCTCCAGGCTGTATTCTATGGATTGCTGTATCTAACGGGGGACGCTGTGCTACCAACCCTTTCGCTCGTAATTCCCTCCGTCTATTCATGAGCTGTATTAAATAAGGTGTTAATTGTGTGTCCTGTATCTGGGGATGATCAGCTGGTATCTCTAGATCAAAAGGCATACCGTATAGCATTTCAAAAGGTGAGATTCCAACATCGGCTCGAGGCTGTGTTCGAATATTCAATAGTGCAAGCGGTAAACATTTCACCCAGGAGGTTTTTGTCTCCATCATAAGCTTCGTTAGTTGCTTTTTAATTTCCCCATTCATTCGTTCTACCTTTCCAGAGCTCTGAGGGTGCCACGGTGTATGATATTCCCAACTCGTCCCCAGGGCTCTCATAGCCTCTTTGGACACCTTTGATATAAAGTGCGGGCCGCGGTCAGAATCAATTTTTTCTACAATCCCATACCTCGGGATAATGTTTTCTAACAGTATTTTTACCACAGCTTGGGCCGTTGTCCTCGTTGTTGGGAAAGCCTCGACAAAATGAGTGAGATGGTCTACAATTACTAATAAATATTTGTACCTTCCCACTTTTGGAAGTTCTGTGAAATCCAATTGAATTCTGGCAAAAGGTCGGTGTGCTAATTCCCGAACCCCTAATACTCTTTCCCTCATTTGTCGGGCATTCACTCTCTTACAAACAAGACAATCATGCACAATTCGTTTTGCTACATTGTATATTCCAATACACATATATTTTGTAGCGAATTGGTCCACTAGTGCTTGAGCTCCCCAGTGGGTGTTCTCATGAAACCTCTGTAGCACTCGCAGAGCTGCAGACTTAGGAAGCATTTCCCTTCCATCAGGCAATATCCATTTACCCCCATCTATTTCTTTTATGCCCATTTGAGCCATTTTATCCTTTTCTGGCTGTGTAAAACACAGTAATGTATATATAGGTCCGTGTAAATAACAATAACAATGTGACTTTTTCCCCTCCTCCTTTTCCCAGGACAAGCAACTGCATTGTATAGCATCAAAGCAGAAATCCTTCCAACAGGTATCACATGGAAATTCTTTTGAGTTTTTGCCACAGTCTGGGCAATTTTCCCTCGTTCTTGTGGTTCTCATACTCGTTAATGATGCTCTTTTTGCCTCCTGATCTGCCAGGTTATTACCCCTAACCTGAGGGGTGAGGCCCCTTTGATGTCCTTTTATATGTACTACAGGAATTTCCTTAGGTTCTCTAATAGCTTGTAGGACCTGGGCAATTAATTCCTGATGTATTAAAACCTTTCCTTGTGAATTGATGAGCCCTCTTTCTTCCCATATTTTACCAAATGTATGTATTACCCCATAAGCATATTTGGAATATTGTGCCACTTTTGTTCTTTAACAACTTTAGGGCTCGCAAGATGGCATATAGTTCACAAGCTTGGGCCGACCAGCTAGGGCTCAGGGGTCCGGATTCTACTCTCTCAAATGTTTTCCCATTTACTAGCGCATACCCTGATTTTCGTTTCCCCTCAACTATTCTTGAGGAACCGTCCACACATATTTGCTCACCACCAGGTAATTCCACTTCTTCTAAATCAGGTCTTAATTTCATTTGCTCTTCTATATTTCGGAAGCAGTTATGACTTAAGGACCCATCTGGTTCTCCATAAAGAAATTGAGCAGGGTTCTGCAGTGAGGTTGTTTCCAGTGTTAATTTCGGAGACGAGATTAATATTCCTTCATATTTCAATAACCTGGCATCAGTGATCCATTTTTCTGCCTTTTGTTGCAGTACTCCACGTATATTATGTGGAGATATTACTTTAATTTCCCCTCCAAAGGTGATTTTTTGTGCTTCCACTACCAGTAAGGCGGCAGCCACCACTACTTGCAAACAATTTGGCCACCCTCGGCTAACTGGGTCTAATAATTTAGACAAATAGGCCACAGGTTTTTTACTCCCTGCCCATTCTTGGGCTAGCACTCCGTATGCTGTGCCGTCTGCGCTGTTCACAAACAAAAGAACGGCCTCTTTAAATCTGGCAAACTTAACACTGGAGGGCGTGCTAGTTCTTCGTTTAGCTTATTTAGTCACTCCTCGTCTTCCTTGGTCCATTTCAGCAACCCGTCCTTAGTAAGTTTTTCATAGAGAAATTTTACCTTTCCACTATAATCCTCCATCCATTGTCTACAACAGCCTATTAGTCCCAACAGTTGCCGCACCTGCCTTTTAGTTTGTGGGGGTGTTAATGCTAATATTCCACTGATTCTGTCAGGGTCTAGCTTCTTAGTGCCGTTACTTAACTGGTGCCCCAGGTACTTTACTTCTTGTTCTACGAATTGCCATTTTGATTTTGTAACCTTTAATCCCTGTGAGCAAAGAAAATTTAACAGCCTTATGCTCGCTTGTCTAACAGCAGTTTCATCCTTTCCTGCTAGTAATAAATCACCCACGTATTGCACTAAGGTTACCCCTGGTATTCTGTCATAACCCTGCAGAATCCTTTCTAATGCTTGTCCAAACAAATTGGGGGATTTGGAAAACACCTGGGGAAGTACTCTCCACCGTAATTGTTGTCTCCGGTGGGTATCTGGATCCTCCCATTCGAAAGCGAAATAATCTCTGCTCTTTTCTTCCAGGGGACATGCCCAGAATGCATCTTTCAAATCTATCACACTATACCATCGATCCTCCGGGTGCAAATGACCTAGCAGGGTATGGGGGTTAGCTACCACGGGAAATCTGGTTACTGTTCTTTTATTAATTTCTCTTAAATCGTGAACCAACCGGTATTTACCATCCTTTTTCTTTATTGGCAAAATTGGGGTATTAAAGGGGGACATACAGGGTTCAAATAACCCTTGTTGTAGCAATCGTTCGATCTCAGGCTTTAACCCTCGCCTGCCTTCCTCAGACAGGGGGTATTGTTTAATTCGTATTGGCACACTTGGGTTGGTTATAGTCACTTTAAAAGGTGCAATATCCAGTTTTCCCACACTGTCAGGAGTATACCAAACTTCTGGATTTATATCTTGCTCATCCTCTACTCTCAGAGGACATAATTTGACTTTCAATTCCTTATCTACTACTTCTAGACTTATACCTAATTCTACTATTAAATCCCTACCTAACAAATTATAATCTGCCTCAGGTACCAAAAGCAAAGACCCTATCCCCAATTTCGAATTAGATTCAATCAGCACTTCTTTTATAATGGGGACCCCAAACGGTTCCCCTTTAGCCCCAATCACCTGTACCTTCTCAGTCGATATATTACACCCCGGAGGCAGAACTTGGACTGTAGATCTTTCAGCCCTTGTATCTATGAGAAACTCCACCTCCTTCCGCTGGGGACCTACTTTTAATTTTATCAAGGGCTCAGTGGTATTCCGGGTCCCCAGCAAATAGAGCCCCTGACACCCCTAATCTTCCTTAAACATTTTCTCGTCAGCCAACCTCTGTCGACATTCCCTTTTCATGTGACCCTTTTTATTACAGTAAAAGCAAGTCACATCTCTGAGAGTAATTGACCTGTCCCCCCCCCCCCTTGCTTCCGATAAGCCACTCCAGACCCTTGTTTATGCTCAAACATCCTCTGTCCTTCTCTGACCGCTGCCACCATCATTCGCACTTGTTTTTTCTCCTTCTCATTCTCTCTCCTGACAAACACTTTCTGTGCTTCTCTTAACAACTCGTCCAGACCCCGAGCCTGCCAATCTTCTATCTTCTCTAATTTCTTCCTGATATCCGGCCAAGATTTTGCTACGAATTGAGTTTTCAATAGGGCCTCCCCCACAGGAGTCCCCAGATCCACCCCCGAATATAGCTGCAGGCTTTTACGCAGCCTCTCTAGCCACTCCGTCGGGGTTTCATCTTTTTTTTTGCTGTTCGCTAAAAGCCCTATTAATGTTGTGACCTCTCAGAACTGACTCCCTAATCCCTTGTATAATAATGATTCTTAGATCCTGCATATGACCACGGTGTACGGGGTCCTGATTATTCCAATTAGGTCTCTGCAGTGGCCATTTAATATCTGCAGCTGGACCTTGCTGATGCTGTTGATCCCAGATTCGCATCCCCGCTCTCCTAATCATTCCTCTCTCTTCTGAGGTAAATAAAATCCCTAATATAGACTGTATCTCTTCCCAAGTGTACACATTGGGTCCCAGAAACTGATCAACACGCTCTGCTACTCTGAGGGGGTCCTCCAACAAACTTCCCATCTCTTTCTTAAAATCGCGGACATCCCCTGAATTAAGGGGGACCGCCACATACCCCATTTCGGGTTGCGGGCCTCCCATAGATATTTCTCTCAACGGATACAGCCCCCCCACGCTCTCAGATTTCTGAGATTTCTGTTTCCATTTTCTAATTCGACTCCTAGTTACCGGCCCCTGATCGACATCACTGTCTGACTCCCCTGAAGACTGCGGGTTCGAAGGCCCGGGGGGGGCTGGGGGGGCTGTGGGCAGGACATAGGGAGGTGGTGATACCGGGACCTCCAATTCCCGATTCTTTTTCTTACGTTTCTCCTCCCCTTTCTCTTTTAACGAATACAAATTAACACAATCCCCCGAGCCCAGCCAGAAATTCACATATTCGCTTTCTTCTAAACAAAAAGGTTCTTTGGCATTCACGTAAACATTTAAAGCTTGACACACCCCGTCGTCAGACGACCCATACAAGGGCCAATAGAGACTGTCGCCTTGAATCTGCTGACCTGCCCAAACTTCAATACAATAATGAATCATTTTTACTTTGTCCTTTCCCCGCCTAGAAGGGGAATCATTCCAGTTCTTAATCAGTAACCCCAGTGGACTATCCGGGGGTATAGGTGGCAACCTAACCCCTCCCATGGGACCAGAAAGCTTACTCTTTTTCTGTCCCATCTTCCGGAGCGCCTTCACACACACACACAGCCGCTTCCCCCTGGTCATGGCCCAGTCCCTCGCGGGATGTGGGAACCGCACTACTGAGGGGTCCGCACTCACTTCGTCCGCAATTGGATGTCTCACACAGACGCGCTCCGGGAACACCAACCCCAACCGAACGGAACACGAGTCTGTACTTACCCACCCCGTGGGTCGTCGTTCGGCCTTCGTGCACAAAGATTACCTAGGGGTTTGCCGGCTTTATTTGCTTAATGCCCGAAATTTAGGGTTCGTCGGTAGAGGGCCCAAACGGGAAGAGTCCTGGCGAAGGCTGCCGAAATCGGCGGGGCACCCCCCTCGACAGGCTTCCTGATTGACGTACCTCTATCCGAGTCACGGCACCAAATTTGTTATAAATTACTCTTTTAGCCAGAAGGAATTAGTTTATTGAGTAAGCGATCAGCAAGCAAAACAGCGCTGGGCGGCCTGGGAGTCCATGCTCCTCCAAACGGCGCGCCCCCCCCCCCCTTTCACAGTCCCCTTTTATCATCGAGTTCTTCCGGGGTTACGTAGCCCCCCTTCCTGCTACTGCGGCCGCGTCGACTGTTGCTAGGGGGTCGTCTCTGGTCCCTCTGGTGGTCGCACGGATGAAGGCCGTAGTCTTCCTCCGCTTGGTACGTGATGTTTTCCCTCCGTAGCCGGTCATGCTGTTTTGTCTTAAGATAGGACAGGTGGGTCATCCAGATTTGCAGTTATAGTATTTACACAAAGTTGTCTCAACTATCCGCCCCAGACAGCAACAGGCAGGGAGCCTCAAGGTCCTTACAGCCACCTGGCGGCTCCCTTTGTTCTTTCTTAATATAGCCATGGGAAATAATGAACAAACATGCCTCAGACACCACAACTGCCACCCTTCCAAGGTGTACTTTGTGGCACTTTTTCCCCTCCTGCTCTTTCCTACTACCAAAGAAAGCTCCATCAGGGTGGAAACCACTCCTGAAGCAGGCATCCCAACCCATCAGGCTCCTTGCGGCCTGTCAGCCAAGCACACAGAAGTCACCTCAGCAGCATCTTCCAAGGCCTGGGCCTGCTGCTGGCCTTGCAGCTTCTTGGCTAGACACAGCCAAGCTTTGTGCCTCCTGCTGTCCAGTCCTGGCCTCAAGCAGAAGGGACAGGACAAGCCCTCTGCGGGCCTTCTTTCTGTCTGGGTCGTCCTGGGGATGGAGGCAGAGGGGATCCCACAGGCAGCATGCCAAGCAGGGGCCTTCTGCTGGCCTAGCAGGGCCACTGGCAGATGGCAGCCCCAAAGTGCACATCCCAGGGAGAAGCCAAGGCTGACCTGCCTCCTCCAGACACAAGGGACCTCACAGTCCCTTTGCGTGACACGTTCCTGCTGCTGCCCTATCAGCTGCAGAGACAGAAGTGACCTCCCAGTCACTGCCCCAGTCCCATTCCTCCTGCTGGGGCAGGAGATCCTGAGGCAGAGCTGAGCTCAGCAGAGCATTCCCACCCATCTCCTCCTTGTGGCCCACAAGCTGATCAGATCCATGGCCCCTCACATCCATCTCTGAATGCCATGGGACTGCAGAGCAACCTCATGGTTCCTGCCCTGCCCCAAGGGAACAAGAACCTTACGTTAAAGGTTAGGAGAGGGGTTGAAGGTGAGGAGGTTAATGCACAGGAGGACAGGGTTTGGATGTTAGTTGTTCATGTATGGCATTTGGGACTACGGTGAAACTTTCTGGGTGAGAGCTTAAGCAAAGTTTTAGTGGGAGGGTTTGGTGTTGTGCTTATGGTGTCAGGTCTATGGTTAGGGTATGTGCAAGCTCTTTGCTTTAGCCTTTTGTTTAGGTCTCTAGGAATACTAGAGTTAAATAGAACATTTTAATGCTTGTGTTAAGGATGAGCAAGAGAGATAAGGTAATGGAAAGGGGTTATGGACTAATTTTGGCTCAAGGGATATTGTGGTCAATAATTAGAGCAGTGGATTCCTGTCAGGGTGTGGAGTGGCATTTATATTTAGGTATTAATGTTATAGGTTAAAATAGGATCAGGGCTGCTTTAAGTCAGCTTTACTGCAGGATCAACATTACCTGAGCATTCTTACCTCTCCAAAATCATTAGCTTCTGCTGGCCAAGCTCCTCTTCTCTCACCCAAATCTCACATCTCTCCTGGCCAGCCTTCTCCTCACTTCCCCATATCAGTCATCTTCTCAGGGGCAGCTTTCTGATGGCTTTCATGAACTCAGAGTATCTGTCTCACCTCTGTTGGCTACTCTGCTCCTGAGAAAGAAGCAGCTCCTAAGCCAGCATGGAGAAGGACACAAAGGCTGTAGGAGCACCCTGCACAAAGTGCCCAGCAGCTCTGCACCACCCTATAATTCTGCTTCCTGCCTCCAGCTTTTGGATCTAGAATGGCTCCTATGGATCCAGGGTAACTTCCCCAGGCCCTCATGCATGCTTCACTTTGCTCCTGGCATCTTGGAGGCAGTGGCCACTTCTTTGTAGAGACTTGAAAGCAGTCCTGAAGGATGACTTTAGGCAAAAACCAAAACTTCTGACATGACGACCCCTGTCCAAGACCTCTTCCTCTACGGGGCCTACCCAATACTTTGGAAGAGAGGATCTCACAAACTGTGTGCAAAGCAGGTGCCTTCTGCTGGCCTATCATGGACCCTGGAAGATGTGAGCCTAAAGGCACTGATCCCAGCCAGGAGCCAAGGGGGGACCTGTCGGCTGCTTCAGAAAGAGCTCAACTCACAATCCGCTTTAGAGACATTGACTTAGGAACAGATAAGGAATTTCTGAGGCAACACTTACCTCATAATACCACACCTACAAAACACCCCCTTTTTGGCCCAGGACCTGCCCAGGTAGAATTGATCTGGTTGTGACCTTTCAAGCCCGTGGCACTGCTGCTGGGCTCCCAGACCTTCTGATGCATGGGAGCCAGTTCCGTGCCGGTCCTGGGAGGTGCTAGGGCAGGAGGGACCTTGCAGGCAATGTTCCAGCCCCGTGCCTGTTGGCGGTCTCTCAGCTCCTTGCACACAGCAAACATCACGCTCACATCCAGAAGCCATGTGCCTGAAGCTGGCCTAGAAGATACTCAGGGGAAGCGCCCTCCCAGCCCCAGCCCCAACCCCAGCTGGCTGTGCTGCTCTGCAGAGTGAGGGGGCTGTGGTGCCCGGGGCACGGGGGTACTCTGCAGGGCCGTGCTGGGCAGCCTGGGAGGTAGACCCAGCTCATGGGGTCACTGCTGTTGGCCCAGGGCTGCAAGGAATCGCTCACCAGACTCCTTTGCTGGGGCTGCTGCGTGCCCTGGGGCTGCAGAGCTCTCCTCTGCCTGCTCACAGCAGATTGAGCACTTGAGCTCTGGTCAGTCCACATGGGACAGGCTCACGCTCTGCAGGCTCCATTCACTGCTGTCTCCCAGGCTCACGCTGCCCCTGCAAATATCCCCAAATGCTTTGCGCACACTACTCTTGCCTGCAGGTCCCGCGTAGCTCGCCAACCTTCCCCTCTTCCCCTGCAGTAGTGGCATCTCACTGGAGGATGTTTGTGCATCCCCCTCAGCACATGGTCCCCTCAGATTTGACTTTTCCTTTACCAGACTGTTCTTTGGATGGTCACTCATTTTATGAAGTTTTCTATTCACTACCCACTGAGCTCCTTGTCCCTGGAGATCCCCTGACATCTCCTGCCAGCTCCAGATTCCTCTCCAGGCTGGAATCTGCCATCAGCCCCACTGCGGGAGGCACAGTCCCGTGCTGCTAAGTCCAAGACCAGTTGTTGTCTGCTTGGGGAAGTGCCACCACAAACTGAGCGCTTGGTCCATCACTTTGTTCCTTCAGAGACCACCCTGGGACTTTCAGCCAGTGTCCTTCGCTCCATGACGAAGCCCAGGAAACAGAAGAGCAGGGAGCAACCCCTTGGCTCTATTCCTGATAGCACATTTGGAAAAGGTGCCCAGGCTTCTGGGTTTGCCCTGAGCAGCCCCTCTTGTTACTGTGGTGCTAGCAGGGAGGCCAGCTGTGACCCAGGGCTGCACAGTGCCTGCTGCTGCCTGCAGCCAGAGGGATCTCACTGCAGAGACAACAGGACTGTCACCAAGGTACATGAGACCTCAAGACTAACACAGATACAAGAGCACAAGAAAACAATGTGGAACCAAAAAGAGAGCAGCAGTGAAAAAGCCACGTCCTGCTGCTGGCCATGGCCATGGCTCCAGGGAAGCAGCAGCCCCGACCCGAAGGCAGCAGAGAGGCAGAGCCCAGCGGGCAGTGAGGGGCAGCCGCGAGGGCCAGCGGGGCTGCTCCTCCCTGTGACAGCTGGGCTCTGGGCCCTGAGCCCCTCCTGCGTGCTGGGGCTGCTCCCCCAGCTCCAGAAAAGATGGGAAGGGATGGAAGCTGAGACCAATGCATTTCTGCTCAACTCTTTTTTGTCTTTAGCTAAATGGGAAGCCCACTTCCATAAGTGCATGAGATACTTGGTTCAAAACTAAAATACAATGATAAACACATAGGATAGTAAGTAGATCATTACTGAATGAAAATCACAAGGTTCAGAAAATAGTATAAAAGTGAAGTAAGACTGTTCCAACATACTAAGAAAAAAGAAAAAAAAAATAGTGTCCCGTTAGGACTTTGCGCCGATTATTAATGATGAAGAAATGTATCCAAAGAGTTGCCTCAATGCATTCTTGAGCTCCTTGTTTCTCATGCTGTAGATGAGGGGGTTCATGGCAGCAGGAACCACCGAGTACAGAACTGCCACAACCAGGTCCAGGGATGGGGAGGAGATGGAGGGGGGCTTCAGGTAGGCAAACATGCCAGTACTGATAAATAGGGAGACCACGGCCAGGTGAGGGAGGCACGTGGAAAAGGCTTTGTGCTGGCCCTGCTTAGAGGGGATCTTCAGGACGGCCCTGAAAATCTGCGCATAGGACAGCACAATGAAAACAAAGCAACCAAATGCTAAACACACACTAACTACAATAAGCCCAACCTCCCTGAGAAATGACACTGAGCAGGAGAGCTTGAGGATTTGAGGAAGCTCACAGAAGAACTGATCAAGATCATTTCCTTGGCAGAGGGGCAGGGAAAATGTAGTGGCCGTGTGCAGGATAGCAGTGAGAAAGCCACTGCCCCAGGCAGCTGCTGCCATCTGGGCACAAGCTCTGCTGCCCACGAGGCTTCCGTAGTGCAGGGGCTTGCAGATGGCAACGTAGCGGTCGTAGGACATGACTGTGAGAACATAAAATTCTGCTCCAATCAAAAAGGCAAAGAAAAAGACCTGTGCAGCACACCCTTGATAGGAGATGGCCCTGGTGTCCCAGAGGGCATTGGCCATGGCTTTGGGCAGAGTGGTGGAGATGCAGCCCAGGTCGAGGAGGGCGAGGTTGAGGAGGAAGAAGTACATGGGGGTGTGGAGGCGGTGGTCGCAGGCTACGGCGGTGAGGATGAGGCCGTTGCCCAGGAGGGCAGCCAGGTAGATGCCCAGGAAGAGCGCGAAGTGCAGGAGCTGCAGCTCGCGCGTGTCTGCGAATGCCAGGAGGAGGAACTCGCTCACAGAGCTGCGGTTGGGCATTTCCTGCCCTTCATCAAGGGCACTGCAAAGAAGAAAAAATACTGACTGTTAGGGGAAATTTCCCTGAGCAATACTCATTTCTTTTCTCATTAAAGCTTTCACATTGTCTTTCTTTCAGGGTTACCTTTGTGTCTCTCCCTGGTTGTAGCCCTGCTTTGTGCTTGCTGAGTGTCCTGTACTGAGCAGCCACCTCTGCCCATCAGCCCCCAATGCGCCACCTCTGCTCGACTGCGGTGGTAAATGTTGTTGCTGTGGCGGCACACCTCAGCCAGAGGTCACGTCCAGGAGGGCTGCTCTGTCCATCCCCTGGTGCGCAGCTGCTGGCTGCTTGCAGCACTCAGGTGTGGCATGGCTGCACTCAGAGGCTGTGCTAAAAAATTACATCTCCTTGTCTGCAGGTCCTAAAGAACAGCACAGAAAAACCCTGGTGCAGTCTGTAAGTAGAGAGAAGGGAGGGGATATTCTGAGGTTCGTCAGTAGCCTGCTTAGGTCTCAGTTCAATGCAGTGGAAGCTCAGTCACCTGTGCAAATCCAACCACTCAACACACAGCCTGCCCCAGAATCAGAGCAGGAAAAACAGGCAGAGACTGCAGAAAGTGCCTTCTCTTTGCAGGCAGCCCCTGCCCTCCCCTTCCTCTGCCCAAGCTGCCCTGCAGCAATTTCTCCTTCACACTGCACAAGCCACGAGAGACATCCTGGCAGCTCCTGGCCAGGCAGAGATGTCCCGGACCCAGGAGCCCCTTCCAGGAACCTCCCCTGCACTGTCCTGCAGCCAGAGACTTACCATGGGCAGGGCTGTGAAGGTTTCTCCTGCACTGAGCTCTCCTCTGCCCACCCCCTCCAGGCTGCCTGGAATCCCTTTCTGCCTGGGTGCCTGTGGTCAGAGCCCCCAGCCCTGCTGCGCTGTGCACAGGAGCTGCTCCTGGGCAGAGCTGTCTCTCTGCACCAGGGCCCTCTTGCCACGAGCTCTCTCTGTCCCACGAGCCCGGCCCAGCTCAGCACCAGACGCCCAGCCCAAGGCATTGGAATCCCCCCTCGGGGGGCTTTGGGGAGGAGCCCACGAACCTCAGGCACTGAGAGACAATTGCAGACATCTCTCAACAAGTCCAAGTCAGAGGCAAGTTTCCTGCAGTGTCCCCCTGAGGGCCAGCACTGACACAGCCTCCCTTGGAGCTCGTTAGAGCAGAGCATTGGAGGCAATGAGGACAAGGAGACAAAGGCAGTGTGAAGGTGGCACTGGTGTGTAGGAGAACTGGATGTGTGTCACCAAGCACAAGGGCCAGGCCTTGACCCCAGCCCCTGGGAAGGGAGAACCTTTCCCTTCACACTGCTCAGGGCCCTTTGTGGGGCAGGAGGAGATGGGGATGTGCATGGGCAAGTGCAGGAGAATGGTACGAGCCCTGCCTGGTTCATGGGTGGGGGCGAGGAGGCAATGAGGCCCTGGTGCTTTACCGATAAGCTGTCTCCTCCTAGGCCTCAGTGGCAGAGACAACAGCCAGAGCCATGGGCACAAAACCCTGGGTCCTGTTGGGACTCTCAGCCTTGTCACAGCCCTTGCTCCTCTCCACACAAGGCTGTCCTATGGACTCCCAGACCTGTACTTCTTTCCCTGCTGGCTGTAGACTCTTATCTGTGCGGTGTCACACCAGATCTGAGCTGAGTCTGATAACTCAGATCTTCTTGGTGGCCATGCTCCTCGTAAGGCAGCTCTGTAGGAAGGTGGCCTGGTTCCTGGTGAGCAGCACCACTGCTCGTATGGCATCCCTCGTGGTGCCCAGGCCCTCCTCCTCCTGGGCATTGCTCACTCAGCAGGGTCCCAGTCTGCCCTGATGTGTGGGGTTCCTCTTCGTCTGCTGCAGGACTGGGCTCTTCTCCTTGCAAATGTCAAGAGGTTTCTGCAGGAGAAATCCTTCATTTGTTCATTGTTCCTCCAGGCTGATGCTCCATTCTCTCAGCTGTTAATGAGCTGTTAATCAGCAGGCAGATGGCTCACCCTGATTGTTATGCTGTCTATTACAAGATAACTTCATCAACAATTGCAGGAGAATTTGGACAACACAGGATTTAGTGGAATAAAACTGGAGCATACTATCACGGAATTATAGGGGATTGAATTCCACTGGATTCTAACTTTTCTCTGCTTCCTTCTCATGTGTGCTGTCATTTTGTTTGGAACCGCATTCTAAATGTTGTGAGGCTGTGCAGGGACAAAATTAGAAGGTCAAAAAACCAACTGGAGCCCAACCTATCTATTAAGGATAATTAAAAAATAATAATTATTATTTTTTTTAATTCATAAAATAAAAAAAATAAAAGGAGTAATGAGAATCTTCATCCTCCATTGGTTGTGGGGGGAAACATAGGTAAAGGTGATGAGTAAAATGCTGAGGTTTTTATTGCTTCCTTTGCCTCATTCTCCAGCAGCAAGAACAGTTGTTCCCCTGGTACTCAGACTCCTGAACTGGTAGATAGGGATAGCGAGTGGCATGAAGCCCTCATAATCTATGAGGAAAAGTTTTGAGACCTGCTACTCCACTTAGACGTACGCAAGTCTATGGGGCCAGGTGGGATCCACGTGTTGGTACTGAGGGAGCTGGCAGAAGTGCTCACCAGGACACTTTCCATCATTTATCAGCAGACCTGGCTATCAGGCAAGGTCCCAGTTGACTGGCGACTAGCCAATGTGACGGCCATCTACAAGAAGGGGCAGAAGGAGGATCTGGGGAACTACAGGCCTGTCAGTCTGACCTCGGTGCTGGGGAAGCTCATGGAGACGATTATCTTGAGTACCACACCGTAACACTTCCAGGACCACCAGGTGACCAGGCCCAGTCAGCATGAGTTTACCAAAGCCAGGTCCTGCTTGACAAATGTGATCTCCTTCTAAGTCAAGGTGATGTGCTCAGTGGAGAAGAGAAAGGCTTTGGATGTGGTCTACCCAGACCTCAGTAAGGCTTTTGAAACTGCTTCCCCCAGCATTCTCCTGGGGAAACTGGCTGCTCAAGGCCAGGAGGGATGTATGCTTTCTTGGGTTAAAAATTGGCTGTATCTTCTTTTTCAATAATTTCATCAGTGATCTGGATGAAGGGATCGAGTGCACCCTCAGTAAGTTTGCAGACGACACCAAGTTAGATGCAAGTGTAGATCGACTCAAGGGTAGGAGGGCTCTGCAGAGGGATCTGGATAGGCTGCACCCATGGGCTGAGGTCAACTGTATGAAGTTCAACAAGGCCAAGTGCCGGGTCCTGTACTTGGGGCACAACAGCCCAGAATAATTCTGGGAGAAGGGTGTCTGGACAGCTGCCCAGGGGAAAAGGATCTGGGGATATTGGTGGATAGTCGGCTGAATATGAGCCAGCAGGGTGCTCAGGTGGCCAAGCAGGCCAACAGCATCCGGGCTTGTACCAGGTATGGTGTGGTCAGCAGGAATAGGGAAGTGATTGTCCCTCTCTACTCGGCCCTGGTGAGGCCACACCTTGAGTACTGCATTCAGCTCTGGGGCCCCCAGCACAAGAAGGACATGGATCTATTAGAATGAATCCAGGGGAGGGCCATGAGGATGATCAAGGGGCTGGAGCACCTCTCCTATGAAGACAGGCTGAGGGAGTTGGGGTTGTTCAGCCTGGAGAAGAGAAGGCTCCGGGGAGACCTTACAGCGGCCTTCCAGTACCTAAAGGGGACAACAGGAAAGCTGGGGAGGGACTCTTCATGAAAGAGAGCAGCGATAGGACTAGGGGTAATGGTTTAAACTGAAAGTGGGTAGATTCAGATTAGACATTAGAAAGAAGTTCTTTACTCAGAGGGTGAGAGGAACAGGCTGCCCAGAGAAGTTGTGGATGCCCCATCCCTGGAGGTGTTCAAGGCCAGGTTGGATGGGGCCTTCAGCAACCTGGTCTAGTGGAAGGTGTCTCTGTTCATGGCAGGGGAGTTGGAATGATGTGATCTTTAAGGTCCTTTCATACCCAAACTGTTCTGTAATTCTGTAAATATGAAACACAGCACCGTACCAGCTACTAGGAAGAAAAATTAAGTCTTTTGCAGCAAAAACTAGGACAATATTCACCGCTTATTCCATACCATGTCTGTCATGCTCAGGTCCAACACTTTCCAATTAATCACCACCACCCGTCTTTTCTGTCTTTTGATATGCACACAAAAAGATCATCTCCTTAGCCTATTTGTGTCTATAGTAATAATCATAATAATATATTCTATTATTAATATGTTGTTGTTGTTGTTATTATTGTTATTATTATTTCCTTTGTGTCCTATTAATCTGCTTTTATATCAACCCATAATTTTTTTTTTTTCTTTTTTCCTTTCCTCCCAGTTCTCTCCTCCATCCCAGTGGATGAATAGCTTTGTAGTGCTGAGCTGCCTGCCGGGTCAAACCACAGCAAGTTTTCTTGGTGCCTAGCGTGGAGCACAAAGGCTGAGATGACAGATCTGACCAGAGCGTTTTAAAAGTAAGTTGTTCTAAGCATTGGATCAGTTTAACAGTTATGATCACAATGTCGATCTTTTTGATCTGGGGTCTGTTGTGCTTGTTTTCAGAATTGTGTTGCATAGCGCATTGCTAAGAGTCTGCCTTCCATGTCATGCTGTTCATCAATTCTGGGGACAGGTTTAAGGTTAATCTTTTGCTGTATTGGATAACTCTGACTTAGGATAGGATAAAATTATTGCCACCTCTGTACCTACGGAACCATCTCTTCATCTCTTAGCAACTCTTAATAATTACACTCTTTTACACTTTTTGCCTTTTCTCCTCAGGGAGTAAATCTATGTGGGGTGGGGCAGGAGGTGGGGGGGTGGAACTGGTATGGACAGTGGGGGAGGCCTTTCCCCAGTTCTTCACTCTCCTTTTCTCCTTCACCTCCCCCTTCTCCTACAGGCTAATTACAATAGCTCCTCAAAGCTTTGAATATCCTTGGGATGGTCAAACTAGCATGTTCCTATTGTTACATTTCCTGCATGTGTTCCATCTTTTGTTTATGTTTAAGCAACTACTTAAGCATGCCATCCAGAGGTGTGCATGGAGACAGGAGAGTGAGGAGTGGCAGGGAGTGTGGGAGGATCTGGGCACGCACCTAGAGCAGGGGGCACCTCCAAAGCTTTGGAATTTCATCCCTGATAAAGTGCAGAATCCTAAAAAACTGTGAAATGCTTGAAAAAGTGGTGTTATCACCCTGGCATTTCCAAAGCGACACATACCACTGCAGTGTGCTGGGTCTCGGCCTATGCCTACAGAGCCACAATCAATGCCACTCCAACCTCTGTGACAAGCCCTGCAGCCACTCCAACCCCTCTGACAGACCCTGCAGCCACTACAGCATCTGCAAAATGCCCTGCAGCAACTCCAGCTCTTTTTATGAACCCTGTGTCTGCGACAGAAAACCAATCTTTGTCTGTATCAGTTGCTCCTATACGCAAGAAAAAACAATGGATATGGAAGTCAGTTTTTTACTAAGTTTGTTGGTTTGTTTTTAAGAAAGGAAAGAAACTCCTACCCAGACTAGAAAGGAGGAGAAAGAAGATGAGGCAGGCTTCAGAAAAGCTGGGCCATCATGTGAGTAGGAGGATGAAGAGGAAGAGGTCCTAAGAGCATCAGTAATCACGCGATCCCTATCCCTATGCTGCTCTGGTTCTGGGAGAAACGGGGCCCCTCCCTGGAGTCAGAGGGCAGGAAAGGAGAGATGGTGGGTACACACGATGTGTCACCCTGTGGTTTTACCTGTGTGACCGTGGAGAGGGCATGAGAAAGTGGGATGGAAAATCTGCCTCAACCCTAGAGGCACGGGTACATGAGTGGCAAGGAACAACAATCCCTAAAAGGGGTTCTTAGAGAACTGCTGCTCCACTTTCCAGCGGGCAGTCCTGCAGACACAGTAAGGAATACTATGAGCAGGACTAGAGGGGCCCTGCCTCCAGCCAGGGGGAGGAAGGGGACCATCGGCTGTATTGGACTGTGAGGATTCGATGGCCTTGCACATCAGACCCCAGAAGTCTCAGGCTCCAGTGGACACCACTGCACAGCGTACCCTAGTGCCATCAGGCTGTGGAGGGGTGAACCCATTTGTGTGTCTGGAGTGACAGGGGGATGCCAACGCTGACCTGTACTGGAGGCTGAAGTGAGTCTAAGTGGGAAGGAGTGGCAAAAGCACCCCACTGGGACTGGCCCCGGACTCTGTGCATCCTTGGAAGAGACTGCTTCAGGAGAGGAGAGATATTTCAGGGACCCAAAAGGGTATGGGTGGGCTTTTGGCACAGCTGCCTTGGAGACGGAGGACATGATGCTGTTGTCTGCCTTGCCTTGGTCTCTCACAGGACCCTTCTGTTGTGGGGTTGATGAGGGCTGAAGGACAGCTGGTGCCAATCACTGCCACAGCCGTGCACCTCAGTCAGTAGAGCACCAACCGAGTCCGCTGACAGAGGATTGTCGTGGCCTGAAGGAAGTCATACAGTGCTGAGTGCTGCCATGCCGGACACGCTAGAGCTTCCATGCACACTGGGATCAAAGGCACCCAAGCGTTTTGCCACAACTGATATTGCTAATGTATTTTTCTTCATCCGTTTGCCAGCAGATTGAAGGCCACAGCTTGCTTTTAACCTGGCATCGACTGCCCCAGGGCAGGAAACTCAGCCCTACCATTTGCCATGGACTGATCCAGAGTGGCCTGGAAGAGGAGGAAGCTCCTGAACACCTGCAGTACATCGATGGCATCGTTGTGTGGGGTGACACAGCAGAGGAAGTGTTTGAGAAAGGGAAGAAAATACTCCAAATTCCTCTGAAAGCTGATTTTGCACTAAAAGAACTGAAGGTGAGGGACGTGCACAAGAGATCCTGCTGCAGGCTGGCCAGGGTCAGGGGGACCGATGCTCAGGGACAGGTTGAGCATCGGTGAGGGGCTTCTCAGGAATTGCATGGTGCATCACTTGCTCTGTACATATTATTGTTATTCTTGTTATTGTTATTATTGTTATTATTAGTCTTTTCACTTCCTTATCTGTCTTTTCAAATTTTAAATCATTCATTATTTTCTGGGCCCTTGTGCTAGTTGAAACAAGTACACTTTGTCTACACATCAGTGCCACTTTCACACTGCCTTTGTCTCCCTGTCCTCACTGCCTCCAATGCTCTGCTCTAACGAGCTCCAAGGGAGGCTGTGTCAGTGCTGGCCCTCAGGGGGACACTGCAGGAAACTTGCCTCTGACTTGGACTTGTTGAGAGATGTCTTCAATTGTCTCTCAGTGCCTGAGGTTCGTGGGCTCCTCATCAAAGCCCCCCGAGGGGGGATTCCAATGCCTTGGGCTGGGCGTCTGGTGCTGAGCTGGGCCGGGCTCGTGGGACAGAGAGAGCTCGTGGCAAGAGGGCCGTGGTGCAGAGAGACAGCTCTGCCCAGGAGCAGCTCCTGTGCACAGCGCAGCAGGGCTGGGGGCTCTGACCGCAGGCACCCAGGCAGAAAGGGATTCCAGGCAGCCTGCAGGGTGCGAGCAGAGGAGAGCTCAGTGCAGGAGAAACCTTCACAGCCCTGCCCATGGTAAGTCTCTGGCTGCAGGACAGTGCAGGGGAGGTTCCTGGAAGGGGCTCCTGGGTCCGGGACGTCTCTGCCTGGCCAGGAGCTACCAGGATGTCTCTCGTGGCTTGTGTGATACGGAGGAGAAGGTGCTGCAGGGCAACCTTGGGCAGAGGAAGGGGAGGGCAGGGGCTGCCTGCCAAGAGAAGGCACTGTCTGCAGTCCATGCCTGCATTTTCCTGCTCTAATTCTTGTGCAGGCTCTGTGTTAACAGAGTTGTAGTTGATTGCACAGATGATGGAGTTTTCTACTTCATTTAACCGAGACCTAAACATGTTAGTGAGGAATCTGAGAACATCCCTTCCCTTCTCCCTGCTTACAGACTGCACCAGGGCTTTTCTGAGCTGGTCTTTAGGACCTGCAGACAGGGAGATGTCCCCAGAGCTGTCCCCATCCCCAGGAGGTGTCTGCAGGGCAGAGCTGGGCACACAGCGGGTGGGATGGGTTCTGTGAGCATGGATGGGAGGACACGTGGGGACAGAGAAAGAGCTGGTGGCAGGGACAGCTGCAGGCAGCAGGGACATGGGCAGGTGGTGAGAGGGAGCTGCTCCCTCCCTGCCATCCCCTGCAGTGCAGGCACCTTCCTTGCAGCAGCCCCTGGTCTCCTCTTCCCCTCACAGCTTCTGTCATGGCATGTATAATCTGGGGGGCTGAGAATATGGGGTGTGTGAACCCTAAATCTCTGTGGAAGTAGACACATTTGCTGCAGGCCCCCTCCACCTTCCTCCACGGAAGCAGGCACAGAATCACAGAATCATAGAATATCCCAAGTTGGAAGAGACCCACAAGGATCATCGAGTCCAGCTCCTGGCTCCACGGAGGTCTTACCCCAAATTCCTACCATACGACAAGGAGCACATTCCCAACGCTTCTTGCACTCCAGAGCTCTTTTCCCTCTGCTGGCTGTGCCAGGCAGATGGCACAGGGGTGTGAGGACGACAGGCTCTACCTCACCGACACCGCAGCCTCGCCACCGCGTTGGGTCCGCCCTGCCTGCCCATGCCTGCTTCTCTCCCTTGCCCAGCGTGGCAGCTGCTGGTGCCTGACTCTGACAGGGAGTGCTGTGCACGGAGGGTGACGCAGGAGGAGATGCTCCCTGCTCTCTCCGGCCAGACATGCACGATCCACCTGCTGCTTTTGTCTCCTAGGTATTGAACAGGGAAGATGCACATGGAGTCACTCAGCCAAACACCCCTCACTCAACCGAGGGAGCCCCTTCCCAGGAACCTTCCCTCTTGGGACCTCCAATGGAGCAGAGCAGGCTCATTGGGAGCTGCTGGGCAGAGGAGGCTGCAGTGTACAGGACACTCAGCAAGCACAGAGCAGGGCTCCAGACAGGGAGAGAGACAGAGGTCCTCTTGGAAACGGGGAATGTAAGGCTTCATTTGGGAATTAGCTGAATCTTGCTCACAGACTTTACTCTTAACACTCTCTCTCTCTCTCTCTTTTTTTGTTTTTCTTTTTTCTCATTTGTCTGTGTCCGTGACCGAAGCCAGTAAATGCCCAACAGCAGCTCTGTGAGCGAGTTCCTCCTGCTGGCATTTGCAGACACGCGGGAGCTGCAGCTCCTGCACTTCGGGCTCTTCCTGGGCATCTACCTGGCTGCCCTCCTGGGCAACAGCCTCATCCTCACCGCCGTCGCCTGCGACCACCGCCTCCACACCCCCATGTACTTCTTCCTCCTCAACCTCGCCCTCCTCGACCTGGGCTGCATCTCCACCACTCTGCCCAAAGCCATGGCCAATGCCCTCTGGGACTCCAGGGCCATCTCCTATCAGGGATGTGCTGCACAGGTCTTCTTTTTTGTTTTCTTGCTTGGAGCAGAGTATTCCCTTCTCACCATCATGGCCTACGACCGCTACATTGCCATCTGCAAGCCCCTGCACTACGGGAGCCTCGTGGGCAGCAGAGCTTGTGCCCAGATGGCAGCAGCTGCCTGGGGCAGTGGCTTTCTCTATTCTGTCCTGCACACAGCCAGTACATTTTCATTGCCCCTCTGCCAAGGCAATGCTGTGGACCAGTTCTTCTGTGAAATCCCCCAGATTCTCAAGCTCTCTTGCTCAGAGTCATGCCTCAGGGAGGTTGTCCTTCTTGCAGTTAGTCTCTGTTTAGCATTTGCATGTTTTGTTTTCATTTCATTTTCTTATGTGCGTATCTTCAGGGCAGTGCTGAGGATGCCCTCTTCTCAGGGCCGGCACAAAGCCTTTTCCACGTGCCTCCCGCACCTGGCCATTGTCTCTCTGACTCTCAGTACAGCCATGGTTGCCTACCTGAAGCCCTCCTCCAACTTTTCCTCATTCTTTGACCTGGTGGTATCGTTTCTGTACTCGGTGGTGCCTCCAGCAGTGAACCCCTTCATCTACAGCATGAGGAACCAAGAGCTCAAGAATGCCTTGTGGAAACTCTTTGGATACATGCTTCTTCAGCATCAGTAATCTGCCTAAAATACTAACAGGACCCACAGGTTATCTGAAAAAAAAAATATCTCTTGATACAATAGCTTGATATTCTTTTATTTGTATTGTTATTATTTCCTAGAACTTGAGATTTTGATTTAATTCTATTTTTGCCATCCTGTCTATTAATTGTTTTATTTACTTTCACCCAGTCATCTTATATTCTTACAGAACAAGGCTTCCGGTGTGGAAAAGTCAATAAAGAAGCCATGAGGACTTTGCTGGTCTCAGCTGCCATCTCTTCACACCTTCTCTGGAGCTGGGGAAGCAGTGCCTGCCTGCTGGAGGGGCTCAGGGCCAAGAGCCCAGCTGCCACATGGAGGAGCAGTCCCGGGGGCCAGGTAGCAGCACAGAGCTCTTTGCCCAGAGTGAGTCACACGGTGCGAGCTCCCTTGGCTGACAGAGTGGACAGCCTGAATAGCACGGTCTCCTCTGAATGGCCACCTTTGCTCTATTATACTATTTTCTGAAACCTTTTTTTTGTTTTAATTATTTTTATTTTTTTGGTGGTTTTACCCTGCTAGGTACCTGAACTCCACCAGAACTGCTCTATCACTCCCCCCCCCCCCCCCCCCCCCAGTGCCCCCCAATCAGAAGAGGAGGGGAAGAAGAAAAGAAAAAACAGTTCATGGGTTGAGATATGGATAATTTAATTCAAGGAAGAATAATTGTTAAGGTACAGTTATTATTAAGGGAAAATTAATAATTTAACTACAGGGGAAAACAAAACAAAACAAAACAAAAAACAACAACAACAACAACAAAAAAAAGCAAAGGCCATATGGAAGCACAGAAAGAAAGGAAATAAATTACTCTCTACTTGCCACCAACAAGCGATGCTTGACTACGTCCCTGAAGGAAGGCTTCAATACGTGTAGCCATTGTTCAGGAGCACAGACGTTTTCATAACGAGCCCACCCTTCCCGCCTCTTTCCCTTTTTCCACCTTTTATTGCTGAGTGTGACATCACATGGTATGGAATATCCCTTTGGCTGGTTTAGGTCAGCTGCCCTGGTGATGTCCCCTCCTCGCTGTTTGCCCACCCCCAGGCACTGAGAGACAATTGAAGCCATCTCTCAAGAAGTCCAAGTCAGAGGCAAGTTTCCTGCAGTGTCCCCCTGAGGGCCAGCACTGACACAGCCTCCCTTGGAGCTCGTTAGAGCAGAGCATTGGAGGCAGTGAGGACAAGGAGACAAAGGCAATGTGAAGGTGGCACTGATGTGTAGGAAAACTGGCTGTGTTTCACCAAGCACAAGGGTCAGGCCTTGACCCCCAGCCCCTGGGGAGGGAGATCCTTTCCCTTCTCACACTGCTCAGGGCTCTTCGTGGGGCAGGAGGAGGTGGGGATGTGCATGGCCAAGTGCAGGAGAATGGTACGAGCCCTGCCTGGTTCATGGGTGGGGGCGAGGAGGCAATGAGGCCCTGGTGCTTTACCGATAAGCTGTCTCCTCCTAGGCCTCAGTGGTAGAGACAACAGCCAGAGCCACGGACACAAAGCCCTGGGTCCTCTTTGGACTCTCAGCCTTGTCAGAGGCCTCTGTCCTCTGCACACCAGGCTATCTGAGGGACAGATTCTTGTCAAAGACAAAAAAAAATAAAAATATAAATTGTTTATATAAATATTTCAATAAGGTAGTATTAAGGAGAATCATCATCTTTTAATGGATGTGGGTGGAAACTTGGTGACAAGAGATGAGGAAAAGGCAGAGGCACTTAATGCCTTCTTTGCCTCAGGCTCTAGCAGCAAAACCAGTTGTTCTCCTGGACATTTCTTCCTCCTCGTGGCCGGTGCCAACCTTCCATAGTGCACTTTGTTACAGTTTTTTCTCTCCTGCTCGTTCCTACTTCCAAAGAAAGCTCCATCAGGGTGGAAACCACTCCTGAAGCAGGCATCCCAACCCATCAGGCTCCTTGCGGCCTGTCAGCCAAGCAGACAGAAGTCACCTCACCAGCATCTCCCAAGGCCTGGGCCTGCTGCTGGCCTTGCAGCTTCTTGGCTAGACACAGCCAAGCCTTGGGCCTCCTGCTGTCCAGTCCTGGCCTCAAGCAGAAGGGACAGGACAAGCCCTCTGCGGGCCTTCTTTGTGTCTGGGTCCTCCTGGGGATGGAGGCAGAGGGGATCCCACAGGCAGCATGCCAAGCAGGGGCCTTCTGCTGGCCTAGCAGGGCCACTGGCAGATGTCAGCCCCAAAGTGCCCATCCCAGGGAGAAGCCAAGGCTGACCTACCACCTCCAGACACAAGGGACCTCACAGTCGCTTTCCGTGACACGTTCCTGCTGCTGCCCTATCAGCTGCAGAGACAGAAGTGACCTCCCAGTCACTGCCCCAGTCACATTCATCCTGCTGGGGCAGGAGATCCTGAGGCTGAGCTGACCTCTCTCTAGTCTCCTAGCGACTAGATTTTACCTTTCTCAGTTAGAGATTAAGCAAAGTTTTAGTGGGAGTGCTTGGTGTTCTGCTTGTGGAGTCAGGTCTCTGGTTAGGGTATGGGCATGCACTATGGTTAAGGGTTTTGTTTAGGTTTGTCAAAAAGTCTGGGTTTAAATAGAGCGTTTTAATGTTAGTGTTAAGGGCAGTGATTAGGGTGAGCAAGAGAGTAAAGGTAAGGGAAAGGGGCTATGGGCTGAGTTTTCCTAAAAGTAATACTTTTAGTTCTGCATTACAGTAGTGGATTCCTGTCAGGTGGTGGACTAATGTTTATGTGGAGGGATTATTGTTAGTGTTGAAAGTAGTGTAATGGACACAGAAGACTGTTTGAAGTCAGTGTTACAGCAGCATCAACATTACATGAACCCTCTAACCTCTAGAAAGTAAGCTTCCGAGCTCCTCTACCCTTCCTCTTCCCTCCCCCAAATCTCACATCTCTCCTGGCCAGGATACTCCTGACCTCCCCATAGCAGTCATCTAGCTGGGATCAGCTTTCTGATGGCTTTCATTTTACCAGAGTACCTGTCTCACCTCTGTTGGCTACTCTAGTCTTGAGACAGAAGAGGCATTGCAGTCAGGAGGGAAAAGGGCACAAATGTCTCCAGGATCATCCTGCACAATGTGCCCATCAGTTCTGCACCTCCACAAAACTGCGCTTCCTACCTACAAGTTTTGTTTCCAGAATGGCTTCTATGGTCCAGGGTTCCTTTTCCCAGGCCCTCACGCATGGTTTTGTTTCAGATGTTCAGGGATGGGATAAGGAAAGCCAAGGCATAGATGGAACAGAGCTTATCAAGTGAAGCAAAGAATAACAGGAAGAGATTCTGCAGATACATTGCTCAGAAAAGAAAGGCCAAGGAGAGTGTACCCCCTCTGATGGATGAGAAGGGTGAACTGGTAATGACAAACATCTACTTGGAATTGTGTTGTCACAGGCGTGGTTTAACCCGGCTGGCAGCTAAACACCACACAGCCGTTCACTCACCCTTCCCCCTCCCTCTCTGGGATGGGGGAGAGAAACGGGAAAGTGAAGCTGGTGAGTTGAGATAAAGACAGTTTATTAAGACAGGATTATAATAATAACAATAATAATAATAATAGTGATAATGACAATATTATTAACAATAATAATGTGTAAGAAACAAGTGATGCACAACGCAATTTCTCACCACCCGCTGACCGATGCCCAGCCTATCCCCGAGCAGCCGGCCCCCCACCCCGGCCAGCCACCCCTATATATTGTTTAGCATGATGCCAGATGGTATGGAATACCCCTGTGGCCAGTTGGGGTCAGCTGTCCTGGGTCTGTCCCCTCCCAGCTCCTGCTGCACCCCCAGCCTGCTCGCTGACAGGACAGAGCGAGAAGCTGAAAAGTCCTTGGCCTGGTGTAAACACTGCTCTGCAACAATTAAAACATCAGCATGTTATCAGCGCTCTTCTCATCCTAATACAAAACAGAGCACCCTACCAGCTACTAGGGGGAAAATTAACTCTGTCCTAACTGGAACCAGGACAATGCTGTGGACCAGTTCTTCTATGAGATCCCCCAGATCCTCAAGCTCTCCTGCTCAGACGCCTACCTCAGGGAAGTTGGGGCACTTGTGTTTAGTGTTTCTTTAGTCTTTAGTTGTTTTGTTTTCATTGTGTTGTCCTATGTGCAGATTTTCAGGGCCGTGCTGAGGATGCCCTCTGAGCAGGGCCGGCACAAATCCTTTTCCACGTGCCTCCCTCACCTGGCAGTGGTCTCTATGACTGTTAGCACTGGCTTGTTTGCCTACCTGAAGCCTCCCTCCGTCACCTCCCAATCGCTGAACCTGGTGGTGGCAGTTCTGTACTCGGTGGTGCCTCCAGCAGTGAACCCCCTCATCTACAGCATGAGGAACCTGGAGCTGAAAGATGCAGTGAGGAAAATATTTCTATACATGCTTCTTCATCATAAATAATGACTTCATTATTGTCATTATTAACATATAATTTTTGTCATTATACTTATTATCAAAATGTAATATTAGAAATTATCCTAACAGGACTAGCTGTTTTTATTTTTTTGTGAAAATGATAGTGTTTTCTTTAAGTATATTTTTATTAATATTTTAACAAAATTTTATATTGATAGAAATAATGTTATTTTTGTCCTCCTGCATAACAAGTTTTAAAATTATTTTTAACCAGTCATAGGATCATGGAATCACAGAATGGCCTGGGCTGGAAAGGACCTCAAAGATCATCTAGTTCCAACCCCCCTACCAAAGGCAGTGACACCTCCCAGGAGATCATGGTTGCTCAGGACTTCATCTAACTTGCTCTTGAAGACCTGCAGGGATGGGGCATCCAATACCTCTGTGGAAAACCTGTTCCAGTGCCTCACTATCCTCTGAGTGAAAAATTTCCTTCTAACCTCTAATAGAAATCTCCCCTTTTAATTTAAAACCATTTCCCCTTGTCCTGCCATGATCTACCTGAGTAAAGAGTCCTTCTCCATCCCTTTTATAAGGCCCCTTTAAGTATTGAAAATCTGCAATGACGTCACCCCGGAGCCTTCTCACCTGGTAGGCTGAACAGCCCCAGCTCTCTCAGCCTTTCTTCATAGGAGAGGTGCTCCAGCCCCTTGATCATCTTCGTGGCCTCCCTCTGGACCCACTCTAACAGCCCACACCCTTCTTGTGCTGGGGGCTCCAGACCTGGACGCAGGACTCCAAGTGGGGTCTCACAAGGGCAGAGCAGAGGGGGACAATCACCTGCCTCCACCTGCTGGCACTCCTCTCTTGATGCAGCCCAGGATGCACTTGGCCTTCTGGGCTGTATGTGCTCACTGCTGGCTCATGTTGAGCATTTCATGCAGCAGAACCCCCAAGTCCTTCTCTGCAGGGCTGCTCTCAATGAGTTCTTCTCCCAGCCTATCCCCATGTCTGGGATTTCCCTGGCCCAGGTGCAGCACCTTGCACTTGGACTTCCTAAACATCGTTAGGATCACATGGGCCCTTTTCTCAAGCCTGTCCAGGACCCCTTGGATGGTACCCCTTCCTTCTATAGTATCAACTCCACCACTCAGCTTGGTGTCATCTGCACTCAATGCCGCTGTCTATGTCGTTGATGAAGATATCAAACAGTACTGGTCCCAGGATTGACCCCTGACGTAAAGCACTTGTCACGACTCTCCACTTCGATTTAGATCCATTGATCGCCACTCTGTGGTTCTGACCTTATCCACTGAATGGTGCGCCCACCAAATGCGTCTCTCTGACTTGGAGACCAGTATGTCATGTGGGACTGTGTCAAAGGTCTTACAGAAGTCCAAGTAGATGACATCGGTCGGTCTTCCCTTGTCATCTGACATGGTCACTCCATTGTAGCCACCAGATCGGTCTGGCACGATTTACCCTTTGGTGAAGCCATGCTGGCTGTCTCAGATCACTTCTTTGTCTTGCATGTGCCTTGACATTGATTCCAGGAGGATCTTTTCCATGATCTTGCCAGGCACAGAGGTGAGCTTCACCATTCTGTAGTTCCCTGGGTCCTCCTTTCTACCCTTAATCAAAAAGGGAGTGATGTTTCCCTTTTCCCAGTCACCAGGGACTTCACCCGACTGCCAGGATTCTTCAAATATGATGGAGAAAGGCTTGGCAACTACATCAGCCAGTTCCCTCAGGACCTGGGGTGCATGTCATAAGGCCCCATAGACTTGTACGTGTTTAGTTTCATCAGGTGATCTTGAACCTGCTCTTCACTTACAGCAGGTGGGACTTTGCTCCGCAACCTCCATCTCTGGGTTCAGGGGAATGAAAGACTTGGGAAGCCTGACTGGCAGTGAAGACTGAGGAGAAGACATCGCTGAGTCCCTCAGCCTTCTCCATGTCTGTCATTACCAGTTCACCCTTCTCATCCATCAGAGGGGGTACAATATCCTTGGCCTTTCTTTTCTGAGCCATGTATCTATAGAATCTCTTCCTTTTATTCTTTGCATCCCCTCCCAAGCTCAGTTCCATCCGTGCCTTGGCTTTTCTTATCCCATCCCTGTACATCCGAAACAAAACCATGCCTGAGGGCCTGGGAAAAGGAACCCAGGGCCATAGAAGCCATTCTGGAAACAAAACTTGTAGGTAGGAAACGCAGTTTTGTGGAGGTGCAGAGCTGATGGGCACGTTGTGGAGGATGATCCTAAAGACCTTTGTGCCCTTTTCCATCCTGACAACAACGCCACCTCCTTCTCAAAAACAAAGTAACCAACAGAGGTGAGACAGATACTCTGGGATCAAGAATGTCATCCGAAAGCTGATCCCAGTAAGATATGGGGAGGTCAGGAGCAGCCTGGACAAGAGAGATGTGAGATTTTGGGGTGGGAAGAAGAGCTTGGCCAGCAGAAACGTATGATTTCATAGAAGTAAGAGGGTTCATGTAATGTAGATGCTGAGGTAACACTGACTTAAAACAGTCATGTATGGCCCTTACCTTACTTGAACCAGGAATTTTAATCCCTCAACCTAAATGCTACTCCAACACTCTGACAGGAATCCACTTTCTCTCTTGCTAACCCTAATGCCTTCCCTTAACACTAACATTAAAATGGTCTCTTTAAACCTAGACTTCTTGGTAGACCTAAAAAACCCTAAACTATAGAGCTTGTCCATAAGTTAACGACACTACATACCTTAACCTGACACCACAAGCAGATCAGCAAACACTCCCACTAAAACTTTGCTTAATCTCTAACCCAGAAAGTGAAAAACAGGTACCGAGAAGTCTAGAGAGAGGTCAGCTCTGCCTCAGGATCTCCTGAGGAGCTCCTCCGCCAGTTCTCTCAGTACCCTCGGGTGGATCCCATCTGGCCCCATCGATTTGCGTACATCCAACTGCTGTAGCAGGTTGCAAACCATTTCCTTGTGGATAGTGAGGGCCACACCTTCCCCCCATCCACTTCCACCAGCTCAGGGTACTGGGTATCCAGAGAACAACTGGTTTTGCCACTAAAGACTGAGACTTGCCTTTATTCTTATGCTCACCCTAATCCCTGCCCTGAACACTGGCATTAAAATCCTCTATTAAACCTAGACTTCTAGGCAGATGTAGAACAAAAAACTGTTCCACAAAGCTTGCCCATAACCTAACCACAGACCTGACACCCTAAGCTGAACAACACATTTGCTAAATTTCTAACCCAGAAAGGTGAGCCCTAGTCCCAAAAAGACAAGAGAGGTCAGCTCTGCCTCAGGATCTCCTGCCCCAGCAGGAGGAATGTGACTGGGGCAGTGACTGGGAGGTCACTTCTGTCTCTGCAGCTGATAGGGCAGCAGCAGGAACGTGTCACGGAAAGCGACTGTGAGGTCCCTTGTGTCTGGAGGTGGCAGGTCAGCCTTGGCTTCTCCCTGGGATGGGCACTTTGGGGCTGACATCTGCCAGTGGCCCTGCTAGGCCAGCAGAAGGCCCCTGCTTGGCATGCTGCCTGTGGGATCCCCTCTGCCTCCATCCCCAGGAGGACCCAGACAGAAAGAAGGCCCGCAGAGGGGTTGTCCTGTCCCTTCTGCTTGACGCCAGGACTGGACAGAGGGAGGCCCAAGGCTTGGCTGTGTCTAGCCAAGAAGCTGCAAGGCCAGCAGCAGGCCCAGGCCTTGGAAGATGCTGCTGAGGTGACTTCTGTCTGCTTGGCTGATAGGCCGCAAGGAGCCTGATGGGTTGGGATGCCTGCTTCAGGAGTGGTTTCCACCCTGATGGAGCTTTCTTTGGTAGTAGGAAAGAGCAGGAGAGAAAAATCTGCCACAGGGTGCAGCTTGGAAGGGTGGCACTAGCCACAAGGAGGAAGAAATATCCCTCAAAGGGTCGTGCTGTGGTGACAGAGGTCACTGAAAGAGAGTCTATGATCAGACCCAGGCTTTGTGTTCATCAAGGAACAGCTGATGAGGGTTGACGAGACATGGGTGCGATTATGGAAATGCTGGGATGAGAGCAAGGTGGTGGACAGAGATGGGTGTCTGCAGACTTCAAGGAAATAGGGCAAAGAGTGGAACAACATAGGAAAGCCTGCAGAGGAGAAGGCAGAGGGTGCTGGCAAGAATGGAATGCCCCAACAGCCCTGAAGTTTTTGTCCCTTTGGCTAGAGCTTCTGAGGAGACGAGAGTCATTGCAATGGGGCCTCACTGCTTCCTTGATACCCTGTGCAGGGGTGGGGAGGTGTCCTAATGAAGTTCTTGTCGTGGCATCACACTGCCCACCACATCATACAGACCCCAAGAAGAGCCCTGAGCCAGACGTGGGGGTGCAGGATCTCCCCTCCCAGTGGCTGGGGTCAGGCCTTGGCCCTTCTGCTTCACCAAAACCAACCAAGACTTTTCTCAGCACAGCGCTTTGCCTGTCTGGAATCATGGCCTCCAATTATCTGCCCTAACAAGTCCCTGGGGAGGCTTTGTTAGGAACAGCCCTCAGTGGGGCCCATTAATACTCCAAGTCACTTCAACTTTTCCTCCTGACTTTACTTTCTCAAGCGGTTACATCATTCTCCTCTCAGTACCCAAGTTTCACTGACTCAGCACCAAAATACACCGTGGAACTCATTAAAATGCAGAACGTCCTAAGCAGACATATCTCTCCCATAATTTTCTTCATGTCTTCAAGACTTGTGCAGCTAATTGGAGAGCTTTCATGGTGTAGTTAAGGAGGAAGATTTCAAAGAGCATCTAATAGAAAACCTTTCCTCATTTTAAAGGCTGAATTTTGTTGCATTTCACTTTGGAGCATCATTTTCCTAGAGATATTGGTCTAGGGTTACTCCTTTGGAGCCCTGCTTAGGAAGAGGAGGGCTTTTCCTATTTAAAAACAAACAGCAGGAAATCATGCTGCAATTTGAAAAAAAAAAAAAAAAAACAAGAAAAAAAAAAACAAAGTTCAAGTTCCTCCTTTTGTTTCCTTCAGTGATGTTATCCTTCCCATAAGAATGACTGTACAGGATATATTTTATACTGATTAATAGGAAATTTAAAATCATAGTGTTAATATTAATCCATATCATACTAATACAATGAGAAATGATGAGTTTCTTGCTAAGGAAACCATTAGACAGACTGCTGAGAGATGGGCGAGCTGGAGCTCACTGAAATTCAAAGCAGCAACTGGGTTGGTGAGAGCAGTCTGAATGATCCAAGAGTAAGGGGAGGGCAAAGCAGGAGAACCCCTGGGGAGTGCATAGGTCCAGAGAGGCAGCTGGAAAGGGGACATCCAGCGGCGTCTGTGTAATGAAGTTGGTTTTTTACCTGTAAAATGAGGGAGCGCACCATGATAGACAAAGCAATAACAATGCAAGTACAGGTGAACACCAGTATTTCTTCTCCTCTGCTGAATATAGGTCATGGAAGTTAGCATTTCTTTATGATAGAAATTACCATTCACGTGAGACATTTAACGGAAGGAGTTGAATCATTTGGGCTGAGGAGTAGTTGCTTTATTAATTGAGTACTAAAGAAATAACTGGGTATTCGGGCAGAACTTTGCTGTCTGACAATAAGCATAACCAGGGAAAACCTCCTGTGGCCCCGTTGTGTTTGAGGCACTTCCCTGGACCAGCAGATGTCAGAAAAGACCTGCAGGAGACCGGAGCCCTTCGGAAAAATCAGGTGGAGCCAGGTGGAGTTCCCAGGGCACCTCCACTGCCAGCAGTGGTCTTTGTCCCTGTAACTGCAGCCCAGCCCAGCACAGGAAACCTCTTCAAAGACAAACCCCTTCTTCTGTGGGTTCCTGGCACTGACCTAGATTTGAAATGGCCATTGGAATCCCATGATATTGTTATTCCTACTTAACCCATGATACCCCTTATTCCTACGAGACACTTGAACATCCATTTACCTTCCTGGGTCATGTTTAGCAAACTGGCTGAAAAACTCCAGTATAGCATGTTTCAAATGGCTGAGCCAGAACCCATCAGCTTGTTCCACTTTGGAAACTGTCCCTGTCTACCTAAGGTTTTGAAAGTGAAAAATGTGAAATGACCTGTCAGGTCAATGCACAGAGTAAGGGAAAGTCACACATATTGTGCTGGAGTGTCAGAAGGCAAAAAGCACTGCACTGTGCCTCAGAGTAATCAAGGAGACCTAATCCAGTTCATCTGTGAGATAAAGCAGAGTGAAGGATGTTGAGTTGTGGCCTAACATGAGGAAGGATGTACATCACTGGTGAAGGAGCTGTCTTTTTGTGCCATCACCAATGCAAATTACACAAGAACTACGTCAAATAAAGGTAACCTGTCCCACCCTGGCCCTGTCACACCACGGGGTAGCGGAGGCACTATTTTCAGTTTCAGCCTCTTTTTCAGAGAGGCTTTGCCCTCTCCCTGCGCACCACGGCGCACAGCCTGGTTGTGGACACTCCGTGAGCGCCTTGCAGGTCGTGGCAGGCTGCGGTGAGGGGACGAATGCCCTGGGCCCCCTTCCTGCTCTGCCCAGGCCAGCAAGGGCCCCGAGCGGCCTCGTGTCCCCTGCCCCTGCAGCTCGGGGCTCCCTTCCCCAGCCCTGGCTCTGCAGCACCAAGCCCTGCTGGGAGCCCTCCCCTGCATGCTGCCACCGCTCCCTGACGCTGCTGGTGCCCTCTGCCGGGCACTGCCCAGCCCAGCCCAGCCCCTGCCCACCTCTCCCCACCTCCCGGACCTCTCCCCAGCCCAGCAGCCCAGGCTGGGTTGGCCCCAGGCCAGTGCCCACCGCAGGCTGCTGCAGGGCTCTGGGCACGGCCAGCACAGCCCCAGCCCCTCGCAAGGCACCGCAGCTGCTGGCACAAAGGCGGCTCTGGGCCTCCCCAGCAGCCCCCGCGCTGGGGCCAGCCACGGCTCAGGAGATGGAGGGCCGTGAAGCTGCAGGAGCCCTGCTCTCCTGCCTGGGACATCCCCAGCACAGAGTGCCTGTGCCCCGCAGGGCCAGCCCCGCTCCCCAGGCCAGCACAAGAGGCCTGGCCCAGGCACAGAGCAGCTGCAGATTCCTCTCCAGGATGCCATTTGCCATCAGACCCAGCACCACTGGGACTAGTACCAGGCCAGTCAAGGCCAGTTACTTTTTTCTGGGGCGTAGTCAAGGAAGAAGGCAGCTCCCGGTCCAGCCCTTGGTCCTTCACTGATCACGCTGGGGTTCTGATCCATTGTGAGGCCCAGAAAAGCAAGAGGTCTGTTCAGGAAGCAGCTCCTTGGGTTTATTCCTGAAACAGGTTTGCAAGAGGCGTGCAGAGATATTGAAGAGATGCCAATGTAGAGATAAGAGGACTGTCACCAACATACATGAGATCTCAGGGCTTATCCAAATACAAGAAGCACAATGTGGAAGCCAGAAGAGAGCAGCAGTGAAAAGGCCATGTCCTGCTGCTGGCCATGGCCATGGCTCCAGGGAAGCAGCAGCCCCGACCCGAAGGCAGCAGAGAGGCAGAGCCCAGCGGGCAGTGAGGGGCAGCCGCGAGGGCCAGCGGGGCTGCTCCTCCCTGTGGCAGCTGGGCTCTGGGCCCTGAGCCCCTCCTGCGTGCTGGGGCTGCTCCCCCACCTCCAGGCAAGGGGAGAAACGGAAGCTGAGACCTATGAAGTTCGAAAGGTTTCTTCAGTAGGTGTAGGTACACAGGAAGCCGGCTTCTATAGGTAAATAACTGACAAGGAGGAGACTAAGAATAACATTATTTAATCAAAAGCATATTAATTATATAAAATAATAATACAGGCATTTAGTAACAGAAGAAATCTTGAAAGTTTCTGAGAAAAGTTTCTGAGAAAAGGGATTTTTAATTGTAGGCATATTATTATAGGTGAATTTGCTGAAGATGTGTGCATTCAAGTAGTGTCCTCACTGAATCCCTTAGTTCCTGGTTCCTCAGGCTGTAGATGAGGGGGTTCACTGCTGGAGGTACCACCGAGTACAGGAAAGACACCAGCAGGTCCAGGGATGGGGAAGAGATGGAGGGGGGCTTCAGGTAGGCAGAAATGCCAGTGCTGACCATCAGGGAGACCACGGCCAGGTGCGGGAGGCACGTGGAAAAGGCTTTGTGCCGGCCCTGCTCAGAGGGCATCCTCAGCACCACCCTGAGGATCTGAATATAAGAAATAACAATGAAAATAGAACAACCAAATAATACAGAAATACTGATTACAAGTGCCCCAACTTCTCTGAGGTAGGCATCTGAGCAGGAGACCTTGAGGATCTGGGGGATCTCACAGAAGAACTGGTCCACTGCATTGCCTTGGCAGAGGGGCAGGGAAAAGGTAGTGGCCGTGTGCAGGACAGCATTGAGAAAGCCACTGCCCCAGGCAGCTGCTGCCATCTGGGCACAAGTTCTGCTGCCCAAGAGGCTCCCGTAGTGCAGGGGCTTGCAGATGGCAACGTAGCGGTCATAGGACATGATGGTGAGAACATAAAATTCTGACAAAATCAAGAAGACAAACAGAAAGACCTGTGCAGCACATCCTTGATAGGAGATGGCCCTGGTGTCCCAGAGGGCATTGGCCATGGCTTTGGGCAGAGTGGTGGAGATGCAGCCCAGGTCGAGGAGGGCGAGGTTGAGGAGGAAGAAGTACATGGGGATGTGGAGGCGGTGGTCGCAGGCTACGGCGGTGAGGATGAGGCCGTTGCCCAGGAGGGCAGCCAGGTAGATGCCCAGGAGGAGCCCGAAGTGCAGGAGCTGCAGCTCCCGCGTGTCTGCGAATGCCAGCAGGAGGAACTCAGTGATGGAGCTTCTGTTGAGCATCTGCTGTTTAGAGGCATTGGGTTCTGCTCAAAGAATAGAAAGACATTAATAATGTACAACCGACTTAGCAGAGGAAAACTCATTCCATTTCTCATTTAAATCTCCCCAAAGGATTCTCCACCTCCAGGCAGGCATATGGCAGGTCCCTTTCCTGAGTTCTACTTGGTCCTGCCTTAGGGTGTCCCTGGGAGCAAGAGACTTTGTTGTGGGCAATGGAAGAGTCAGTCCTGTCCTACAGCCAGACATAAAGAGGAATTTGGTGTCATCTCAGCTTTACTTTACTCCTAATGCCAAAGACTTTTGCCGCAGTTTGGCTCACATTCAAACCAACTGCTGAGGAGTGCTGTTGGGATTTTTATTTTTATTTTGTATTTTTTATTCTAGCTGCCCCAAGACACCTGAAGGCTGCTTCTAAGTACGAGTTAAGGCCCGAAGTCCATCAGTCCTGCTATCAGCTGCCCTCTGCTGCCATTTCTTTGATCTACAAGAGAGTTGCACTCAGAAGAGCATCTCAAAAAAAACATGGATGCTGCTGAGAGCAGAGGAAACCAGGCTCCAAGTGCCCATCTCCAGACCCCTCACCCTGTCCCCGTACTCCCCTTCCCACAAGCACCCCGAGGGCTCACTCCATGGGCAGGTGAAACCCCCATCCCCAGGCAGCCTGGGAACAAGAGCAGCAGCAGCACGGCCAGGTGGAGAAGCCAGGAGGAATGGCAGCGTGCTGCTGCCAGGGGAGGCAAGGCCAGGGAGGGACAGACGGACACTCAGCACACCCTCCTGTGCTGCAGCTCTGCCTGCAGAGGAGGCAGCTCCTGCTGGGGACAGCGGGGGCTTGAGGGCAGAGGCTGTGCTGGTGGCAGAGGAGAGCAGGGGGTGTCCCAGGGAAGGTGCCTGCCCTGCAGGGGATGGCAGGGGGGTGCCTGAGCTCTCCCTCACACAGCATTTCTGGCAGCAGTTTCCTCCCACCGCCTGCCCATGTCCCTGCTGCCTACCCATGTCCCTGCTGGGAGCCGCTTCTGTGTCCCCACGTCTCCTCCCTGTCCATGCTCACAGATCCATCCCACAAGCTGTGTACTCAGATTCACTCAGATTCCCCTCCACTGCAGGAATCTGAAAGTACAGAATTCAAAAAAAGCTCAGATAAACTGATGCTCAGTCTTCCTCTTGAAATGCCCCCTTATAAATGACATTCTCCAAAGCATATGCTACACTTTTCTGGAAAAACAGAGATACAACTATCCCGACAGATGCTGTCAGGCATTGGATGTGCCAGCTGTAGAAGACCCCTCTGGCATCCCCACCTGCATGGCCCTGCTGCCAGAGACTCACGGTGCCAAGAGCCTGCAGATCTGTCCTGCCACACGCTGCCCTCTGTTGCTGCGCTCCTCACTGCCTCCAAGCCCTCTCTCCTTCTCTCCTCTCCCCGTGCCACCTGCGGTCAGAGCCCCCAGCCCTGCTGCGCTGCGCACAGGAGCTGCTCCTGGGCACAGCTGTCTCTCTGCACCAGGGCCCTCTTGCCACGAGCTCTCTCTGTCCCACGAGCCCGGCCCAGCTCAGCACCAGACACCCAGCCCAAGGCATTGGAATCCCCCCTCGGGGGGCTTTGGGGAGGAGCCCACGAACCTCAGGCACTGAGAGACAATTGAAGACATCTCTCAACAAGTCCAAGTCAGAGGCAAGTTTCCTGCAGTGTCCCCCTGAGGGCCAGCACTGACACAGCCTCCCTTGGAGCTCGTTAGAGCAGAGCATTGGAGGCAATGAGGACAAGGAGACAAAGGCAGTGTGAAGGTGGCACTGATGTGTAGGAAAAATGGATGTGTTTCACGAATGAAAAGGGCCAGGCCTTGACTCCCCATCCCTGGGAAGGGAGATCCTTTCCCTTCACACACTGCTCAGGGCTCTTCCTGGGGCAGGAGGAGATGGGGATGTGCATGGCCAAGTGCAGGAGAATGGTACGAGCCCTGCCTGGTTCATGGGTGGGGGCGAGGAGGCAATGAGGCCCTGGTGCTTTACCGATAAGCTGTCTCCTCCTAGGCCTCAGTGGCAGAGACAACAGCCAGAGCCATGGACACAAAGCCCTGGGTCCTGTTGGGACTCTCAGCCTTGTCACAGCCCTCTATCCTGTCTACACCAGACTGTCCTAGGGACTCCCAGACTTGCACATCTTTTCCTGCTGGCTCTAAGCCCTTGTCCCTGTGGTGTCACACCGGATCTGAGCTGAGTCTGATAACTCAGATCTTCTTGGTGGCCATGCTCCTCGTAAGGCAGCTCTGTAGGGAGCTGGCCTGGTTCCTGGTGAGCAGCACCACTGCTCGTATGGCATCCCTCGTGGTGCCCAGGCCCTCCTCCTCCTGGGCACTGCTCACTCAGCAGGGTCCCAGTCTGCCCTGATGTGTGGGGTTGCTCTTCCTCTGCTGCAGGACTGGGCTCTTCTCCTTGTAAAGGTCAAGAGGTTCCTTTAGGCCAAATCCTGCAGTTTCTCAAGGTTCTCCTGGACAGATGCTCCATTCTGTCAGCTGTTAATATCTGCAGGCAGATGGCTCACCCTGATTATGCCGTCCCTCACAAGGTAACAGCAGCAGGAATTTGCAGGACAGTTTGGACAATACGGCAGCAACCAGTTGAATGGTATTACAGCACAGAATCATTTAAGGGTACGGGATAGAAGGCTGCCCAATTCGACTTTTTCTCTTCTTCCTTCTAATGCATGCTGTTATTTTGTCTGGAGCTGTGCCCTATATACAAACACTGCACCATACCAGCTAATAGGAAGAAAATAAAGTCTATCCCAGCCACAACGAGGACAATATCCACCCCATATTCCACACCATCTGCATCGTGCTCAGCTCCAGTACTTTCTAATTAATCTCCACCACCTTTTCTCTTTTGATATACACACAGAGATATCATGCCCTTCGTCTGTGGGTGTCCTGGAGTTGGCTAGGATGGAGTTAATTTTCCTCCTAGTAGCTGGTATGATGCTGTGTTTTGCATTGAGCATGAGAAGAATGATGATCACACACTGATGGCTTAGTTGTTGCCCAGCAGTGGAGGGCTGGGGGTGCCTGAGGAGCTGGGGGGGACAGAAGCAGGACAGCTGACCCCAAGTGGCCAAAGGAATGTTCCATACCGCAGCCGTCATGCTGAACAATCAATATGGGGTGGCTGGCCAGGGTAGGGGGTACCACTGCTGCGGGACAGGCAATCACCATCACGATCATCATCATCATTCTTCGTATTATTTGTCTTCCCTTTCTGTCCCATTAAACTGTCTTTATCTCAACCCATGACTTTTTTTTTTTAGTTTATTTTATTTTTTTCCCCCTGCTCATTCTCTCCTGCATCCGCTGGGGGTGTAGCAGGGTGTGTGTGTGAGGGAATGGCTGTGTGGTGCTGAGCTGCCTGCTGGGTTAAACCACGCTCTTTTTGGTGCCCAACATGGAGCATAAAGTTTGAGCCAATGACAGATCTCACCACAGCATGTTAAAAGTAAACCTTTATAAGCATGAGTTGATTTTAATGGTTGCTGATCACAAACTTGATTTTCTTTCTTTTTTTAATTTTTTTTTTAATCTCAGGTCTGTTGTGCTCAATTTCAGAACTGTGTTGTATAGCACATTACTTACTGTATGTCTCCCCTGTCATGCTCTTTATCTTTTCTGATGGCTGCTTCAAGTTTATTCTTTTGTTGTATCGTGTAACACTGGCTTATGATATGACTCAGAAACTATTAAGAATTACACTCTTGACCTTTTCTCCTCAGGAAACCAAGCCATGGGGGAGACAAGGGGAGGACACTTTTCCCCGCTGGTTCACTCTCCCTTTCTCCTTCACCTCCCCCTCCTCCTCCAGGCTAGTTACACTAGCTCTTCAAAGCTCTGAATATCCTTGGGATGGTCAAACCAGCATGTTCCTATTGTTATGTCTCCTGCATATTTTTCAGCTTTTGTTTATGTTTAAGCAACTACTTAATGCATGCCATCCAGAGATCTGTCCAGAGGCAGGGGAGTGAGGAGTGGCAGGGACTGTGGGAGGATCTGGGCACGCACCTAGAGCAGGGGGCACCTCCAAAGCTTTGGAACTTCATCCCTGAGAAAGTACAGAATCCTAAAAAACTGCAAAATGCTTGAAAAAGTTGTGTTATCACCCTGGCATTTCCAAAGAGACACATACCACTGCAGTGTGCTGGGTCTCGGCCTATGCTTACAGAGCCACAATCAATGATCAATGCCACTCCAACCTCTGTGACAAGCCCTGCAGCCACTCCAACCCCTCTGACAGACCCTGCAGCCACTACAGCATCTGCAAAATGTCCTGCAGCAACTCCAGCTCCTTTTATGGGCCCTGTGTCTGCGACAGAAAACCAATCTTTTGTCTGTATCAGTTGCTCGTATATGGAAGAAAAACAGAAAAAACAGTTTTTCTTTCTTTATTTCTATTTATTATTTATTTTTAAGAAAGGAAAGGAACTCCTACCCAGACAAGAAAGGAGGAGAAAGAAGATGAGGCAGGCTTCAGAAAAGCTGGGCCATCATGTGAGTAGGAGGATGAAGAGGAAGAGGTCCTAAGAGCATCAGTAACCACGCGATCCCTATCCCTATGCTGCTCTGGTGCTGGGAGAAACGGGGCCCCTCCCTGGACTCAGGGGGCAGGAAAGGAGAGATGGTGGGTACACACGATGTGTCACCCTGTGGTTTCACCTGTGTGACCATGGAGAGGACATGAGAAAGTGGGATGGAAAATCTGCCTCAACCCTAGAGGCACGGGTATGGGAGTGGCAAGGAAAAACAGTCACAAAAAGTTGTTCTTAGAGAACTGCTGCTCCACTTTCCAGCGGGCAGTCCTGCAGACACAGTAAGAATACTATGAGCAGGACTAGAGGGACCCTGCCTCCAGCCAGGGGGAGGAAGGGGACCATCGGCTGTATTGGACTGTGTGGATTCAAAGGCCTTGCACATCAGGCCCCCAGAAGTCTGAGGCTCCAGTGGACACCACTGCACAGCGTACCCTAGTGCCATCAAGCTGTGGAGGGGTGAACCCATTTGTATGTCTGGAGTGACAGGGGGATCCCAACACTGACCTGTACTGGAGGCTGAAGTGAGTCTAAGTGGGAAGGAGTGGCAAAAGCACCCCACTGGGACTGGCCCCGGACTCTGTATATCCTTGGAAGAGACTGCTTCAGGAGAGGAGAGATATTTCAAGGACCCAAAAGGGTATGGGTGGGCTTTTGGCACAGCTGCCTTGGAGACGGAGGACATGATGCTGTTGTCTGCCTTGCCTTGGTCTCTCACAGGACCCTTCTGTTGTGGGGTTGATGAGGGCTGAAGGACAGCTGGTGCCAATCACTGCCACAGCCGTGCACCTCAGTCAGTAGAGCACCAACCGAGTCCACTGACAGAGGATTGTTGTGGCCTGAAGGAAGCCATGCAGTGCTGAGTGCTGCCATGCCGGACACGGTAGAGCTTCCATGCAAGCTGGGATCAAAGGCACCCAAGCGTTTTGCCACAACTGATATCGCTAATGCATTATTCTCCATGCGTTTGCCAGCAGATTGAAGGCCACAGCTTGCTTTCAAGCTGGCATCGACTGCCCCAGGGCAGGAAACTCAGCCCTACCATTTGCCATGGACTGATCCAGAGTGGCCTGGAAGAGGAGGAAGCTCCTGAACACCTGCAGTACATCGATGGCATCGTTGTGTGGGGTGACACAGCAGAGGAAGTGTTTGAGAAAGGGAAGAAAATACTCCAAATTCCTCTGAAAGCTGATTTTGCACTAAAAGAACTGAAGGTGAAGGGACGTGCACAAGAGATCCTGCTGCAGGCTGGCCAGGGTCAGGGGGACCAATGCTCAGGGACAGGTTGAGCATCGGTGAGGGGCTTCTCAGGAATTGCATGGTGCATCACTTACTTTGTACATATTATTCTTATTAATGTTATTATTATTATTGTTATTATTACTATTTTAACTTCCTTTTCTCTCTTCTCAAATTTGAAATCATTCACTATTGTCTGGGCCCTTGTGCTAGTTGAAACAAATACACTGTCTACACATCAGGGTCACCTTCACATTGCCTTTGTCTCCTTGTCCTCACTGCCTCCAATGCTCTGCTCTAACGAGCTCCAAGGGAGGCTGTGTCAGTGCTGGCCCTCAGGGGGACACTGCAGGAAACTTGCCTCTGACTTGGACTTGTTGAGAGATGGCTTCAATTGTCTCCCAGTGCCTGAGGTTCCTGGGCGCTTCACCAGAACCCCCCCAGGGGGGATTCCAATGCCTTGGGCTGGGCGTCTGGTGCTGAGCTGGGCCGGGCTCGTGGGACAGAGAGAGCTCGTGGCAAGAGGGCCCTGGTGCAGAGAGACAGCTGTGCCCAGGAGCAGCTCCTGTGCACAGCGCAGCAGGGCTGGGGGCTCTGACCGCAGCTGGCACGGGGAGAGGAGAGAAGGAGAGAGGGCTTGGAGGCAGTTGGCAGTGGGAGGATGCTGAGAGCTGCCTGCAGGAGAAATCTGCACAGCCCTTGACAAGGTACGTCTCTGGCTACAGGGCCATGCGGCTGCAATTGCCAGAGGGGTTTTCTACAGCTGGCACATCCGATTCCTGATAGCATCTGTCGGGATAGTAGTCTCTCTGTTTCTCCAGCAAAGGGTAGAAGATGCTGTAGAGAATGGCATTTATTAGAGGAAATTTCCAGAGGAAGACTGAGGCTTGGTTTATCTGAAAGGAAAAGGCTTTTTCTTGGATTCTGTGCTTTCAGATTCCTGCAGTGGAGGGGAATCTGAGTGAATCTGAGCACACAGCTTGTGGGATAAGTCTGTGAGCATGGACAGGGAGGAGACGTGGGGACACAGAAGCGGCTCCCAGCAGGGACACGGGCAGGCAGCAGGGACATGGGCAGGCGGTGAGAGGGAGCTGCTGCCAGAAATGCTGTGCGAGGGAGGGCTCAGGCACCTCCCTGCCATCCCCTGCAGGGCAGGCGCCTTCCCTGGGACACCCCCTGCTCTCCTCTGCCACCAGCACAGCCTCTGCCCTCAAGCCCCCGCTGTCCCCAGCAGGAGCTGCCTCCTCTGCAGGCAGAGCTGCAGCACAGGAGGGTGTGCTGAGTGTCCGTCTGTCCCTCCCTGGCCTTGCCTCCCCTGGCAGCAGCACGCTGCCATTCCTCCTGGCTTCTCCACCTGGCCGTGCTGCTGCTGCTCTTGTTCCCAGGCTGCCTGGGGATGGGGGTTTCACCTGCCCATGGAGTGAGCCCTCGGGGTGCCTGGGGGAAGGGGAGTACGGGGACAGGGTGAGGGGTCTGGAGATGGGCACTTGGAGCCTGGCTTCTTCTGCTCTCAGCAGTGTTCAAGCTCTTCACAGGAGAACCTCCTTAGTGCAATTGTCCTGCAGTCAAAGAGATGCCAGCACAGAGCAGCTGAATCCAATGCAGGAAAGGGATCTGCCAGCTGTCTGAGTGCAATTGGGCAAGTGCTTTGATGGGCTTAATTAAGAAATGGGAATGGTTTTCTCAGGTCACTCTGCTGTATTATTAGTGTATTTCTGTTCCTTGGGCAGGACACCATGCCCGGAGGCAGGAAATGGCCAACAGCAGCTCTGTGAGCGAGTTCCTCCTGCTGGCATTCGCAGACACACGGGAGCTGCAGCTCCTGCACTTCGGGCTCTTCCTGGGCATCTACCTGGCTGCCCTCCTGGGCAACGGCCTCATCCTCACTGCCGTAGCCTGCGACCACCGCCTCCACACCCCCATGTACTTCTTCCTCCTCAACCTCGCCCTCCTCGACCTGGGCTGCATCTCCACCACTCTGCCCAAAGCCATGGCCAATGTCCTCTGGGACACCAGGGCCATCTCCTATCAAGGGTGTGCTGCACAGGTCTTTTTTGTCTTCTTAGTTGGAGCGGAGTACTGGTTTCTCACCATCATGGCCTACGACCGCTACATTGCCATCTGCATGCCCCTGCACTACGGGAGCCTCGTGGGCGGCAGAGCTTGTGCCCAGATGGCAGCAGCTGCCTGGGGCAGTGCCTTTCTCAATGCTGTCCTGCACACAGCCACTACCTTTTCCCTGCCCCTCTGCCAAGGCAATGCTGTGGACCAGTTCTTCTGTGAAATCCCCCAGATCCTCAAGCTCTCCTGCTCAGATGCCTACCTCAGGGAAGTTGGGGCACTTGTGTGTAGTGTTTCTTTAGCATCTGCTTGTTTTGTTTTCATTGTGGTGTCCTATGTGCAGATCTTCAGGGCAGTGCTGAGAATGCCCTCTGAGCAGGGCCGGCACAAAGCCTTTTCCACGTGACTCCCTCACCTGGCCGTGGTCTCCCTCAGCACTGCCATGTTTGCCTACCTGAAGCCCCCCTCCATCTCTTCCCCATCCCTGGACCTGGTGGTGGCAGTTCTGTACTCGGTGGTGCCTCCAGCATTGAACCCCCTCATCTACAGCATGAGGAACCAGGAGCTCAAGCATGCGCTCTGGAAATTGATGACTAGATGTTTTTCAGAAGCAATAAATTTCCATTCTACCTCTACAGATGACTAATAATATCAAGGAGTACAAGAACAAGTAATATTATAGATATGATTATTTTTTTGTATGTTTGTATATTGATGAGTGTTTTCGTTACAGGACTAATACGGCTAAAGTTGCCCATTAAAATGATATGATTCATCTCATTTCTTTTACGCTATGTACCTGTCAAATATAGCTCAGAGATTCTGTATTTGAGGAGCCAGGCCCTCTGTGAATTTAAATAAAAGAAAGGAGCCCGTTGTTCCACTTCCATTTCAGTATGTACATGATGAATGCATATACTGAGCCTCTATAAACGAGGAGCCTATCTCTCTGTGAACTTAAACAAAGTGAAGGAGCCTGCACTGCCTTCCTTGTGTGACGTCCTTCTTCTGAGAGCTGCTCTGGCTCTGCAGGGGCAGTGCCATGTGCAGGGCTGCAGAGGAAAAGAGTCCCATCCCAGCAGCACGGGCAGGGAGCACCAGCACTTGGGGCATGCCGAGCTGCTCTCTTGCCACTGCCCCCCTCTGGTGCTGAGCCCTGCTGGTGGGGTCAGGCCCGGCTGCTCCTGTAGCTTGGTGCCAGTGCTGCTGTGGGGCTGTGCTGGGACTGCAGGCAGGGACAGGCAGTGGGCACGGCAGTGGCACAGCTGGCCTGCGCTGCAGCACTTCCCTCCTAAGGGGGGATCTCCTCCAAGGTGGACTGACCACAGCTCAAGGGCTCAATCTGCTGTGAGCAGGCAGAGGAGAGCTCTGCAGCCCCAGGGCACGCAGCAGCCCCAGCCAAGGAGTCTGGCGAGTGATTTGACTGCAAGGTACCTCCTGCCCTAGCACCTCCCAGAACTGGCATGGCACTGGCTCCTGTGTGTCAGAGAGGCTGGGAGCACAGGAGCTGTGCCATGGGCTGGAAGGATCACAACCAGATCACTTCTACCTGGGCAGATTCTGGGCCAAAAAGGGGGTGTTTTGTAGGTGTGGTATTATGAGGGCAGTGTTGCCTCAAAAGCTCCAAGTCCAGTAGGAAGCTAATGGCTGTTAAGTGGCCTGTGGGGTGACTGTTTTCTGAGGCAGCTGACAGGTCATCCCTTGACTCCTGGCTGGGATGTGTGCCTTTAGGCCCACATCTGCTGGTCTCCATGATAGGCCACCAGATGCATCTGCTCTGCACACAGTTTGTGAGATCCTCTCTTCCTAAGTACCGGGTAGGCCCCATAGGGGAAGAGATCTTGAATAGGTGTTGTCATGTCAAAGTTTTCAGCTTTTGCCTGAACTCATCCTTCAGGGCTGCTTTTGTGGTGGTGCAGAGCTGCTGGGCACATTGTGCAGGGTGCTCCTACAGCCTTTGTGTCCTTCTCCGTGCTGGCTTGGGAGCTGCTTCTTTCTCAGGAACAGAGTAGCCAACCGAGGTGAGACAGATACTCTGAGTTCATGAAAGCCATCAGAAAGCTGCCCCTAAGAAGATGACTGATATGGGGAAGTCAGGAGAAGCCTGGCCAGGAGAGATGTGAGATTTGGGGGAGGGAAGAAGAGCTTGGCCAGCAGAAGCTAATGATTTTGGAGAGGTAAGAATGCTCAGGTAATGTCGATCCCACCATAACGCAGACTTAAAGCAGTCGTGTGAGGCCCTTACCCTATTTTAACCTGTAACATTAATACCTAAATCTAAATGCCACTCCACACCCTGACAGGAATCCACTGCTCTAAGTATTTACCACAATATCCCTTGAAGCCAAAATTAGTCCATAACACCATTTCCATTACCTTTACTCTCTTGCTCACTCTGATCCCTGCCCTTAACATTAGCATTAAAATGCTCTATTTAACCCAAGTCTTCTTGCAGACCTAAACAAAAGACTAAACCAAAGAGCTTGCACATCCCCTAACCACAGACCTGACACGCCAAGCACAACACCAAACCCTCCCACTCAATAGTTGCTTAAGCTCTCACCCGGAATTTTTTGCCATAGTCCCTAATGCCATACATGAACAACTAACATCCAAACCCTGTCCTCCTGTGCATTAACCTCCTCAACTTCAGCCCCTCTCCTAACCCTTAATGTTAGGTTCTTGGCCCCTTGGGGCAGGGCAGGAACCGTGAGGTGGTGGTGCAGTCACATGGCATACATAGATGGATGTGAGGGGCCATGGATCTGATCAGGTTGTGGGCCACAAGGAGGAGATGGGTGGGAATGCTCTGAGGAGCCCATCTCTGCCTCAGGATCTCCTGCCCCAGCAGGAGGAATGTGACTGGGGCAGTGACTGGGAGGTCACTTCTGTCTCTGCAGCTGATAGGGCAGCAGCAGGAACGTGTCACACAAAGGGACTGTGAGGTCCCTTGTGTCTGGAGGTGGCAGGTCAGCCTTGGCTTCTCCCTGGGATGGGCACTTTGGGGCTGCCATCTGCCAGTGGCCCTGCTAGGCCAGCAGAAGGCCCCTGCTTGGCATGCTGCCTGTGGGATCCCCTCTGCCTCCATCCCCAGGACGACCCAGACAGAAAGAAGGCCCGCAGAGGGGTTGTCCTGTCCCTTCTGCTTGAGGCCAGGACTGAACAGCAGGAGGCACAAGGCTTGGCTGTGTCTAGCCAAGAAGCTGCAAGGCCAGCAGCAGGCCCAGGCCTTGGGAGATGCTGGTGAGGTGACTTCTGTGTGCTTGGCTGACAGGCCGCAAGGAGCCTGATGGGTTGGGATGCCTGCTTCAGGAGCGGTTTCCACCCTGATGGAGCTTTCTTTGGTAGTAGGAAAGAGCAGGAGAGAAAAAAGTGCCACAAAGTGTACCTTGGAATGTTCGCACTAGCGACGGGGAGGAAAAAATATCCCTCAAAGGGCAGTGCTGTAGTGACAGAGGTCACCCAAAGAGTATCTGTGATCACACCTGTCCTGGTTCCAGTTAGGACAGAGTTAATTTTCCCTCATAGTAGCTGGTAGGGTGCTATGTTTTGGATTAGGATGAGAAGAGCGCTGATAACATGCTGATGTTTTAATTGTTGTAGAGCAGTGTTTACACCAGGCCAAGGACTTTTCGGCTTCTCGCTCTGTCCTGCCAGCGGGCAGGCTGGGGGTGCAGCAGGAGCTGGGAGGGGACAGACCCAGGACTGCTGACCCAAACTGGCCAAAGGGGTATTCCATACCATCTGGCGTCATGCTGAACAATATATAGGGGTGGCTGGCCGGGGTGGGGGGCCGGCTGCTCGGGGATAGGCTGGGCATCGGTCAGCGGGTGGTGAGCAATTGCGTTGTGCATCACTTGTTTTCTTACACATTATTATTATTAATACTATTATCATTATCACTATTATTATTATTATTGTTATTAGTATTTTCCTGTCTTAATAAACTGTCTTTATCTCAACTCACCAGCTTCACTTTCCCGTTTCTCTCCCCCATCCCAGAGAGGGAGGGGGGAGGGTGAGCGAACGGCTGTGTGGTGTTTAGCTGCCAGCCGGGTTAAACCACAACAACACCATGGCTTTGAGTTTCAAGGAACAGCTGATTAAGGTTGAAGAGACATGGTGAGATGATTGAAATGCCGGGATGAGAGCAAGGTGGTGGACAGAGAAGGGCGTCTGCAGACTTCAAGGAAATAGGGCAAAGTGTGGGACAGCATAGGAAAGCCTGCAGAGGAGAAGGCAGAGGGTGCTGGCAAGAATGGAAGGCCCCAGCAGCCCTGAAGTTTTTCTCCCTTTGGCTAGAGCTTCTGAGGAGACGAGATAGAGTCATTGCAATGGAGCCTCTTTGCTTCCTTGATACCCTGTGCAGGGGTGGGGAGGTGTCCTAATGAAGTTCTTCTCGTGGCATCACACTGCCCACCACATCATACAGACCCCAAGAAGAGCCCTGAGCCAGACGGGGGGGGTGCAGGATCTCCCCTCCCAGTGGCTGGGGTCAGGCCTTGGCCCTTCTGCTTCACCAAAACCAACCAAGACTTTTCTCAGCACAGCGCTTTGCCTGTCTGGAATCACGGCCTCCAGTTATCTGCCCTAACAAGTCCCTGGGGAGGCTTTGTTAGGAACAGCCCTCAGTGGGGCCCATTAATACTCCAAGTCACTTCAACTTTTCCTCCTGACTTTACCTTCTCAAGCAGTTGCATCATTCTCCTCTCAGTACCCAAGTTTCACTGACTCAGCACCAAAATACAACACGGAACTCATTAAAAAAGAGAATCTCCTAGGCAGCCATATCTCTCCCACAGTTTTCTTCATGTCTTCAAAACTTGTGCATCTAATTGGAGAGCTTTCATAGTGTAGTTAAGGAGGAAGATTTCAAAGAGCATCTAATAGAAATCTTTCCTCATTTTAAAGGCTGAATTTTTTTGCATTTCAGTTTGGAGCATCGTTTTCCTATAGATATTGGTCAAGGGTTACTCCTTCGGAGCCCTGCTTAGGTAGGAAGAGCAGGGTTTTTCCTATTTAAAAACAAACAACAGGAAATCATGCTACAGTTTAAAAAAAAAAAGAAAAAAAAATGAAGTTCCTTATTTTTTTGACTCCAGTGATGTTTACCTTCCCAAAAGGATGACTGTACATGATCTATTTTGCACTGATTAATAGGAAATTTAAAATCATAGTGTTAGTATTAATCCATATCTTACTAATTCAATGATAAATGATGAGTTTCTTGCTAAGGAAACCAGTAGACAGACTGCTCAGAGATGGGCGAGCTGAAACTCACTGAAACTCAAAGCAGCAACTGAGTTGGTGAGAGCGGTCTGAATGATCCAAGAGTAAGGGGAGGGCAAAGCAGGAGAAGCGTGGGAAGTGCATAGGTCCAGACAGGCAGCTGGAAAGGCGACATTCAGCAAGGTCTGTGTAATCAAGATGGGTTTTCTTCCTGAAAGATGAGGGAGCACACCATGATAGACAAAGTGATGAGAAAGCAAGTACAGGTGAACACCAGTATTTCTTCTTCTGCGATGAATATAGATCATGGAAATTAGCATTTCTTCATGATAGAAATTATACTTCACGTGAGACATTTTACGGAAGGAGTTGAATCATTTGAGCTGATGAGTAGTGGCTTTATTAGATAAGTACTAAAAAAAATTACTGGGTATTGAGGCAGAGCTTTGCTGTCTGACCATAAGCTGAACCGCGGAAAATCTCCTGTGGCCCCATTGTCTTTGAGGCACTTCCCTGGACCGGCATATGTGAGAAAAGACCTGCAGGAGACTGGAGCCTATTGGGAAAATCAGGTGGAGCCAGGTGGAGTTCCCAGGGCACCTCCACTGCCAGCAGTGGTCATTGTCCCTGTAACTGCAGCCCAGCCCAGCACGGGAAATCCCTTCAAAGACAAATCCCTTCTCCAGTGGGTTCCTGGGATTGACCTAGATTTGAAATGGCCATTGGAAACCCATGATATTCTTATTAGTACTTAACCCATGATACCCCTTATTCCTACGAGACACTTGAACATGCATTTACCTTCCTGGGTCATCTTTAGCAAACTCAGGCTGGAAAACTCAAGTATAGCACGCTTCAAATGGCTGAGGCAGAACCCATCAACTTGCCCCACTTTGGAAATGGTCCCCGTCCATCTGAGGTTTTGAAAGTGAAAAATGTGAAATGACCCGTCAGGTCAATGCGCAGAGTAAGGGAAAGTCACACATATTGTGCTGGAGTGTCAGAAGGCAAAAAGCACTGCATTGTGCCTCAGAATAATCAGGGAGACCTAATCCAGTTCATCCGTGAGATAAAGCAGAGTGAAGGATGTTGAGTTGTGTCCTAACATGAAGAAGGATGTACATCACTGCTGAAGGAACTGTCTTTTTGTGCCATCACCAATGCAAACACACAAAACTATATCAAATAAAGGTAACAAGCCCCACTCTGGCTCTGTCACCCCACAGGGCAGGGGAGAGGGAGCTGACAGCCAAGGGACGCATTTGGGTGTGGAAGGTGGGGCCCAGCAGAGACAAGGAGCCAAGGCAGGAGCTGGGGGAGGCCAGGAGAAGCAGCCCAAGGGGTGGTGCTGCTTGTGAGGACACGTTTGTGCCAGCAGCCTGAGTGGGCAGCAGCTGTGCGCAGGCGAGGGGAGGCCAGGAAGCGCATGCCAAGAGCGCTCCTGCCAGCAGAGACAAGGCCGGGGCCGAGGGCAAGGGGAGGGGCAGGCCCAGGGCAGGGGCCTGCAAGGGCCATGCTGAGCTCCCTGCCCCTGCAGCAGCCGCACTGGCCCTCAGCAGACGTGCTGGCCGGCACGCACGGGGAGGTGCTGGCGTGCATCAGAGAGCGGCAAGGAGGGCGCTGGAGAGGGCCGGGGTGAGGCGGGTGGCAGAGCCCCATGCAGGGGCTGGCTGGGGGTCCCCTCTGCTGCAGCCACCGCATGCGGCGTGGCAGGAGGAGGGCTCCCTGTGCACCACGGGGCAGAGCCTGGCCCTGGGCTCTTCCTGACGTCCCTGCAGCTCCTGGCAGGCTGCGGTGAGGTGCCCCTCAGCCTTCCCTCCTGTGCTGCCAGGGCACACGGCTGCCTCCTGCCCAGCTCACTGCCCACCAAGAATGTCCGACAGGGCTGCTTCCCAAGCTGGGCCTTGCCCAGGCTCAGTCCCCTGCAGGGGCAGAAACTGGCACTTGTCCTGGTGGCTTTTCATGGCCTTCCTCTCAGTACGTGCTCTTCTCATGCTTGATCTTTTTAACTGAATTCAGAGGCTTAAGAGAACTTCTTGGTACAGACTACTGCAGAGAAAACTTCGAGTCCCTCAGCCACATCTCTGCTTTTCCTCCACATTGCAGCTGGGCTCTTCAATCCCACAACCTCTGCTGTACCTGAAGAGAAATCATGAGAAACAAGAGTCACAGAAAATGACTACCTGCTGGTTCCTTTATTTCGTTAAATACCAAGAGCTTATCAGCACCTGTACATGAGGTCTCTGGGTTAAAAATAAATAAATAAAAGGTAGAAGAAGTGAGATAGAAGTGAGATGAAGAAAAATACTTTAATTGGAATAATATTGCAAAGAATGAAAGGCAGTTTTGAACTACATGAATAAAGGCACTTCTGCCTTGCCCGGGTATATGTGAGGAAGATGTGCAGGTGCCTCATTGATGGGGAAATGCTGTATATTCGAATAACATCCTCAGTGCCTCCTTTAGCTCCTTGTTCCTTGTGCTGTAGATGAGGGTTTCAGTGCTGGAGGCAACACTGAGTACAGAAATGAAACCGCCAGGTCCAGGGATGGGGAGGTGATGGAGGGAGGCTTCAGGCAGGCAACCATGGCAGTGATGCTACGCAGGGAGACCACTTTGACCCAAAACACAGCACATCTTTACACCTGCTGAGGGTGCACTCACTCTATTCTGTCATCCAGGTCATTGACAAATAAGTTGACCAGGACTGGACTCAGTGTAGATCCCTGGGGGACACTGCTGGCTACAGGCCTCCAACTAGACTCTGCTCCACTAAGCACAACCCTCTGAACTCTGCCATCCAGCCAGCTCACAATCCACCTCACTGACCACTCATCCATCCCACACTTCCTGAGCTGGCCTGTGAGGATATTATGGGAGACAGTGCTGAAAGCCTTGCTGAAGTCAAGGTACACAACATCCACTACTCTCCCTCACCCACTCAGCTAGTCATTCCATCATAGAAGGCTATCAAGTTGGTGAAGCACGGTTTCCCTTGGTGAACCCATGCTGACTGCTCCTGATCACCTTCTTCTCCTCCACATGCTGGAGATGACCTCCAGGATGAGCTGTTCCATCGCCTTTCCAGGGATGGAGGTGAGGCAGACCGGCCTGTAGTTGCCTGGGGCCTCCTTCTTGCCCTTTTTGAAGACCAGCATGACATGAGCTTTCTTCCAGTCGTCAGGCACCTCTCCTGTTCTCCATGACCTTTCAAAGGTGATGGAGAGTGGGCCAGCAGTAACATCCGCCAGCTCCCTCAGCACTCATGGATGTGTCCCATCGGGGTCCAAGGACTTGTGGGTGTCAAGTTTGCCTAAGAGATCTCTGAGCTGATCCTCTTCAACCAAGGCAAAGTCCTCGTTTCTCCAGAGTTCCTCCCTTGTCCCTAAGGTCAGAGATTTCAGAGGGCTGGTCTTAGCAGTGAAGGCTGAAGCAAAGGAGGCATTCAGTAATTCTGCCTTCCCTTTGTCCTTTGTCACCAGGGCACCCACCTCATTAAGCAGTGGGCCCACATTTTCCTTCCTCTTCCTTCTGCGACTGATGAGTTTGAAACAGCCCTTTTTTTGTCCTTGACACCCCTTGCAAGATTTAACTCCAAATGGGCCTTGGACTTCCCTGTCGCTTCCCTGCATCCTCGGACAAGGTCTCTATATTCTTCCTGAGTGGCTTGTCCCCTTTTCCACATTATATATGCTTCCTTCTTCCATTTCAGTCACTCCAGGACCTCCTTGATCTTCCAACCAGGTCTCCTGCCCCCTTTGCCTGACTTTTTGCTCACAGGAATACACAGCTCTTGAGCTTGGAGGACTTGGAGGTCAGTGCGCTATTGCTGCCGGTGCACTGTTGTGGCAGCCATCGGCACCTGCTCTGCTTCGGCTCTCAGCAACCCCACAACAGAAGGGTCCTGTGCGAGACCAGGCAAGGTAGACAACTATTTGACGTTCTCTCTATTCAAGGCAGTTATGCCAACAGCCCTCTGGTGCCCTTTTGCTTAGTTGTTTACCCTTGGAACAAGCCAGAAACACAGTCTGGAGGCATGTCGTTAGGGTTACCCAATGATGTTCACGGTACTCACGAGCTATCATGACTGGCCCCAAAGAAAGAAGGGGAAGGTGCCCTGCCTTGTGCCCTCCACCAAGTGGATTCATGAGTGTTGTACCAGTAGCACCTCAAAAAGTATTTATTGGTGCAGATTTAGGGAAAGCATCACAAGCCCATATTTGCTTTCCTAGTGGTAACTTAAAAGTTTCTTGCAACATGTAGTTGCTTTACAGGTAGGGCTTTGTAGCAATTTGTAATAAAGACGTTCATGAAGACAGAGCAACGAGGTGTCCGTGTCCCTGTGTACTATGGAATCCTACCAACCTCCTGCTGCGATCCATGGGCGGGCTGACCCTCCTAGGTCCTGAGCATCAACCACAGACGTGGGGCTTGGTGACAGCCCTTTGCTGCAGAGAACAGACCCAGCCACAGGGGCTGGACCCTTCAGGTGCCCCAGTGCCATGAAATTGGCTTTTTTTCTGCTCAGGTCTGCACACAGCCTCACTGAATTTTGTTGCATTTCATTTTGGAGCATCATTTTCCTATAGATAGTGGTCTAGGGTTACTCCTTCGAAGCCCTGCTTAGGTAGGAAGAGTAGGGTTTTTTCTATTTAAAAAAAAAAAAAAAAACAGGAAATCGTGTTGCAATTAAAAAAAAACAAAAAACAAAAAAAAAAACAACAAAGTTCAAGTTCTTCATTTTATTACCTCCAGTGATGTTTACCTTCCCAAAAGGATGATGGTACGTGATGTATTTTACACTGATTAATAGGAAATTTAAAATCATAGTGTTAGTATTAATCCATATCTTACTAATTCAATGATAAATGATGAGTTTCTTGCTAAGGAAACCAGTAGACAGACTGCTGAGAGATGGGCGAGCTGAAACTCACTGAAACTCAAAGCAGCAACTGGGTTGGTGAGAGCAGTCTGAATGATCAAAGAGTAAGGGGAGGGAAAACCAGGAGAAGCATGGGAAGTGCATAGGTCCAGACAGGCAGCTGGAAAGGGGACATTCAGCAGGGTCTGTGTAATCAAGTCAGGTTTTGAGCCTGGAAGATGAGGAAGCACACCATGATAGACAAAGCGATGACAAAGCAAGTACAGGTGAACACCAGTATTTCTTCTCCTGTAATGAATACACATTCTGAAAATTAACATTTCATCATGATAGAAATTATCATTCACGTGAGACATTTAATGGAAGGGATTGAATCATTTGAGCTGAAGAGTAGTTGCTTTATTAGTTAAGTAGTAAAAAAATTACTGGGTATTGAGGCAGAGCTTTGCTGTCTGACCATAAGCATAACCAGGGAAAACCTCCTGTGGCCCTGTTGTGTTTGAGGCACTTCCCTGGACCAGCAGATGTCAGAAAAGACCTGCAGGAGACCGGAGCCCTTTGGGAAAATCAGGTGGAGCCAGGTGGAATTCCCAGGGTACCTCCACTGCCAGCAGTGGTCTTTGTCCCCGTAACTGCAGCCCAGCCCTGCACAGGAAACCCCTTCAAAGACAAACCCCTTCTTCAGTGGGTTCCTGGGGTTGACCTAGATTTGAAATGGCCATTGGGAACCTGAGATACTCTCTCTTATTCCTATGAGACACTTCAACATCCGCCTACCTTCCTGGGTCATCTCTAGCAAACTCAGGCTGAAACACTCAATTATAGCATGCTTCAAATGGCTGAGCCAGAACCCATCAGCTTGCCCCAGTTTGGGGAATCATCCCCTTCCAACTAGGGATATGAAAGTGAAAAATGTGAAATGACCCATCAGGTCAATGCGCAGAGTAAGGGAAAGTCACACATATTGTGCTGGAGTAGCAGAAGGCAAAAAGCACTGCATTGTGCCTCAGAGTAATCAAGGAGACCTAATCCAGTTCATCCGTGAGATGAAGCAGAGTGAAGGACGTTGAGTTGTGTCCTAACATGAAGAAGGATGTACATCACTGGTGAAGGAACTGTCTTTTTGTGCCATCACCAATGCAAATTATACAAGAACTACATCAAATATAGGTAAGCTGTCCCACCCTGGCCCTGTCACACCACGGGGCAGCGGAGGGACCTTTTTCAGTTTCAGCCTCTTTTTCAGAGAGGCTTTGCCCTCTCCCTGCGCACCACGGGGCAGAGCCTGGCCATGGACGCTCCGTGAGCGCCATGCAGGTTGTGGCAGGCTGCAGTGAGGGGACGAATGCCCTGGGCCCTCTTCCTGCTCTGCCCAGGCCAGCAAGGGCCCCGAGCGGCCTCGTGTCCCCTGCCCCTGCAGCTCGGGGCTCCCTTCCCCAGCCTTGGCTCTGCAGCACCAAGCCCTGCTGGGAGCCCTCCCCTGCATGCTGCCACCGCTCCCTGACGCTGCTGGTGCCCTCTGCCGGGCACTGCCCAGCCCAGCCCAGCCCCTGCCCACCTCTCCCCACCCCCCTGCCGTTGCCTTGTCACCCACATTTGGCCCTTTCCTACTGATCACTGAAGGACTCTGAGACCTTTGTGCTGTGGCCTCGCTGTGTGTCCTGGCATTGCAGAGCTCCCATCAGACCGTGCATCCTTTGGCTTGGCTTTACTGTGAAGACCCACTCACTGCCCACCCAACACAAGGCACACGGCATCCCAGGAGAACCCTTAGGATATCCTGGTGGTTCCCGATACCTCCCTGATGCCGCCAGCCCTGTCACATTTCAATCCCAGGAAGCTGCTTCTTGACCAGTCAGGGCCTCCAGGGGCACTGGGCATCCACCAGTGACGACTCAGGTCAGCCCTGGCTCCCTCACCCCCCACCCCATGCCCTCATGTCCCTGTGTCCAGGTGGCACCCAAGCACAAGAGTGAGACCTTGAGTCTGGCACTTCCTGAGCGTCTTCTGCACTCCAGTTTGGGAAGAGGAGCCCTGAGCACTGAGCAACTTCATTTTACTAACAAGATGCAACAATTGAGGCCAGATGTCATTTAGGAATAAACATGTTTACAGAGAAAATCTCGGTCCAACAGAGGGTTGGTCATCTGGAAAAGAGGAATGAAAGCAAATATTTAACTGCAAACAAAATTACAAACAATACTATAAAAATTATATAAAAACAATACTATATAATATATTAAATATAAAAACAATACTATACAAATTACAAACATTACTATATATAAAGCTCAAAAATTGCCTGAAATGAACTTGAATAAAACTAGAAAAATGAGATAGCCAATTAAGCTATCTAAATAAAATAAATACATAAATAAAAAAGCTAAGTAAATATTACCACCAGAAACTCTTTCTTCAGTGTGGCTTTCATGTCCTGGTTCCTCATGCTGTAGATGATGAAGTTCACTGTTGGAGGCACCACTGAGTACAGAACTGCCACCAACAGGTCCAGGGATGGGGAGGAGTTGGAGCTGGGTTTCAGGTAGGCAAATATTCCAGTACTGACAAAGAGGGAGACCACGGCCAGGTGAGGGAGGCACATGGAAAAGGCTTTGTGCCGGCCCTGCTCAGAGGGCATCCTCAGCACTGCTCTGAGGATCTGCACATAGGACAACACAATGAAAACAAAACAGCCAAAGACTAAAGAAACGCTAAACACAAGTGCCCCAACTTCCCTGAGGAAGGTGTCTGAGCAGGAGAGCTTGAGGATCTGGGGGATCTTACAGAAGAACTGGTCCACAGCATTGCCTTGGCAGAGGGGCAGGGAAAATGTAGTGGCCGTGTGCAGGACAGCATTGAGAAAGCCACTGCCCCAGGCAGCTGCTGCCATCTGGGCACAAGCTCTGCTGCCCACGAGGCTCCCGTAGTGCAATGGCTTGCAGGTGGCAACGTAGCAGTCATAGGCCATGATGGTGAGAATGGAATATTCTGCTGATATAAAGAACAGAAAAAAAAAGACCTGTGCAGCACACCCTTGATAGGAGATGGCCCTGGTGTCCCAGAGGGCATTGGCCATGGCTTTGGGCAGAGTGGTGGAGATGCAGCCCAGGTCGAGGAGGGCGAGGTTGAGGAGGAAGAAATCCATGAGGGTGTGGAGGCGGCGGTCGCAGGCTACGGCGGTGAGGATGAGGCCGTTGCCCAGGAGGGCAGCCAGGTAGATGCCCAGGAAGAGCCCGAAGTGCAGGAGCTGCAGCTCCCGCGTGTCTGCGAATGGCAGCAGGAGGAACTCGGTGATGGAGCTGCTGTTGGTCATCTGCTGTTTAGAGGCATCAGGTTCTGCTCAAAGCATAGAAAGACATTAATAATGTACAACCCACTTAGCAGAGGAAAACTCCCACCATTTCTCATTTAAACCTCCCCAAATGATTCTCCACATCCAGGCAGGCATATGGCAGGTCCCTTTCCTGAGTTCTACTTGGTCCTGCCTTAGGGTGTCCATGGGAGCAGGAGACTTTGCTGTGGGCAATGGAAGAGTCAGTCCTGCCCTACAGCCAGACATAAAGAGGAATTTGCTGTCATCTCAGATTTACTTTTCTGCTAGTATCAAAGACTTTTGCCCCAGTTTGGCTCACATTCAAACCAACTGCTCAGGAGTGCTGTTGGGATTTTTATTTTTATTTCGTATGTTTTATTCTAGCTGCCCCAAGACACCTGAAGCCTGCTTTTAAGACAGAAGTCCAGGCATCTCTCCTGCACTCCAAGTAAGACCCTGTGAATCCTCAGAGACAAAGGGACTGTACCCTTACAGCCCATAGTCCTTTAAGAGAGAGTGTTAGGGCCCTAAGTCGATCAGTTCTGCTATCAGCTGCCCTCTGCTGCCATTTCTTTGATCTACAAGACAGTTGCACTCAGAAGTGCAACTCAAAAAAACCTGGATGCTGCTGAGAGCAGAAGAATCCAGGCTCCAAGTGCCCATCTCCAGACCCCTCACCCTCTCCCCGTACTCCCCTTCCCCCAAGCACCCCGAGGGCTCACCCCATGGGCAGGTGAAACCCCCATCCCCAGGCAGCCTGGGAACAAGAGCAGCAGCAGCACGGCCAGGTGGAGAAGCCAGGAGGAATGGCAGCGTGCTGCTGCCAGGGGAGGCAAGGCCAGGGAGGGACAGACGGACACTCAGCACACCCTCCTGTGCTGCAGCTCTGCCTGCAGAGGAGGCAGCTCCTGCTGGGGACAGCGGGGGCTTGAGGGCAGAGGCTGTGCTGGTGGCACAGGAGAGCAGGGGGTGTCCCAGGGAAGGCGCCTGCCCTGCAGGGGATGGCAGGGAGGTGCCTGAGCCCTCCCTCGCACAGCATTTCTGGCAGCAGCTCCCTCCCACCGCCTGCCCATGTCCCTGCTACCTGCCCATGTCCCTGCTGGGAGCCGCTTCTGTGTCCCCACGTCTCCTCCCTGTCCATGCTCACAGACCCCATCCCAGAGTCTATGTGCTCAGATGCACTCAGATTCCCCTCCACTGCAAGAATCTGAATGTAGAGAATCCAAAAATCTCAGATTAACCAGTCCTCAGTCTTCCTCTTGAAATGCCCCCTTATAAATGCCATTCACTAAAGCATCTTCTACTCCTCGCTGGAGAAACAGAGAGACCCATCCCGACAGATGCTATCAGCCATCGGATTTGCCAGCTGTAGAAGACCCCTCTGGCAACCCCACCTGCATGGCCCTGCTGTCAGAGACTCACGGTGCCAAAAGCCTGCAGATGTGTCCTGCCACACGCGGCCCTCTGTTGCTGCGCTCCTCACTGCCTCCAAGCCCTCTCTCCTTCTCTCCTCTCCCCGTGCCAGCTGCGGTCAGAGCCCCCAGCCCTGCTGCGCTGTGCACAGGACCTGCTCCTGGGCAGAGCTGTCTCTCTGCAGTGCTGCCCGCTTGCCACGAGCTCCCCTTGGGCCCAGGAGCCCGGCCCAGCTCAGCAGCACAGCACCCGACCATGGCATCGCTTGCTCCGTGCCATTGGGCTCCCTCGAGGTGTCCCCAAGGCCTCAGGGCTGACAGCTCCCAAAGGCAGCAGGGTCTCTGCTGGGGTGTGGTGCTTCTAACAGGCTGAAGTCATCCCCGACTTCTCCTCTCTGAACAGAGGCGAGACTGATTTTAGAAATGCGATTTGTGCCGTTAGAGTGTGGTTGTCAAACATAGTGTTGTGGTTTAAGTTGGAAGGCAGCTCAGCACCACACAGCTGTTAGCTCACCCTCAGCCCCCAAAAGCTCCTGCGTTGAAATAAAGACAGTTTAAAAGGACATAAAATGAAGAGACAATAATAACAGGAAAAACAACAATAAGAACAATTATTATTATGACATGTACAGAGCAAGTGATGCACCATGCAATTGTTCATCACCCACTGACCGATGCCCAGCCCATCCCCAAGCAGCAGTCCCACTGAACCTAGCCAGCCTGCATCAGGATATCCTGTGCAGGTCCCTTGACCTTACTTTGGTTTAGGGCAATGCAAGCTTTCAGAAGGATTTAGAACATTTTCTTCCCTTTCTCAAACACTTCTTCTGCTAGGTTGCTGTATGTGAAGATGTCATCAATGTATTTGAGGTGTTCAGGAGCTTCCCCCTCTTCCAGGCGGGTCTGGATCAGCCCATGGCAAATGGTAGGGCTGTGTTTCCAGCCCTGGGGCAGTTGATTCGAGGTGGAAGGTGTACTGGGTCTGGCTGGGATGTTACCTTTCCCTGCAGCAGCCCATACAGTGCTGTGCTCTGCACTTGCAGCTAGAAGAGCACTGGTATCGCCCCAGTGTTGTGTCTGCTGCTGAGCAGTGCTGGCACAGCATCAGGACTCCCTCTAACCCCCCCAGAGCCAGCAGGCTGGGGGTGGGCAAACAGCGAGGAGGGGACATCACCAGGGCAGCTGACCTAAACCAACCAAAGGGATATTCCATACCATGTGATGTCACACTCAGCAATAAAAGGTGGAAAAAGGAAGAAGAGGGGAGGGGTGAGCACTCGTTGCAAAAAACATCTGTCCTCCCCAAGAACAGCTACGTGCATTGAGGTCCTGCTTCAAGGACGTGGTCAAGCATCGCTCGTTTGTGGGAAGTTGAGAGTAGTTTCTTTACTCTGCACTTCCACACAGCCTTTGCTTGTCATTTTTTCCCCCTTTCCCTGTTTTTTGTTTCCCCTTTAATTAAATTGTTTAATTAGTAATAATTTTTCCTTCATAATTTTTTCCCTTTAATTAAATTATCCTTATCTCAACCCCTGAGTTGTTCTTTCCTTTACTTCTTCCCCTCCTCTTCTGAGGAGGGGAAGTAAGAGAGCAGTTGTGGTGGTGTTTAGCTGCCTAGCAAGGTAAAGCCACCACAGTCCTTTTTGGCACCCAACATGGGGCTCAAAGGCTTGAGCTAACAATAGAATTGGGGCCCCAGGGAGCTGGGGTTGATGTACCAGGTGCTTGGAGGAAATTGGAGCAACAAGTTTCTCAGAGAACCCGTTTCCTCTCTTTTTCTTTTTCTCCTCCTCCTTCCAACTCATGTACCCATGCCTCTAGTGTCCTGGTAGATTTTCCATCCCTTTTTCTGAAGTCTTCTCCGTGGTCACGTTGGTCAAACCACAGGGTGGCACAGGCTGCGTACCCACTCTGTGGTCTGCCTAACACAGAAGGACGCTTAACCCTGAGAGCTGAGACACTGGTTTGTACAGGTGGGGAGGAAGATCAGTTCTCTTTAAGTTGGTGGACCTCTTCCAAAAGTTTCTCCACAGCCAAGACGCAGGCCTGTAGGGAAGAGGACAGGCTTCCTTCCCACTGCTTTTGACTTGCCTATAGTGAGAACATCATTTCCTTTAAGGACAGCACATTCTCACAATTTCCACTTAGTGAAAGTAACGATCATGCCACCAGTATCTATCCAGATCTGTTTCTACTTACCACAAGGCAAAATCTGCGTTCACATTAAGGCACCTTTTTCACACAGTCTGTTGTTCCATCTTAACAAATACTTAAGAACATTCTTCAAAGTCAGGCTTACCTGTAAGCACTTGAGCTTCTGAGTTTGTCTTTTTATTATTATTTCATTTTATTTTTAAGGTCTGGAAAGGGAGCTCAGAACCCACGTAAGTAATTTCACTGAAAACAGACAAGGTGAAGGAAGTACTCAAACTCCTCAACATTAAACAACTGTAGAACCCAGGAACACTTACCTGCCAGCTTCTGAGCTTGAGTCACTTCCCAACTACTTCACAGTGAAGTCGTACCACCAGGGTTTTACTGTACTGAGAAGGCACCACCAACATAGCTAGCTCCTAGAGTCACTAAAACTATTTCACAGAGATGGTAGAAAACATGAAGAAAAAGCAGCCTATGGGGAACACTGAGTCCATTGCACCACAATGGAAAAGCACCCTAGATAACACAAGCCTCCAACTCCCCTGGGGAGGCAATTCCCCACCACTCCTCATGCTTCCTATAGAGCAAAGGTCAAATGATCCACACCTGGCAGATTTCACTTAACAAGGGTGGAGCCAAGAGACCTTGTGGAATAGGCTCATCTACCTGGCTTCAGTCTTTGAAGGTCAATCGCTCCTTATCACTAATAGAAATAGCCTGAGAAGGGGCTTAGTGGTTAGAGTTGACCTAATGAATTAACTACAAATGGTGCACAAGGGTCACATTTCTCTTAGTCATTCTGTGAGGAAAATTAGTACAGAGCCTGTTAAAATCAATCAATCAATCAATCAATTTATAAATAAATAGAAGAAATAAAAGGAAAAAGAAAATGACCTTAAAGGCAAAATTGTTATCACAGATTTCCTTCTGTCTAGTCATGGCAGATAAAGAATATAGCAATCAGAATTACTTTTCTTGACGTTAATGTTATTTAAATTTGCTTTTCTGAGATCTCTTCTTTCTGTAGGGCTTTTCAAAATCTAGCCCCATGACCTCTGACTACAGTATTTACTTTGACTGTGTATAAACTCTCACGTATAAATGCCAGGATCCGGATCCTCACTCACTATTCAGGTCAAGGGCTGGGCTGAAGGTTTGGGTTTTAATTTGGTTACATGCCTACATTGCTGTTTCCTGGCAGGTCATGGGAAGGAGATTGGCTGGCTTGGGGGAGCTTATGTACACGTGGCTTTTAGGTTGCAGCCAAAGTGTTCCTCTAGATCTGGAAGTCTGAAGAGGGTTGCAGTCTCCAAGCTCAGATACAACCACAGTTTAGTCTGGCGCAACTGATTTTTGTGTCCCTTGCCGTACCTGTTCCTTCACCTCCTCTTCAGAGACAAGGACACGCGTCTCTTTCGTGCTCCTTCATTAGGAAACAAACCAGGAGAGATTAAAGCCTCTTTCTTCAAGTCAGTAAGATACTGGGCTCCAAAGATGGTGAAGGGCCTAGAGGGGAAGACGTATGAGGAGCGGCTGAGGTCACTTGGCCTGGTCAGCCTGGAGAAGAGGAGGCTGAGGGGAGACCTCATCACAGTCTACAGCTTCCTCACGGTGGGGAGTGGAGGGGCAGGCGCCGATCTATTCTCTTTAGTCACCAGTGATAGGACCCACGGGAATGGTGTCAAGCTGAGGCAGGGGAGGTTTAGGCTGGACATCAGGAAGAGGTTCTTCACCGAGAGGATGGTCGCCCACTGGATCAGGCTCCCCAGGGAACTAGTTACTGCACCAAGCCTCTCAGAGTTTAAGAAGCATTTTGACTGTGCGCTTAGTCCCATGGTCTGAATTTTGGGGTAGACCTGTGTGGTGCCAGGAGCTGGACTTGATGATCCTTATGCATCCCTTCCAACTCGGGATATTCTATGATTCTGTGATTATTTTTTTTGTGACTTATTCCCATTTTAACAGCACAGATGCAGCTAACTGCTTCTGGAAGACAACTGAAATAGCTTCTTCAGTGCGTGCTTGAGCTCCTGGTTCCTTATGCTGTAGATGAGGGGGTTCACTGCTGGAGGTACCACCGAGTACAGAACTGACACCACCAGGTCCAGGTGTGCGGAGTAGAGGGAGGGGGGCTTCAGGTGGACAAATGTGGAAGTGCTGATAGAGAGGGAGACCAAGGCCAGGTGAGGGAGGCACGTGGAAAAGGCTTTGTGCCGGCCCTGCTCAGAGGGCATCCTCAGAACCGCCCTGAAGATCTGCACATAGGACAGCACAATGAAAACAAAGCAAACAACACCTAAACAGAAGCTAAATGCAATGAACCCAACTTCCCTGAAGTAGTCTGAGTCTGAGCAGGAGAGCTTGAGGATCTGGGGGATTTCACAGAAGAACTGGTCCAAGGCATTACCATGGCACAGAGGTAGTGAAAATATATTAGCAGTGTGCAGCACAGCGTGCAGAAAGCCACTGCCCCAGGCAGCTGCTGCCATCTGGGCACAAGCTCTGCTGCCCACGAGGCTCCCGTAGTGCAGGGGCTTGCAGATGGCCACGTAGCGGTCGTAGGACATGATGGTGAGAACATAAAATTCTGCTCCAATCAAGAAGACAAACAGAAAGACCTGTGCAGCACAGTCTTGATAGGAGATGGCCCTGGTGTCCCAGAGGGCATTGGCCATGGCTTTGGGCAGAGTGGTGGAGATGGATCCCAGGTCGAGGATGGCGAGGTTGAGGAGGAAGAAGTCCATGGGGGTGTGGAGGCGGTGGTCGCAGGCTACGGCGGTGAGGATGAGGCCGTTGCCCAGGAGGGCAGCCAGGTAGATGCCCAGGAAGAGCCCGAAGTGCAGGAGCTGCAGCTCCCGCGTGTCTGCGAATGCCAGCAGGAGGAACTCGCTCACAGAGCTGCTGTTGGCCATTTGCTGGTTCTGGGCATGGGATTCTGACCAAGGAGGGAAAAGGCAGTAAGAAAACACAACAGAATTGTCTGTTAATATGTAATTCAATTTTAGCCTATTAACCAGACATTAGGCAGGTCCCTTTCACGAGCTCTGACTGGGGCTGCCTGAGGCTGTCCCTGGGAGGAGGGGACTCTGCTGTGGGCAGTGTAGTTAACAGTTCTTACCTATAAAAAGAAGTAAAGAGGAACATGGAGTATTCTCAGATTATTTTAACTCTTGATGTGAACAAATTTTTACTCCCAAGTCCCCTAACGGCAGACAAGGGCTGTGGCGATTTCTTTTTTCTATACTGTCATTCCTGCTGCACTTCAAGTGAAACCTTGTGGATCCTCAGTGTCACAGATACTGTTCCTCTGGTGCAGAGTGTACTTCAGAGAGCACAGCCAGTCTGTCCATCAGTTCTGGTCTCAGCTGCCCTGTGCTGGTGGGAGAGGAGAGCAGCGATTGTCCCAGGGAGGTGCCTGAGCCCTCCCTCGCACAGCATTTCTGGCAGCAGCTCCCTCTCACCGCCTGCCCATGTCCCTGCTGCCTGCCCGTGTCCCTGCTGGGAGCTGGTCCTGTGTCCCCACATCTCCTCCCTGTCCATGCTCACAGACCCCATCCCACAGTCTGTGTGCTCAGATTCACTCAGATTCCCCTCCACAACAGAAATCTGAAAGCACAGAATCCAAAAATCTCAGATTAACCAAGCCTCAGTCTTCCCCTTCAAATGCCTCCTTATAAATGCCATTCTCTACAGCATCTTCTACTCCTCGCTGAAGAAACAGACATCGCAACAGATGCTATCAGGCATCAAATGTGCCAGCTGTAGAAGACCCCTCTGGCAACCCCACCTGCATGGCCCTGCAGCCAGAGCCTCACGGTGCCAACAGCCTGCAGATCTGTCCTGCCACACGCTGCCCTCTGTTGCTGCGCTCCTCACTGCCTCCAAGCCTTCTCTCCTTCTCTCCTCTCCCCGTGCCAGCTGCGGTCAGAGCCCCCAGCCCTGCTGCGCTGTGCACAGGAGCTGCTCCTGGGCACAGCTGTCTCTCTGCACCAGGGCCCTCTTGCCACGAGCTCCCCTTGGGCCCAGGAGCCCGGCCCAGCTCAGCAGCACAGCACCCGACCATGGCATCGCTTGCTCTGTGCCATTGGGCTCCCTCGAGGTGTCCCCAAGGCCTCAGGGCTGACAGCTCCCGAAGGCAGCAGGGTCTCTGCTGGGCTGTGGTGTTTCAAGCAGACTGAAGTCATCACCGACTGCCCTTCTCTGAACACAGGAGAGATGACTTTTACAAGTGTGATTTGTGCCGTTGAACTGTTGTTGTCAAACATGTTGTGCTTTAACCTTTCAGGCACCGAAGCAATACCGAGCTGTTAGATCACACCCACCACTCAAAAGCTTATTTGTTGAAATATAGACAGTTTAACAAGACAGAAAATAAAGATATAAGAATAACAGTAGCAATAATAATAAAGAATAACACATTTTATTATTATTATTATTCCACGTATAACGCAAGTGATGCAGAATGCAATTGCTCATCACAGACTGACCGATGCCCAGCCTTTCCCCAAGCAGGGGTCCCCCTGAACCTGGCCACTTGCACTTCATGTATCCCTGCCTCTAGGATGGAGGTAGATTTATGCATCCCATTTTCTCATGGCCTTTCCATGGTCACAAAATTAAAACGACAGGGTTGCACGTAGTATGCACCCACTATATCAACTTTCTTAAGCAGATGGATACTTACACCTGATAGCTGAGCTATTGGTTTGTGCAGGTGGGGAGGAAGATGTATCCTCTTGTAGCTGTTGGAACTCATGAGAAAGTTTCTCCGTAGATGAGACACAGGCTCATAGGGAAGAAGAGAGACTTTCTTTGTAATGCCAGAGTTGGCTAGCCGATTCATCCACCACGGGTTCTTCTTGGTCTTTCGAGGTCATAACTGCCAATGAGTTGGCATATCATGATGGTGCGCTCTGTACAAACTTCTGCCACATGGGTCATGGGCACTTGACTTCATCTGGAACTTTGGACAGCTGTTTGTTGTCTAGGTCACTATCAATCACCTCCAACATGGCTAATTCCCTCAGGTACCGGATACCCCTCTCCATGGTGGTCCACTTTCCTGGTTGTCATACAAGATCTTTCTTGAAGGAATACCTTTCGTTCAAGCATGACAGGATTAAGTTCCTTGTGCCCTTTTCCAATGGCTTTGTCAATCACTCCTTCTCTAGAGGGGGATCCCAGCTGCTTGGCTTCCCTGCCCTCTAATTCCAGGCTACTGGCCCTGTTCTCCCAGCACTGGAGCAGCCAGGTGACAATGTGCTCACCAAGATGATGGCCGAAATCTTTTCCCATATGTCCTAGCTAACACTGGGATAGGGACCAGTTGGTTTCTGATGCTTATATGATCTCTTCATCTTTGTCATCCTGCTTCCACGATGGCCCAGCTTTGAAGAAACCTGCCTTATTTTCTCCCTCCTTTCTTGACTGGGTAGGAGTTTCTTTCCTTTCTAAAGAAAAACTGACTTCCACACCCATTGTTTTCTCTTTCATAAAGAGGCAACCAATAGTGGCACAGCCTGGTTCTCTGGCCCAGCCATGGAGCCCATTGCAGGGGCTGGAGTGGGTGCAGGGCCCATCACTGGAGCTGTTCTGGCTGCAGGGCCTTTCAGAGCAGTTGGAGTGGCTGCAGGGCCTATCGCAGGTTTGGAAGTGGCTCTAGGGCCTGTCACAGGGGTCAATTAAACTTTGGGTGCACCTCAGGATCTGGAGTGCCTGCAATGCTTGTTGCAATGTTTGGAGTGGCTTTGGAAAGGCTATATGCCTGTCCTGGAGGAGAAGGGGGAGGTGCAGGAGAAAGGGAGAGGGAAGAAGTGGTGAAAAGCATCCCCCACTGTCCATACCAGTTCCACCCACCATCACCACCCGCCCTGCATAGATTTACTCCCTGAGGAGAAAAGGCAAAGAGTATAAAAGAGCGTAATTCTAAATAATTTTTAAGAAATGAAGAGATGATTCCTGAGGTATTGAGGGGGCAATAATTTTATCCTATCATAAGTCAGTGCTGTCCAATACAGCAAAAGAGTACCTTAAACCAGCCCCCAGAACTGATGAACAGCCTGACATGGAAGACAGACAGTTAGCAATGTGCTATACAACACAATTCTGAAAACAAGCACAACAGACCCCAGATCAAAAAGATCGACATTGTGATCAGCAACTCTTAAACTGATCTAATGCTTAGAACAACTTACTTTTAAAACGCTCTGTTCAGATCTGTCATCTCAACCTTCGTGCTCCACGCTAGGCACCAAGAAGACTTGCAGTGGTCTGTAGCTCAGCGCTACAAAGCTATTCATCCACTGGGATGGAGGAGAGAACTGGGAGAAAAAAAAAAAAAAAAAAAAAAAGTAAAAGTTTATGGGTTGGTATAAAAGCATAATAACAATATATTGTTATTATTATATATTGTTATTCTTAATATATTATTGTTCTTAATATATTATTATTCTTAATATATTATTATTCTTTTATTATTCTTATTCTTATTCTTATTATTCTTCTTATTATTATAAACACAAATAGACTAAGGAAATGATATTTTTGTGAGCATATCAAAAGACAGAAAGGATGGGCGGTGGTGATTAATTGGAAAGTGTTGGACCTGAGCATGACAGACATGGTATGGAATAAGCGGTGAATATTGTCCTAGTTTTTGCTGCAGAAGAGTAAATTTTTCTTCCTAGTAGCTGGTATGGTGCTGTGTTTCATATTTACAGAATTACAGAACAGTTTGGGTATGAAAGGACCTTAAAGATCACATCATTCCAACTCCCCTGCCATGGGCAGAGACACCTTCCACTAGACCAGGTTGCTGAAAGCCCCATCCAACCTGGCCTTCAAAACTTCCAGAGATGGGGCATCCACAAGTTCTCTGGGCAGCTTGTTCCTCACCACCTTCTGAGTAAAGAACTTCTTTCTAATGTCTTTAAACTAAAGTTGGACTAAAGTTGCACTAAAGTGTCCAGACTAAAGTCTGGAACAGCATAGGAAAGCCTGCAGAGGAGAAGGCAGAGGGTGCTGTCAAGAATGGAAGGCCCCAACAGCCCTCACCTTTTTGTCCCTTTGCCTAGAGCTTCTGAGGAGACGAGATATAGTCATTGCAATGGGGCCTTCTTGTCGTGGCATCACACTGCCCACCACATCATACAGACCCCAAGAAGAGCCCTGAGCCAGACGTCGGGATGCAGGATCTCCCCTCCCAGGGGCTGGGGTCAGGCCTTGGTCCTTCTGCTTCACCAAAACCAACCAAGACTTTTCTCAGCACAGCGCTTTGCCTGGCTGGAATCATGGCCTCCAGTTATCTGCCCTAACAAGTCCCTGGGGAGGCTTTGTTAGGAACAGCCCTCAGTGGGGCCCATTAATACTCCAAATCACTTCAACTTTTCCCTTTGACTTTACTTTCTCAAGCAGTTACATCATTCTCCTCTCAGTACCCAAGTTACATTGACTCAGCACCAAAATACACCATGGAACTCATTAAAACAGAGAAAGTCCTAAGCAGCCATATCTCTCCCACAGTTTTCGTCATGTCTTCAGGACTTGTGCAGCTAATTGGAGAGCTCTCATGGTGTAGTTAAGGAGGAAGATTTCAAAGAGCATCTAAAAGAAATCTTTCCACATTTTAAAGGCTGATTTTTCTTGCATTTCAGTTTGGAGCATCATTTTCCTAGAGATATTGGTCTAGGGTTTCTCCTTTGGATCCCTGCATAGGTAGGAAAAGCAGGGTTTTTCCTATCTAAAAGCAAACAACAGGAAATCATGCTGCAATTTTCAAAAAAAAACAAAGTTCAAGTTCCTCATTTTGTTGCCTCCAGTGATGTTTACCTTCCCAAAAGGATGACTGTACATGATATATTTTACACTGATTAATAGGAAATTTAAAATAATAGTGTTAATATTAATCCATATCATACTAATTCAATGATTAATGTTGAGTTTCTTGCTAAGGAAACCATTAGACAGACTGCTGAGAGATGGGCGAGCTGGAACTCACTGAAACTCAAAGCAGCAACTGGGTTGGTGAGAGCGGTCTGAATGATCAAAGAGTAAGGGGAGGGCAAAGCAGGAGAACCATGGGAAGTGCATAAGTCCAGACAGGCAGCTGGAAAGGGGACATTCAGCATGTTCTGTGTAATCAAGTCAGGTTTTGAGCCTGGAAGATGAGGGAACACACCATGATAAAGAAAGCGATGACATTGCAAGTAAAGGAGATTATCAGTATTTCTTCTCCTGCGTTGAATATAGATGATGGAAATTCACATTTCTTCATGATAGAAATTACATTTCACGTCTTTTCACGACATTTCATTACTTTTTACGGAATGGATTGAATCATTTGAGCTCATGAGTAGGTGCTTGATTAGTATTAAAGTACTAATAAATACAATAAAAGTACTAAAAAAAATAATGAGTATTCAGGCAGAGCTTTGCTGTCTGACCATAAGCAACCAGTGCCAAGGCCTTCAGAGTAGTTTATTCATACTTGAAATATTTCCTCGAAATCACATTTCCTGGTTATGCTTTCAATGAAATCATTAGGCCTCCAGAGGCTCTGGTGCATTTAGAGTAATTCCCTGGAATGGAAGCTGTGTGAAAGGACCTGTAGGAGACCAGAGCCCGTTGGTGGATAAGGTGGAGACAGGTGATGTTTCCCGGGCACCTCCACTGCCAGCAGTGCTCTTTCTCCTTGAAACTGCGGCCCAGCCCAGCACAGGAAACCCCTTCAAGGCAAATTCCTTCTTCAGCAGTTTCTTGGGATTAGACCTAAATTTGAAATGGCCATTGGGATCCCAAGACACTCTCCCTCCTTCGTAGTAGGCACCTATATATCCATTTACCGACCTAGGTCATCTGTGGAAAACTCAGGCTGAAAGACTCAAGAGCAGGACACTTCAAATGGCTGAGGCAGAACCCATCAGCTTGCCCCACTTTGGAGAATCATCCCCTTCCAACTAGGGATATGAAAGTGAAAAATGTGAAATGACCCGTCAGGTCAATGCGCAGAGTAAGGGAAAGTCATAGGCATTGTGCTGGAGTGTCAGAAGGCAAAAAGCACTGCACTGTGCCTCAGAGTAATCAAGGAGACCTAATCCAGTTCATCTGTGAGATAAAGCAGAGTGAAGGACGTTGAGTGGTGTCCTAACATGAAGAAGGATGTACATCACTGGTGAAGGAACTCTATTTTTGTGCCATCACCAATGCAAATTACACAAGAACTACATCAAATAAAGGTAACCTGTCCCACCCTGGCCCTGTCACACCACGGGGCAGCGGAGGGACCTTTTTCGGTTTCAGCCTCTTTTCCAGAGAGGCTTTGCCCTCTCCCTGCGCACCACGGGGCAGAGCCTGGCCCTGGACACTCCAGGGTGCCGTGCAGGTCGTGGCAGGCTGCGGTGAGGGGACAAATGCCCTGGGCCCCCTTCCTGCTCTGCCCAGGCCAGCAAGGGCCCCGAGCGGCCTCGTGTCCCCTGCCCCTGCAGCTCTGGGCTCCCTTCCCCAGCCCTGGCTCTGCAGCACCAAGCCCTGCTGGGAGCCCTCCCCTGCATGCTGCCACCGCTCCCTGACGCTGCTGGTGTCCTCTGCCGGGCACTGCCCAGCCCAGCCCAGCCCCTGCCCAGCTCTCCCCACCTCCCGGACCTCTCCCCAGCCCAGCAGCCCAGGCTGGGCTGGCCCCAGGCCAGTGCCCACCACAGCCTGCTGCAGGGCTCTGGGCACGGCCAGCACAGCCCCAGCCCCTCGCAAGGCACCGCAGCTGCTGGCACAAAGGTGGCTCTGGGCCTCCCCAGCAGCCCCCGCGCTGGGGCCAGCCACGGCTCAGGAGATGGAGGGCATAGAGCTGGTGGTGCTGCTCTGCAGAGCCAGGGGTTTTGGTGCCCTTGGTCATCCAGGGAGTTCCCTTCTGCTCATTCTGCTCAGGGTGGGCAGCAGACTGAACTCCGTGGGGATCTCTACTGCTTAGCCCCTTTCCATCTCCCGTTATGGCTCAGCAGCATAGGGCAGTGCTTTGGCAGGACCGTGGGGTTTCTCTAAGGGCATAAATAGCAGGCGAGTGCTACACTAGGTCGCAATTGTGGGGTTTCAGAGAGGTTGTCCTTAACCACACTGGACCTTCATGTGCCTTTGCCAGCTGGCTCCTCTAAACCCTTCTGGAATTGCAGAGCCCTCTTTAACCCATGGGCTCCTCAGTTTCACCTTTTGCTTTACCTTTCTCTACCAAATTAAACCACAGACGGTTCACTCAGGGGTCTGGCGAAGAAGTCTTACGAGGAGCGGCTGAGGGAGCTAGGGTTGTTCAGCCTGGAGAAGAGGAGGCTCAGGGGCGACCTTATCGCTCTCTATAGGTACCTTAAAGGAGGCTGTAGCGAGGTAGGGGTTGGTCTATTCTCCCATGTGTCTGGTGATAGGAAGGGGGGATGGGCTAAAGTTGCACCAGGGGAGGTTTAGGTTGGATATTATAGAATCATAGAATCATAGAATATCCAGAGTTGGAAGGGACCCATAAGGATCACCAGGTCCAGCTTCTGGCACCACACAGGTCTGCCCAAAAGTTTAGACCATGTGACTAAGTGCACAGTCCAATCTCTTCTTAAATTCAGACAGGCTTGGTGCAGTGACTACATCCCTGGGGAGCCTGTTCCAGTGGGCAACCACCCTTTCGGTGAAGAACCTCTTCCTTTTGTCCAGCCTAAACTTCCCCTGCCTCAGCTTGACACTGTTCCCGCAGGTCCTGTCCCTGGTGATAACGGAGAATAGCTCACCTGCCTCTCCACTCCCCCTCGTGAGGAAGTTGTAGACTGCGATGAGGTCCCCCCTCAGCCTCCTCCTCTCCAGGCGGAATAGGCCCAGTGACCTCAGCCGCTCATCATATGTCTTCCCCTCTAGGCTCTTCACCATCTTCATCACCCTCCTCTGGACACTCTCCAACAGTTTAATGTCCTTTTTGTACTGTGGTGCCCAGAACTGCACGCAGTACTTGAGGTGAGGCCGCACCAGCACAGAGTAGAGCAGGACAATCACTTCCCTCGACAGACTAGCAATGCTGTGTTTGATGCACCCCAGGATACGGTTGGCCCTCCTGGCTGCCAGGGCACACTGCTGGCTCATATTCAACTTTCTGTCAACCACAACCCCCAGATCCCTCTCTGCAGGGCTGCTCTCCAGCATCTCATTGCCCAGTCTGTACGTATAGCCAGGGTTGCCCCTTCCCAGGTGCAGGACTCGGCACTTGCTTTTGTTAAACTTCATGTGGTTGGTGATCGCCCAGTTCTCCAGTCTGTCCAGATCTCTCTGCAAGGCCTTTCCACCCTCATCCGAGTCCACAACTCCTCCAAGTTTAGTGTTGTCGGCAAATTTGCTCAAAACACCTTCTAGTCCTACATCCAAATCATTTATAAAAACATTGAAGAGGACTGGCCCTAAAATGGAGCCTTGAGGGACCCCACTAGTGACCCTCCGCCAGCCAGATGTGGCCCCATTTACCACAACCCTTTGAGCCCTGCCCGTCAGCCAATTGCTCACCCATCGTATGATGTTTTTGTTTAGTTGTATGCTGGACATTTTGTCCAGTAGGATCCTATGGGAAACCGTGTCAGAAGCTCTGCTGAAGTCCAAAAAGATCACATCAGCTGGTTTCCCTTGATCGACTAGATGGGTGATCTTATCATAAAAGGAAATCAAATTTGTTAGGCAGGACCTACCCCTTGTGAACCCGTGTTGGCTGGGACCAGTGACTGAATTGTCCCCCACGTGCGCTTCAATAACTTCAAGGATCATCCTCTCCACAATTTTACCAGGCACTGACGTGAGACTGACAGGCCTGTAATTGCTAGGGTCTTCTTTCTTGCCCTTCTTGAAAATTGGCACAACATTAGCCAGCTTCCAGTCCAATGGGACCTCTCCAGATTCCCAAGATCGTTGAAAAATAATTGAGAGAGGTCTTGTGATGACATCAGCCAGCTCTTTAAGCACCCTGGGATGAATTCCATCCGGATCCATGGACTTGTATGGATCCAGGTGGAGCAGCAAATCCCGCACACATTCAAGGTCAGTTGGGAGTTTGTCATTCCCACTGTCATGTTCCTCCAGCTCAGGGCACCCTGGGTCCCGAAGTCCATCATCAGTGTTGAAGACAGAGGCAAAGAAAACGTTAAACGTCTCTGCTTTGCCTATGTCATTGTCTGCGAGGAGACCCTCCCCTTCTAGTAGCGGACCTATGTTTTCTTTGGTCTTCCTTTTTCTGTTCACATATCTAAAAAAACCTTTTTATTGCCTCCCCCAGACTTGGCCAGCTTCAACTCTAGTTGGGCTTTGGCCACACAAATTTTCTCCCTACAAACGCAAACAGTGTCCCTGTATTCCTTCCACGTCACCAGACCCTCCTTCCAGCAGCCGTACACTTTCTTTTTTCGCAGATCTGTCATCTCAACCTTTGTGCTCCATGCTAGGCACCAAGAAGACTTGCTGTGATTTGACCAGGCAGGCAGCTCAGCACTACAAAGCTATTCATCCACTGGGATGGAGGAAAGAACTGGGAGGAAAAAAAATGTAAAAGTTCATGGGTAGAGATAAAGGCAGTTTCATAGGACACAAAAGGAAGACATTATTATTATTATTGTTAATGTTAATTTTAATGTTCTAGACACTAATAGACTAAGGGCATGATATTTTTGAGTGCATATCGTAAGACAGGAAAGGTGCTGGTGATTAATTGGAAAGTGTCAGACCAGAGCATGACAGACATGATATGGAATGAGGGGTGGATATTGTCCTAGTTTTGCCTTGCAATAGAGCAAATTTTTCTTCCTAGTAGCTGGTATGGTGCTGTGTTTCATATTTACAGAATTACAGAACAGTTTGGGTATGAAAGGACCTTAAAGATCACATCATTCCAACTCACCTGCCCTGGGCAGGGACAACTTCCACTAGACCAGGTTGCTCAAAGCCCCATCCAACCTGGCCTTGAACACTTTCACAGATGGGGCTTCCACATCTTCTCTGGGCAGCCTCTTCCTCACCACCCTCTGAGTAAAGAACTTCTTTCTAATGTCTAATCTGAATCTACCCTCTTTCAGTTTAAACCATTACCCCTAGTCCTATTGCTGCTCTCTTTCATGAAGAGTCCCTCCCCAGCTTTCCTGTTGGCCCCTTTAGGTACTGGAAGGCCGCTGTAAGGTCTCCCTTGAGCCTTCTCTTCTCCAGGCTGAAAAACCCCAACTCCCTCAGCCTGTCTTCAGAGGAGACAGCCTGTCTTCAGCCCCTTGATCATCCTCATGGCCCTCCTTTGGATTCATTCTAATAGATCCATGTCCTTCTTGTGCTGGGGGCCCCAGACCTGAACGCAGTACTCAAGGTGTGGCCTCACCAGGGCCGAGTACAGAGGGACAATCACTTCCCTACTCCTGCTGACCGCAGTATTCCTGGTACAATCCAGGATTCTGTTGGCCTTCTTGGCTACCTGAGCACCCTGCTGGCTCCTATTCAGCCGACTATCCACCAATACCCCCAAGTCCCTTTCCCCTGGGCAGCTGTCCAGACACCCTTCCCCCAGCATTATGTTGGGCTGTTGTGCCCCAAGTGCAGGACCCGACACTTGGCCTTGTTGAACTTCATACAGTTGATCTCAGACCATGGGTGCAGCCTATCCAGATCCCTCTGCAGAGCCCTCCTACCCTTGAGTCGATCTACACTTGCACCTAACTTGGTGTCGTCTGCAAACTTACTGAGGGTGCACTCGATCCCTTCATCCAGATCACTGATGAAATTATTGAAAAAGAAGATACAGCCAATTTTTAACCCAAGAAAGCATACATCCCTCCTGGCCTTGAGCAGCCAGTTTCCCCAGGAGAATGCTGGGGGAAGCAGTTTCAAAAGCCTTACTGAGGTCTGGGTAGACCACATCCACAGCCTTTCTCTTCTCCACTGAGCACATCACCTTGACTTAGAAGGAGATAAGATTTGCCAAGCAGGACCTGGCTTTGGTAAACCCATGCTGACTGCGCCTGGTCACCTGGTGGTCCTGGAAGTGTTACGTGGTGGTACTCAAGATAATCGTCTCCATGAGCTTCGCCACCACCGAGATCAGACTGACAGGCCTGTAGTTCCCCAGATCCTCCTTCTGCCCCTTCTTGTAGGTGGCCGTCACATTGGCTAGTCGACACTCAACTGGGACCTTGCCTGATAGCCAGGACTGCTGATAAATGATGGAAAGTGTCCTGGTGAGCACTTCTGCCAGCTCCCTCAGTACCAACATGTGGATCCCACCTGGCCCCATAGACTTGCGTACATCTAAGTGGAGTAGCAGGTCTCAAAACTTTTCCTCATGGATTATGAGGGCTTCATGTCACTCGCTGTCCCTATCTACCAGTTCAGGAGTCTGAGTACCAGGGGAACAACTGTTCTTGCTGCTGGAGAATGAGGCAAAGGAAGCAATAAAAACCTCAGCATTTTCCTCATCGCCTTTACCTATGTTTCCCCCCACAACCAATAGAGGATGAAGATTCTCATTACTCCTCCTTTTATTTTTTTTATTTTATGAATTAAAAAAAAATAATTATTATTTTTTTAATTATCCTTAATAGATAGGTTGGGCTCCAGTTGGTTTTTCGACCTTCTAATTTTGTCCCTGCACAGCCTCACAACATTTAGAATGCGGTTCCAAACAAAATGACAACATACATGAGAAGGAAGCAGAGAAAAGGTAGAATCCAGTGGAATTCAATCCCCTATAATTCCGTGATAGTATGCTCCAGTTTTATTCCACTAAACCCTGTGTTGTCCAAATTGTCCTGCAATTGTTGATGAAGTTATCTTGTAATAGACAGCATAACCAGGGTGAGCCATCTGCCTGCAGATATTAACAGCTGACAGAATGGAGCATCAGCCTGGAGGAACAACGAAAAAATGAAGGATTTCTCCTGCAGAAACCTCTTGACATTTGCAAGGAGAATAGCCCAGTCCTGCACCACAGGAAGAGGAACCCCACACATCAGGGCAGACTGGGACCCTGCTGAGTGAGCAGTGCCCAGGAGGAGGAGGGCCTGGGCACCACGAGGGATGCCATACGAGCAGTGGTGCTGCTCCCCAGGAACCAGGCCAGCTTCCTACAGAGCTGCCTTACGAGGAGCATGGCCACCAAGAAGATCTGAGTTATCAGCCTCAGCTCAGATCTGGTGTGACACTGCACAGATAAGAGTCTACAGCCAGCAGGGAAAGAAGTACAGGTCTGGGAGTCCATAGGACAGCCTTGTGTGGAGAGGAGCAAGGGCTGTGGCAAGGCTGAGAGTCCCAACAGGACCCAGGGCTTTGTGTCCATGGCTCTGGCTGTTGTCTCTGCCACTGAGGCCTAGGAGGAGACAGCTTATCGGTAAAGCACCAGGGCCTCATTGCCTCCTTGCCCCACCCATGAACCAGGCAGGGCTCGTACCATTCTCCTGCACTTGCCCATGCACATCCCCATCTCCTCCTGCCCCACGAAGAGCCCTGAGCAGTGTGTGAAGGGAAAGGATCTCCCTTCGCAGGGGCTGGCGGTCAAGGCCTGGCCCTTGTGCTTGGTGACACACATCCAGTTTTCCTACACATCAGGGTCACCTTCACAGTGCCTTTGTCTCCTTGTCCTCACTGCCTCCAATGCTCTGCTCTAACGAGCTCCAAGGGAGGCTGTGTCAGTGCTGGCCCTCAGGGGGACACTGCAGGAAACTTGCCTCTGACTTGGACTTGTTGAGAGATGTCTTCCATTGTCTCTCAGTGCCTGAGGTTCGTGGGCTCCTCAGCAGAGCCCCCCGAGGGGGGATTCCAATGCCTTGGTCTGGGCGTCTGGTGCTGAGCTGGGCCGGGCTCGTGGGACAGAGAGAGCTCGTGGCAAGAGGGCCCTGGTGCAGAGAGACAGCTGTGCCCAGGAGCAGCTCCTCTGCACAGCGCAGCAGGGCTGGGGGCTCTGACCGCAGCTGGCACGGGGACAGGAGAGAAGGAGAGAGGGCTTGGAGGCAGTTGGCAGTGGGAGGATGCTGAGAGCTGCCTGCAGGAGAAGTCTGCACAGCCCTTGACAAGGTACGTCTCTGACTGCAGGGCCATGCAGGTGGGGTTGCCAGAGGGGTCTTCTACAGCTGGCACATCCGATGCCTGACAACTTCTGTCGGGATAGTTGTGTCTCTGTTTCTCCAGCAAAGTGTAGAAGATGCTGTAGAGAATGGCATTTACAAGAGGAAATTTCCAGAGGAAGAAAGAGGCTTGGTTTATCTGAAAGGGAAAGGCTTTTTCTTGAATTCTGTGCTTTCAGATTCCTGCAGTGGAGGGGAATCTGAGTGAATCTGAGCACACAGCGGGAGGGATGGGGTCTGTGAGCATGGACAGGGAGGAGACGTGGGGACAGAGAATCAGCCCCCAGCAGGGACACCGGCAGGCAGCAGGGACATGGGCAGGCGGTGAGAGGGAGCTGCTGCCACAAATGCTGTGCGAGGGAGGGCTCAGGCACCTCCCTGCCAGCCCCTGCAGGGCGGGCGCCTTCCCTGGGACACCCCCTGCTCTCCTCTGCCACCAGCACAGCCTCTGCCCTCAAGCCCCCGCTGTCCCCAGCAGGAGCTGCCTCCTCTGCAGGCAGAGCTGCAGCACAGGAGGGTGTGCTGAGTGTCCGTCTGTCCCTCCCTGGCCTTGCCTCCCCTGGCAGCAACACGCTGCCATTCCTCCTGGCTTCTCCACCTGGCCGTGCTGCTGCTGCTCTTGTTCCCAGGCTGCCTGGGGATGGGGGTTTCACCTGTCCATGGGGTGAGCCCTCGGGGTGCTTGGGGGAAGGGGAGTACGGGGACAGGGTGAGGGGTCTGGAGATGGGCACGTGGAGCCTCGCTTCTTCTTCCCTCAACAGTTTCCAGGTTCTTCTCAGGACAGCCTCTGAAGGCGATTGTCCTGTATCTCAAAGAGATGCCAGCACAGCTCAGACCAGCACTGATGGACAGACTGGCTGTCATCTCTGTGGGACGCTCTGCACTAAAGGGACAGTCTCTTTGCCTCTGAGGATCCACAAGGTTTTGCTTGGAGTGCAGCAGAACGCCGAGGATTTGTGCCTTAGAATCACTCCTCAGGTGTCGTGGGGCAGATAAAATGAAAAATAGAAAACAAATAATTAAATAACTAAATCTCCACACCTCTGCTCTGCAGTTGGGTGAACTAGGAGCAAAACTGGGGAAATCTCTTTGATATCAGTAGTAAAGTGAATCTGAGACTACCCCATGTTCCTACCTGTTCCTACCATGTTCCTACCATGTTACTACCATGCTACTACCTCTGGCTACAGTGCAGGACTGATTCTTGCATTGCCCACAGATGAGTCCCCTGCTCCCAGAGACACTCCCAGGCAGAATCAATGAAAGAGACCTTCAAAATATCTGCCTAGAAATGGGCAATTTGGGGTGATTTTAAGTGAGAAAATGGAAAGAGTTTTCCTCTGATATGCTTGTGGTACATTATCACTGCCTCTGTCCTCCTTGTACAGGACCTCATGACCAGAATTAGCAGATGTCCAACAGCAGCTCCATCACTGAGTTCCTCCTGCTGGCATTCGCAGACACGCGGGAGCTGTAGCTCCTGCACTTCGGGCTCTTCCTGGGCATCTACCTGGCTGCCCTCCTGGGCAACGGCCTCATCCTCACCGCCGTAGCCTGCGACCACCGCCTCCACACCCCCATGGACTTCTTCCTCCTCAACCTCGCCCTCCTCGACCTGGGCTGCATCTCCACCACTCTCCCCAAAGCCATGGCCAATGCCCTCTGGGACACCAGGGCCATCTCCTATCAGGGATGTGCTGCACAGGTCTTTTTCTTTCTCTTCTTCATATCAGCAGAATATTCCATTCTCACTATCATGGCCTTCGACCGCTACGTGGCCATCTGCAAGCCCCTCCACTACGGGAGCCTCATGGGCAGCAGAGCTTGTGCCCAGATGGCAGCAGCTGCCTGGGGCAGTGGCTTTCTCAATGCTGTCCTGCACACGGCCACTACCTTTTCCCTGCCCCTCTGCCAAGGCAATGCTGTGGACCAGTTCTTCTATGAGATCCCCCAGATCCTCAAGCTCTCCTGCTCAGATGCCTACCTCCGGGAAGTTGGGCTTACTGCAATCACCTTCGGTTTAGGTGTCAGTTGTTTTTTTTTTTTGTTGTGCTGTCCTATGTGCAGATCTTCAGGGCAGTGCTGAGGATGCCCTCTGAGCAGGGCCGGCACAAAGCCTTTTCCACATGCCTCCCTCACCTGGCCGTGGTCTCTATGACTGTCAGCAGTGTCCTGTTTGCCTACCTGAAGCCTTCCTCCATCGTCTCTTCCCCACCCAGGGACCTGGTGCTGTCTTTTCTGTACTCAGTGGTGCCTCCAGCAGTGAACCCCCTCATCTACAGCATGAGGAACCAGGAGATCAAAGATGCAGTGAGGAAAATATTTCAAATACATGCTTCTTCATCATCAAGAATGACTTCATTGTTGAGATTATTATCATATCATTTTTGTCATTATACTTATTATCAAAATGTAATATTAGAAATAATCCTAACAGGACTACCTGGTTATTTGGGAAATTAGAGAATGATAAGTATATTTTTATTAATATTTCAGCAAAATTTTATATTGATAGAAATAATGTTATTCTTATCCTTCTGCATAACAAGTTTTAAAAATATTTTTAACCAGTCATAGAATCGCGGAATCACAGAATGGCCTGGGCTGGAAAGGACCTCAAAGATCATCTAGTTCCAACCCCCCTACCATGGGCAGTGACACCTCCCAGGAGATCATGGTTGCTCAGGACTTCATCTAACTTGCTCTTGAAGACCTGCAGGGATGGGGCATCCAATACCTCTGTGGAAAACCTGTTCCAGTGCCTCACTATCCTGAGTGAAAGCTTTCCTGGTAACCTCTAATAGGAATTTCCCCTTTCTTTTAATTTAAAACCATTTCCCCTTGTCCTATCATTATCTACCTGAGTAAAGAGTCCGTCTCCATCCCTTTTATAAGGCCCCTTTAAGGACTGGAAGTCTGCAATGACATCACCCCAGAGCCTTCTCTTCTCCAGGCTGAACAGCCCCAGCTCTCTCAGCCTTTCTTCATAGGAGAGGTGCTCCAGCCCCTTGATCATCTTTGTGGCCTCCCTTTGGACCCACTCTAACAGCCCACATCCTTCTTGTGCTGGGGGCTCCAGACCTGGATGCAGGACTCCAAGTGGGGCCTCACAAGTGCAGAGCAGAGGGGGACAATCACCTGCCTCATCCTGCTGCCCACCCCTCTCTTGATGCAGCCCAGGATGCACTTGGCCTTCTGGGCTAGAAGCGCTCACTGCTGGCTCATGTTGAGCATTTCATCCAGCAGAACCCCCAAGTCCTTCTCTGCAGGGTTACTCTCAATGAGTTCTTCTCCCAGCCGATCCCCATGTCTGGGATTTCCCCGGCCCACGTGCAGCACCTTGTACTTGCACTTGTTGACCCTCCTTAGGTTCACATGGGCCCACTTCTCAAATCTGTCCAGGACCCTTTGGATGGCATCCCTTCCTCTGTTGCATCAACTACACCACTCGGCTTGGTGTCATCTGCACACTTGCTGAGGGTGCACTCTACCCCACTGTCCCTGTCATTGATAAAGATATTAAACAGTACTGGTCCCAGGATAGACCCTGAGGGACACCACTCATCACCAGCCTCCACTTGGACATAGAGCCGTTGACCATCGCTCTCTGGGTGTGACCTTCAAGCCAACTCCTTATCCACTCAATGGTCCACACATCAAATGCGTATCCCTCCAATGTGGAGACGAGGATGTCATATGGGACCGTGTCAAAGGTCTTACAGAAGTCCAAGTAGATGACATCGGTCGGTCTTCCCTTGTCATGTGATGTGGTCACTCCATTGTAGAAAGCCACCAGATTGGTCCGGCACGATTTACCCTTTGGTGAAGCCATGCTGGCTGTCTCTGATCACCTCTTTGTCTTGCATGTGCCTGACATTGATTCCAGGAGGATCTTTTCCATGATCTTGCCAGGCACAGAAGTGAGGCTCACCGTTCTGTAGCTCCTTGGGTCCTCCTTTCTTCCCTTAATCAAAAGGGGAGTGATGTTTCCCTTTTCCCAGTCACTAGGGACTTCACCCGACTACCAGGACTCTTCAAATATGATGGAGAGTGTCTTGGCAACTACATCAGCCAGTTCCTTCAGGACCTGGGGTGCAAGTCATCAAGCCTCATAGACTTGTACTTGTTGAGTTTCATCAGGTATTCCCAAACCTGCTCTTCACTTACAGCAGGTGGGACTTTGACCCCCAGCCTCCATCTCTGGGTTCAGGGAAATGAAAGACTTGGGAAGCCTGACTGGCAGGGAAGACTGAGGAGAAGAAGTTGCTGAGTCCCTCAGCCTTCTCCATGGCTGTCATTACCAGTTCACTCTTCTCAACCATCAGAGGGGGTACACTCTCCTTGGCCTTTGTTTTCTGAGCAAAGCATCTATAGAATCTCTTCCTGTTATTCTTTGCTTCACTTGATAAGATCATTTCCATCTGTGCCTTGGCTTTCCTTATCCCATCCCTGCACATCCGAAACAAAACCACGCATGAAGGCCTGGAAAATGGAACCCTGGATCCATAGAAGCCATTCTGAAAACAAAACTTGTAGGTAGGAAGCACAGTTTTGTGGAGGTGCAGAGCTGCTGGGCACATTGTGCAGGATGCTCCTAAAGACCTTTGTGCCCTTTTCCCTCCTGACTACAACGCCACATCCTTCTCAAGAATAGAGTAGCCAAAAGAGGTGAGACAGATAGTCTGGGATCAAGAATGTCATCAGAATAACATATGACGACGTCAGGAGCAGCCTGGACAAGAGAGATGTGAGATTTTGGGGTGGGAAGAAGAGCTTGGACAGCAGAAACTGAGGATTTCGTAGAGCTAAGAGGGTTCATGTAATGTATATGCTGCGGTAACACTGACTTAAAACAGTAATGTATGGCCCTTACCTTACTTGAACCAGGAATTTTAATCTCTAAACCTAAATGCTACTACAACACTCTGACAGGAATCCATTTTCTCTCTTGCTAACCCTAATGCCTTCCCTTAACACTAAGATTAAAATGTTCTATTTAACCCTAGACATCTTGGCAGACCTAAAACACCCCTAAACCACAGATCTTGCCCATACCTTAACCACAGACCTGACACCACAAGCAGAACACCAAACACTCCCATTAAAATTTGCTTCATCTCTAACACAGAAAGTGAAAAACAGGTACCGAGGGGGCTAGAGAGAAGTCAGCTCTGCCTCAGGATCTCCTGCCCCAGCAGGAGGAATGGGACTGGGGCAGTGACTGGGAGGTCACTTCTGTCTCTGCAGCTGATAGGGCAGCAGCAGGAACGTGTCACGCAAAGGGACTGTGAGGTCCCTTGTGTCTGGAGGTGGCAGGTCAGCCTTGGCTTCTCCCTGGGATGGGCACTTTGGGGCTGACATCTGCCAGTGGCCCTGCTAGGCCAGCAGAAGGCCCCTGCTTGGCATGCTGCCTGTGGGATCCCCTCTGCCTCCATGCCCAGGAGGACCCAGACAGAAAGAAGGCCCGCACAGGGGTTGTCCTGTCCCTTCTGCTTGAGTCCAGGCCTGGACAGCAGGAGGCACAAGGCTTGGCTGTGTCTAGCCAAGAAGCTGCAAGGACAGCAGCAGGCCCAGGCTTTGGGAGATGCTGGGGAGGTGACTTCTGTCTGCTTGGCTGACAGGTCGCAAGGAGCCTGATGGGTTGGGATGCCTGCTTCAGAAGTGGTTTCCACCCTGATGGAGCTTCCTCTGGTAGTAGGAAAGAGCAAGAGAGAAAAAAGTGCCACAAGGAGCAGCTTGGAAGGTTGGCACTGGCCACAAGGAGGAAGAAATGTCCCTCAAAGGGTCGTGCTCTGGTGCCAGAGGTCACCCAAAGTGTGTCTGTGATGACACCATGGCTTTTTTTTTCAAGGAACAGCTGGTGAGGGTTGATGAGACATGGGTGAGATGATGGAAATTCTGGGATGAGAGCAAGGTGTTGGACAGAGATGGGTGTCTGCAGACTTCAAGGAAATAGGGCAAAGTGTGGGACAGCATAGGAGAGGCTGCAGAGGATAAGGCAGAGGGTGCTGTCAGGAATGGAAGGCCCCAACAGCCCTGAAGTTTTTGTCCCTTTGGCTAGAGCTTCTGAGGAGACGAGATAGAGTCATTGCAATGGGGCCTCACTGCTTCCTTGATACCCTGTGCAGGGGTGGGGAGGTGTCCTAATGAAGTTCTTCTCGTGGCATCACACTGCCCACCACATCATACAGACCCCAAGAAGAGCCCTGAGCCAGACGTGGGGGTGCAGGATCTCCCCTCCCAGTGGCTGGGGCCAGGCCTTGGCCCTTCTGCTTCACCAAAACCAACCAAGACTTTTCTCAGCACAGCGCTTTGCCTGTCTGCAATCATGGCCTCCAGTTATGTGCCCTAACAAGTCCCTGGGTAGGCTTTGTTAGGAACAGCCCTCAGTGGGGCCCATTAATACTCCAAGTAACTTCAACTTTTCCTTCTGACTTTACTTTCTCAAGCAGTTGCATCATTCTCCTCTCAGCACCTGAGTTTCACTGACTCAGCACCAAAACACACCATGGAACTCATTAAAATGCAGAACATCCTAAGCAGACATATCTCTCCCACAGTTTTCTTCACGTCTTTAAGACTTGTGCAGCTAATTGGAGAGCTTTCATGGTGTAGTTAAGGAGGAAGATTTCAAAGAGCAACTAGTAGAAATCTTTCCTCATTTTAAAGGCTGAATTTTATACCATTTCAGTTTAGAGCATCATTCTCCTATAGATACTGGTCTAGGGTTTCTCCTTTGGAGCTCTGCCTAGGGTAGGAAAAGCAGGGTTTTTCCAATGTAAAAACAAAGAATAGGAAACCATGCTGCAATTTTCAAACAACAAAAAAAAAACAAAGTTCAATTTCCTCATTTTGTTGCCTCCAGTGATGTTTACCTTCCCAAAAGGATGACTGTACATGATATTTTTTACACTGATTAATAGGAAATTTAAAATTATATCGTTAATATTAACCCATATCATACTAATTCAATGATAAATGATGAGTTTCTTGCTAAGGAACCATGAGACAGAGTGCTGAGAGATGGGCGAGCTGGAACTCACTGAAACTCAAAGCAGCAACTGGGTTGGTGAGAGCGGTCTGAGTGATCAAAGAGTAAGGGGAGGGCAAAGCAGGAGAACCATGGGAAGTGCATAGGTCCAGGAAAGCAGCTGGAAAGGTGACATTCAGCATGTTCTGTGTAATGAAGACGGTTTTTCTGCCTTGAAGATGAGGGAGCACGCCATGATAGACAAAGCGATGACAATGCAAGTACAGGTGAACACCAGGATTTCTTCTCCAGTGCTGAATATAGATAATGGAAATTAGCATTTCTGCATGATAGAAATTCCACTTCACGTGAGACTTTTTACGGAAGGGATTGAATCATTTGAGGTAATGAGTAGTCGCATTATTAGTGAAGTACTACAAAAATTACTGGGTATTGAGGCAGAGCTTTGCTGTGTGACCATAAGCATAACCAGGGAAAACCTCCTGTGGCCCCGTTGTGATTGAGGCACTTCCCTGGACCAGCAGATGTCAGAAAAGACCTGCAGGAGACCGGAGCCCTTTGGGAAAATCAGGTGGAGCCAGGTGGAGTTCCCAGGGCACATCTGCTGCCAGCAGTGGTCTTTGTCCCTGTAACTGCAGCCCAGCCCAGCACAGGAAACCCTTTCAAAGACAACATCCTAGTTCAGTGGGTTCCTGGGATTGACCTAGATTTGAAATGGCCATTGGGAACCTGACATACTTTCCCTTATTCCTACTAGACACATGAATATCCATTTACCTTCCTGGGTCATCTCTAGCAAACTCAGGCTGAAAAACTCGAGCATAGCGTGCTTCAAATGGCTGAGCCAGAACCCATCAGCTTGCCCCACTCTAGGGAATCATCCCCTTCCAACTAGGGATATGAAAGTTAAAAGTGTGAAAGGACCCGTCAGGTCAATGCGCAGGGGAAGGGAAAGACATAGGTATTGTGCTGCAGTGTCAGAAGGCAAAAAAGCACCGCACTGTGCCTCAGGGTAATCAAGGAGACCTAATCCAGTTCATCTGTGAGATAAAGGAAAGTGAAGGACGCTGAGTTGTGTCCTAACATGAAGAAGGATGTACATCACTGCTGAAGGAGCTGTCTTTTTGTGCCATCACCAATGCAAATTACACAAGAACTACATCAAATAAAGGTAAGCTGTCCCACCCTGACCCTGTCACACCACGGGGCAGCGGAGGGACCTTTTTCAGTTTCAGCCTCTTTTCCAGAGAGGCTTTGCCCTCTCCCTGAGCACCACGGGGCAGAGCCTGGCCCTGGACGCTCCGTGAGCGCCGTGCAGGTCGTGGCAGGCTGCGGTGAGGGGACGAATGCCCTGGGCCCCCTTCCTGCTCTGCCCAGGCCAGCAAGGGCCCTGAGCGGCCTCGTGTCCCCTGCCCCTGCAGCTCTGGGCTCCCTTCCCCAGCCCTGGCTCTGCAGCACCAAGCCCTGCTGGGAGCCCTCCCCTGCATGCTGCCACCGCTCCCTGACGCTGCTGGTGCCCTCTGCCGGGCACTGCCCAGCCCAGCCCAGCCCCTGACCACCTCTCCCCACCCCCCTGCCCTTGCCTGGTCACCCAGTCTTGGCCCTTTCCGCTTGTTAAGTAAAGGTCTCTGAGACCTCTGTGCTGTGGCCTCGCTGTGTGTCCTGGCATTGCAGAGCTCCCATCAGCCCGTGCATCCGTTGGCTTAGCTTTACTGTGAAGACCCACTCGCTGCCCACCCAACACAAGGCACACGGCATCCCAGGAGAACCCTTAGGGTATCCTGGTGGCTCCCGATACCTCCCTGATGCTGCCATCCCTGTCACGTTTCAATCCCAGGAAGCTGCTTCTTGACCGGTCAGGGCCTCCAGGGGAACTGGGCATCCGCCAGTGACGACTCAGTCCAGCCCTGACTCCCTCACCCCCCACCCCGTGTCCTCATGCCCCTGTGTCCAGGTGTCACCCAAGCACAAGAGTGAGGCCTTGAGCCTGGCATTCCCGGAGCGCCTTCTGCACTCCAGTTTGGGAAGAAGAGCCCTGAGCACTGAGCAACTTTACTTTTATTAACAAGATGCCACAACAGAGGCCAGGTGTCATTTAGGAATAAACACATTCAGAGCAAGCGTGTGGGTCACACAGAGGGATGGTCATCTGGAAAAGAGGAATGAAAGCAAATATTTATCTGCAAACAGAATTTTAAAGAATACGTACCTAAAGGTCAAGAATTGCCTGAGATTAACTTGAGTAAAACTAGAAAAGGGAGATAGCCAATTGATTGCTAATTAAATATTACCAGTAGAATCAGTTTCTTCATTGTGGTTTTCAGGTCCTGGTTCCTCATGCTGTAGATGAGGGGGTTCACTGCTGGAGGTACTACCACATATAAAACTGCCAGCAGCAGGTCCAGGGATGGGGAGGAGATGGAGGGGGTGCCTCAGGTAGGCAAACATGACAGTGCTGACAAACAGGGAGACCACAGCCAGGTGAGGGAGGCACATGGAAAAGGCTTTGTGCCGGCCCTGCTCAGAGGGCATCCTCAGGACTGCCCTGAAGATCTGAACATAGGACAACACAATGAAAACAAAGGAACCAAAGATTAAAGAAACACTAAACACAAGTGCCCCAACTTCCCTGAGGTAGGCATCTGAGCAGGAGAGCTTGAGGATCTGGGGGATTTCACAGAAGAACTGGTCCACAGCATTGCCTTGGCAGAGGGGCAGGGAAAATGTAGTGGCCGTGTGCAGGACAGCATTGAGAAAGCCACTGCCCCAGGCAGCTGCTGCCATCTGGGCACAAGCTCTGCTGCCCACGAGGCTCCCGTAGTGCAGGGGCTTGCAGATGGCAGCGTAGCGGTCGTACGCTGTGATGGTGAGAACATAAAGTTCTGCTGATATGAATAAGAGAAAGAAAAAGACCTGAGCAGCACATCCTTGATAGGAGATGGCCCTGGTGTCCCAGAGGGCATTGGCCATGGCTTTGGGCAGAGTGGTGGAGATGCAGCCCACGTCGAGGAGGGCGAGGTTGAGGAGGAAGAAGTCCATGGGGGTGTGGAGGCGGTGGTCGCAGGCTACGGCGGTGAGGATGAGGCCGTTGCCCAGGAGGGCAGCCAGGTAGATGCCCAGGAAGAGCCCGAAGTGCAGGAGCTGCAGCTCCCGCGTGTCTGCGAATGACAGCAGGAGGAACTCGCTCACAGAACTGCTGTTGGGCATCTGCTAATTCTGGTCATGAGGTCCTGAACAAGGAGGACAAAGGCAGTGATAATGTACCACAAGCATATCAGAAGGAAACTCTTTCCATTTTCTCACTTAAATTCACCAAAAATTACCCATTTCTAGGCAGATATTTTGAAGGTCTCTCTCATTGACTCTGCCTGAGAGTGTCTCTGGGAACAGGGGACTCATCTGTGGGCAATGCAAGAATCAGTCCTGTACTACAGCCAGAGGTAGTAGCATGGTAGTAACATGGTAGTAACATGGGGTAGTCTCAGATTCACTTTACTGCTCATATCAAAGAGATTTCCCCAGTTTTGCTCCTAGTTCACCCAACTGCAGAGCAGAGGTGTGGAGATTTAGTTATTTAATTATTTGTTTTGTATTTTTGGTTTTAGCTGCCCCACCACACCTGAGGAGTGTTTCTAAGGCATAAATCCTGGGTATTCTGCTGCACTCCAAGTAAAACTTGTGGATCCTCAGAGGCAAAGAGACTGTCCCTTTAGTGCAGAGCGTCCCACACAGACAACACCCAGTCTGACCATCAGTGCTGGTCTGAGCTGTGCTGGCATCAGCAGCACATTTGAGCATTTGAGCTGCAGGACAATTGCCTTCAGAGGTTGCCTTGAGAAGAACCGGGACACTGCTGTGGACAGAAGAAGACAGGCTCAAAGCGCCCATCTCCAGACCCCTCACCCTGTCCCCATACTCCCCTTCACCCAAGCACACCGAGGGCTCACTCCATGGGCAGGTGAAACCCCCATCCCCAGGCAGCCTGGGAACAAGAGCAGCAGCAGCACGGCCAGGTGGAGAAGCCAGGAGGAATGGCAGCATCTACTTCATATTGGAGAAAGAGAGAGACCCATCCCGACAGATGCTATCTGCCATGAGCTATGTTGGCTTCAGAGAAACTCTTTGGAAATCCCATTTACATGTTCCTGCTGCCAGAGACTCACAATGCCAAGAGCCTGCAGATCTGTCCTGCCACACGCTGTCCTCTGTTGCTGTGCTCCTCACTGCCTCCAAGCCCTCTCTCCTTCTCTCCTCTCCCCGTGCCAGCTGCGGTCAGAGCCCCCAGCCCTGCTGCGCTGTGCACAGGAGCTGCTCCTGGGCACAGCTGTCTCTCTGCAGCGCTGCCCACTTGCCACGAGCTCCCCTTGGGCCCAGGAGCCAGGCCCAGCTCAGCAGCACAGCACCCGACCATGGCATCGCGTGCTCTGTGCCATTGGGCTCCCTCGAGGTGTCCCCAAGGCCTCAGGGCTGACAGCTCCCAAAGGCAGCAGGGTCTCTCCTGGGCTGTGGTGCTTGGAGCAGACTGACTTCATCACCAACTGCTCCTCACTGAAAGTGGGAGAGACTGGTTTTAGAAGTGTGATTTGTACTATTAAAGCTATTTTCTTCCCTTTCTCAAATACTTCTTGAGCTGTGTTGCCCCATGTGATGACGACATCAATGTACTGGAGATGTTCAGAAGCTTCCCCCTCTTCCAGGGCAGTCTGGATCAGCCCATGGCAAATGGTAGGGCTGTGTTTCTACCCCTGGCGCAGTCCATTCCAGGTGGACAGGACGCCCCTCCAGCTGAAAGCAAAGTGCGGCCTTCACACTGCTGCCAAAGGGATGGAGAAAAATGCATTAGCAGTATTAATTGTGGCATAGCGCTTGGCTGCCTTTGACTGCAGTTCGTACTGAATGAAGTTCTAGCATGCCCGGCACAGCAGCACTCAGCGGTGGTGTGACTTCATTCAGGCACAGAAGTCCACCGTTCTCTTCCACTCACCATTAGAATTTTGCACTGTCCATATGAGACTCCTAAAGGGTGAGCAAGTGTTGCTGATCACTCCTTGGCTCTGCAGTCACTGAACCAGCTCATGCATGGGAATCAGGGAGTCTCTGTGAGTGCAGTACTGCCCCAGGTGCGCTGTTGTGGTAGCGATTGGCACCTGCTGCTCATTGGCCATCAGCACCTGCACAGCAGAAGGGTCCTGTGAGAGAGTGGGCAAGGTAGACAACTGTTTGATGGTCTCCGTCTCTAAGGGAGTCATGCCCAAAGTCCATCCAGTAAACGTTTGGATCTTTGAAGTACACTCTCTTGATTTAGTCAGTGCCAAGGTTGCACAGAGCCTCCAGGCCAGTCCCGATGGGTTGCTTTTGCCACTCCTTCCCAGTTAGGCTCACTTCAGCCTCCAGTACAGTTAACTCTTGGGTTTGATGTGCCAGGCCAATACTCCTCAGAGTCCAATACACCCGATTGTCCCCTTCCTCCCCCTGGATGGAGGCAGGATCCCTCTAGTCCTGCTCATAGTATTCATTACTCTATTTGGAGGACTGTCTGCTAGAAACTGGAGCAGTAATTTTCTCAGAAGAACCACTTTTTGCAAATGCTTTTCCTTGCGCTTCATGTATCCCTGCCTCTAGGGTGGAGGTAGGGCAGATTTTTGCATCCTGTTTTCTCATGGCCTTTCCGTGGTCACACAGTTAAAACCACAGGGTGGCACGTAGTATGCACCCACTATATCAACTTTCTTGAGCAGAGGGATGCTTACACCTGATAGCTGAGCTATTGGTTCATGCAGGTGGTGAGGAAGATGTATCCTCTTGTAGTTCTAGCACCTCGTGAGAAAATTTCTCTCTAGACGAGATGCAGGCCCATAGGGAAGAAGAGAGACTTTCATTGTAATGCTGTAGTTGGCTACATCCAACTACATCCGATTCATCCATGTGGGTTCCTCTTGGTCTTTCCAGGTCATTACTGCCAATGAGCTGGCATACGGTGATGGTGCGCTCTGTACAAACTTCTGCCACATGGGTCATGGGCACTCGACTTCATCTGGAACTTTGGACAGCTGTTTGTTGTCTAGGTTACTATCAGTCACCTTCAGCATGGCTAATTCCTTCAGGTACCGGATACCCCTCTCCATGTTGGTCCACTTTCCTGGTTGACATACAAGATCTTTCTTGAAGGGAGACCTTCACTTGACGCCTGACAGGATTAAATTCCTTGTGCCCTTTTCCAATGGCTTTGTCAATCACTCCTTCTCTAGAGGGGGATCCCAGCTGCTTGGCTTCCCTGCCCTCTAATTCCAGGCTATTGGCCCTGTTCTCCCAGCACGGGGGCAGCCAGGTGACAATGTGCTCACCAAGATGATGGCTGAAATCTTTTCCCTTATCTCATAGCTTACCCTGGGAAAGGGATCACGTGGTTTCTGATGTTTAGGTGATTTCTTCTTCTTTGTCCTCCTGCTTCCATGGTGGCCCTTCTTTGGTGAAACCTGCCTTATCTTCTTCTTCCTCCTTTCTTGTCTGGGTAGGAGTTTCTTCACTTTCTAAAGAAAAACTGACTTCCACACCCATTGTTTTCTCTTTAATAAAGAGGCAACCAATAGTGGCACAGGCTGGTTCTCTGGCCCAGCCATGGGGCCCATTTCAGGGGCTGGAGTGGCTGCAGGGCCCATCACAGGAGTTGTTCTGGCTGCAGGGCCTTTCAGAGGAGTTGGAGTGGCTGCAGTGCATATCGCAGTTTTTGGAGTGGCTCTAGGGCCTGTCACAGGGGTTGGTTTAAATTTAGGCCCATCTCAGGGGGTGTGGTGCTTGAAGCAGACTGAAATCATCAGCGACTGCCATTCTCTGTACACAGGAGAGATGAATTTTACAAGTGCGATTTGTGCTATTAGAGTGTGGTTGTCAAACATGTTGTCCTTTAATCTGGCAAGTAGCTCAGCACCACACAGCAGTTGGCTCACACCAACCCCCCAAATGCTTATGTGTTGAGATAAGGGCAGTTTAACGGACCGAAAGGGAAGAGAAATAATAATAATAGTAGCTTTTATGATGATGATGATGATGATGATGACGATGATGATGATGATAATGATGATTATGATGATATTTATTATTTTTATTATTGTTATGTACAAAGCAAGCTATGCACAGCGCAATTGCTCATTACTTACTTATGTCCAGCCTGTCCCCAAATGGTAGAACATTGTGGTAACCACTTGCACCTGCTCTTCTTTGACCTTCAACAACTCCACAAACGGAAGGCTCCTCCCAGAGACTGGGCAAGGTAGACAACTCTTTAATATCCTCTGTCTCCAAGGCAGCTGTCCCAAAGCCCCACCTGTAACCTTTTGGATCTTTGCAGTACCCCCTCGTGGGGAAGTCTATGTCAAGGTTTCATAGATCAACATTCTTCTTCCTCCTTTCTTTTCTGGGTAGTAGTTCTTTTCCATTCTAAGGAGCCTGATTTTCACACCCATTGTTTTCTCCTGCATATAGAGGCAACGGATACTGGCACAGGTTGGTGCTGTGGCCTAGCAAGACCAGAGCTGGGGGGTCTGGTCTAGTCCCCAGACTAGACCTGGGGCCTGTCCCAGGGGCTGGAGCAGCTGCAGGACATGTCAGAGGTGTTGGAGTAGCTGCAGGGCCTGTCACAGGGGTTGGAGTGGCACTGACTGAGGCTCAGTAAGCACAGACCAAGTCCCAGCACATTCCAGTGATTTGTGTCCCTTTGGAATTGCCAAGGTGATAACACCTCCTTTTCAAGCACTTCTACAGTTTTTAAGGATTCTGCAGGTGCTCAGGGGGGAAGTTCCAAAGCCCTGGAGGTGCCCACTGCTCTAGGTGCCTGCCCTTATCCTCCCACTCTCCCTGCCTCTCCTAACTCTCCTGCCTTGGGGCAGGTCTCTGGAGGGCATTCTTAAATAGTTGTTTATCCTTAAACAGAAGTTGAAACACATTCAGGAGACATCACAATAGGAGCATCCCAAGGATATTCAAAGATTTGTAGAGCTAGTGTAATTAGCCTGGAGGAGAAGGGGGAGGTGAAGGAGAAAGGGGGACTGAATAAGTGGAGAAGTGTCCCTCCCTTTTCTCCCCCTAGATTGGCTCCCTAAAGCAAAAAGGTCAAGAGTGTAATTCTTCGGTTTCTGAGTGATGGTTCCTGAGGTACGGAGGTGATGGCAATGCTCAGTACAAATAACACATCTGTCACATGACCAGACATTTTATAGGATCATAAGCCAGTGTTACACGACATAGCAAAATAACTTTAAACCAGCCCCAGAAATGATGAACAGCACAACGGGAACACATGCAGTAAGTAATGTGCTACACAACACATTTCTGAAAGCAAGCACAACAGACCTGAGATCCAAAACGTCGACATTGTGATCAGCAACTATTAAACTGGTCTAATGCTTATAACAATTTAATTTTAGCACTCTCTGGTAAGATCTGTCATTATCTCAACCCTTCGTGCCCCACTCTGGGTGCCAAAAAGACTGCTGTGGCTTAACGCAGCAGTTCGAGTACATGGAATTATTTGAACAAGTCCAGAGGAGGGCCACAGAGATGGTCAAGGGGCTGGAGCACGTCTGCTATGAAGGCAGGCTGAGCGAGCTGGTACTGCTCATCCTGGAGAAGACAAAGCACTGGAGAAACCTTAGAACAACCATGCAGTACTTAAAGAAGACCTGCAGGAAAGCTGGGGAGACAGTCTTTGTCAGGGAGTGTAGTGATAGGACAAGGAGTAATGACCTTAAACTAAAAGAGGGTAGGTTTAAATGAGATATATGGAAGAAATTCTTTAGAATTCTTCAGAGGGATCTGGATAGGCTGGATTGCTGGGCTGAGGTGAATGGGATGAAGTTCAACAAGGCCAAGTGCAGGGTCCTGCAATTTGGCCACAATAACTCCATGCAACGCTATAGGCTTGGGGCAGAGTGGCTAGAAGACTGTGAAAAAGGAAAGGGACCTGGGAATGTTGATTGATGCTCGGCTGAACATGAGCCAGCCGTGTGCCCAGGTGGCCAAGAAGGCCAACGGCAACCTGGCTTGTATAAGAAACAGCGTGGCCAGCAGGAGCAGGGAGGTGATCGTCCCCCTGTACTATGCTCTGGTGAGGCCGCACCTCGAGTACTGCGTTCGGTTTTGGGCCCCTCACTACAAGAAGGACATCGAGGCCCTGGAGTGTGTCCAGAGAAGGGCAACCAAACTGGTGAGGGGTCTGGAGCACAAGTCTTATGAAGAGTGGCTGGGATTGTTTAGTGTGGAGAAGAAGAGGCTCAGGGGAGACTTTATTGCACTCTACAACTTCCTGAAGAGATGTTGTGGTGAGGCGGGGGTCAGCCTCGTCTCTCAGATAACTAACGATAGGACTCATGGAAATGGCCACAGGTTGCGCATGGGGAGGTTTAGATTAGATGTCACGAAAGACTTTTTCTTTCAAAGAGTAGTCAGGCACTGGAATGGTCTGCCCAGGGAGGTGGTGGAGTCACCGCCCCTCGCAGTGTTCAAGAAGCACCAGGACAAGGTGCTACGGTATCTGATTTAGTAGCTTAGTGGGTAGTAGTAGTGATAGGATGGTTGGACTAAATGATTCTTTCCAACTTTGTGTTTCCATGATTTCTATGATTCTATGATAGGACAAGGGGAATGGTTTTAAACTTGAAGAGGGTAGATTTAGAGTAGATAGTCAGATGAAATTCTTGACTTGGAGGTGAGGCACTGGCACTGGTGCTGTGGGTCCGGAGGTCACCCAGAGGGAGTTTGGATCAGCCCATGCCCTTGTGTTTGAAGGAACAGCTGGCGAGAGTGGAGAGGCATCAGTGAAATCCTGGCAATACCAGAGTGAGAGCCAGGTGGGGAAGAGAAGTGGCTGTCTGCAGCCTTCAGAGAGGTGTGGGACAGCACAGGAAAGCCTGCAGAGGAGAAGGCAGAGGGCTCTGACAAGAATGGAAGGCCGCAGCAGCACTGACATCTTTGTCTCCGCAGCCATGGCTTATGAGGAGACATGTTATACTCATGACACTGGGACCTTGTATTTTCCTTTCAACCATGTGCAAACACTGGGAGGTGTCATACCATTGTCCTTCACATGATATTATGGGGGCATCGTCCCTTACCCCACAGACCCCAGGAAGAGCCCTGAGTGAGACATGGGGGTGCAGGATCTGTCCTCCAGTGGCTAGGGTCAGGTCTTGGCCCTTCTGCTTCACCAAAACAAAACGAGCTTACCTAATCACAGACCTGATACCCACAGAAGAACACCAAAGCTCCCCAGTAAAGTTTTGTTCACTCTCTAAACGAGAAACAAGAAACCTACTTGCTTGGGAACCCTGCCACTCTAACTTTGTTTAAACTCTAACACAGAAATTGAAAACCAAGTCCCCAGGGGACTAGAGAGAGGTCAGCTCTGCCTCAGGATCTCCTGCCCCAGCAGGAGGAATGGGACTGGGGCAGTGACTGGGAGGTCAATTCTGTCTCTGCAGCTGATAGGGCAGCAGCAGGAACGTGTCACGCAAAGGGACTGTGAGGTCCCTTGTGTCTGGAGGTGGCAGGTCACCCTTGGCTTCTCCCTGGGATGTGCACTTTGGGGCTGACATCTGCCAGTGGCCCTGCTAGGCCAGCAGAAGGCCCCTGCTTGGCATGCTGCCTGTGGGATCCCCTCTGCCTCCATCCCCAGGAGGACCCAGACAGAAAGAAGGCCTGCACAGGGGTTGTCCTGTCCCTTCTGCTTGAGGCCAGGACTGGACAGCAGGAGGCACAAGGCTTGGCTGTGTCTAGCCAAGAAGCTGCAAGGCCAGCAGCAGGCCCAAGCCTTGGAAGATGCTGCTGAGGTGACTTCTGTCTGCTTGGCTGACAGGCCGCAAGGAGCCTGATGGGTTGGGATGCCTGCTTCAGGAGTGGTTTCCACCCTGATGGAGCTTTCTTTGGTAGTAGGAAAGAGCAGGAGAGAAAAAAGTGCCACAGAATTCACTTTGGAATGTTGGCACTCACCATGAGGAGGAGGAAAAGTCCAGGGGAACAACTGGTCTTGCTGCTAGAGCCTGAGGCAAAGAAGACATTAAGTGCCTCAGCCTTTACCTCTTCTCTTGTCACCAGGTTTACCCCCACATCCATTAAAGGATGATGAGTCTTCTTAATCCTCCTTTATTAAAGTGTTTAAAGATTGAGCTCTAGCAGGGCTTTGGCCCTTCTAATTTTGACCTGCACAACCCCATACCATTAAGGACACAGCTCCAGACAAACTGACAGCATGCATGAGAAGGAAGCACAGAAGACGTGGAACCTGGCAGCCTTCCATCCCCTGCCCTTCTGTGACTCTGTGCTGCAATTCCATTCAGCTGGTTACTCCTGTGTTGTCCAAACCTTCCTGCAGCTCCTCATGCCGCTGTCTTGTCAGAGAAAGCACAATCACACGAAGGTTGAACTGTCTGCCTGCAGATGTTAACAGCTGACAGAATGCAGCATCCATGTGGGAGAACCTTGAGAAACTGCAGGATTTTGCCTACAGAAACATCATGGCATTTACAAGGAGAAGAGCCCAGTCCTGCACCAGAAGAACAATAACCCCACACATCAGGGCAGACTGGGACCCTGCTGAGTGAGCAGTGCCCAGCAGGAGGAGGGCCTGGGCACCACGAGGGATGCCATACGAGCAGTGGTGCTGCTCACCAGGAACCAGGCCAGCTTCCTACAGAGCTGCCTTACGAGGAGCATGGCCACCAAGAAGATGTGAGTTATCAGACTCAGCTCAGATCCTGTGAGATACCACACGGACAAGGGTCTGCAGCCAGCAAGAAAACAGGTACAGGTCTGGAAGTCCCTAGGACAGCCTAGTGTGGAGAGCAGCAAGGGCTGTGACAAGGCTGAGAGTCCCAACAGGACCCAGGGTTTTGTGTCCATGGCTCTGGCTGTTGTCTCTGCCACTGAGGCCTAGGAGGAGACAGCTTATCGGTAAAGCACCAGGGCCTCATTGCCTCCTCGCCCCCACCCATGAACCAGGCAGGGCTCGTACCATTCTCCTGCACTTGGCCATGCACATCCCCATCTCCTCCTGCCCCAGAAAGAGCCCTGAGCAAGGTGTGACAGGAACAGGTCTCTCTTCCAGGGTTCCAGGGGTCAAGGCCTGACCCTTGTGCTTGATGAAATTCATCCAGTTTGCAAAAGGGACATCAGGGTCACCTTCACATTGCCTTTGTCTCCTTGTCCTCACTGCCTCCAATGCTCTGCTCTAACGAGCTCCAAGGGAGGCTGTGTCAGTGCTGGCCCTCAGGGGGACACTGCAGGAAACTTGCCTCTGACTTGGACTTCTGGAGAGATGTCTTCAATTGTCTCTCAGTGCCTGAGGTTCGTGAGCTCCTCAGCTGAGCCCCCCGAGGGGGTTTCCAATGTCTTGGGCTGGGCGTCTGGTGCTGAGCTGGGCCGGGCTCCTGGGACAGAGAGAGCTCGTGGCAAGAGGGCCCTGGTGCAGAGAGACAGCTGTGCCCAGGAGCAGCTCCTGTGCACAGCGCAGCAGGGCTGGGGGCTCTGACCGCAGCTGGCACGGGGACAGGAGAGAAGGAGAGAGGGCTTGGAGGCAGTTGGCAGTGGGAGGATGCTGAGAGCTGCCTGCAGGAGAAATCTGCACAGCCCTTGACAAGGTACGTCTCTGGCTGCAGGGCCATGCAGCTGCACGTCCTGGAAGTTTCTCCTGCTGGGTCTTGTTTCTGGGAGGGCAGTGGGCAATGCAGTAGGCTTTGGGAGTCCTGCTGGATGGCACTGCGAGGTGAGGAAGTCTGGCAGAAGCCCCTTGGAGTGTCATAACCCAGCTGCCCATGGTCAGCCAAGATTGGAGTGGCCAATCCTCCTCCAGACACTGCAGGGGATGCAGATGGGATATTGCAACAGCCCGGACTGCAGATATTCATGTCTGTCTGTGGGGTGTTCTTCTGGTCTGCAGGCTGCTCTCCAGCAGGATGCAGCTGTCTCATGGCATCCTTGTGTTATCCAGGTGCCCCAAGGAGGAGACACCTCTGTGCTAAGGCCATGTCCGTGCTGCTGGATGGCTGTCTGTGGGCAGCTGGAGTGAGGCCTCTGCAGCCCTGGTGAAGAGGGAAAAGCTGAGATCCTGCTCATGCAAACATGGTGAGGATCCTGTCCAGCTGCACTTGGTGTGGGGCTTCTCTGCTCTCAGCTGTCGGTAGTTTCTTCTCAGGGGAACACCGAATAGATGGTTCTTCCTAAACATTACAGGCGTAGCTACCAGAAAATGAAGCAAATATATGTCCCTTGTTCTACACAATCGTTGGATACTTTCCTTGAAGCAACACTGCAAATCTTCTGGTCGGACCAGTGGACTGAACTTGAGTTTCCCCCATGTTCCTGCCTGCCTCCTGCTGCACAGCAGGAAGGACTCCTCTGGAGCCCACAGCAACCCCTGCTCCCAGTGCCACTCTCAGCCAGCACCAGCCGCAGCTCAAGCAGGAGAGCTGCAGAAAGGTTCTCCTGCATAGAGAGAGGCTTGGGCTGGGGGTGCTCTGAGGCTTGCAGTACGTTTTCCTCAGAGAAGTCTGCTTTAACTTTTTTCTGCCTTATCCTCTTCAACAGACAGCTGTGTCCAAAGTCAGGAAATGCCCAACAGCAGCTCTGTGAGCGAGTTCCTCCTGCTGGCATTCGCAGACACGCGGGAGCTGCAGCTCCTGCACTTCGGGCTCTTCCTGGGCATCTACCTGGCTGCCCTCCTGGGCAACGGCCTCATCCTCACCGCCGTAGCCTGCGACCACCGCCTCCACACCCCCATGTACTTCTTCCTCCTCAACCTCGCCCTCCTCGACCTGGGCTGCATCTCCACCACTCTGCCCAAAGCCATGGCCAATGCCCTCTGGGACACCAGGGCCATCTCCTATCAGGGGTGTGATGCTCAGGTCTTTTTCTTTGCCTTTTTGATTGGAGCAGAATTTTATGTTCTCACCATCATGTCCTACGACCGCTACGTTGCCATCTGCAAGCCCCTGCACTACGGGAGCCTCGTGGGCAGCAGAGCTTGTGCCCAGATGGCAGCAGCTGCCTGGGGCAGTGGCTTTCTCAATGCTGTCCTGCACACGGCCACTACCTTTTCCCTGCCCCTCTGCCAAGGCAATGCTGTGGACCAGTTCTTCTGTGAAATCCCCCAGATCCTCAAGCTCTCCTGCTCAGGTTCAGACTACCTAAAGGAAGTTTGAATTCTGGTGGTTAGTGCATGTTTAGCATTTGGCTGTTTTGTTTTCATTGTGGTGTCCTATGTGCAGATCCTCAGAGCCGTGCTGAGGATGCCCTCTGAGCAGGGCCGGCACAAAGACTTTTCCACGTGCCTCCCTCACCTGGCTGTGGTCTCCCTCTTTCTCAGCACTGCCATGTTTGCCTACCTGAAGCCCCCCTCCATCTCCTCCCCATCCTTGGACCTGGTGGTGGCACTTTTATATGTGGTAGTACCTCCAGCAGTGAACCCCCTCATCTACAGCATGAGGAACCAGGAGCTGAAAGCCACACTGAAGAAACTGATTCTAGTTGTATTATTTACTTAGTAAGGAACTGTCTGTCTCTCCTTTCTAGTTTAACTCAAGTTAATCTCAGGCAAGTTTTGACCCTTAGGTGTAGCATTTGTCCTGGTTTCAGTTAGGACAGAGTTAATTTTCCTCCTAGTAGCTGGTAGGGTGTTATATTTTGGATTAGGATGAGAAGAGCGCTGATAACATGCTGATGTTTTAATTGTTGCAGAGCAGTGCTTACACCAAGCCAAGGACTTTTCATCTTCTCGCTCCGTCCTGCCAGCAGGTAGGCTCGGGGTGCAGCAGGCGCTGGGAGGGGACAGACCCAGGACAGCTGACCCAAACTGGCCAAAGGTGTATTCCATACCATCTGGCGTCATGCGAAACAATTAATATGGGGGTACTGGCCACGATAGGGTGGCCGGCTGCTTGGGGATAGTCTGGGCATCAGTCAGCGGGTGGTGAGCAATTGCATTGTGCATCACTTGTTTGTACACATTATTATTATTACTATTATTATTATTATTAATATGCATAGTCGGCACAAAGCCTTTTCCACGTGCCTCCCTCACCTGGCCGTGGTCTCCCTCTTTGTCAGCACTGCCATGTTTGCCTACCTGAAGCCCCCCTCCATCTCTTCCCCAAGCCCGGACTTGGTGGTGGCTGTTCTGTACTCGGTGGTGCCTCCAGCACTGAACCCCCTCATCTACAGCATGAGGAACCAGGACCTCAAGGAGGCCATGAAGAACCTCTTTGGATACATGCTTTTTTTGAACCATTAATTTTCACTTGAGTTCCAGGTTTATTTCAGAAACAGGAAAATATTTTTTATTATTTGTCTTTATGAATATTTTCTCCAAGTTGTGGTTTTCATTTAAATAAAGTGATTCTTAACATTCTGCCTGTTATTTTTTCTAACTTACTTTGACCCAATAGTCTCATGTAAAACTGGGCTTCACATGTAGATAAATACAGTAAAGAAGCCAGGAGAAATTCATTGTTATCAGCTGCCGTCTCTTCCCATCTCCTGTGCAGGTGGGGGAGCAGCCCCATCATGCCCGAGGGGCTCAGGGCCCAGAGCCCACCTGCCACAGGGAGGAGCAGCCCCGCTGGCCCTCGCGGCTGCCCCTCACTGCCCGCTGGGCTCTGCCTCTCTGCTGCCTTCGGGTCGGGGCTGCTGCTTCCCTGGAGCCATGGCCATGGCCAGCAGCAGGATGTGGCCTTTCCACTGCTGCTCTCTTTTTGGTTCTTCTTCGTTTTCTTGTGCTCTTGTATCTGTGTTAGTCTTGAGGTCTCATGTACCTTGGTGACAGTCCTGTTCTCTCTGCAGTGAGATCCCTGTGGCTGCAGGCAGCAGCAGGCGCTGTGCAGCCCTGGCTCACAGCTGGCCTCCCTGCTAACACCACAGTAACAAAAGGGGCTGCTCAGGGCAAACCCAGAAGCCTGAACACCTCTTCCAAATGTGCTATCAGGAATAGAGCCAAGGGGTTGCTCCCTGCTCTTCTGTTTCCTGGGCTTCTTCATGGAGCGAAGGACACAGGCTGAAAGTTCCAGGGCGGTCTCTGAAGGAACAAAATGATGGACCAAGAGCTCAATTTGTGGTGGCACTTCCCCAAGCATACAACTGGTCTTGGACTTATCAGCACGGGACTGTGCCTCCCGCAGTGGGTCTGATGGCCGATGCCAGCCTGGAGAGGAATCTGGAGCTGCCAGGAGATGTCAGGGGATCTCCAGGGACAAGGAGCTCAGTGGGTAGTGAATAGAAAACTTCATAAAATGAGTGACCATCCAAAGAAAAGTCTGGTAAAGGAAAAGTCAAATCTGAGGGGACCATGTGCTAAGGGGGATGCACAGAGCTCCTCCAGTGAGATGCCACTACTGCAGGGGAAGAGGGGAAGGTTGGAGAGCCACGTGGGACCTGCGGGCAAGAGCAGTGTGTGCAAAGCATTTGGGGATATTTGCAGGGGCAGCGTGAGCCTGGGAGACAGCAGTGAATGGAGCCTGCAGAGCGTGAGCCTGTCCCATGTGGACTGACCAGAGCTCAAGTGCTCAATCTGCTGTGAGCAGGCAGAGGAGAGCTCTGCAGCCCCAGGGCATGCAGCAGCCCCAGCAAAGGAGTCTGGCGAGCGATTCCTTGCAGCCCTGGGGCAACGGCAGTGACCCCATGAGCTGGGTCTGCCTCCCAGCCTGCCCAGCACGGCCCTGCAGAGTGCCCCCATGCCCCGGGCACCACAGCTCCCTCGCTCTGCAGAGCAGCACTGCCAGCTGGGGCTGGGGCTGGAGCTGGGGCTGGGGCTGGGAGGGCGCTTCCCCTGAGTGTCTTCTAGGCCAGCTTCAGGCACATGGCTTCTGGATGTGAGTGTGATGTTTGCTGTGTACAAGGAGCTGAGAGACCGCCAACAGGCATGGGGCTGGAACATTGCCTGCAAGGTCCCTCCTGCCCTAGCACCTCCCAGGACCGGCACGGAACTGGCTCCCGTGCATCAGAAGGTCTGGGAGCCCAGCAGCAGTGCCACGGGCTTGAAGGGTCACAACCAGATCACTTCTACCTGGGCAGATTCTGAGCCAAAAAGGGGGTGTTTTGTAGGTGTGGTATTATGAGGTAAGTGCTGCCTCAGAAATTCCTAATCTTTTCCTAAGTCAATGTCTCTAAAGCGGATTGTGAGTTGAGCTCTTTCTGAAGCAGCTGACAGGTCATCCCTTGACTCCTGGGTGGGATCTGTGCCTTTAGGCTCACATCTGCTGGTCTCCATGACAGGACACCAGATGCATCTGCTTTGCACACAGTTTGTGAGATCCTCTCTTCCTAAGTAGCTGGTAGGCCCCATAGAGGAAGAGGTCTTGAATAGGTATTGACATGTTAGAGGTATTCACTTCTTCCTGAACTCATCCTTCAGGGCTGCTTTTGTGGTGGTGCAGAGCTGCTGGGCACATTGTGCAGGGTGCTCCTACAGCCTTTGTGTGCTTCTCTGTGCTGGCTTAGGAGCTGCTTCTTTCTCAGGAACAGAGTAGCCAGCCGAGGTGAGACAGATACTCTGAGTTCATGAAAGCCATCAGAAAGCTGCCCCTAAGAAGATGACTGATATGGGGAAGTCAGGACAAGGCTGACCAGGAGAGATGTTTGATCTGTGGGAGGGAAGAAGAGCTTGGCCAGCAGAAGCTAATGATTTTGGAGAGGTAAGAATGCTCAGGTAATGTAGATCCCACCATAACGCAGACTTAAAGCAGTCATGTGAGGCCCTTACCCTATTTTAACCTGTAACATTAATACCTAAATCTAAATGCCACTCCACACCCTGACAGGAATCCACTGCTCTAAGTTTTGACCACAATATCCCTTGAAGCCAAAATTAGTCCATAACACCTTTCCCTTATCTTTACTCTCCTGCGCACCCTGATCCATGCCTTTAACAAAAGTATTAAAATGCTCTAATAAACTCTAGTATTCTTCCAGACCTAAACAAAACGCTAAACAAATGAGCTTGCACATACCCTAACCACAGACCTGACACACCAAGCACAACACCAAACCCTCCTACTAATCATTTGCTTAAGCTCTCACCCAGAAAGGTTCGCAGTAGTCCCTAATGCCGTACATGAACAACTAACATCCAAACCCTGTCCTCCTGTGCATTAACCTCCCCACTTTCAACCCCTCTCCTAACATTTAACTTTAGGATCTTTTTCCCTTGGGGCACGGCAGGAACCATGAGGTTGCCGTGCAGTCCCATGGCATTCAGAGATGAGTGTGAGGGGCCATGGATCTGATCAGCTTGTGGGCCACAAGGAGGAGATGGGTGGGAATGCTCTGAGGAGCTCAGCTCTGCCTCAGGATCTCCTGCCCCAGCAGGAGGAATGGGACTGGGGCAGTGACTGGGAGGTCACTTCTGTCTCTGCAGCTGATAGGGCAGCAGCAGGAACGTGTCACACAAAGGGACTGTGAGGTCCCTTGTGTCTGGAGGTGGCAGGTCAGCCTTGGCTTCTCCCTGGGATGTGCACTTTGGGGCTGCCATCTGCCAGTGGTCCTGCTAGGCCAGCAGAAGGCCCCTGCTTGGCATGCTGCCTGTGGGATCCCCTCTGCCTCCATCCCCAGGAGGACCCAGACAGAAAGAAGGCCCGCACAGGGGTTGTCCTGTCCCTTCTGCTTGAGTCCAGGCCTGGACAGCAGGAGGCACAAGGCTTGGCTGTGTCTAGCCAAGAAGCTGCAAGGCCAGCAGCAGGCCCAGGCCTTGGAAGATGCTGGTGAGGTGACTTCTGTCTGCTTGGCTGACAGGCCGCAAGGAGCCTGATGGGTTGGGATGCCTGCTTCAGGAGTGGTTGCCACCCTGATGGAGCTTTCCTTGGTAGGAGAAAGAGCAGGAGACAAAAACTTCCACAAAGTGCACCTTGGAAAGGTGGCACTGGCCATGAGGAGGAAGAAATGTCCAGGAGAACAACTGGTCTTGCTGCTACAGACTGGGGAAAAGAAGACATTAAGTGCCTCAGCCTTTACCTCATCTCTTGTCAAAAGGTTTCCCCCCACATCCATTAAAAGATTATGATTCTCCTTAATCCTCTTTTATTAAGGTATTTATATAAACATTTTATATTTTCTTTGACAGTAGTAGAAAGATTGAGCTCTAGCAGGGCTTTGGCCCTTCTAATTTTTACCTGCACAGCCCCATAACATTCAGGACACAGCTCGAGACAAACTGACAACATGAATGAGAAGGACGCACAGAAGACGTGGAACCTGGCAGCCTTCTGTCCCCGGCCCTTCTGTGACTCTGTGCTGCGATTCCATTCAGCTGGTTACTCCTGTGTTATCCAAACCTTCCTGCAGCTCCTCATGCCGCTGTCTTGTCAGAGAAAGCACAATCACACGAAGGTTGAACTGTCTGCCTGCAGATGTTAACAGCTGACAGAATGCAGCATCCATGTGGGAGAACCTTGAGAAACTGCAGGATTTTGCCTACAGAAACATCATGGCATTTACAAGGAGAAGAGCCCAGTCCTGCAGCAGAGGAAGAGGAACCCCACACATCAGGGCAGACTGGGACCCTGCTGAGTGAGCAGTGCCCAGCAGGAGGAGGGCCTGGGCACCACGAGGGATGCCATACGAGCAGTGGTGCTGCTCCCCAGGAACCAGGCCAGCTTCCTACAGAGCTGCCTTACGAGGAGCATGGCCAACAAAAAATCTGAGTTATCAGACTCAGCTCAGATCCGGTGTGACACCACATGGAGAAGGGTCGAAAACCAGCAGGGAAAGAGGTACAGGTGTGGGAGTCCCTAGGACAGCCTGGTGTAGACAGGATAGAGTGCTGTGGCATGGCTGAGAGTCCCCAACAGGACCCAGGTCTTTGTACCCATGGCTCTGGCTGTTGTCTCTGCCACTGAGGCCTAGGAAGAGACAGCTTATCGGTAAAGCACCAGGGCCTCATTGCCTCCTCGCCCCCACCCATGAACCAGGCAGGGCTCGTACCATTCTCCTGCACTTGGCCATGCACATCCCCATCTCCTCCTGCCCCAGGAAGAGCCCTGAGCAAGGTGTGAAGGGAAAGGATCTCCCTTCCCAGGGGCTGGGGGTCAAGGCCTGGCCCTTCTGCTTGGTGAAACACATCCAGTTTTGCTACATATCAGTGTGCCTTGACATTGTCTTTCTCTCTTTGTCCTCACTGCCTCCAATGCTCTGCTCTAACGAGCTCCAAGGGAGGCTGTGTCAGCGCTGGCCCTCAGGGGGACACTGCAGGAAACTTGCCTCTGACTTGGACTTCTGGAAAGATGTCTTCAATTGTCTCTCAGTGCCTGAGGTTCGTGGGCTTGTCAGCAGAGCCCCCCGAGGGGGGATTCCAATGCCTTGGGCTGGGCGTCTGGTGCTGAGCTGGGCCGGGCTCGTGGGACAGAGAGAGCTCGTGGCAAGAGGGCCCTGGTGCAGAGAGACAGCTCTGCCCAGGAACAGCTCCTTTGCACAGCGCAGCAGGGCTGGGGGCTCTGACCGCAGGTGGCACGGGGAGAGGAGAGAAGGAGAGAGGGCTTGGAGGCAGTTGGCAGTGGGAGGATGCTGAGAGCTGCCTGCAGGAGAAATCTGCACAGCCCTTGACAAGGTACGTCTCTGGCTGCAGGGCCATGCAGCTGCACGTCCTGGAAGGGTCTCCTGCTGGGTCTTGTTTCTGGGAGGGCAGTGGGCAATGCAGTAGGCCTTGGGAGTCCTGCTGGATGGCACTGCGAGCTGAGGAAGTTTGGCCCAAGCCCCTTGGAGTGTCGTAATCCAGCTGCCTCCAGTCAGCCAAGAGTGCGTGGCCAAGACTTCTTCAGACACTGAAGGGGATGGAGATGGGATATTGGGACGTCCAGCTTGTGCATATTCTTGTCTGTCTGTGGGGTGTTCTTCTGGTCTGCAGGCTGCTCTCCAGCAGGATGCAGCTCTCTCGTGGCATCCTTGTGTTATCCAGGTGCCCCGAGGAGGAGACACCTCTGTGCTAAGGCCATGTCCGTGCTGCTGGATGGCTGTCTGTGGGCAGCTGGAGTGAGGCCTCTGCAGCCCTGGTGAAGAGGGAAAAGCTGAGATCCTGCTCATTCAAGACAAGGTGAGGATCCTGTCCATATGCACTTGGTCTGGGGTTCTCTGCTCTCAGATGTCGGTAGTTTCTTCTCATGGGAACAACGAATAGATTGTTCCTCCTAAACATTACAGGCGTAGCTACCAGAAAATGAAACAAATATATGTCCCTTGTTCGACACAGTCGTTGGATACATTCTTTGAAGCAACACTGCAAATCTTCTGGTCTGACCAGTGGACTGAACTTGAGTGTCCCCCAAGTTCCTGCCTCCCTCCTGCTGCACAGTAGGAAGGACTCCTCTGGAGCCCACAGCAGCCCCTGCTCCCAGTGCCACTCTCAGCCAGCACCAGCTGCAGCTCAAGCAGGAGAGCTGCAGAAAGGTTCTCCTGCAAAGAGAGAGTCTTGGGCTGGCGGTGCTCTAAGAGTTGCAATAGGTTTTCCTCAGAGAAGTCTGCTCGAACTTTTTTCTGCCTTATCCTCTTTAACAGACAGCTGTGTCCAGAGTCAGGAAATGGCCAACAGCAGCTCTGTGAGCGAGTTCCTCCTGCTGGCATTCGCAGACACGTGGGAGCTGCAGCTCCTGCACTTCGGGCTCTTCCTGGGCATCTACCTGGCTGCCCTCCTGGGCAACGGCCTCATCCTCACCGCCGTAGCCTGCGACCACTGCCTCCACACCCCCATGTACTTCTTCCTCTTCAACCTCGCCCTCCTCGACCTGGGCTGCATCTCCACCACTCTGCCCAAAGCCATGGCCAATGCCCTCTGGGACACCAGGGCCATCTCCTGTCAGGGATGTGCTGCACAGGTCTTTTCCTTTCTGTTTTTTATATCAGCAGAATTTTATGTTCTCACCATCATGTCCTACGACCGCTACGTTGCCATCTGCAAGCCCCTGCACTACGGGAGCCTCGTGGGCAGCAGAGCTTGTGCCCAGATGGCAGCAGCTGCCTGGGGCAGTGGTTTGCTCAATGCTGTCCTGCACACGGCCACTACATTTTCCCTGCCCCTCTGCCAAGGCAATGCTGTGGACCAGTTCTTCTGTGAGATCCCCCAGATCCTCAAGCTCTCCTGCTCAGGTTCAGACTACCTAAAGGAAGTTAGACTTCTGGTGGTTAGTGCATGTTTAGCATTTGGCTGTTTTGTTTTCATTGTGCTGTCCTATGTCCAGATCTTGAGGGCCGTGCTGAGGATGCCCTCTGAGCAGGGCCGGCACAAAGCCTTTTCCACGTGCCTCCCTCACCTGGCCGTGGTCTCCCTGTTTGTCACCACTGCCATATTTGCCAACCTGAAGCCCCCCTCTATCTCCTCCCCACCCTTGGACCTGGTGGTGGCAGTTCTGTACTCGGTGGTGCCTCCAGCAGCGAACCCCCTCATCTACAGCATGAGGAACCAGGAGCTGAAAGCCACACTGAAGAAACTGATTCTTGTTGTAGTATTTACTTAGGTAGGAACTGTCTGTCTCTCTTTTCTAGTTTAACTCAAGTTAATCTCAGGCAGGTTGTGACCCTTAGGTGTAGCATTTGTCCTGTTTTCAGTTAGGACAGAGTTAATGTTCCTCCTAGTAGCTGGTAGGGTGCTCTGTTTTGGATTAGGATGAGAAGAGCGCTGATAACATGCTGATGTTTTAATTGTTGCAGAGCAGTGCTTACACCAGGCCAAGGACTTTTCGGCTTCTCGCTCTGTCCTGCCAGCGAGCAGGCTGGGGGTGCAGCAGGAGCTGGGAGGGGACAGACCCAGGACAGCTGACCCCAACTGGCCACAGAGGTATTCCATACCATCTGGTGTCATGCTGAACAATTAATATGGGGGGGCTGGGTGGGGTGGGGGGGCCCGCTGCTCAGGGATAGTCTGGGCATCAGTCAGCGGGTGGTGAGCAATTGCATTCTGCATCACTTGTTTGTAACATTATTATTATTGTTATTATTATCCTTTTTTTCCTGTCCTAATAAATCCTTTTCTATTTATCTCAACCCACAAGTTTTCATTTCTTTCTTATTCTCCCCCCCCATCCTAGAGAGGGAGGGGGAATGACGAGCGAACCTCTACAATGATTTCGTAGAGGCAAGAGGCTTCACATAACATTGATGCTGCTTTAACACTAAATTGAAACAATGATGTAAGGCCGTTACACAATTTTAAAGAGTAACCTAAATCCCTAAACCTAAATGCTACTCCAACACCCTGACAGGAATCCACTAGTTTAATGCTTGAACTCAAAGGATTCCATGAAGCAAAACTCAGCCCATAGCCCTTACCCTTGCCTTTACTCTTGTGCTCACCCTAATTCCTGCCCTTAACACTAGCATTGAAATCCTCTATTAAACCTAGGCAGACGTAGAACAAAAAACTATTCCACAAAGCTTGCCCATAACCTAACCAAAGACCCGATACCCTAAGCTGAACAACACATTTGCTAAATTTCTAACCCAGAAAAGTGAGCCCTAGTCCCAAAGAGACTAGAGAGGTCATCTCTGCCTCAGGATCTCCTGCCCCAGCAGGAGGAATGGGACTGGGGCAGTGACTGGGAGGTCACTTCTGTCTCTGCAGCTGATAGGGCAGCAGCAGGAACGTGTCACGCAAAGGGACTGTGAGATCCCTTGTGTCTGGAGGTGGCAGGTCACCCTTGGCTTCTCCCTGGGATGTGCACTTTGGGGCTGACATCTGCCAGTGGTCCTGCTAGGCCAGCAGAAGGCCCCTGCTTGGCATGCTGCCTGTGGGATCCCCTCTGCCTCCATCCCCAGGAGGACCCAGACAGAAAGAAGGCCCGCACAGGGGTTGTCCTGTCCCTTCTGCTTGAGTCCAGGCCTGGACAGCAGGAGGCACAAGGCTTGGCTGTGTCTAGCCAAGAAGCTGCAAGGCCAGCAGCAGGCCCAGGCCTTGGAAGATGCTGGTGAGGTGACTTCTGTCTGCTTGGCTGACAGGCCGCAAGGAGCCTGATGGGTTGGGATGCCTGCTTCAGGAGTGGTTTCCACCCTGATGGAGCTTTCTTTGGTAGGAGAAAAGAGCAGGAGACAAAAACTGCCATAAAGTGCACCTTGGAAGAGTGGCACTGGCCATGAAGAGGAAGAAATGTCCCTCAAAGGGCAGTGCTGTAGTGACAGAGGTCACCCAAAGAGTGTTTTTGATCACACCATGACTTTAAGTTTTAAGGAACAGCTGATTAAGTTTGACGAGACATGGGTGAGATGATGGAAATGCCGGGATGAGAGCAAGGTTGTGGACAGAGATGGGTGTCTGCAGGCTTTAAGGAAATAGGGCAAAGAGTGGGACAGCATAGGAAAGCCTGCAGAGGAGAAGGCAGAGGGTGCTGGCAAGAATGGAAGGCCCCAACAGCCCTGACGTTTCTGTCCCTTTGGCTAGAGCTTCTGAGGGACGAGATATAGTCATTGCAATGGGGCCTCTTTGCTTCCTTGATACCCTGTGCAGGGGTGTGGAGGTGTCCTAATGAAGTTCTTCTCATGGCATCACACTGCCCACCACATCATACAGACCCCAAGAGGAGCCCTGAGCCAGACGGGGGGGTGCAGGATCTCCCCTCCCAGTGGCTGGGGTCAGGCCTTGGCCCTTCTGCATCACCAAAACCAACCAAGACTTTTCTCAGCACAGCGCTTTGCCTGTCTGCAATCATGGCCTCCAATTATCTGCCCTAACAAGTCCCTGGGGAGGCTTTGTTAGGAACGCCCCTCAGTGGGGCCCATTAATACTCCAAGTCACTTCAACTTTTCCTTCTGACTTTACTTTCTCAAGCAGTTGCATCATTCTCCTCTCAGTACCTGAGCTTCATTGACTCAGCACCAAAATACACCGTGGAACTCATTAAAACAGAGAAAGTCCTAAGCAGCCATATCTCTCCCACAGTTTTCTTCACGTCTTCAAGACTTGTAGAGCTAATTGGAGAACTTTCATGGTGTAGTTAAGGAGGAAGATTTCAAAGAGCAACTAATAGAAATCTTTCCTCATTTTAAAGGCTGAATTTTGTTGCATTTCAGTTTAGAGCATCATTCTCCTGTAGACACTGTTCTAGGGTTTCTCCTTTGGAGCCCTGCTTAGGGTAGGAAAAGCAGGGTTTTTCCTATTTAAAAACAAAGAATAGGAAACGATGCTGCAGTTTTCAAACCAAAAAAAAAATAAAGTTCAAGTTCCTCATTTTGTTGCCTCCAGTGAAGTTTACCTTCCCAAAAGGATGACTGTACATGATGTATTTTACATTGATTAATAGGAAATTTTTAATAGTAGTGTTAATATTAATCCATATCATACTAATTCAATGAGAAACAATGGGTTTCTTGCTAAGGAAACCATTAGACAGACTGCTGAGAGATGGGCGAGCTGGAACTCACTGAAACTCAAAGCAGCAACTGGGTTGGTGAGAGCGGTCTGAATGATCCAAGAGTAAGGGGAGGGCAAAGCAGGAGAACCATGGGAAGTGCATAGGTCCAGACAGGCGGCTGGAAAGGGGACATTCAGCAGGGTCTGTGTAATCAAGTCAGGTTTTGTACCTGTAAAATGAGGGAGCACATCATGATAGACAAAGCAATGACAATGCAAGTACAGGTGAACACCAGTATTTCTTCTCGAGTGCTGAATATAGATCATGGAAATTAGCATTTCTTCATGATAGAAATTCCACTTCACGTGAGACTTTTTATGGAAGGGATTGAATCATTTGAGGTGATGAGTAGTTGTTTTATTAGTTAAGTACTAAAAAAATTACTGGGCATTGAGGCAGAGCTTGCTGTCTGACCATAAGCATAACCACGGAAAACCTCCTGATGCCCCATTGTGTTTTTGGCACTTTCCTGGACCAGCAGATGTCAGAAAAGACCTGCAGGAGACCGGAGCCCTTTGGGAAAATCAGGTGGAGCCAGGTGGAGTTGACAGGGCACCTCCACTGCCAGCAGTGGTCTTTGTCCCTGTAACTGCAGCCCAGCCCAGCACAGGAAACCCCTTCAAAGACAACACCCTAGTTCAGTGGGTTCCTGAGATTGGCCTAGATTTGAAATGGCCATTGGAAACCCATGATACTCCTCCTTATTCCTACGAGATACATGAAAACCCATTAAGCTTCCTGGGTCATCTTTAGCAAACTCAGGCTGAAAAACTCAAGTATAGCACGCTTCAAATGGCTGAGCCAGAACCCATCAGCTTGCCCCACTCTGGGGAATCATCTTCTTCCAACTAGGGATATGAAAGTGAAAAATGTGAAATGACCCATCAGGTCAATGCGCAGAGTAAGGGAAAGTCACACATACTGTGCCGGAGTAGCAGAAGGCAAAAAGCACTGCATTGTGCCTCAGAGCAATCAAGGAGACCTAATCCAGTTCATCTGTGAGATAAAGCAGAGTGAAGGACGTTGAGTTGTGTCCTAACATGAAGAAGGATGTACATCACTGGTGAAGGAACTGTCTTTTTGTGCCATCACCAATGCAAATTATACAAGAACTACATCAAATAAAGGTAACCTGTCCCACCCTGGCCATGTCACCCCACGGGGCAGGGGAGGGACCTTTTTCAGTTTCAGCCTCTTTTTCAGAGAGGCTTTGCCCTCTCCCTGCACACCACGGGGCAGAGCCTGGCCCTAGACGCTCGGTGAGCGCCGTGCAGGTCGTGACAGGCTGCGGTGAGGGGACGAATGCCCTGGGCCCCCTTCCTGCTCTGCCCAGGCCAGCAGGGGCCCCGAGCGGCCTCGTGTCCCCTGCCCCTGCAGCTCTGGGCTCCCTTCCCCAGCCCTGGCTCTGCAGCACCAAGCCCTGCTGGGAGCCCTCCCCTGCATGCTGCCACCGCTCCCTGACGCTGCTGGTGCCCTCTGCCGGGCACTGCCCAGCCCAGCCCAGCCCCTGCCCACCTCTCCCCACCTCCCGGACCTCTCCCCAGCCCAGCAGCCCAGGCTGGGCTGGCCCCAGGCCAGTGCCCACCGCAGGCTGCTGCAGGGCTCTTGGCACGGCCAGCACAGCCCCAGCCCCTCGCAAGGCACCGCAGCTGCTGGCACAAAGGCGGCTCTGGGCCTCCCCAGCAGCCCCCGAGCTGGGGCCAGCCACGGCTCAGGAGATGGAGGGCCGTGAAGCTGCAGGAGCCCTGCTCTCCTGCCTGGGACATCCCCAGCACAGAGTGCCTGTGCCCCGCAGGGCCAGCCCCGCTCCCCAGGCCAGCACAAGAGGCCTGGCCCAGGCACAGAGCAGCTCCAGATTCCTCTCCAGGATGCCATTTGCCATCAGACCCAGCACCACTGGGACAGTCCCAAGCAGAGAATTCAAGGGCCAGTTGTTGTTTGCTGGGCCATAGGCAAGCAAGAAGGCAGCTCCCGGTCCAGCCCTTGGTCCTTCACTGATCACGCTGGGGTTCTGATCCATTGTGAGGCCCAGAAAAGCAAGAGGTCTGTTCAGGAAGCAGCTCCTTGGGTGTATTCCTGAAACCGGCTTTGCAAGAGGCGTGCAGAGATATTGAAGAGATGCCAATGTAGGGATAACAGGACTGTCACCAACATACATGAGATCTCAGGGCTTATCCAAATACAAGAAGCACAATGTGGAAGCCAGAAGAGAGCAGCAGTGGAAAGGCCACGTCCTGTTGCTGGCCATGGCCATGGCTCCAGGGAAGCAGCAGCCCCGACCCGAAGGCAGCAGAGAGGCAGAGCCCAGCGGGCAGTGAGGGGCAGCCGCGAGGGCCAGCGGGGCTGCTCCTCCCTGTGGCAGCTGGGCTCTGGGCCCTGAGCCCCTCCTGTGTGCTGGGGCTGCTCCCCCAGCTCCAGAAAAGATGGGAAGGGATGGAAGCTGGGACCAGTTAATTTCTTCTCGATTCTTTTTTGTCTTTATCTAAACGGGAAGCCCACTTCCATAAGTACATGAGATACTTGGTTCAAAACTAAAATAGAATGATAAACACCTAGGATACTAAGTAGATCATTTCTGAATGAAAATCACAAGGTTCAGAAAATAGTATAAAAGTGAAGTAAGACTGTTCTAACACTTATTCAGAAAAAAAAAAAAAAAGATAAATAAAAGCGCCCTGTTAGGACTTCATTAAGTGCATGTATCCAAAGAGTTTCCTCAATGCATCCCTGAGCTCCTTGTTTCTCATGCTGTAGATGAGGGGATTCATGGCAGCAGGAACCACAGAGTACAGAACTGCCACCACCAGGTCCAGGGATGGGGAGGAGATGGAGGGGGGCTTCAGGTAGGCAAACATGCCAGTACTGATAAATAGGGAGACCACGGCCAGGTGAGGGAGGCAAGTGGAAAAGGCTTTGTGCTGGCCCTGCTCAGAGGGCATCCTCAGCACAGCCCTGAAGATCTGCACATAGGACAACACAATGAAAACAAAACAAGCAAATACTAAACAAACAACAACTACAATAAGCCCAACCTCCCTGAGGAATGACTCTGAGCAGGAGAGCTTGAGGATTTGAGGAAGCTCACAGAAGAACTGATCAAGCTCATTACCTTGGCAGAGGGGCAGGGAAAATGTAGTGGCCGTGTGCAGGACAGCATTGAGAAAGCCACTGCCCCAGGCAGCTGCTGCCATCTGGGCACAAGCTCTGCTGCCCACGAGGCTCCCGTAGCGCAGGGGCTTGCAGATGGCAACGTAGCGGTCGTAGGACATGACAGTGAGAAGGGAATACTCTGCTCCTAACAGGAAGGCAAAGAGAAAGACCTGTGCGACACATCCTTGATAGGAGATGGCCCTGGTGTCCCAGAGGGCATTGGCCATGGCTTTGGGGAGAGTGGTGGAGATGCAGCCCAGGTCGAGGAGGGCGAGGTTGAGGAGGAAGAAGTACATGGGGGTGTGGAGGCGGTGGTCACAGGCTACGGCGGTGAGGATGAGGCCGTTGCCCAGGAGGGCAGCCAGGTAGATGCCCAGGAAGAGCCTGAAGTGCAGGAGCTGCAGCGTGCGGGTGTCTGCGAATGCCAGCAGGAGGAACTCGCTCACAGAGCTGCTGTTGGGCATTTTCTGACATTGGGCACAGTTGTCTGTTGAAAAGGAGAAGGCAGAAAAATGTTGGAACAGACTTATCTCAGGAAAACCTGTTGCAACTCTTTGAGCACTCTCATCCCAAGCCTCTCTCTTTGCAGGAGAACCTTTCTGCAGCTCTCCTGCTTGAGCTGCGGCTGGTGCTGGCTGAGAGTGGCCCTGGGAGCAGGGGCTGCTGTGGGCTCCAGAGGAGTCCTTCCTGCTGTGAAGCAGGAGGGAGGCAGGAACATGGGGGAAACTCAAGCTCGGTCCGTTTATCAGGTCAATGATATTTGCAGTGCTGTTGCAAAGAACTCAAGCAACCAGTGTAGAGCAAGGCAAATATTCTTATGCTTAGGACAACAATCACACTCTTGTGTTTCCCAATAAGTGGAGACTGCTTAAAGCAGAGAAGCCCCAGTCCCAGTGCCTCTGGACAGAATTCTCACCTTGTTTCCAGGTGTCTCAGCAGGATCTCAGCTCATCCTACCTAACCACGGGTACAGAAACCTCACTCCAGCTGCCCACTGACAGCCATCCAGCAGCACGGACATGGCCTTAGCACTGAGGTGTCTCTTCCTTGGGGCACCTGGATAACACAAGGATGGCACAAGAGAGCTACATCCTGCTGGAGAGCAGCCTGCAGACAAGGAGGATGCCCCACAGAGAGAGCAGCATATTCACAAACTGGGGTGTCTCAATATTAGTCTGCATCCCCTGCAGTGTCTGAAGGAGGCTCGGCCACCCAGCTCTTGGCTGACCAGGGGCAGCTGGGTTCTGACACTCCAAGGGGCTTCTGCCGGACTTCCTCACCTCGCAGTGCCATCCAGCAGGAGTCCCAAAGCCTACTGCATTGCCCACTGCCCTCCCAGAAATAAGACCCAGCAGGAGACCCTTCCAGGACGTGCAGCTGCATGGTCCTGCAGCCAGAGACGTACCTTGTCAAGGGCTGTGCAGATTTCTCCTGCAGGCAGCTCTCAACATCCTCCCACTGCCAACTGCCTCCAAGCCCTCTCTCCTTCTCTCCTCTCCGCGTGCCAGCTGCGGTCAGAGCCCCCAGCCCTGCTGCGCTGTGCACAGGAGCTGCTCCTGGGCACAGCTGTCTCTCTGCACCACGGCCCTCTTGCCACGAGCTCTCTCTGTCCCACGAGCCCGGCCCAGCTCAGCACCAGACGCCCAGCCCAAGGCATTGGAATCCCCCCTCTGGGGGCTTTGCTGAGGAGCCCACGAACCTCAGGCACTGAGAGACAATTGAAGACATCTCTCCAGAAGTCCAAGTCAGAGGCAAGTTTCCTGCCGTGTCCCCCTGAGGGCCAGCACTGACACAGCCTCCCTTGGAGCTCGTTAGAGCACAGCATTGGAGGCAGGGAGGACAAGGAGACAAAGGCAATGTGAAGGTGGCACTGATGTGTAGAAAAGCTGGATGTGTGTCACCAAGCACAAGGGCCAGGCCTTGACCCCCAGACCCTGGGAAGGGAGATCCTTTCCCTTCACACACTGCTCAGGGCTCTTCGTGGGGCAGGAGGAGATGGGGATGTGCATGGCCAAGTGCAGGAGAATGGTACGAGCCCTGCCTGGTTCATGGGTGGGGGCAAGGAAGCAATGAGGTCCTGGTGCTTTACTGATAAGCTGTCTCCTCCTAGGCCTCAGTGGCAGAGACAACAGCCAGAGCCATGGACACAAAGCCCTGGGTCCTGTTGGGACTCTCAGCTTTGCTACAGCCATTGCTCCTCTCTACACCAGGCTGTCCTAGGGACTCCCAGACCTGCACATCTTTTCCTGCTGGCTCTAGAACCTTATCCATATGGTATCTCACAGGATCTGATAACTCAGATCTTCTTGGTGGGCATGGTCCTCATAAGGCAGCTCTGTAGGAAGCTGGCCTGGTTCCTGGTGAGCAGGCACCACTGCTCGTATGGCATCCCTCATGGGGGATGTTCACGAGTCTATGGAGCTAGATGGGATCCCCCTCTTGGTACTGAGGGAGCTGGCAGAAGTGCTCACCAAGCCGCTTTCCATCATTTATCAGCAGTCCTGGCTATCAGGGGTGTTCCCAGTCAACTGGTGACAAGGAAATATGATGCCCACCTACAAAATGACTGGAAGGAGGATGTGGGGAACCTCAGGGCTGTCAGTCTGACCAGTGACGGGGAAGTTCATGGAGCAGATTATCTTGAGTACCATCATGCAACACTTAGAAGACAACCAGGTGATCAGGCGCAGTCAGGAGGGCTTTATCAAAGTCAGGTCCTACTTGAGAAGTCCAAACTCCTTCTATGACAAAGTGATGCACTCAGTGGATGACGTAATGGCTGTGGATGTGGTTTATCTAGACCTCAGTAAGGATTCTGAATCTGTTTCCTACAGCGTTCTCCCAGAGAAAATGGCTGCTTGAGGCTTGGATGGGTATCTGCTTCCTTGGATTAAAAAGCGTCTGGGTGGCTGGGCCCAAAGTGTTGTGGGACATGGAGCTAAATGGAGTTGGAGGCCGTTCTGTAGTGGTGACCCCCAGGGCTCAGTTCTGGGGCCTGTTCCCTTGAATATTCTCATCAATGATCTGGACAAGGGGATTAAGTGCACCCTCAGTAAGTTTGCAGACAACACCAAGTTAGAAGCGAGTGTTGGTCTGCTCGACGGTAGGTGGGCTCTGCAGAGGGTCCTAGATAGGCTGGACTCATGGGCCAAGGCCAAATGTATGAAGTTCAACAAGGCCAAGTGCCGGGTCCTGCACTTGGGGCACGACAACCCCATGCAATGCTGGGGAATGGCGGGTGGAATGCTGCCCATCGGAAAGGGACTTGGGGGTTTTGGTGGACAGTCGGCTGAATAGGAGCCAGCAGGGTGCTCAGGTGGCCAAGCAGGCCAACAGCATCCGGGCTTGTACCAGGAATGGTGTGGTCAGCAGGAGTAGGGAACTGATTGTGCCTCTCTACTCAGCCCTGGTGAGGCCACATGTCAGGTATTGTGTTTAGCTGTGGGGCCCCCAGCATGAGAAGGACACGGATCTATTCGAATGAATCCAGAGGAGGGCCACGAGGATGATCAAGGGGCTGGAGCACCTCTCCTCTGAAGACAGGCTGTGGGATTTGGTGTTGTTCAGCCTAGAGAAAAGAAGGCTCTGGCAAGACCTTATGGCGGCCTTCTAATACCTAAAGGGGGCTGTAGGAAAGCTGGGGAGGGACTCTTCATCAACTAGCGTAGTGATAGGACTAGGGGAAATGGTTTTACATTGAAAGAGGGTAGGTTTAGATTAGATATTAGGCAGAAGTTCTTTACTCAGAGGGTGGTGAGGCACTGGAACAGGCTGCCCAGAGATGTTGTGGATCCCCCCTCACTGGAAGTTTTGAAGGCCAGCTTGGATGGGGCTTTCAGCAACCTGGTCTAGTGGAAGATGTCTCTGCCCACGGCAGAGGGCTTGGAATTTTAGGATCTTTAAGGTCCTTTCCTACCCAAACTACTCTGTGATTCGCTGATTCTGTAAATCCAAAACACAGCACCACACCAGCTCCTAGGAAGAAAAATTCAGTCTATCCCAGCTAAAACTCGGACTATATCCACCCCTCATTCCATACCATTGTTCCTATGTCATACTCAGGTCTGACACTTTCTAAATAACTATCACCGCTTTTCCTCTCTTTTGATATGCACACAGAGATATCTTGCCCTTAGTCTATTTGTGTCCTGGTTTTGGTTAGGATTGAGTTAATTTTCATCCTAGTATCATAGAATCGTAGAATGGCTTGGGTTGGAAAGGACCTTAAAGATCATCTAAGTGAACTCCCCCCAGATTCCACAAACAAGATCAGGTTGGCCAAGGCCTCATCCAGCCTGGCCTTGAACACCTCCAGGGATGGGGCATCCACAACTTCTCTGGGCAACCTGTTCCAGTACCTCACTACCCTCACAGCGAAGATTTTCCTCCTAATGTCTAGTCTAAATCTCCCCTCTTTTAGTTTAAGACAATTCCCACATCCTCCTGTCATTATCTACCCGAGTGAAGAGTCCTTCTCCATTGTTTTTTTTAGAAGACCCCTTTAAGGATTGAAAAGCTGCAAGGAGGTCTCCCTGGAGCCTCCTCTTCTCCAGGCTGAACAAACCTAACTCCTTCAGCCTGTCTTCACAGGCGAGGTGCTCCAGCCCTCTCATCATCTTTATAGCCCTCCTCTAGATTTGCTGTAGCAGGTCCACATCCTTCTTGTGCTGGTGGCCCCAAACCTGGACACAGTACTCCAGGTGAGGCCTCACAAGGGCAGAGCAGAGAGGGACAATCACCTGCCTCCACCTACTGCCCACTCCTCTCTTGATGCAGCCCAGGATGCACTTGGCCTTCTGGCCTGCATGTGCTCACTGCTGGCTCCTGTTGAGCATTTCATGCAGCAGAACCCCCAAGTCCTTCTCTGCAGGGCTGCTCTCAATGAGTTCTTCTCCCAGCCTATCCCCATGTCTGGGATTTCCCCGACCCACGTGCAGCACCTTGCACTTGGACCTGTTGACCCTCCTTAGGTTAACATGGGCCCAAATTTCAAGCTTGTCCAGGACCCTTTGGATGGCATCCCTTCCTCTGTTGCATCAACTACACCTCTCAGGTGGTGTCTTCTGCACACTTGCTGAGGATGCACTTGATCCCACTGCCCCTGTCATTGATAAAGATATTAAACAGTACCGGTCCCAGGATAGAACCCTGAGGGACACCACTCATCACCAGCCTCCACTTGGACATAGAGCCGTTGACCATCGCTCTCTGGGTGTGACCTTCATGCCAAATCCTTATCCACTCAATGGTCCACCCATCAAATGTGTATCCCTCCAATTTGGAGACCAAGATGTCATGTGGGACCATGTCAAAGGTCTTACAGAAGTCCAAGTAGATGACATCGGTCGGTCTTCCCTTGTCATCTGATGTGGTCACTCCATTGTAGAAAGCCACCAGATTGGTCTGGCACGATTTGCCCTTTGGTGAAGCCATGCTGGCTCTCTTGGATCACCTCTTTCTCTTGCATGCGCCTTGACATTGATTCCAGGAGGATCTTTTCCATGATCTTGCCAGGCACAGAGGTGAGGCTCACTGTTCTGGAGTTCCTTGGGTCCTCCTTTCTACCCGTTTTAGAAATTGGAGTGATGTTTTCCTTTTTCCAGTCACCAGGGACTTCACCCGACTGCCAGAACTCTTCAAATAGGATGGAGAGAGGCTTGGCAACTACATCAGCCAGTTCCCTCAGGACCCTGGGATGCAAATCATCATGCCCCATAGACTTGTACTTGTTTAATTTCATCAGGTGGTCTTGAACCTGCTCTTCACTTCCAGCAGGTGGGACTTTGCCCCCCAGCCTCCATCTCTGGGTTCAGGGAAATGAAAGACCCTGGAAGCCTGACTGGCAGTGAAAACTGAGGCAAAGACGTTGCTGAGTCCCTCAGCCTTCTCCATGTCTGTCATTACGAGTTCACCCTTCTCATCCACCAGAGGGGGAACACTCTCCTTGGCCTTTCTTTTCTGAGCCATGTATCTGTAGAATCTCTTCCTGTTATTCTTTGCTTCACTTGATAAGCTCAGTTCCATCCGTGCCTTGGATTTTCTTATCCCATCCCTGCACATCCAAAACAAATCCATGCGTAAGGGCCTGGGAAAAAGGAACCCTGGATCCAGGAGACGCCTCCAGAGGCTGCAAGATCGTGCTCCATCTCCAATTGCTTTGTCAATACATGCGTCCCTAGCAAGGGATCCCAGCCGCCTGGCTTCCTTGCCCTCTAATTCCACACAATTGGCTCCGGTGTCCCAGCACCGGAGCAGCCAGGTGACAAGCTGCTCACCTATACAGCGACCAAAATCTTTTCGCACATCTCGTAGCTCACGCTGGTATAGAGTCCGGGTAGTTACTGTTGATTTTTCGACATCCCCATCCTCATCTTCATCCTCCTGCACCTTTGATGGCCCAGCCTCATCTTCACTATGCCCAGACTTAGCAGAAGACTGTCTGCATTCTAAACGACCCGAGTCTCTATACCATTTCTTCACCTTGTCTACAGGGGCAACTTGCACTGCTACAGCTCGTTTCTCTGACCCAGACACAGGGTCTGCCACAGGGGTTGGAATACCCTCTGCGGGGTCAACTTGCACTGCTACAGCTCGTTTCTCTGACCCTGCCACAGGGGTTGGAATACCCTCTGCGGGGTCAACTTGCACTGCTACAGCTCGTTTCTCTGACCCAGACACAGGAGTGGGAGCAGCTGCAGGAGCTGGAGCTGCTGCAGGGGCTGGAGTGGCTGCGGGAGCTGGAGCGGCTGCAGGAGCTGGAGCGGCTGCAGGAGCTGGAGCGGCTGCAGGAGCTGGAGCTGGAGCGGCTGCAGGAGCTGGAGCTAGGTTGCTAGTAGCATCAATTGCAGCTCGATAGGCACAAGCCAGACCCCAGCACGCTACAGTGATTTGTGTCACTTTGGAACTGCCAGAGTCATGACACCTTTTTTTCAAGCATTCTGCCAGCTTTTTAGGATTTTGCAGTTGTTCAGGGGTGAATGTCCAAAACACTGGAGGTGCCCACTGCTCTAGAAACCTGCCCATATCCTCCCACACTCCCTGCCACTCGCAACTATCCCGCCTCAAGACAGATCTCCGGATGAGATTCCTAAGTAGTTGTTTAACCCTCCACAAAACCTGAAGCGCATTCAGGAGACATAACAACAAGAGCAGGCTGGTCTGAGTATCCCAAGGATATTCAACATCTCGGAGAACCACCGTAACTAGCTCGGGGGATAAGAGGGTGGTGAAGGAGAAAGGGAGAGTGAACAGGTAGGGAAACATGTCTTCCCCTGTCCCCTTCACAGATTGGCTCCCTAACGAAAACAGGCAATAGGTGTAATTGCTAATAGTTTCCGAGATATGGGTTCCAAAGTATAGAGTCGACGTCAGTGCTGAGTACAAATACCAGGTTAAAGTCGTGACCAGATATTTCATCATTTCATAAGCCATTGTTACACCGCACAGTACCATAACAATCTTAAACCAGGGCCCGGAAAGGATAAACAGTGCAACAGGGAGCACATACAGAAAGTAACGCACCATAAAACTCAATTTGGAATACAGGTACAGCAGACTGGAGATTAAGGCAATCAACATCGTGACTAGCAACTATTAAGCAGGTCCAATACTTATACCAATTTTAGTTTAACACACTCTGGTCAGATTTGTCGATATCTCAACCCTTCGGGCCCCACGTTGGGCGCCAAAAGGACTGTTGTGGTTTAACCCGGCTGGCAGCTAAACACCACACAGCCGTTCGCTCACCCTCCCCCCTCCCTCTCTGGGATGGGGGAGAGAAACGGGAAAGTGAAGCCGGTGAGTTGAGATAAAGACAGTTTATTAAGACAGGAAAATAATAATAACAATAATAATAATAATAGTGATAATGATAATAGTATTAATAATGTGTAAAAAAACAAGTGATGCACAATGCAATTGCTCACCACCCGCTGACCGATGCCCAGCCTATCCCCGAGCAGCCGGCCCCCCACCCCGGCCAGCCACCCCTATATATTGTTTAGCATGACGTCAGATGGTATGGAATACCCCTTTGGCCAGTTGGGGTCAGCTGTCCTGGGTCTGTCCCCTCCCAGCTCCTGCTGCACCCCCAGCCTGCTCGCTGGCAGGACAGAGCGAGAATCTGAAAAGTCCTTGGCCTGGTGTAAACACTGCTCTGCAACAATTAAAACATCAGCGTGTTATCAGCGCTCTTCTCATCCTAATCCAAAACATAGCACCCTACCAGCTACTATGAGCTACTTAACTCTGTCCTAACTGGAACCAGGACAATCCTCAAGCTCTCCTGCTCAGATGCCTACCTCAGGGAAGTTGGGGCACTTGTGTTTAGTGTTTCTTTAGTCTTTGGTTGTTTTGTTTCCATTGTGTTCTCCTATGTGCAGATCTTCAGGGCTGTGCTGAGGATGCCCTCTGAGCAGGGCCGGCACAAAGCCTTTTCCACGTGCCTCCCTCACCTGGCCGTGGTCTCCCTGTTTATCAGCACTGCCATGGTTGCCTACCTGCAGCCCCCCTCCATCTCTTCCCCATCCCTGGACATGGTGGTGTCATTTCTGTACTCGCTGGTGCCTCCAGCACTGAACCCCCTCATCTACAGCATGAGGAACCAGGAGATCAAGGATGCCCTGAGGAAACTGATGACTAGATGTGTTTCGGAAGCAATGAATTTCCATTCTACCTCTGCAGATGACTAATAATGTCAGTGACTACAAGAATAACTAATATTATATATATATAATTTTTTGTGTGTGTGTTTGTGTATTTATGAATGTTTTCATTATAGGACTTTCTTTGTTTTAATGCAGCTGAAGTTGCCCATTAAAATGATATGATTCATCTCATTTCTTCTACAGTATGTACCTTTCGAGTATAGCTCAGAGATTCTGTATATCAGAAGCCAGGCCCTCTGTGAATTTAAATAAAAGAAAGGAGCCTGCACTGCCTTCCTTGTGTGACGTCCTTCCTGTGAGAGCTGCTCTGGCTCTGCAGGGGCAGTGCCATGTGCAGGGCTGCAGAGGAAAAGAGTCCCATCCCAGCAGCATGGGCAGGGAGCACCAGCGCTTGGGGCATGCCGAGCTGCTCTCTTGCCACTGCCCCCCTCTGGTGCTGAGCCCTGCTGGTGGGGTCAGGCCCGGCTGCTCCTGTAGCTTGGTGCCAGTGCTGCTGTGGGGCTGTGCTGGGACTGCAGGCAGGGACAGGCAGTGGGCACGGCAGTGGCACAGCCGGCCTGCGCTGCAGCACTTCCCTCCTAAGGGGGGATCTCCTCCAAGGTGGACTGACCACAGCTCAAGGGCTCAATCTGCTGTGAGCAGGCAGAGGAGAGCTCTGCAGCCCCAGGGCACGCAGCAGCCCCAACAAAGGAGTCTGGCGAGTGATTTGACTGCAAGGTCCCTCCTGCCCTAGCACCTCCCCGAACTGGCACGGCACTGGCTCCTGTGTGTCAGAGAGGCTGGGAGCCCAGGAGCTGTGCCATGGGCTGGAAGGATCACAACCAGATCTCTTCTACCTGGGCAGATTCTGGGCCAAAAAGGGGGTGTTTTGTAGGTGTGGTATTATGAGCTCAGTGGTGCCTCAGAAGCTCCAAGTCCAGGAGGAAGCTAATGGCTGTTAAGTGGCCGGTGAGGTGACTTTTTTCTGAAGCAGCTGACAGGTCATCCCTTGACTCCTGGCTGGGATCTGTGCCTTTAGGCCCACATCTGCTGGTCTCCATGATAGACCACCAGATACATCTGCTCTGCACACAGTTTGTGAGATCCTCTCTTCCTAAGTACCTGGTAGCCCCCATAGAGGAAGAGGTCTTCAACAGGGGTTGTCATGTCAGAAGTTTCAGCATTTGCCTAACTCATCCTTCAGGGCTGCTTTCAGTTTTCTACACAGAGGGGCCACTGACTCCCAGATGCCTGGGGGAACATAAAGCCTGCAAGAGGGCCTGAAAAAACTTACCCTGTGTCCATAGGAACATTCTGGAACCAAAACTGAAGGTAGGAAGCACACTTTTGTGGTGTTGCAGTGCTGCTGGACACATTGTGAGTGATGCTTCTACAGCCTTTGTGTCCTTCTCCGTGCTGGCTTGGGAGCTGCTTCTTTCTCAGGAGCAGAGTAGCCAACCGAGGTGAGACAGACACTCTGAGTTCATGAAAGCCATCAGAAAGCTGCCCCTAAGAAGATGACTGATATGGGGAAGTCAGGAGAAGCCTGGCCAGGAGAGATGTGAGATCTGGGGGAGGGAAGAGGAGCTTGGCCAGCAGAAGCTAATGATTTTGGAGAGGTAAGAATGCTCAGGTAATGTTGATCCCACCGTAACGCAGACTTAAAGCAGACATGCGAGGCACTAGTCTAACCTTTAACATTAATACCTAAATCTAAATGCCACTCCACACCCTGACAGGAATCCAGTGCTCTATTTTTTGATCACAATATCCCTTGAAGCAAAAATTAGTTTGTAACACCTTTTCCATTACCTGTACTCTATTTCTCACGCTGATCCCTGCCCTTAAAACTGGCACTAAAATGCATAGGAAAGCCTGCAGAGGAGAAGGCAGAGGGTGCTGGCAGGAATGGAAGGCCCCAACAGCCCTGACGTTTTTGTCCCTTTGGCTAGAGCTTCTGAGGAGAGGAGATAGAGTCATTGCAATGGGGCCTCACTGCTTCCTTGATACCCTGTGCAGGGGTGGGGAGGTGTCCTAATGAAGTTCTTCTCGTGGCATCACACTGCCCACCACATCATACAGACCCCAAGAAGAGCCCTGAGCCAGACGTGGGGGTGTAGGATCTCCCCTCCCAGGGGCTGGGGTCAGGCCTTGGCCCTTCTGCTTCACCAAAACCAACCAAGACTTTTCTCAGCACAGCGCTTTGCCTGTCTGCAATCATGGCCTCCAGTGATCTGCCCTAACAAGTCCCTGGGGAGGCTTTGTTAGGAACAGCCCTCAGTGGGGCCCATTAATTCTCCAAGTCACTTCAACTTTTCCTCCTGACTTTCCTTTCTCAAGCAATTGCATCATTCTCCTCTCAGTACACAAGTTTCACTGACAGCACCAAAATACACCATGGAACTCATTAAAACCGAGAAAGTCCTAAGCAGCCATATCTCTGCCACAGTTTTCTTCATGTCTTCAAGACTTGTGTAGCTAATTGGAGAGCTTTCATGGTGTAGTTAAGGAGGAAGATTTCAAAGAGCATCTAATAAAAATCTTTCCTCATTTTAAAGGCTGAATGTTGTTGCATTTCAGTTTGGAGCATTATTTTCCTATAGATATTGGTCTAGGGTTACTCCTTTGAAGCTCTGCGTAGGTAGGAAGAGCTAATTGGAGAGCTTTCATGGTGTAGTTAAGGAGGAAGATTTCAAGAAGCACCTGAAAAAAATATTTTCTCATCTTAAAGGATGCGTTTAGCTGGATTTCAGTTTTGAGCATTATTCTCTAACTGATATTGATCCAGGGTGTCTCCTTTGGAGACCTGCACAGGGAGGAAAAGCAGACTCTTGAGGTCTGACACTGCATGGAGAACCTTGCTCCTTACCACCCCAGCCCTGACATTTCTCTCTTTGGCGCTTGCATCACTTCTCCTTCCACCAGACTTCGGCACAGAAGTCTGCAGCTGGATGTTACAGCTCCTTTGCACCAGCTCCCTCCTGCTTGCCTTAGAGACCTGGATGCACACAGGCGCAGAAGGGTTTCTCCTTATTTCAAACCAAATAACGGGAAAACATGCAGCAATCTTCTAAAAGCAAAGCAAGCTCCTCATCCTGTATGCCTCCTGTGAGGTTAATGTTCCCAAAAGGATGACTGGACAAGAAGTCTTTTATACTGATAGACAGGAAATTTTAAGTGTTAAGATTAGAATTAATCCATATGATATTAATTCAATGATAAATGATGATGAGCTTTCTAAGGACACAGTTAGACAGACTGCAGATGGATGGGCAAGCTTCAACTCCCTGAAGCTCAAAGCAGCACCTGGGTTGGTGAGGGCGGTCTGAGTGATCCAGGAGGAAGGGGAGGGCAAGTCAGGAGAACCATGGGAAGTGCATAGGTCCAGACAGGCAGCTGGAAAGGGGACATTCAACATGGACTGTTTAATCAAGCTGGGTGGATGTACCTGGGAGATGAGGGAGCACACCATGATAGACAAAGCGATGACAATGCAAGTACAGGTGAACACTAGTATTTCTTTTTCTGTGATGAAAATACATCCTGAAAATGCCTATTTCTTCATGAGAGAAACTACACTGTGTGACATTTTACGGAAGGGATTGAATCATTTGAGGTAATGAGCAGTTGCTTTATGCAACCAGTGCCAAGGTCCTCAGAGTAGTTTACTCACATTTGAAATATTTCCTTGAAATCCCATTTCCTGGTTCTGCTTTCAATTAAATCATTAGGCCTGCAGAGGCTCTGGTGCATTTAGAGTAATTCCCTGGAATGGAAGCAGTCTGAAAGGACCTGCAGGAGACCAGAGCCCGTTGGTGGATAAGGTGGGGACAGGTGATGTTTCCCGGGCACCTCCACTGCCAGCAGTGCTCTTTCTCCTTGAAACTGCAGCCCAGCCCAGCACAGGAAACCCCTTCAAGGCAAATTCCTTCTTCAGTGGTTTCTTGGGATAGATCTAAATTTGAAATTGCCATTGGGATCCCAAGACACTCTCCCTTCTTCCTAGTAGGCACCTAAACATCCATTTACCATCCTAGGTCATCTGTGGAAAACTCAGCCTGAAAGACTCAAGAGGAGGACATTACAAATGGCTGAGGCAGAACCCATCAGCTTGCCCCACTTTGGGGAATCATCCCCTTCCAACTAGGGATATGAAAGTGAAAAATGTGAAATGACCCGTCAGGTCAATGCACAGAGTAAGGGAAAGTCACACATATTGTGCTGGAGTGTCAGAAGGCAAAAAGCACTGCACTGTGCCTCAGAGTAATCAAGGAGACCTAATCCAGTTCATCTGTGAGATAAAGCAGAGTGAAGGACGTTGAGTTGTGCCCTAACATGAAGAAGGATGTACATCACTGGTGAAGGAGCTGTCTTTTTGTGCCATCACCAATGCAAATTACACGAGAACTACATCAAATAAAGGTAAGCTGTCCCACCCTGGCCCTGTCACACCACGGGGCAGCGGAGGGACCTTTTTCACTTTCAGCCTCTTTTTCAGAGAGGCTTTGCCCTCTCCCTGTGAACCACGGGGCAGAGCCTGGCCCTGGACGCTCCGTGAGCGCCGTGCAGGTGGTGGCAGGCTGCGGTGAGGGGACGAATGCCCTGGGCCCCCTTCCTGCTCTGCCCAGGCCAGCAAGGGCCCCGAGCGGCCTCGTGTCCCCTGCCCCTGCAGCTCGGGGCTCCCTTCCCCAGCCCTGGCTCTGCAGCACCAAGCCCTGCTGGGAGCCCTCCCCTGCATGCTGCCACCGCTCCCTGACGCTGCTGGTGCCCTCTGCCGGGCACTGCCCAGCCCAGCCCAGCCCCTGCCCACCTCTCCCCACCCCCCGGACCTTGCCTGGTCACCCAGTCTAGGTCCTTTCCGCTTGTTCACTCTAAAGGCCTCTGAGACCTTTGTGCTGTGGCCTCGCTGTGTGTCCTGGCATTGCAGAGCTCCCATCAGCCCGTGCATCCTCTGGCTTGGCTTTACTGTGAAGACCCACTCGCTGCCCACCCAACACAAGGCACACGGCATCCCAGGAGAACCCTTAGGGTATCCTGGTGGCTCCCGATATCTCCCTGATGCCGCCAGCCCTGTCACGTTTCAATCCCAGGAAGCTGCTTCTTGACCAGTCAGGGCCTCCAGGGGCACTGGGAATCCACCAGTGACGACTCAGTCCAGCACTGACTCCCTCACCCCCCACCCCGTGCCCTCATGCCCCTGTGTCCAGGTGGCACCCAAGCACAAGAGTGAGGCCTTGAGCCTGGCATTCCCTGAGCGTCTTCTGCACTCCAGTTTGGGAAGAAGAGCCCTGAGCACTCAGCAACTTCACTTTTATTAACAAGATGCCACAATAGAGGGCAGGTGTCATTTAGAAATAAACACATTCTCTAGGTCACACAGAGGGTTGGTCATCTGGAAAATAGAAATGAAAGCAAACATTTATCTGCAAACAGAATTTTAAAGAATACGTACCTAAAGGTCAAGAATTGCCTGAGATTAACTAGAATAAAACTGGAAAAGGGAGACAGCCAATTTATTGCTAAGTAAATATTACCACTAGAATCATTTTCTTCAGTGTGGCTTTCAGGTCCTGGTTCCTCATGCTGTAGATGAAGGGGTTCACTGCTGGAGGTACTACCACATATAAAACAGCCACCAGCAGGTCCAGGGATGGGGAAGAGATGGAGGGGGGCTTCAGGTAGGCAAATGTGGCAGTGCTGACAAACAGGGAGACCACAGCCAGGTGAGGAAGGCACGTGGAAAAGGCTTTGTGCCGGCCCTGCTCAGAGGGCATCCTCAGCACGGCTCTGAGGATCTGCACATAGGACACAACAATGAAAACAAAGCAGCCAAATGCTAAAGAAAAACTAAATACAAGTGCCCCAAATTCCCTGAGGTAGGTGTCTGAGAGGGAGAGCTTGAGGATCTGGGAAATTTCACAGAAGAACTGATCCACAGCATTGCCTTGGCAGAGGGGCAGGGAAAATGTAGTGGCCGTGTGCAGGACAGCATTGAGAAAGCCACTGCCCCAGGCAGCTGCTGCCATCTGGGCACAAGCTCTGCTGCCCACGAGGCTCCCGTAGTGCAGGGGCTTGCAGATGGCAACGTAGCGGTCGTAGGACATGACAGTAAGAGTATAATATTCTGCTGATATGAAGAAGAGAAAGAAAAAGACCTGTGCAGCACACCCTTGATAGGAGATGGCCCTGGTGTCCCAGAGGACATTGGCCATGGCTTTGGGGAGAGTGGTGGAGATGCAGCCCAGGTCGAGGAGGACGAGGTTGAGGAGGAAGAAGTCCATGGGGGTGTGGAGGCGGTGGTCGCAGGCTACGGCGGTGAGGATGAGGCCGTTGCCCAGGAGGGCAGCCAGGTAGATGCCCAGGAAGAGCCCGAAGAGCAGGAGCTGCAGCTCCCGCGTGTCTGCGAATGCCAGCAGGAGGAACTCGCTCACAGAGCTGCTGTTGGGCATTTCCTGCTTCTGGGCATGGGGTCTTGCCAAAGGAACTGCAATACAGCAATAACATACCACAGTGATCTGAGAAAACCATTCCCGTTTCTCAGTTAATTCCTTCAAAGCACTTGCCCAATTGCACGCAGACAGTTGGCAGATCCCTTTCCTGCGTTGGTTTCAGCTGCTCTCTGCGAGCATTTCTTTGACTGCTGGACAATTCCGCTACGGAGGTTCTCCCGAGAAGAGCTTGAACACTGCTGAGAGCAGAGGAATCCGGGCTCCAAGTGCCCATCTCCAGACCCCTCACCCTGTCCCCATACTCCCCGTCCCCCAAGCACCCCGAGGGCTCACTCCATGGGCAGGTGAAACCCCCATCCCCAGGCAGCCTGGGAACAAGAGCAGCAGCAGCACGGCCAGGTGGAGAAGCCAGGAGGAATGGCAGCGTGCTGCTGCCAGGGGAGGCAAGGCCAGGGAGGGACAGACGGACACTCAGCACACCCTCCTGTGCTGCAGCTCTGCCTGCAGAGGAGGCAGCTCCTGCTCATTGCAAACGATCTGTGCTCACCTCAAGCCAGCAGAGACCTCCCAAAGACAGGGCACTGGGCATCGGAGGGTTTGTAGCTCCCAAAGATCAGCTAGGATAAAGCCTGAGAGGACCACAATGATGATGTTGGTGCAGTCCGTGAGATGAGGTTTGGGAAGGTACTTTGCAAGTTTCAACACTGACATACTGATTTCTCAGTGCAATGCTCCAGGAGTCTCAGTCTCCTGTACAATCCTGACAGTCCATCACCATGAAACCTGCCTCCCCTCCACTGCAGGATTCTTCAAGCACAGACTGAAGAAAAAGCCTACCCTTCAGATAAACCAAGCCTCGATCTTCCCTCTTGAAATGCCCCCTTCTAAATGCCATTCTCTAAAGCACTGCAGAAACAGAGAGACCCATCCTGACAGAGGCTGTCAGGCATCGGATGTGCCAGCTGTAGAAGACCCCTCTGGCAACCCCACCTGCAGAGCCCTGCTGCCAGAGACTCACGGTGCCAAGAGCCTGCAGATCTGTCCTGCCACACGCTGCCCTCTGTTTTTGGCTCCTCACTGCCTCCAAGTCCTCTCTCCTTCTCTCCTGTCCCCGTGCCAGCTGCGGTCAGAGCCCCCAGCCCTGCTGCGCTGTGCACAGGAGCTGCTCCTGGGCAGAGCTGTCTCTCTGCACCAGGGCCCTCTTGCCACGAGCTCTCTCTGTCCCGGGAGCCCGGCCCAGCTCAGCACCACACGCCCAGCCCAAGGCATTGGAATCCCCCCTCGGGGGGCTCTGCTGAGGAGCCCACGAACCTCAGGCACTGAGAGACAATTGAAGACATCTCTCAACAAGTCCAAGTCAGAGGCAAGTTTCCTGCAGTGTCCCCCTGAGGGCCAGCCCTGACACAGCCTCCCTTGGAGCTCGTTAGAGCAGAGCATTGGAGGCAGCGAGGACAAATACAGAAAGACAATGTCAAGCCACACTGATGTGTAGGAAATCTGGATGTGTGTCACCAAGCACAAGGGCCAGGCCTTGACCCCCAGTCCCTGGGAAGGGAGATCCTTTCCCTTCACACACTGCTCAGGGCTCTTCGTGGGGCAGGAGGAGATGGGGATGTGCATGGCCAAGTGCAGGAGAATGGTACGAGCCCTGCCTGGTTCATGGGTGGGGGCGAGGAGGCAATGAGGCTCCGGTGCTTTACCGATAAGCTGTCTCCTCGTAGGCCTCAGTGGCAGAGACAACAGCCAAAGCCATGGACACAAAGCCCTGGGTCCTGTTGGGACTCTCAGCCTTGTCACAGCCCTCTGTCCTGTCTACACCAGGCTGTCCTAGGGACTCCCAGGCCTGCACATCTTTACCTTGTGGCTGCAAGCCCTTGTCCGTGTGGTGTCACACCGGATCTGAGCAGAGTCTGATAACTCAGATTGTCTTGGTGGCCATGCTCCTCGTAAGGCAGCTCTGTAGGAAGCTGGCCTGGTTCCTGGGGAGCAGCACCACTGCTCGTATGGCATCCGTCGTGGTGCCCAGGCCCTCCTCCTCCTGGGCACTGCTCACTCAGCAGGGTCCCAGTCTGCCCTGATGTGTGGGGTTCCTCTTCCTCTGGTGCAGGACTGGGCTCTTCTCCTTGTAAATGCCAAGTGGTTTTTGTAGACCAAATCCTGCAGTTTCTCAAGGCTCCCCTGGACAGATGCTCCATTCTGTCAGCTGTTAATGTCTGCAGGCAGATGGCTCACCCCGATTATGCCGTCTCTTACAAGGTAACAGCAGCAGGAATTTGCAGGACAGTTTGGACGATACGGCAGCAACCAGTTGAATGGAATTACATTACAGAATCACAGAAGGGTACGAGATGGAAAGCTGCCAGACTCCACTTCTTCTGTGCTTCGTTCTCATGCATGCTGTTATTTTGTCTGGAACTGTGTCCTATATACAAACACTGCACCATACCAGCTAATAGGAAGAAAATTAAGTCTATCCCAGCCAAAACGAGGACAATATCCACCTCATATTCCACACCATCTGCATCGTGCTCAGCTCCAGTACTTTCTAATTACTCACCACCACCTTTTCTCTTTTGATACACACACAGAGATATCATGCCCTTAGTCTGGGGGTGTCCTGCTGTTGGCTAGAATCAAGTTAATTTTCCTCCTAGTAGCTGGTACGATGCTGTGTTTTGCATTTAGCATGAGAAGAATGATTATCACGCACTGATGGCTTAGTTGTTGCCCAGCAGTGGAGGGCTGGGGGTGCCTGAGGAGCTGGGGGGGACAGAAGCAGGACAGCTGACCCCAAGTGGCCAAAGGGATGTTCCATACCGCAGCCGTCATGCTGAACAATCAATATGGGGTGGCTGGCCAGGGTAGGGGGTACCACTGCTGCGGGACAGGCAATCACCATCATGGTCATCGTCATCATTGTTCGTATTATTTGTCTTCCCTTTCTGTCCTATTGAACTGTCTTTATCTCAACCCATGATTATTATTTATTTTTTCCCCCCTCCTCATTGTCTCCTGCATCCGCTGGGGGTGTAGCAGAGTGTGTGTGTGAGGGAATGGCTGTGTGGTGCTGAGCTGCCTGCCGGGTTAAACCACGCTCTTTTTGGTGCCCAACATGGAGCACGAAGTTTGAGCCAATGACAGATCTCAACACAGCATGTTAAATAAAAAATAATAATAAAAAAAAAATAATAGGAAGCTATTACAAGCATTAGAAGATTTTAATAGTTGCTGATAAAAAAATTTACTATTATTTTTTTTAACCTCAGGCCTGTTGTGCTCGATTTCAGAACTGTGTTGTATAGCACATGACTTCCTGTATGTCTCCCCTGTCATGCTGTTTATCTTTTCTGATGGCTGCTTCAGGTTTATTCTTTTGTTGTATGGTGTAACACTGGCTTATGATATGATAAAATTCCTGGTCATGAAACTAATCTGGTACTTGTACTCAGCATTGCCATTACCTCCATACCTTGGGAGCCATCTCTCAGAAACTATTAAGAATTACACTCTTGACCTTTTCTCCTCAGGAAACCAAGCCATGGGGGAGACAAGGGGAGGACACTTTTCCCCACTGCTTCACTCTCCCTTTCTCCTTCACCTCCCCCTTCTCCTCCAGGCTAATTACACTAGCTCTTCAAAGCTTTGAATATCCTTGGGATGGTCAAACCAGCATGTTCCTATTGTTACATCTCCTGGCTGTGTTTCAGCTTTTGTTTCTGTTTAAGCAACTACTTAATGCATGCCATCCAGAGATCTGTCCAGAGGCAGGAGAGTGAGGAGTGGCAGGGAGTGTGGGAGGATCTGGGCAGGCACCTAGAGCAGGGGGCACCTCCAGTGCTTTGGAACTTCACCTCTGAGCAAGTGCAGAGTCCTAAAGAAAAATGTGAAAACTGTGTGTCATCACCCTGGTAATTGCAAAGAGACACAAATCACTGCAGCGTGCTGGGCTCTGTCCCGTGCTTAACAAGCCACAGTCAACACCTCCCCAACCCCTGTGACTTTTCCTGCAGGCACACGCCAGCCCCTGTGGCAGGCCCAGCAGCCACTCCAACCCTTGTGAAGGGCCCAGCAGCCACTCCAAAACCTGCAACAGGCCCTGCAGGTACTCCAGCTCCTGAGATGGGCGTAAATTTAAACCGACCCCTGTGACAGGCCCTAGAGCCGCTCCCAAAACTGCAATAGGCCCTGCACCCACTCCAACTCCTCTGAAAGGCCCTGCAGCCAGAACAACTCCTGTGATGGGTCCTGCATCCGCTCCAGCCCCTGCAATGGGCTCCATGGCTGGGCCAGAGAACCAGCCTATGCCTGTATCGGTTGCCTCTTTATGCAAGAGAAAACAATGGGTGTGGAAGTCAGTTTTTCTGTAGAAAGGAAAGAAACTCCTACCTAGACAAGAAATAAGGAAGAAGATTAGGCAGGTTTCTCCAAAGCTGGACCATCTTGGAAACAGGAGGACAAAGAAGAAGAGAACATCTAAACATCAGAAACCAAGTGATCCCTTTCCCAGGGTAAGCTACGAGATAAGGGAAAAGATTTCAGCCATCATCTTGATGAGCACATTGTCACCTGGCTGCCCCAGTGCTGGGAGAACAGGGCCAATAGCCTGCAATTAGAGGGCAGGGAAGCCAAGCAGCTGGGATCCCCCCCTAAGGAAGGGGTGAATGACAAAGCCATTGGAAAAGGGCACAAGGAATTTAATCCTGTCAGGCGTCAAGGAAAGGTCTCCCTTCAAGAAAGATCTTGTATGTCAACCAGGAAAGTGGACCACCATGCAGAGGGGTATCCGGTACCTGAGGGAATTAGCCATGCTGAAGGTGATTGATAGTGACCTAGACAACAAACAGCTGTCCAAAGTTCCAGATGAAGTCGAGTGCCCATGACCCATGTGGCAGAAGTTTGTACAGAGCGCACCATCACCGTATGCCAGCTCATTGGCAGTTATGACCTGGAAAGGCCAAGAGGAACCCACATGGATGAATCGGCTAGCCAACTACAGCATTACAACGAAAGTCTCTCTTCTTCCCTATGGGCCTGCATCTCGTCTAGAGAGAAACTTTCTCACGAGATGTCAGAACTACAAGAGGAGACATCTTCCTCCCCACCTGCACGAACCAATAGCTTGGCTATCAGGTGTAAACATCCCTTTGCTCAAGAAAGTTGATATAGTGGGTGCATACTGTGTGCTACCCTGTGGTTTTAACTGTGTGACCATGGAAAAGCCATGAGAAAACGGGATGCAAAAATCTACCCTACCTCCACCCTAGAGGCATGGATACATGAAGCGCAAGGAAAAGCATTCGCAAAAAAGTGGTTCTTCTGAGAAAATTACTGCTCCAGCTTCTAGCAGCCAGTCCTCCAAACAGAGTAATGAATACTATGAGCAGGACTAGAGGGGCCCTGCCTCCATCCAGGGGGAGGAAGGGGACAATCGGGTGTATTGGACTCTGAGGAGTATTGGCCTGGCACATCAAACCCAAGAGTTAACTGTACTGGAGGCTGAAGTGAGCCTAACTGGGAAGGAGTGGCAAAAGCACCCCACTGGGACTGGCCTGGAGGCTCTGTGCAACCCTGACATAGACTAAATCACAAGAGGGTCCTTCAAAGATCCAAATGTTTACTGGATGGACTTTGGGCATGACTCCCTTGGAGACGGAGGACATCAAATGGTTGTCTACCTTGCCCACTCTCTCACAGGACCCTTCTGCTGTGCAGGTGCTGATGGCCAATGAGCAGCAGGTGCCAATCGCTACCACAACAGCGCACCTGAGGCAGTATTGCACTCACAGAGACTCCCTGCTTCCCATGCATGAGCTGGTTCATTGACTGCAGAGCCAAGGAGTGATCAGCAACACTTGCTCACCCTTTAGTAGTCCCATACGGACAGTGCAAAATTCTAATGGTGAGTGGAAGAGAACGGTGGGCTTCTGTGCCTGAATGAAGTCACACCACCGCTGAGTGCTGCTGTGCTGGGCATGCTAGAACTTCATTCAGTACGAACTGCAGTCAAAGGCAGCCAAGCGCTCAGCCACAATTAATATTGCTAATGCATTTTTCTCCATCCCTTTGGCAGCAGTGTGAAGGCCACACTTTGCTTTCAGTTGGAGGGGCGTCCTGTCCACCTGGAATCGACTGCGCCAGGGGTAGAAATACAGCCCTACCATTTGCCATAGGCTGATCCAGACTGCCCTGGAAGAGGGGGAAATTCCTGAACACCTCCAGTACATTGATGTTGTCATCACATGGGGCAACACAGCTCAAGAAATATTTGAGAAAGGGAAGAAAATAGTCCTAATCCTTCTGAAAGCTTGTATTGCCCTAAACCAAAGTAAGGTCAAGGGACCTGCAGAGGAGAACATAATGCAGGCTGGTCAGGTTCAGGGGGACCCCTCCTTGGGGAAAGGTTGGGCATCGGTCAGTGGGTGATGACCAATTGCATTGTGCATCACTTGCTTTATACATATAATAATAAAAAAATAAAAATTATTATTATTTATTAGTAGTATTGTTAAAGTTATTACTATCTCTTCAATTTCTGTCCATTTAAACTATCTTTATTTCAACCCATTATCTTTTGGGTGTGGGTGTCAACTAACATCTGTGTGGTGCTAAGGTGGCTGACGGGTTAAAGCACAACGTGTTTGACAACCACAGTCCAACAGCACAAATCACACTTGTAAAAATCAGTCTCTCACATCTACAAAGAGGAGCAGTCGGCGATGACTTTGGTCTGCTTCAGACACCACAGCCCAGCAGAGACCCTGCTGCCTTCGGGAGTTGTCAGCCCTGAGGCCTTGGGGACACCTCGAGGGAGCCCAATGGCACAGAGCAAGCGATGCCATGGTCGGGTGCTGTGCTGCTGAGCTGGGCCGGGCTCCTGGGCCCAAGGGGAGCTCGTGGAAGCGGGCAGCGCTGCAGAGAGACAGCTCTGCCCAGGAGCAGCTCCTGTGCACAGCGCAGCAGGGCTGGGGGCTCTGACCGCAGGTGGCACGGGGAAAGGAGAGAAGGAGAGAGGGCTTGGAGGCAGTGAGGAGCGCAGCAACAGAGGGCAGCGTGTGGCAGGACAGATCTGCAGGCTCTTGGCACCGTGAGGCTCTGGCAGCAGGGCCATGCAGGTGGGGTTGCCAGAGGGGTCTTCTACAGCTGGCACATCCGATGCCTGATAGCATCTGTCAGGATGGGTCTCTCTGTTTCTCCAGCGAGGAGTAGAAGATGCTGTAGAGAACGGCATTTATGGTTGTATTTTTCAAGAGAAAGACCAAAGCAGGGGATACCAGAAAGGCAAGCCTTTTTCTGCACTCGGTGCCTGAAGAATCCTGCAGTGGAGGGGAGGCAGGTTTCATGGTAATGGATTGTCAGGATTGTACAGGAGACTGAGACTCCTAGAGCATTGCAGTGAGGGACCAATATGCCATCAATGAACTTCATAAAGTCCCTTCCCGCACCTCAGCCCACAGACTGCACCAACATCATCATTGTGGTCCTCTCAGGCTTTATCCTAGCTGATTTTTGGGAGCTGCAAACCCTCCAATGCCCAGTGCCCTGCCTTTGGGAGGTCTCTGCAGGCTTGAGGTGAGCACAGATCATTTGCAATGAGCAGGAGCTGCCTCCTCTGCAGGCAGAGCTGCAGCACAGGAGGGTGTGCTGAGTGTCCGTCTGTCCCTCCCTGGCCTTGCCTCCCCTGGCAGCAGCACGCTGCCATTCCTCCTGGCTTCTCCACCTGGCCGTGCTGCTGCTGCTCTTGTTCCCAGGCTGCCTGGGGATGGGGGTTTCACCTGCTCATGGAGTGAGCCCTCGGGGTGCTTGGGGGAAGGGGAGTACGGGGACAGGGTGAGGGGTCTGGAGATGGGCACTTGGAGCCTGGCTTCTTCTGCTCTCAGCAGTCTTCAAGCTCTTCTCAGGAGAACCTCCTTAATGCAATTGCCCTGCAAAGAGATGCCAGCACAGAGCAGCTGAAACCAATGCAGGAAAGGGATCTGCCAACTGTCTGCGTGCAATTGGGCAAGAGCTTTGAGGCCCTTAATTGAGAAATGGGAATGATTTTCTCAGATAACTCTCGTATGTTATTGCTGTATTTCTGTTCCTTTGACAGGACCCCAAGCACAGAAGGAGGAAATGCCCAACAGCAGCTCTCTGAGCAAGTTCCTCCTGCTGGCATTCGCAGACACGCGGGAGCTGCAGCTCCTGCACTTCGGGCTCTTCCTGGGCATCTACCTGGCTGCCCTCCTGGGCAACGGCCTCATCCTCACCGCCGTAGCCTGCGACCACCGCCTCCACACCCCCATGGACTTCTTCCTCCTCAACCTCGCCCTCCTCGACCTGGGCTGCATCTCCACCACTCTGCCCAAAGCCATGGCCAATACCCTCTGGGACACCAGGGCCATCTCCTATCAAGGGTGTGCTGCACAGGTCTTCTTTTTTGTTTTCTTACTTGGAGCAGAGTACTTCCTTCTCACCATCATGGCCTATGACCGCTACATTGCCATCTGCAAGCCCCTGCACTATGGGAGCCTCGTGGGCAGCAGAGCTTGTGCCCAGATGGCAGCAGCTGCCTGGGGCAGTGGCTTTCTCAATGCTGTCCTGCACACGGCCACTACATTTTCCCTGCCCCTCTGCCAAGGCAATGCTGTGGACCAGTTCTTCTGTGAAATCCCTCAGATCCTCAAGCTCTCCTGCTCAGATGCCTACCTCAGGGAAGTTGGGGCGCTTGTGTTTAATGTTTCTTTAGTCTTTGGCTGTTTTGTCTTCATTGTGGTGTCCTATGTGCTGATCTTCAGGATCTGAGGATGCCCTCTGAGCAGGGCCGGCACAAAGCCTTTTCTACGTGCCTCCCTCACCTGGCTGTGGTCTCCCTGTTTGTCAGCACTGCCATGTTTGCCTACCTGAAGCCCCCCTCCATCTCCTCTCCATCCCTAGACCTGCTGCTGGCAGTTTTATATGTGGTAGTACCTCCAGCAGTGAACCCCCTCATCTACAGCATGAGGAACCAGGACCTGAAAGCCACACTGAAGAAAATGATTCTAGTGGTAGTATTTACTTGGCAATGAATTGACTATCTCACTTTTCTACTTTTATTCAAGTTAATCTCAGGCAACTTTTGACCTTTATGTGTAGTATTGTTCGCAATTCCGTTTTCAGCTAAATGTTTGCTTTCATTCGTCTTTTCCAGATGACCAACCCTCTGTTTGACTGAGAGGTTTTCTGTAAACATGTTTAATCCTAAATGACACCTGGCCTCCATTGTGGCATCTTGTTAATAAAAGTGAAGTTTCTCGGTGCTCAGGGCTCTTCTTCCCAAACTGGAGAGCAGAAGACGCTAAAGGAAATGCCAGGCTTAAGACCTCATTCTTTTCCTTGGGTGCCACCTGGACACAGGGGCATGGGGGCACGGGGTGGGGGGTGAGGGAGTCAGGGCTGGACTGAGTCGTCACTGGCGGATTCCCAGTGCCCCTGGAGGCCCTGACTGGTCAAGAAGCGGCTTCCTGGGATTGAAACGTGACAGGGCTGGCGGACTCAGGGAGGTATCGGGAGCCACCAGGACACCCTGAGGGTTCTCCTGGGATGCCGTGTGCCTTGTGTTGGGTGGGCAGCGAGTGGGTCTTCACAGTAAAGCTAAGCCAAAGGATGCACGGGCTGATGGGAGCTCTGCAATGCCAGGACACACAGCGAGGCCACAGCACAAAGGTCTCAGAGGCCTTCAGTGAACAAGCGGAAAGGACCTAGACTGGGTGACCAGGCAAGGTCCGGGAGGTGGGGAGAGGTGGGCAGGGGCTGGGCTGGGCTGGGCAGTGCCCGGCAGAGGGCACCAGCAGCGTCAGGGAGCGGTGGCAGCATGCAGGGGAGGGCTCCCAGCAGGGCTTGGTGCTGCAGAGCCAGGGCTGGGGAAGGGAGCCCCGAGCTGCAGGGGCAGGGGACACGAGGCCGCTCGGGGCCCTTGCTGGCCTGGGCAGAGCAGGAAGGGGGCCCAGGGCATTCGTCCCCTCACCGCAGCCAGCCAGGAGCTGCACAGCACTCACGGAGCGTCCAGGACCAGGCTGTGCCCCGTGGTGCTCAGGGAGAGGGCAAAGCCTCTCTGAAAAAGAGGCTGAAACTGAAAAAGGTCCCTCCGCTGCCCCGTGGTGGGACAGGTTACCTTTATTTGACGTAGTTCTCGTGTAATTTGCATTGATGAAAACTGGTAAATGGATGTTTAGGTGTCTCCTAGGAAGAAGGGAGAGTGTCTTGGGATCCCAATGGCCATTTCAAATTTAGGTCTGTCCCAAGAAACGACTGAAGAAGGAAATTGCCTTGAAGGGGTTTCCTGTGCTTGGCTGGGCTGCAGTTACAGGGACAAAGAGCACTGCTGGCAGTGGAGGTGACCGGGAAACATCACCTGTCTCCACCGTATCTACCAATGGCCTCTGGTCTCCTGCAGGTCCTTTCAGACAGCTTCTGTTCCAGGGAATTACTCTAAATGCACCAGAGCCTCTGCAGGCCTAATGATTTCATTGGAAGCAGAACCAGGAAATGGGATTTCAAGGAAATATTTCAAATGTGAGTAAACTACTCTGAAGACCTTGGCACTGGTTGCTTATGGTCAGACAGCAAAGCTCTGCCTCAGTACCCAGTATTTTCTTCAGTACTTAAGTCATAAAGCAACGACTTCATTACCTCAAATGATTCAATCCCTTCTGTAAAATGTCACACAGTGTAGTTTCTCTCATGAAGAAATAGGCATTTTCAGGATGTATATTCGTCACAGAAAAAGAAATACTGGTGTTCACTTGTACTTGCATTGTCATCATTTTGTCTATCATCGTGTGCTCCCTCATCTTCCAGGTACATCCACCCATCTGGATTATACAGTCCATGTTGAATGTCCCCTTTCCAGCTGCCTGTCTGGACCTATGCACTTCCCATGGTTCTCCTGACTTGCCCTCCCCTTCCTCCTGGATCACTCAGACCGTCCTCACCAACCCAGTTGCTGCTTTGAGCTTCAGAGAGTTGAAGCTTGCCCAGCTATCTGCAGTCTGTCCAACTGTGTCCTTAGAAAGCTCATCATCATTTATCATTGAATTAATATCATATGGATTAATTCTAATCTTAACACTTATAATTTCTGGTCCATCAGTATAAATGACTTCTTGTCCAGTCATTCTTTTGGGAACATAAACCTCACAGGAGGCACACAGGAGGAGGAGCTTGCTTTGCTTTTGGAAGATTGCTGCATGTTTTTCTGTTGTTTGGTGTGAAATAAGGAGAAACCCTTCTGTGCCTGTGTGCATCCAGGTCTCTAAGGCAAGCAGGAGGGAGCTGGTGCAAAGGAGCTGTAACATCCAGCTGCAGACTTCTGGGCCGAAGTCTGCTGGAAGGAGAAGTGATGCAAGCGCCAAAGAGAGAAATGTCAGGGCTGGGGTGGTGAGGAGCAAGGTTCTCCATGCAGAGTCAGACCTCAAGAGTCTGCTTTTCCTCTCTGTGCAGGTCTCCAAAGGAGACACCCTGGATCAATATCAATTAGAGAATAATGCTCCAAACTGAAATTCAATTAAACACATCCTTTAAGATGACAAAAGATATTTTCAGGTGCTTCTCAAAATCTTCCTCCTTAACTACACCATGAAAGCTCTCCAATTAGCTCTACAAATCTTGAAGACTTGAAGAAAATTATGGGAGAGATATGTCTGCTAAGGACGTTCTGCATTTTAATGAGTTCCACGGTGTATTTTGGTGCTCAGTCTATGAGGCTCAGGTACTGAGAGGAGAATGATGTAACCGCTTGAGAAGGTAAAGTCAGAAGGAAAAGTTGAAGTGACTTGGAGTATTAATGGGCCCCACTGAGGGCTCTTATTAACAAAGCCTCCCCTGGGACTTGTTAGGGCAGATAATTGGAAGTCATGATTGCAGGCAGGCAAAGCGCTGTGCTGAGAAAAGTCTTGGTTGGTTTTGGTGAAGCAGAAGGGCCAAGGCCTGACCCCAGCCACTGGGAGGGGAGATCCTGCACCCCCACGTCTGGCTCAGGGCTCTTCTTGGGGTCTGTATGATGTGGTGGGCAGTGTGATGCCACGAGAAGAACTTCATTAGGACACCTCCCCACCCCTGCACAGGGTATCAAGGAAGCAAAGAGGCCCCATTGCAATGACTATATCTCGTCTCCTCAGAAGCTCTAGCCAGAGGGACAAAAACATCAGGGCTGTTGGGGCCTCCCTTTCTGCCAGAACCCTCTGCCTTCTCCTCTGCAGGCTTCCCTATGCTGTTCGACACTTTTCCCTATTTCCTTGAAGTCTGCAGACACCCATCTCTGTCCACCACCTTGCTCTCATCCAGGACTTTCCATCGTTTCGTCAATGTCTCGTCAACCCTCACCAGCTGTTCCTTGAAACACAAAGCTAGAGTCTGATCACAGATGCTCAGCAGCATCTTCCAAGGCCTGGGCCTGCTGCTGGCCTTGCAGCTTCTTGGCTAGACACAGCCAAGCCTTGGGCCTCCTGCTGTCCAGTCCTGGCCTCAAGCAGAAGGGACAGGACAAGCCCTGTGCGGGCCTTCTTTCTGTCTGGGTCCTCCTGGGGATGGAGGCAGAGGGGATCCCACAGGCAGCATGCCAAGCAGGGGCCTTCTGTTGGCCTAGCAGGGCCACTGGCAGATGGCAGCCCCAAAGTGCACATCCCAGGGAGAAGCCAAGGGTGACCTGCCACCTCCAGACACAAGGGACCTCACAGTCCCTTTGCGTGACACGTTCCTGCTGCTGCCCTATCAGCTGCAGAGACAGAAGTGACCTCCCAGTCACTGCCCCAGTCACATTCCTCCTGCTGGGGCAGGAGATCCTGAGGCAGAGCTGAGCTCAGCAGAGCATTCCCACCCATCTCCTCCTTGTGACCCACAAACCGACCAGATCCATGGCCCCTCACACTCATCTCTGAATGCCATGTGACTGCAGAGCAACCTCACAGTTCCTGCCCTGCCGCAAGGGGCCAAGCACCTAAAGTTAAGGGTCAGGTGAGAGGCTGAAAGTGAGGAGGTTAATGCACAGGAACGAGGGCTTTGTCTGGTTACTTTTTACATTTGGGTTTAGGGACCAGGGCTCACCTTTCTGGGTTAGAGTTTAAGCAAATATTTTGTGGGCAGGTTTGATGTTCTGCTTGGGGTGTCATGTCTGTGATTAGGGGATGGGCAGGCTTTGTGGTTTAGGGTTTTGTTTAGGTTTTTGTTTGTTGTTTAACCCTTGAAGTCTAGGGTTAAATAGAGCAATGACAAGCTAGTGCTAAGGGCAGGGATCAAGGTAAGCAAGAGAGTAAGGGTAAGGGAAAGAGGCTATGGGCTGAGTTTTGGCTTCAGTGCATACTTTGAGGTCAGGCATAAGAGGAGTGGATTCCTGTCAGGGTTTGGGGTAGCAGTTCGATTTATGAATTAAGGTTACTGATTGAACCTGGGGAAGGGCCTCACATGACTCTTTTAAGTCACTGCTACAGCAGCATCAGCATAACCTGAACCCTCTTACCTCTACAAATTACTTAATTTCTTCTGGCCAAGCCCCTATTCCCTCCCCCAAATCTCACATCTCTCCTGTCCATGCTTCACCTGACCTCCCCATATCAGTCATCTCATTGGGATCAGCTTTCTGATGGCTTTCATGATCTCAGAGTTAAGGTTTAGGAGAGGGTTTAAGGTGAGGAGGTTAATGCACAAGAGCAGGAGCTTTGGGTGAGAGCTTAAGCAACTGTTTAGTGGGAGGGTTTGGTGTTCTGCTTGGGGTGTCAGGTCTGTGGTTAGGCTATGGTAAACTTTGTGCTTTAGGGTTTGCTTTAGCACTGGTAAGAAGTTCTCTAGGATTAAATAGAGCACTTTAATGCTAGTGTAAAGGGAAGGGATCAGGGTGAGCAAGAAAGCAAGTGTAAATGTAAGGGGCTGAGTTTTGGCTTCACGGGATTCTTTGAGGTCAGGCATTAGAGTAGTGAATTCCTGTCAGGGTGTGGAGCAGCATTTAGGTTTAGGGATTAAGGTTACTAGTTAAAATAGGGGCAGGGCTTTACATGACTGTTTAAGTCAGTGTTACAGCAGAATGAACATTACATGAACCCTCTTTCCTCTTCAAAATTGTTAATTTCTTCTTGTCAAGCCCCTGTTCCCTCCCGAAATCACACACCTCTCTTGGCCAGGCTTCTCATGAAATCCCCATATCAGTTTTCTTCTAAGGGGCAGCTATCTGATGGCACTCGTGATCTCACAGTTCATGATCTCTGTCTCACCTCTGTTGGCTCCCACATTCCTGAGACAGAAGTGGCGTTGTAGTCAGGAGGGCAAAGGGCACAAAGGAGCACCCTGTAGGAGCACCCTGCACAAGGTGCCCAGCAGCTCTCCACCACCACCACAGTGAGCTTCCTGCTTACGTGTTTTGGTTCGGGAATGGCTTCTGTGGATCCAGGGTAACGTTTCCCAGGCCATCATGCAGGCCTCATATTCCCCCCATGGCATCTGGGAGGCAGTGGCCACCTCTGTGTAGAAAGCTGCAAGCAGCCCTGAGGGATGACTTCAGGCAAAAGTTGGAATCTCTGACATGACAACCAGAGGAGCTGCTCTGCAGAGCAAGGGGTCGTGCAGAGGGAGGGCTGTGCTGGGCAGGCGGGGAGGCAGACCCACCTCATGGTCTTTAGCGATATGGTTTTGTGATGACATTATTAGTAGGACAGCCATTGGATGGGATGGACGTGGAGGTCTTTTTCAACATTAATGATTCTACGATCCTATCAAGGCAGCAGAGAGGCAGAGCCCAGCGGGCAGTGAAGGGCAGCTCTGAGGGACACCAGGGCTGCTCCTCCCTGTGCCAGCTGGGTTTTGGCCCTGAGCTGGGACTGCTCCCACAGCTACAGAGGTGATAGGAAGAGAGGAAAGTTGAGATCAAGAAAGTTCTTGTGGCTTCTTTATTGCCTATATGTACACTGGAAGCCTACTTCTATAAGTAGTTTAGATAATACTGTCAAAGTAAGTAAACTAATTAACAGTCAAAAGGTCAAGAATACTATTAAATCAAAATCAAAGATATTGAAGACACTCTTGATACTTAAGAAGCACGTAGAGAAACAGTTTCCTCACTGCACCCTTGAGCTCCTTGTTTCTCATGCTGTGGATGAGGGGGTTCACTGCTGGAGGCACCACCGAGTACAGAAATGACACGACCAGGTCCAGGGATGGGGAAGAAATGGAGGGGGGCTTCAGGTAGGCAACCATGGCAGTGCTAACCAACAGGGAGACCACGGCCAGGTGAGGGAGGCACGTGGAAAAGGCTTTGTGCAGGCCCTGCTCAGAGGGCATCCTCAGCACCGCCCTGAAGATCTGCACATAGGACACCACAATGAAAACAAAACAACCAATTCCTAAACAGAAGGTGATTACAGTAAGCCCAACTTCCCTGAGGTAGGTGTCTGAGCAGGAGAGCTTGAGGATCTGAGGGATTTCACAGAAGAACTGGTCCACAGCATTGCCTTGGCAGAGGGGCAGGGAAAATGTAGTGGCCGTGTGCAGGACAGCATTGAGAAAGCCACTGCCCCAGGCAGCTGCTGCCATCTGGGCACAAGCTCTGCTGCCCACGAGGCTCCCATAGTGCAGGGGCTTGCAGATGGCAACGTAGCGGTCGTAGGACATGATGGTGAGAACATAAAATTCTGACAAAATCAAGAAGACAAATAGAAAGACCTGTGCAGCACACCCCTGATAGGAGATGGCCCTGGTGTCCCAGAGGGCATTGGCCATGGCTTTGGGGAGAGTGGTGGAGATGCAGCCCAGGTCGAGGAGGGCGAGGTTGAGGAGGAAGAAGTCCATGGGGGTGTGGAGGCGGTGGTCGCAGGCTACGGCGGTGAGGATGAGGCCGTTGCCCAGGAGGGCAGCCAGGTAGATGCCCAGGAAGAGCCCGAAGTGCAGGAGCTGCAGCTCCCGCGTGTCTGCGAATGCCAGCAGGAGGAACTCACTGATGGCACTTCGATTGGACATCTGCTTGTTTTGGGATGTGGTCCTGCACAAGGAAGAGAAAGAACAGTAATAATGTACAACAGACTTACCAGAAGAAAACTCATCCCATTTCTTGTTTAATATTGCCAAAAACATTGTCCACTTCCAGGAAGACATTTGGCGGGTCCTTTTCATAAGTTCTTCCTGATGCTGCCTGAGGGTATCCCTGGGAGCAGGGGACTCCTCTGTGAGCAATGGAAGAGTCAGTTATGCCCTATAGGCAGAGGTAAAGAGGAACATGGGGTTATCTCAGATTCACTTCAGGCCTGATATCAAAGAACTTTGCCCCAGTGTTGCTCCCAGGTCACCCAACTGCAGAGCAGATATATATATATGGATTTTTTTTTCATTTTCCTTTCATGGGGTCATATTGTGTCTTGTTGCTACCCCACAACACCTGATGAGTTTTTCTAAAACAGAAATCCTGGGCATTTCTCCTGCACTTGAAGGGAAACTTTGTGGATCCTCAGAGAAAAAGGGACTGGCCATATAGTGCAGAGTGTCCTTTAGTGAGGACAGGCAATCTGTCCATCAGTGCTGGTCTCAGCTGCCCTGTGAGAGCTGCAGGAAAGCTGTACTCAGTTGTTCATCTGAAAAGAACCTGGACGCTGCCGAGAGCAGAGGAATCCAGGCTCCAAGTGCCCATCTCCAGACCCCTCACCCTGTCCCCGTACTCCCCTTCCCACAAGCACCCCGAGGGCTCACTCCATGGGCAGGTGAAACCCCCATCCCCAGGCAGCCTGGGAACAAGAGCAGCAGCAGCACGGCCAGGTGGAGAAGCCAGGAGGAATGGCAGCGTGCTGCTGCCAGGGGAGGCAAGGCCAGGGAGGGACAGACGGACACTCAGCACACCCTCCTGTGCTGCAGCTCTGCCTGCAGAGGAGGCAGCTCCTGCTGGGGACAGCGGGGGCTTGAGGGCAGAGGCTGTGCTGGTGGCAGAGGAGAGCAGGGGGTGTCCCAGGGAAGGCGCCTGCCCTGCAGGGGCTGGCAGGGAGGTGCCTGAGCCCTCCCTCGCACAGCATTTCTGGCAGCAGCTCCCTCTCACCGCCTGCCCATGTCCCTGCTGCCTGCCCGTGTCCCTGCTGGGAGCCGCTTCTGTGTCCCCACGTCTCCTCCCTGTCCATGCTCACAGACTTATCCCACAAGCTCTGTGCTCAGATTCACTCAGATTCCCCTCCACTGCAGGAATCTGAAAGCACAGAATCCAAATAAAAAGCCTTTCCCTTTCAGATAAACCAAGCCTCAGTCTTCCTCTGGAAATTTCCTCTAATAAATGCCACTCTACAGCTTCTTCTACACTTTGCTGGAGAAACAGAGAGACAACTATCCCGACAGATGCTATCAGCCATCGGATGTGCCAGCTGTAGAAGACCCCTCTGGCAACCCCACCTGCATGGCCCTGCTGCCACAGACTCACGGTGCCAAGAGCCTGCAGATCTGTCCTGCCACACGCTGCCCTCTGTTGCTGCGCTCCTCACTGCCTCCAAGCCCTCTCTCCTTCTCTCCTGTCCCCGTGCCAGCTGCGGTCAGAGCCCCCAGCCCTGCTGCGCTGTGCAGAGGAGCTGCTCCTGGGCACAGCTGTCTCTCTGCACCAGGGCCCTCTTGCCACGAGCTCTCTCTGTCCCACGAGCCCGGCCCAGCTCAGCACCAGACGCCCAGCCCAAGGCATTGGAATCCCCCCTCGGGGGGCTTTGGGGAGGAGCCCACGAACCTCAGGCACTGAGAGACAATTGAAGACATCTCTCAACAAGTCCAAGTCAGAGGCAAGTTTCCTGCAGTGTCCCCCTGAGGGCCAGCACTGACACAGCCTCCCTTGGAGCTCGTTAGAGCAGAGCATTGGAGGCACTGAGGACAAGGAGACAAAGGCAACGTGAAGGTGATACTGATGTGTAGACAAAGTGTATTTGTTTCACTAAGCACAAGGCCCCAGACAATAGTGAATGATTTAAAATTTGAAAAGACAGAAAAGAAAGTTAAAATAGCAATAACAACAATATTAATAATAACCATAACAATAATAATAATATGTACAAAGCAAGTGATGCACCGTGCAATTGCTGAGAAGCCCCTCACCGATGCTCAACCTGTCCCTGAGCATTGGTCCCCCTGACCCTGGCCAGCCTGCAGCAGGATCTCTTGTGCACGTCCCTTGACCTTCATTTCTTTCAGTGCAAAATCAGCTTTCAGAGGAATTTGGAGTATTTTCTTCCCTTTCTCAAACACTTCCTCTGCTCTGTCACCCCACACAACGATGCCATCTATGTACTGCAGGTGTTCAGGACCTTCCTCCTCTTCCAGGCCACTCTGGATCAGTCCATGGCAAATGGTAGGGCTGAGTTTCCTGCCCTGGGGCAGTCGATGCCAGGTTGAAAGCAAGCTGTGGCCTTCCATCTGCTGGCAAACGCATGGAGAAAAATGCATTAGCGACATCAGTTGTGGCAAAACGCTTGGGTGCCTTTGATCCCAGTGTGCAGGGAAGCTCTACCGTGTCCGGCATGGCAGCACTCAGCACCGCATGACTTCCTTCAGGCCACGACAATCCTCTGTCAGCGGACTCGGTTGGTGCTCTACTGACTGAGGTGCACGGCTGTGGCAGTGATTGGCACCAGCTGTCCTTCAGCCCTCATCAACCCCACAACAGAAGGGTCCTGTGAGAGACCAAGGCAAGGCAGACAACAGCATCATGTCCTCCGTCTCCAAGGCAGCTGTGCCAAAAGCCCACCCATACCCTTTTGGGTCCTTGAAATATCTCTCCTCTCCTGAAGCAGTCTCTTCCAAGGATGCACAGAGTCTGGGGCCAGTCCCAGTGGGGTGCTTTTGCCACTCCTTCCCACTTAGACTCACCTCAGCCTCCAGTACAGGTCAGTGTTGGCATCCCCCTGTCACTCCAGACATACAAATGGGTTCACCCCTCCACAGCTTGATGGCACTAGGGTACGCTGTGCAGTGGTGTCCACTGGAGCCTGAGACTTCTGGGGGCCTGATGTGCAAGGCCATCGAATCCACACAGTCCAATACAGCCGATCGTCCCCTTCCTCCCCCTGGCTGGAGGCAGGGCCCCTCTCGTCCTGCCCATAGTATTCCTTACTGTGTCTGCAGGACTGCCCGCTGGAAAGTGGAGCAGCAGTTCTCTAAGAACCCCTTTTAGGGATTGTTGTTCCTTGCCACTCACATACCTGTGCCTCTAGGGTTGAGGCAGATTTTCCATCCCACTTTCTCATGTCCTCTCCATGGTCACACAGGTAAAACCACAGGGTGACACATCGTGTGTACCCACCATCTCTCCTTTCCTGCCCTCTGAGTCCAGGGAGGGGCCCCGTTTCTTCCAGCACCAGAGCAGCACAGGGATAGGGATCGCGTGATTACTGATGCTCTTAGGACCTCTTCCTCTTGGTCCTCCTGCTCACATGATGGCCCAGCTTTTCTGAAGCCTGCCTCATCTTCTTTCTCCTCCTTTCTTGTCTGGGTGGGAGTTTCTTTCCTTTCTTAAAAAGAAAAACAAACAAACAAACAAACAAAACAAAAACTGACTTTCATATCCACTGTTTTTTCTTGCATATAGGAGCAACTGATACAGACACAGGTTGCTTCTCTGGCCCAGACACAGGGCCCATAAAAGGAGCTGGAGTTGCTGCAGGGCATTCTGCAGATGCTGTAGTGGCTGCAGGGTCTGTCAGAGGGGTTGGAGTGGCTGCAGGGCTTGTCACAGAGGTTGTAGTGGCATTGATTGTGGCTCTGTAAGCAGAGGCCGAGAGCCAGCACACTGCAGAGGTATGTGTCTCTTTGGAAATGCCAGGGTGATAACACCACTTTTCCAAGCATTTCACAGTTTTTTAGGATTCTGCACTTGCTCAGAGGTGAAGTTCCAAAGCAGTGGAGGTGCCCCCTGCTCTAGGTGCCTGCCCAGATCCTCCCACACTCCCTGCCACTCCTCACTCTCCTGCCTCTGGACACATCTCTGGATGGCATGCTTAAGTAGTTCTATGACATTAAACAAAAGCTGAAACACATTCAGGAGACATAACAATAGGAACATGCTGGTTTGACCATCCCAAGGATATTCAAAACTTTGAAGAGCTACTGTAATTGGCCTGTGGGAAAAGGGGGAGGTGCAGGAGAAAGGGAGAGTGAAGCAGTGGGGAAAAGTGTCCTCCCCTTGTCTCCCCCATGGCTTGGTTTCCTGAGGAGAAAAGGTCAAGAGTGTAATTCTTAATAGTTTCTGAGAGATGGCTCCCAAGGTATGGAGGTAATGGCAATGCTGAGTACAAGTACCAGATTAGTTTCATGACCAGGAATTTTATCATATCATAATCCAGTGTTACACCATACAACAAAAGAATAAACTTGAAGCAGCCATCAGAAAAGATAAACAGCATGACAGGGGAGACATACAGGAAGTCGTGTGCTGTACAACACAGATCTGAAATCGAGCACAACAGACCTGAGATTAAAAAAAAAAAAAAAAGAAAAAAGAAAGAAAATCATCTTTGTGATCAGCAACTATTAAAATCAACTCATGCTTATAAAGGCTTTCTTTTAACATGCTGTGGTGAGATCTGTCATTGGCTGAAACTTTGTGCTCCATGTTGGGCACCAAAAAGAGCGTGGTTTAACCCGGCAGGCAGCTCAGCACCACACAGCCATTCCCTCACACACACACCCTGCTACACCCCCAGCGGATGCAGGAGACAATGAGGAGGGGGAAAAAATAAATAATAATAATCATGGGTTGAGATGAAGACAGTTTGATAGGACAGAAAGGGAAGACAAATAATACGAACAATGATGACGATGACCATGATGGTGATTGCCTGTCCCGCAGCAGTGGTACCCCCTACCCTGGCCAGCCACCCCATATTGATTGTTCAGCATGACGGCTGCGGTATGGAACATCCCTTTGGCCACTTGGGGTCAGCTGTCCTGCTTCTGTCCCCCCCAGCTCCTCAGGCACCCCCAGCCCTCCACTGCTGGGCAACAACTAAGCCATCAGTGTGTGATCATCATTCTTCTCATGCTAAATGCAAAACACAGCATCATACCAGCTACTAGGAGGAAAATTAACTCCATCCTAGCCAACTCCAGGACACCCACAGACGAAGGGCATGATATCTCTGTGTGTATATCAAAAGAGAAAAGGTGGTGGTGAATAATTAGAAAGTACTGGAGCTGAGCACGATGCAGATGGTGTGGAATATGGGGTGGATATTGTCCTCGTTGTGGCTGGGATAGACTCAATTTTCTTTCTATTAACTGGTATGGTGCAGTGTTTGTCTATAGGACACAGCTCTAGATGAAATAACAGCATGCATAAGAAGAAAGAAGAGAAAAAGTGGAATCTCGCATCTTTCCATCCCGTACCCTTCTGTGATTCTGTGCTCTAATTCCATTAAACTAATTACTCCTCTATTGTCCAAACTGTCCTGCAAACTCCTACTGCTGTTACCTCGTGAAAGACAGCACAATCAGGGTGAGCCATCTGCCTGTAGACATTAACACCTGACAGAATGGAGCATTTGTCCAGGCAAAACTTGAGAAACTGCAGGATTTGGCCTACAGAAACCTCTTGACAGTTACAGGGAGAAGAGCCCAGTCCTGCAGCAGAGGAAGAGGAACCCCACACATCAGGGCAGACTGGGACCCTGCTGAGTGAGCAGTGACCAGGAGGAGGAGGGCCTGGGCACCACGAGGGATGCCATACAAGCAGTGGTGCTGCTCCCCAGGAACCAGGCCAGCTTCCTACAGAGCTGCCTTACGAGGAGCATGGCCACCAAGAAAATCTGAGTTATCAGACTCAGCTCAGATCCGGTGTGACACCACACGGACAAGGGTCTAGAGCCAGCAGGAAAAGAGGTGAAGGTCTGGGAGTCCCTAGGACAGTCTGGTGTGGAGAGCAGCAAGGGCTGTGACAAGGCAGCAAGTCCCAACAGGACCCAGGTCTTTGTGTCCATGGCTCTGGCTGTTGTCTCTGCCACTGAGGCCTACGAGGAGACAGCTTATCGGTAAAGCACCAGGGCCTCATTGCCTCCTCGCCCCCACCCATGAACCAGGCAGGGCTCGTACCATTCTCCTGCACTTGGCCATGCACATCCCCATCTCCTCCTGCCCCACGAAAAGCCCTGAGCAGTGTGTGAAGGGAAAGGATCTCCCTTCCTTGGTGCCAGGGGTCAAGGCCTGGTCCTTGTGCTTGGTGAAACACATCCAGTTTGGAAAAGTGACATCAGGGTCACCTTCACAGTGCCTTTGTCTCCTTGTCCTCAGTGCCTCCAATGCTCTGCTCTAACGAGCTCCAAGGGAGGCTGTGTCAGGGCTGGCCCTCAGGGGGACACTGCAGGAAACTTGCCTCTGACTTGGACTTGTTGAGAGATGTCTTCAATTGTCTCTCAGTGCCTGAGGTTCGTGGGCTCCTCCCCAAAGCCCCCCGAGGGGGGATTCCAATGCCTTGGGCTGGGCGTCTGGTGCTGAGCTGGGCCGGGCTCGTGGGACAGAGAGAGCTCGTGGCAAGAGGGCCCTGGTGCAGAGAGACAGCTGTGCCCAGGAGCAGCTCCTCTGCACAGCGCAGCAGGGCTGGGGGCTCTGACCGCAGCTGGCACGGGGACAGGAGAGAAGGAGAGAGGGCTTGGAGGCAGTGAGGAGCGCAGCAACAGAGGGCAGCGTGTGGCAGGACAGATCTGCAGGCTCTTGGCACCGTGAGTCTCTGGCAGCAGGGCCATGCAGGTGGGGTTGCCAGAGGGGTCTTCTACAGCTGGCACATCCGATGGCTGATAGCAGCTGTCAGGGTTGGTCTCTCTGTTTTTTCAGCGAGTAGAAGATGCTGTAGAGAATGGCATTTAGAAGGGGGCATTTCAAGAATACTGAGGTTTGGTTTATCTGAAGGGAGAAGCTTTTTTGGATTCTGTGCTTTCAGATTCCTTCAGTGGATGGGAATCTGAGTGAATCTGAGCACAGAGCTTGTCGGATGGGTCTGTGAGCATGGACAGGGGGTAGATGTGGGGACATAGAAGGAGTTCCCAGCAGAAGCACAGGCAGGCAGCAGGGACATGGGCAGGCGGTGAGAGGGATCTGCTGCCAGAAATGCTGTGCGAGGGAGGGCTCAGGCACCGCCCTGGCAGCCCCTGCAGGGCAGGCGCCTTCCCTGGGACACCCCCTGCTCTCCTCTGCCACCAGCACAGCCTCTGCCCTCAAGCCCCCGCTGTCCCCAGCAGGAGCTGCCTCCTCTGCAGGCAGAGCTGCAGCACAGGAGGGTGTGCTGAGTGTCCGTCTGTCCCTCCCTGGCCTTGCCTCCCCTGGCAGCAGCACGCTGCCATTCCTCCTGGCTTCTCCACCTGGCCGTGCTGCTGCTGCTCTTGTTCCCAGGCTGCCTGGGGATGGGGGTTTCACCTGCCCATGGAGTGAGCCCTCGGGGTGCTTGGGGGAAGGGGAGTACAGGGACAGGGTGAGGGGTCTGGAAATGGGCACTTGGAGCCTGGATTCCTCTGCCCTCAGCAGCGTTCAAGCTCTTCTCAGGACAACGTCCTTAGTGCAATTGTCCTGCAGTCAGAGATGCCCACACAGAGCAGCTGAATCCAATGTGGGAAAGGGCTCTGCCAACTGTCTGTGTGCAACTGGGCAAGTGCTTTGAGGGGCCTAATTAAGAAATTGAAATGGTTTTTCTCAGATAACTCTGGTATATTATTACTGTATTTCTGTTCCTTTGGCAGGACCCCATGCCCAGAAGCAGGAAATGCCCAACATCAGCTCTGTGAGCGAGTTCCTCCTGCTGGCATTCGCAGACACGCGGGAGCTACAGCTCCTGCACTTCGGGCTCTTCCTGGGCATCTACCTGGCTGCCCTCCTGGGCAACGGCCTCATCCTCACCGCCGTAGCCTGCGACCACCGCCTCCACACCCCCATGTACTTCTTCCTCCTCAACCTCGCCCTCCTCGACCTGGGCTGCATCTCCACCACTCTCCCCAAAGCCATGGCCAATGCCCTCTGGGACACCAGGGCCATCTCCTATCAAGGGTGTGCTGCACAGGTCTTCTTTTCTGTGTTCTTGCTTGGAGCAGAGTATTCCCTTCTCACCATCATGTCCTACGACCGCTACGTTGCCATCTGCAAGCCCCTGCACTATGGGAGCCTCGTGGGCAGCAGAGCTTGTGCCCAGATGGCAGCAGCTGCCTGGGGCAGTGGCTTTCTCAATGCTGTCCTGCACACGGCCACTACATTTTCCCTGCCCCTCTGCCAAGGCAATGCTGTGGACCAGTTCTTCTGTGAAATCCCCCAGATCCTCAAGCTCTCCTGCTCAGATGCCTATCTCAGAGAAATTTGGGCACTTGTCTTTAATGTTTCTTTAGTCTTTGGTTGTTTTGTTTTCATTGTGCTGTCCTATGTGCAGATCTTCAGGGCAGTGCTGAGGATGCCCTCTGAGCAGGGCCAGCACAAAGTCTTTTCCACGTGCCTCCCTCACCTGGCCGTGGTCTCTATGACTGTTAGCACTGGCTTGTTTGGCTACCTGAAGCCTCCCACCATCACCTCCCAATCCGTGGACCTGGTGGTGGCAGTTCTGTACTCGGTGGTGCCTCCAACACTGAACCCCCTCATCTACAGCATGAGGAACAAGGAGCTCAAGAATGCACTGTGGAAATTAATGACTAGATGTGTTTCGGAGGCAATAAATTTCCATTCTAGCTCTGCAGTTGACTAATAATGTCAATGACTACAAGAACATCTAATATTATAGATATGATTACTGACTACAAGAACTAATATTATATATATATAATTATATTTGTGTGTGTTTGTTTATTTATGAGTGTTTTCATTACAGGACTTTCTCTGTTTTAATGCGGCTGAAGTTGCCCATTAAAATGATATGATTCATCTGATTTCTTTTACAGTATGTACCTGTCGAGTATAGCTCAGAGATTCTGTATATGAGGAGCCAGGCCCTCTGTGAATTGAAATAAAAGAAAGGAGCCTGCACTGCCTTCCTTGTGTGACGTCCTTCCTGTGAGAGCTGCTCTGGCTCTGCAGGGGCAGTGCCATGTGCAGGGCTGCAGAGGAAAAGAGTCCCATCCCAGCAGCACGGGCAGGGAGCACCAGCGCTTGGGGCATGCCGAGCTGCTCTCTTGCCACTGCCCCCCTCTCGTGCTGAGCCCTGCTGGTGGGGTCAGGCCCGGCTGCTCCTGTAGCTTGGTGCCAGTGCTGCTGTGGGGCTGTGCTGGGACTGCAGGCAGGGACAGGCAGTGGGCACGGCAGTGGCACAGCCGGCCTGCGCTGCAGCACTTCCCTCCTAAGGGGGGATCTCCTCCAAGGTGGACTGACCACAGCTCAAGGGCTCAGTCTGCTGTGAGCAGGCAGAGGAGAGCTCTGCAGCCCCAGGGCACGCAGCAGCCCCAGCCAAGGAGTCTGGCGAGTGATTTGACTGCAAGGTCCCTCCTGCCCTAGCACCTCCCAGAACTGGCACGGCACTGGCTCCTGTGTGTCAGAGAGGCTGGGAGCCCAGGAGCTGTGCCATGGGCTGGAAGGATCACAACCAGATCACTTCTACCTGGGCAGATTCTGGGCCAAAAAGGGGGTGTTTTGTAGGTGTGGTATTATGAGCTCAGTGGTGCCTCAGAAGCTCCAAGTCCAGTAGGCAGCTAATGGCTGTTAAGTGGCCGGTGAGGTGACTTTTTTCTGAAGCAGCTGACAGGTCATCCCTTGGCTCCTGGCTGGGATCTGTGCCTTTAGGCTCACATCTGCTGGTCTCCATGATAGGCCAGCAGATGCATGTGCTCTGCACACAGTTTGTGAGATCCTCTCTTCCTAAGTAGCTGGTAGGCCCCATAGAGGAAGAGGTCTTAAATAGGTGTTGTCATGTCAGAGGTATCCGCTTTTGCCTGAACTCATCCTTCAGGGCTGCTTTTGTGGAGGTGCAGAGCTGCTGGGCACATTGTGCAGGGTGCTCCTACAGCCTTTGTGTGCTTCTCCATGCTGGCTTGGGAGCTGCTTCTTTCTCAGGAGCAGAGTAGCCAACCGAGGTGAGACAGATACTCTGAGTTCATGAAAGCCATCAGAAAGCTGCCCCTGAGAAGATGACTGATATGGGGAAGTCAGGAGAAGCCTGGCCAGGAGAGATGTGAGATTTGGGGGAGGGAAGAGGAGCTTGGCCAGGAGAAGCTAATGATTTTGGAGAGGTAAGAATGCTCAGGTAATGCTGATCCTGCAGTAGAGCTGACTTTAAGCAGACATGTGAGGCCCTTACCCTATTTTAACCTGTAACATTAATATGTAAATCTAAATGCCACAACACACCCTGACAGGAATCCACTGCTCTAATTTTTGACCACAATATCCTTTGAGCCAAAATAAGTCCATAACATCTTTCCCTTACCTTTACTCTCTTGCTAACCCTGATTCCAGCCTTTAACACAAGCATTAAAACGCTCTATTTAACCCAAGTCTTCTTGTAGACCTAAGCAAAACACTAAAGCAAAGAGCTTGCACATACCCTAACCACAGACCTGACACCCCAAGCCCAACACCAAACCCTCTCCTTCAATTTTTCCTTAAGCTCTCACCCGGAAATGTTTGTCGTACTCCCTCATGTCATACGTGAACAACTAACATCCAAACCCTGTCCTCCTGTGTATTAACCTCCTCACATTCAATCCCTCTCCTAAACGTTATCTTTAGGCACTTGGCCCCTTGAGAAAGGGCAGGAACCATGAGGTTCCCGTGCAGTCGCATGGCATTCAGAGATGAGTGTGAGGGGCCATGGATCTGGTCGGTGTGTGGGCCACAAGGAGGAGATGGGTGGGAATGCTCTGATGAGCTCAGCTCTGCCTCAGGCTCTCCTGCCCCAGCAGGAGGAATGGGACTGTGGCAGTGACTGGGAGGTCACTTCTGTCTCTGCAGCTGATAGGGCAGCAGCAGGAACGTGTCACGCAAAGGGACTGTGAGGTCCCTTGTGTCTGGAGGTGGCAGGTCAGCCTTGGCTTCTCCCTGGGATGTGCACTTTGGGGCTGCCATCTGCCAGTGGCCCTGCTAGGCCAACAGAAGGCCCCTGCTTGGCATGCTGCCTGTGGGATCCCCTCTGCCTCCATCCCCAGGAGGACCCAGACAGAAAGAAGGCCCGCAGAGGGGTTGTCCTGTCCCTTCTGCTTGAGGCCAGGACTGGACAGCAGGAGGCCCAAGGCTTGGCTGTGTCTAGCCAAGAAGCTGCAAGGCCAGCAGCAGGCCCAGGCCTTGGAGGATGCTGCTGAGGTGACTTCTGTCTGCTTGGCTGACAGGCCACAAGGAGCCTGGTGGGTTGGGATGCATCCCTCAGGAGTGGTTTCCACCCTGATGGAGCTTTCTTTGGTAGTAGGAAAGAGCAGGAGAGAAAAAACTGCCACAAAGTGCACCTTGGAATGTTCGCACTAGGGACGGGGAGGAAAAAATATCCCTCAAAGGGCAGTGCTGTAGTGACAGAGGTCACCCAAAGAGTATCTGTGATCACACCTGCCCTGGTTCCAGTTAGGACAGAGTTAATTTTCCCTCATAGTAGCTGGTAGGGTGCTATGTTTTGGATTAGGATGAGAAGAGCGCTGATAACATGCTGATGTTTTAATTGTTGCAGAGCAGTGTTTACACCAGGCCAAGGACTTTTCGGCTTCTCGCTCTGTCCTGCCAGCGAGCAGGCTGGGGGTGCAGCAGGAGCTGGGAGGGGACAGACCCAGGACAGCTGACCCCAACTGGCCAAAGGGGTATTCCATACCATCTGGCGTCATGCTAAACAATATATAGGGGTGGCTGGCCGGGGTGGGGGGGCCGGCTGCTCGGGGATAGGCTGGGCATCGGTCAGCGGGTGGTGAGCAATTGCATTGTGCATCACTTGTTTTCTTACACATTATTATTATTAATACTATTATCATTATCACTATTATTATTATTATTGTTATTATTATATTCCTGTCTTAATAACTGTCTTTATCTCAACTCACCAGCTTCACTTTCCCGTTTCTCTCCCCCATCCCAGAGAGGGAGGGGGGAGGGTGAGCGAACGGCTGTGTGGTGTTTAGCTGCCAGCCGGGTTAAACCACAACAACACCATGGCTTTGAATTTCAAGGAACAGCTGATTAAGGTTGAAGAGACATGGTGAGATGATTGAAATGCCGGGATGAGAGCAAGGTGGTGGACAGAGAAGGGCGTCTGCAGACTTCAAGGAAATAGGGCAAAGTGTGGGACAGCAGAGGAAAGCCTGCAGAGGAGAAGGCAGAGGATGCTGGCAAGAAGGGAAGGCCCCAGCAGCCCTGACGTTTTTCTCCCTTTGGCTAGAGCTTCTGAGGAGACGAGATAGAGTCATTGCAATGGGGCCTCTTTGCTTCCTTGATACCCTGTGCAGGGGTGGGGAGGTGTCCTAATGAAGTTCTTCTCGTGGCATCACACTGCCCACCACATCATACAGACCCCAAGAAGAGCCCTGAGCCAGACGGGGGGGTGCAGGATCTCCCCTCGCAGGGGCTGGGGTCAGGTCTTGGCCCTTCTGCTTCACCAAAACCAACCAAGACTTTTCTCAGCACAGCGCTTTGCCTGTCTGGAATCACGGCCTCCAATGATCTGCCCTAACAAGTCCCTGGGGAGGCTTTGTTAGGAACAGCCCTCAGTGGGGCCCATTAATACTCCAAGTCACTTCAACTTTTCCTTCTGACTTTACTTTCTCAAGCAGTTGCATCATTCTTCTCTCAGTACCCAAGTTTCACTGACTCAGCACCAAAATACAACACGGAACTCATTAAAAAAGAGAATCTCCTAGGCAGCCATATCTCTCCCACAGTTTTCTTCATGTCTTCAAAACTTGTGCATCTAATTGGAGAGCTTTCATAGTGTAGTTAAGGAGGAAGATTTCAAAGAGCATCTAATAGAAATCTTTCCTCATTTGAAAGGCTGAATTTTTTTGCATTTCATTTTGGAGCATCATTTTCCTATAGATATTGGTCAAGGGTTACTCCTTTGGAGCCCTGCTTAGGTAGGAAGAGCAGGGTTTTTCCTATTTAAAAACAAACAACAGGAAATCATGCTACAGTTTAAAAAAAAAGAAAAAAAAATCAAGTTCCTTATTTTTTTGACTCCAGTGATGTTTACCTTCCCAAAAGGATGACTGTACATGATCCATTTTGCACTGATTAATAGGAAATTTAAAATCATAGTGTTAGTATTAATCCATATCTTACTAATTCAATGATAAATGATGAGTTTCTTGCTAAGGAAACCAGTAGACAGACTGCTCAGAGATGGGCGAGCTGAAACTCACTGAAACTCAAAGCAGCAACTGAGTTGGTGAGAGCGGTCTGAATGATCCAAGAGTAAGGGGAGGGCAAAGCAGGAGAAGCATGGGAAGTGCATAGGTCCAGACAGGCAGCTGGAAAGGCGACATTCAGCAAGGTCTGTGTAATCAAGATGGGTTTTCTTCCTGAAAGATGAGGGAGCACACCATGATAGACAAAGTGATGACAAAGCAAGTACAGGAGAACACCAGTATTTCTTCTCCTGCGATGAATATAGATCATGGAAATTAGCATTTCTTCATGATAGAAATTATACTTCACGTGAGACATTTTACGGAAGGAGTTGAATCATTTGAGCTGATGAGTAGTGGCTTTATTAGATAAGTACTAAAAAAAATTACTGGGTATTGAGGCAGAGCTTTGCTGTGTGACCATAAGCTGAACCACGGAAAATCTCCTGTGGCCCCATTGTCTTTGAGGCACTTCCCTGGACCGGCATATGTGAGAAAAGACCTGCAGGAGACTGGAGCCTATTGGGAAAATCAGGTGGAGCCAGGTGGAGTTCCCAGGGCACCTCCACTGCCAGCAGTGGTCATTGTCCCTGTAACTGCAGCCCAGCCCAGCACGGGAAATCCCTTCAAAGACAAATCCCTTCTCCAGTGGGTTCCTGGGATTGACCTAGATTTGAAATGGCCATTGGAAACCCATGATATTCTTATTAGTACTTAACCCATGATACCCCTTATTCCTACGAGACACTTGAACATGCATTTACCTTCCTGGGTCATCTTTAGCAAACTCAGGATGAAAAACTCAACTATAGCATGCTTCAAATGGCTGAGGCAGAACCCATCAGCTGCCCCACTTTGGGGAATCATCCCCTTCCAACTAGGGATATGAAAGTGAAAAATGTGAAATGACCCGTCAGGTCAATGCGCAGAGTAAGGGAAAGTCACACATATTGTGCTGGAGTGTCAGAAGGCAAAAAGCACTGCACTGTGCCTCAGAGTAATCAAGGAGACCTAATCCAGTTCATCTGTGAGATAAAGCAGAGTGAAGGACGTTGAGTTGTGTCCTAACATGAAGAAGGATGTACATCACTGCTGAAGGAACTCTCTTTTTGTGCCATCACCAATGCAAATACACAAAACTATATCAAATAAAGGTAACCTGTCCCACTCTGGCTCTGTCACCCCACAGGGCACGGGAGAGGGAGCTGACAGCCAAGGGACGCATTTGGGTGTGGAAAGTGGGGCCCAGCAGAGACAAGGAGCCAAGGCAGTAGCTGGGGGAGGCCAGGAGAAGCAGCCCAAGGAGTGGTGCTGCTTGTGAGGACACGTTTGTGCCAGCAGCCTGAGTGGGCAGCAGCTGTGCGCAGGCGAGTGGAGGCCAGGAAGCACATGCCAAGAGCGCTCCTGCCAGCAGAGACAAGGCCGGGGCCAAGGGCAAGGAGAGGGGCAGGCCCAGGGCAGGGGGCTGCAAGGGACAAGCTGAGCTCCCTGCCCCTGCAGCAGCCGCACTGGCCCTCAGCAGACGTGCTGGCCGGCACGCACGGGGAGGTGCTGGCGTGCATCAGAGAGCAGCGAGGAGGGCGCTGGAGAGGGCCGGGTGAGGCGGGTGGCAGAGCCCCATGCAGGGGCTGGCTGGGGGTCCCCTCTGCTGCAGCCACCGCACGCGGCGTGGCAGGAGGAGGGCTCCCTTTGCACCACGGGGCAGAGCCTGGCCCTGGGCTCTTCCTGACGTCCCTGCAGCTCCTGGCAGGCTGCGGTGAGGTGCCCCTCAGCCTTCCCTCCTGTGCTGCCAGGGCACACGGCTGCCTCCTGCCCAGCTCACTGCCCACCAAGAACGTGCGACAGGGCTGCTTCCCAAGCTGGGCCTTGCCCAGGCTCAGTCCCCTGCAGGGGCAGAAACTGGCCCTTGTCCTGGTGGGTTTTCATGGCCTTCCTCTCAATACATGCTCTTCTCATGCTTGATCTCTTTTACTGAATTCAGAGGCCCAGGAGAACTTTTTGGTACAGACTAATACAGAAAATACTTGGAGTCCCTCAGCCACATCTCTGCTTTTCCTCCACATTGCTGCTGGGCTCTTCAATCCCACAACCTCTGCTGTACCTGAAGAGAAATCATGAGAAACAAGAGTCACAGAAAATGACTACCTGCTGGTTCCTTTATTTCCTTAATTACCAAGAGCTTATCAGCACCTGTAGATCAGGTCTCTGGGTTAAAATAAATAAATAAATAAATAAACAAATAAATAAATAAATAAAAGTTAGAAGAAGTGAGATAGAAGTGAGATGAAGAAAAATACTTTAATTGGAATAATATTGCAAAGATTGAAAGGCAATTTTGAAATACATGAACAAAGGTGTTTCTGCCTTGCCCGGGTGAGGAAGATGTGCAGGTACCTCATTGGTGGGGAAATGCTGTATATTAGAATAACATCCTCAGTGCCTCCTTTAGCTCCTTGTTCCTCGTGCTGTAGAGGAGGGTTTCACTGCTGGAGGCAACACTGAGTACAGAAATGAAACCGCCAGGTCCAGGGATGGGGAGGTGATGGAGGGAGGCTTCAGGCAGGCAGCCATGGCAGTGATGCTACACAGGGAGACCACTTTGACCCAAAACACAGCACATCTTTACACCTGCTGAGGGTGCACTCACTCTATTCCATCATCCAGGTCATTGACAAATAAGTTGACCAGGACTGGACTCAGTGTCGATCCCTGGGGGACACTGCTGGCTACAGGCCTCCAACTAGACTCTGCTCCACTAAGCACAACCCTCTGAACTCTGCCATCCAGCCAGCTCACAATCCACCTCACTGACCACTCATCCATCCCACACTTCCTGAGCTGGCCTGTGAGGATGTTATGGGAGACAGTGCTGAAAGCCTTGCTGAAGTCAAGGTACACAACATCCACTGCTCTCCCTCACCCACTCACCTAGTCAGTCCATCATAGAAGGCTATCAAGTTGGTGAAGCACGGTTTCCCTTGGTGAACCCATGCTGACTGCTCCTGATCACCTTCTTCTCCTCCACATGCTGGAGATGACCTCCAGGATGAGCTGTTCCATCGCCTTTCCAGGGATGGAGGTGAGGCAGACCGGCCTGCGGTTGCCTGGGGCCTCCTTCTTGCCCTTTTTGAAGACCAGCATGACATGAGCTTTCTTCCAGTCTTCAGGCACCTCTCATGTTCTCCAAGACCTTTCAAAGATGATGGAGAGTGGGCCAGCAGTAACATCCGCCAGCTCCCTCAGCACTCATGGATGTGTCCCATCGGGGTCCATGGACTTGTGGGTGTCACGTTTGCCTAAGAGATCTCTGAGCTGATCCTCTTCAACCAAGGGAAAGTCCTCGTTTCTCCAGAGTTCCTCCCTTGTCCCTAAGGTCACAGATTCCAGAGGGCTGGTCTTAGCAGTGAAGAGTGAAGCAAAGAAGGCATTCAGTAATTCTGCCTTCCCTTTGTCCTTTGTCACCAGGGCACCCACCTCATTAAGCAGTGGGCGCACATTTTCCTTTGTCTTCCTTCTGCAACTGATGAGTTTGAAACAGCCCTTTTTGTTGTCCTTGACACCCCTTGCAAGATTTAACTCCAAATGGGCCTTGGACTTCCCTGTCGCTTCCCTGCATCCTCGGACAATGTCCCTATATTCTTCCCGAGTGGCTTGTCCCCTTTTCCACGTTATGTATGCTTCCTTCTTCCATTTCAGTCACCCCAGGATCTCCTTGATCATCCAAGCAGGTCTCCTGCCCCCTTTGCCTGACTTTTTGCTCACAGGAATACACAGCTCCTGAGCTTGGAGGCTTTGGAGGTCAGTGCGCTATTGCTGCCGGTGCACCATTGTGGCAGCCGTCGGCACCTGCTCTGCTTCGGCTCTCAGCAACCCCACAACAGAAGGGTCCTGTGCGAGACCAGGCAAGGTAGACAACTATTTGACGTTCTCTCTATTCAAGGCAGTTATGCCAACAGCCCTCTGGTGCCCTTTTGCTTAGTTGTTTACCCTTGGAACAAGCCAGAAACACAGTCTGGAGGCATGTCGTTAGGGTTACCCAATGATGTTCACGTTACTCACGAGCTATCATGACTGGCCCCAAAGAAAGAAGGGGAAGGTGCCCTGCCTTGTGCCCTCCACCAAGTGGATTCATGAGTGTGGTACCTGTAGCACCTCAAATAGTATTTATTGGTGCCGATTTAGGGAAAGCATCACAAGCCCATATTTGCTTTCCTAGTGGTAACTTAAAAGTTTCTTGCAACACGTAGTTGCTTTACAGGTAGGGATTTGTAGCAATTTGTAATAAAGACGTTCATGAATACAGAGCAACGAGGGGTCCGTGTCCTTGTGTACTATGGAATCCTACCAACCTCCTGCTGCGATCCATGGGCGGGCTGACCCTCCTAGGTCCTGAGCATCGTTACTGTGATGCCCTTGGAGTGGTCCTCAGAGCTGCAGGAGCAACCACAGAGCTGGGGCTTGGTGACAGCCCTTTGCTGCAGAGAACAGACCCAGCCACAGGGGCTGGACCCTTCAGATGCCCCAGTGCCATGAAACTGGCTTTTTTTCTGCTCAAGTCTACTGCTCCCTCACACACAGCCAGGCCTGTGGCTCATCTCCCTGTGGAGGAGGAGGCAAAGCGCTGCTGGTGCGCGAGTAAGGGAGAAATACTCCACCTGTGGGAGGGCAGGGCTGGCGGGGAGGTGGCACAGGACAGGCACTGGCCTCTTTCTCCTATTCCCCACCCAGGGAGCCTTGAGACAGCAGGTCAGTGTCCGTACTGCCCACAGGTGCCTGCAGTCCTGTATCATCAGGATCCATCTTCTCTCCTTCTGTATGTAAAGTTTTTACTTTGTTTCTCATAGTTTGGGGCCAGCATTGGTGGACCTGGTACCTGGCACTGCAAGGCTGTGTCTCACACCATGTTTTTTTCGTGAGTTTTTCCCATTGCAGCAGCAGAGCAGCAGCTAATTGCTTCTGGAAGACAACTGAAACAGTTTCTTCAGTGCATGCCTGAGCTCCTGGTTCCTCATGCTGTAGATGAGGGGGTTCACTGCTGGAGGCACCACCGAGTACAGAACTGCCACGACAAAGTCCAGGTATAGGGAGGAGATGGAGGAGGGCTTCAGGCAGGCAAACACGATAGTGCTGACAAACAGGGAGACCACGGCCAGGTGAGGGAGGCACGTGGAAAAGGCTTTGTGCAGGCCCTGCTCAGAGGGCATCCTCAGCACCGCCCTGAAGATCTGCACATAGGACAGCACAATGAAAACAAAGCAACCAGCACCTAAACAAAAGCTAAATGCAATAAACCCAACCTCCCTGAGGTAGGCATCTGAGCAGGAGAGCTTGAGGATCTGGGGGATTTCACAGAAGAACTGGTCCAATGCATTACCATGGCACAGAGGTTGTGAAAATATATTGGCAGTGTGCAGCACAGCGTGCAGAAAGCCACTGCCCCAGGCAGCTGCTGCCATCTGGGCACAAGCTCTGCTGCCCACGAGGCTCCCGTAGTGCAGGGGCTTACAGATGGCAGCGTAGCGGTCATAGGACATGATGGTGAGAACATAAAATTCTGCTGTAATCAAGAAGACAAACAGAAAGACCTGTGCAGCACACCCTTGATAGGAGATGGCCCTGGTGTCCCAGAGGGCATTGGCCATGGCTTTGGGCAGAGTGGTGGAGATGCAGCCCAGGTCGAGGAGGGCGAGGTTGAGGAGGAAGAAGTACATGGGGGTGTGGAGGCGGTGGTCGCAGGCTACGGCGGTGAGGATGAGGCCGTTGCCCAGGAGGGCAGCCAGGTAGACGCCCAGGAAGAGCCCGAAGTGCAGGAGCTGCAGCTCGCGCGTGTCTGCGAATGCCAGCAGGAGGAACTCAGTGATGGAGCTTCTGTTGGACATCTGCTTTTTTGGGAGGTGGTCCTGAACAAAAAAGAGGATGAGAGGAATAAAGTACAAGAAATTCATCAGAGGAAAACTAATTCCATTTCTCCTTTAAAATCACCAAATAAATTGTCCACTTTCTGGCAGACATTTGGCAGATTCCTTTCATGCATCCTGATTCATTCTGCCTGGGGGTGTGTGTCAGAACAGGGGGCTCTGCTTAGGGTAATGCAGGAGTCAGTCCTCTCCTACAGCAAGAGGTGAAGAGGAACATTGGAGAATGTCAGATTCACTTCCCTCCTGATATCAAGCGAGTTTTTCCCCAGTTTTGCTCCTAGTTCACCAAACTGTAGAGCAGAGCTCTGGTGGCTTATTAATTAATTTTTTTTATTTATTTATTTATTTATACGAACATAAAAAATATAAATATAAATATACAATATAAATACAAATATGAACATATAAATATATGTTCTAGCTGCCCCACCACTCCTCAGAACATATTCTAAGCCAAAAATCCTGGTATTTCTACTGGAACTGAAGAAGTGAATCCTTGTGGATCATCATCAGAGAAATCAGGATCATCATCACTTTAGTGCAGGTTGTCCTGAAGGAGGACAGCCAGTCTGTCCATCAGGTCTGGTCCCAGGTGTCCTGTGAGAACTGCAGGAAAATTCTACTCACATCTTTGGCTGAAAAGAACAAGGCCACTTCTGAGAGCAGAGGAATCCAGGCTCCAAGTGCCCATCTCCAGACCCCTCACCCTGTCCCCGTACTCCCCTTCCCCCAAGCACCCCGAGGGCTCACCCCATGGGCAGGTGAAACCCCCATCCCCAGGCAGCCTGGGAACAAGAGCAGCAGCAGCACGGCCAGGTGGAGAAGCCAGCAGGAATGGCAGCGTGCTGCTGCCAGGGGAGGCAAGGCCAGGGAGGGACAGACGGACACTCAGCACACCCTCCTGTGCTGCAGCTCTGCCTGCAGAGGAGGCAGCTCCTGCTCATTGCAAATGATCTGTGCTCACCTCAAGCCTGCAGAGACCTTCCAAAGGCAGGGGGTATCACGGCTTTTGTAGCTCCTAAAGATCAGCTAGGATAAAGCCTGAGAGGACCACAATGACGGTGTTGGTGCAGTCTGTGGGCTGAGGGGTGGGAAGGGACTTTATGAAGTTCATTGATGACATATTGGTCCCTCACTGCAATGCTTCAGGAGTCTCAGTCTCCTGTACAATCCTGACAATCCATTACCATGAAACCTGCCTCCCCTCCACTGCAGGATTCTTAAAGCAAAACTTACAGAAAACTGCTTGCATTTCAGGTAGCCCCTGCCTTGGTCTTTCTCTTGAAACATCCAACCATAAATGCCATTCTCTACAGCATCTTCTACACTTTGCTGGAGAAAGAGAGAGACAACTATCCAGAGATATGCTGTCAGGCATCAGATTTGCCAGCTGTAGATGACCCCTCTGGAAACTGCAGCCGCATGGCCCTGCAGCCAGAGACGTACCTTGTCCAGGGCTGTGCAGATTTCTCCTGCAGGCAGCTCTCGGCATCCTCCCACTGCCAACTGCCTCCAAGCCCTCTCTCCTTCTCTCCTCTCCCCGTGCCAGCTGCGGTCAGAGCCCCCAGCCCTGCTGCGCTGTGCACAGGAGCTGCTCCTGGGCAGAGCTGTCTCTCTGCACCAGGGCCCTCTTGCCAGGATCTCCCCTTGGGCCCAGGAGCCCGGCCCAGCTCAGCAGCACAGCACCCGACCATGGCATCGCTTGCTCTGTGTCATTGGGCTCCGTCGAGGTGTCCCCAAGGCCTCAGGGCTGACAGCTCCCGAAGGCAGCAGGGTCTCTGCTGGGCTGTGGTGTCTGAAGCAGACTGAAGGCATCACCGACTGCTCCTTGCTGAATGTGGGAGAGATTGGTTTTCGAAGTGTGATTTGTGCTATTAAAGTTTGGTTGTCAAACATCTTGAGCTTTTAACCTGTCAGGCACTGAAGCACCACAGAGCTGTTGGCTCACTCCCACCACTCAAAATCTTATTTTTTGAAATATAGACAGTTTAAAGGGACAGGAAATGAAGACATAAGAATAACAGTAACAACAATAATAAATAATAATAAATTTTATTTTTATTGTGTGTAAAGCATGTGATGCAAAATGCAATTGCTCATCAACCACGGACCAACAGTCCCATTGAACCTGGCCATCCTGCATTTGGATCTCCTGTGCAGGTCCCTTGACCTTACTTTGTTTTAGGGCAATACAAGCTTTCAGAAGGATTAGGACTATTTTCTTCCCTTTCTCAAATATTCTTGAGCTGGGTTGTCCCATGTGATGACGACATCAATGTACTGGAGGTGTTCAGGAGCTTCCCCCTCTTCCAGGGCAGTCTGGATCAGCCCATGGCAAATGGTAGGGCTGTGTTTCTACCTCTGGCACAGTCCATTCCAGGTGGACAGGATGCCCCTCCAAGTGCAAGCAAAGTGCGGCCTTCACACTGCTGCCAAAGGGATAGAGAAAAATGCATTAGCAATATTAATGGTGGCAGAGCGCTTGGCTGCCTTTGACTGCAGTTCGTACTGAATGAAGTTCTAGCATGCCCAGCACAGCAGCACTCAGCGGTGGTGTGACTTCATTCAGGCACAGAAGCCCACCGTTCTCTTCCACTCACCATTAGAATTTTGCACTGTCCATATGGGACTACTAAAGGGTGAGCAAGTGTTGCTGATCACCCCTTGGCTCTGCAGTCAATGAACCAGCTCATGCATGGGAATCAGGGAGTCTCTGTGAGTGCAGTACTGCCTCAGGTGCGCTGTTGTGGTAGCGATTGGCACCTGCTGCCCGTTGGCCATCAGCACCTGCACAGCAGAAGGGTCCTGTGAGAGAGTGGGCAAGGTAGACAACTGTTTGATGGCCTCCGTCTCCAAGGGAGTCATGCCCAAAGTCCATCCAGTAAACGTTTGGATCTTTGAAGTACACTCTCTTGATTTAGTCAGTGCCAAGGTTGCACAGAGCCTCCAGGCCAGTCCCAATGGGTTGCTTTTGCCACTCCTTCCCAGTTAGGCTCACTTCAGCCTCCAGTACAGTTAACTCTCGGGTTTGATGTGCCAGGCCAATACTCCTCAGAGTCCAATACACCCGATTGTCCCCTTCCTCCCCCTGGATGGAGGCTGGGCCCCTCTAGTCCTGCTCATAGTATTCATTACTCTGTTTGGAGGACTGTCTGCTAGAAACTGGAGCAGTAATTTTCTCAGAAGAACCACTTTTTTGCGAATGCTTTTCCTTGCGCTTCATGTATCCATGCCTCTAGGGTGGAGGTAGGGTAGATTTTTGCATCCCGTTTTCTCATGGCCTTTCCATGGTCACACAGTTAAAACCACAGGGTGGCACATAGTATGCACGCACTATATCAACTTTCTTGAGCAGAGGGATGCTTACACCTGATAGCTGAGCTATTGGTTCATGCAGGTGGGGAGGAAGATGTATCCTCTTGTAGTTCTAGCATCTCGTGAGAAAGTTTCTCTCAGGATGAGATGCAGGCCCATAGGGAAGAAGAGAGACTTTCTTTGTAATGCCAGAGTTGGCTAGTTGGCTAGCTGATTCATCCACGTGAGTTCATCTTGGTCTTTCCAGGTCATAACTGTCAATGTGTTGGCATATGCTGATGGTGCGCTCTGTACAAACTTCTGCCACATGGGTCGTGTGCACTTGACTTCATCTGGATCTTTGGATAGATGTTCATTTTCTAGGTTTCTACAAATGGCATTCAGCATGGCTAATTCCCTCAGGTACTGGATACCCCTCTGCATGTTGGTCCACTTTCCTGGTTGACATACAAGATCTTCCTTCAAGGGATACCTTTCCTTGACGCCTGACAGGATTAAGTTTCTTGTGCCCTTTTGCAATGGTTTTGTCAATCACCCCTTTCTTACGTGGGGCACCCATCTGCTTGGCTTCCCTGACCTATAATTGCAGGCTATTGGCCCTGTTCTCCCAGCACTGGAGCAGCCAGGTGACAGTGTGCTCATCAAGATGATGGCTGAAATCTTTTCCCTTATCTCATAGCTTACCCTGGGATAGGGATCACTTGGTTTCTGATGCTTAGATGATCTCTTCTTCTTTGTCATCCTGCTTCCATGGTGGACTTTCTTTGGAGAAACCTGCCTTATCTTCTTCTTCCTCCTTTCTTCTCTGGGTAGGAGTTTTTTTCCTTTCTAAAGAAAAACTGACTTCCACACCCATTGTTTTCTCTTGCATAAAGAGGCAACCGATACAGGCAGAGGTTGGTTCTCTGGCCCAGCCATGGGGCCCATTTCAGGGGCTGGAGTAGCTGCAGGGCCCATCACAGGAGTTGTTCTGGCTGCAGGGCCTTTCAGAGCAGTTGGAGTGGCTGCAGGGCCTATCGCAGGTTTGGGAGTGGCTCTAGGGCCTGTCACAGGGGTCGGTTTAACTTTGGGCCCATCTCAGGAGCTGGAGCGCCTGCAGGGCCTGCTGCAGGGTTTGGGGTGGCTGCTGGGCCCTTCACAAGGGTTGGAGTGGCTGCTGAGCCTGCCACAGGGGCTGGCGTGTGCCTGCAGGAAAAGTCACAGGGGTTGGGGAGGTGTTGACTGTGGCTTGTTAAGCATGGGGCAAGGCCCAGCATGCTGCAGTGATTTGTGTCTCTTTGCAATTACCAGGGTGATGACACACAGTTTTCACATTTTTTTTCGGATTCTGCACTTCTGCACTTGCTCAGAGGTGAAGTTCCAAAGCACTGGAGGTGCCCCCTGCTCTAGGTGCCTGCCCAGATCCTCCCACACTCCCTGCCACTCCTCACTCTCCTGCCTCTGGACACATCTCTGGATGGCATGCATTAAGTAGTTGCTTAAACTTAAACAAAAGATGGAACACATGCAGGAAATGTAACAATAGGAACATGCTGGTTTGGCCATCCCAAGGATATTCAAAGCTTTGAAGAGCTATTGCAATTAGCCTGTAGGAGAAGGGGGAGGTGAAGGAGAAAAGGAGAGTGAAGAAATGGGGAAAGGCCTCCCCCACTGTCCATACCAGTTCCATCCCCCCACCTCCTTCCCCACCCCGCATAGATTTACTACCTGAGGAGTAAAAGCAAAAAGTGTAAAAGAGTGTAATTATTAAGAGTTGCTAAGTGATGAAGAGATGGTTCCGTAGGTACAGAGGTAGCAATACTTTTATCCTATCCTAAGTCAGAGTTATCCAATACAGCAAAAGATTAACCTTAAACCTGTCCCCAGAATTGATGAACAGCCTGACATGGAAGACAGACAGTTAGCAATGTGCTATACAACACAATTCTGAAAACAAGCACAACAGACCCCAGCTCAAAAAGGTCGACATTGTGATCAGCAACTGCTATACTGATCTAATGCTAACAACTTACTTTTAAAACGCTCTGGTCAGATCTGTCATCTCAGCCTTTGTGCTCCACACTAGGCACCAAGAAGACTTGCTGTGGTTTGACCCGGCAGGCAGCTCAGCACTACAAAGCTATTCATCCACTGGGATGGAGGAGAGAACTGGGAGGAAAGGAAAAAAAAAAAAAATTTATGGGTTGATATAAAAGCAGATTAATAGGACACAAAGGAAATAATAACAACAATAATAACAACAACAACATAATAATAGAATATATTATTATGATTATTACTATAGACACAAATAGGCTAAGGAGATGATCTTTTTGTGTGCATATCAAAAGACAGAAAAGACAGGTGGCTGTGATTAATTGGAAAGTGTTGGACCGGAGCATGACAGATACGGTATGGAATAAGCGGTGAATATTGTCCTAGTTTTTGCTGTAAAAGAGTAAATTTTTCTTCCTAGTAGCTGGTATGGTGCTGTGTTTCATATTTACAGAATTACAGAACAGTTTGGGTATGAAAGGACCTTAAAGATCACATCATTCCAACTCCCCTGCCATGGGCAGGAACAACTTCCACTAGACCAGGTTGCTCAAAGCCCCATCCAACCTGGCCTTGAACACCTCCAGGGATGGGGCATCCACAACTGCTCTGGGCAGCCTGTTCCTCTCACCCTCTGAGTAAAGAACCTCTTTCTAATGTCTAATCTGAATCTACCCTCTTTCAGTTTAAACCATTACCCCTAGTCTTATCGCTACTCTCTTTGATGAAGAGTCCCTCCCCAGCTTTCCTGGAGGCCCCTTTAGGTACTGGAAGGCCGCTGTAAGGTCTCCCCGGAGCCTTCTCTTCTCCAGGCTGAACAACCCCAACTCCCTCAGCCTGTCGTCATAGGAGAGGTGCTCCAGCCCCTTGATCATCCTCGTGGCCCTCCTTTGGACTCATTCTAATAGATCCATGTCCTTCTTGTGCTGGGGGCCCCAGAGCTGAATGCAGTACTCAAGGTGTGGCCTCACCAGGGCTGAGTACAGAGGCACAATCACTTCCCTACTCCTGCTGGCCACAGTATTCCTGGTACAAGCCCGGATGCTGTTGGACTTCTTGACCACCTGAGCACCCTGCTGGCTCCTATTCAGCCGACTATCCACCAATATCCCCAGATCCTTTTCCCCTGGGCAGCTGTCCAGACACCCTTCCCCCAGCATTATGTTAGGCTGTTGTGCCCCAAGTACAGGACCCAGCACTTGGCCTTGTTGAATTTCATGCAGTCGGCCTCAGCCCATGGGTGCAGCCTATCCAGATCCCTCTGCAGAGCCCTCCTACCCTTGAGTCGATCTGCACTTGCATCTAACTTGGTGTCGTCTGCAAACTTACTGAGGGTGCACTCGATCCCTTCATCCAGATCACTGATGAAATTATTGAAAAAGAAGATACAGCCAATTTTTAACCCAAGAAAGCATACATCCCTCCTGGCCTTGAGCAGCCATTTTCCCCAGGAGAATGCTGTGAGAAACAGTTTCAAAAACCTTACTGAGGTCTAGGTAGACCACATCCACAGCCTTTCTCTTCTCCACTGAGCACATCGCCTTGTCTTAGAAGGAGATCAGATTTGCCAAGGAGGACCTGGCTTTGGTAAACTCGTTCTGACTGGGTCTGATCACCTGGTGGTCCTGGAAGTGTTACGTGATGCTACTCAAGATAATCATCTCCATGAGCTTCGCCAGCACCGAGGTCAGACTGACAGGCCTGTAGTTCCCCAGATCCTCCTTCTGCCCCTTCTTGTAGGTGGCCATCACATTTGCTAGTCGCCAGTCAACTGGGACCTTGCCTGATAGCCAGGACTGCTGATAAATGGTGGAAAGTGGCCTGGTGAGCACTTCTGCCAGCTCCCTCAGTACCAACACGTGGATCCCATCTGGCCCCATAGACTTGCGTACGTCTAAGTGGAGTAGCAGGTCTCAAAACTTTTCCTCATGGATTATGAGGGCTTCATGCCACTCGCTGTCCCTATCTACCAGTTCAGGAGTCTGAGTAAGAGGGGAACAACTGTTCTTGCTGCTGAAGAATGAGAATGTTTTATGAATTAAAATATAAATTATTATTTAATTATCCTTAATAGATAGATTGGGTTCCAGTTGGTCTTTTGACCTTCAAATTTTTTCCCTGTACAGCCTCACAACATTCAGAATGCGGTTCCAAACAAAATGACAGAACGCATGAGAAGGAAGCAGAGAAAAGGTAGAATCCAGTGGAATTCAATCCCCTATAATTACGTGATGATATGATGCAGCTTTATTCCACTAAATACTCTATTGTCCAAATTGTCCTGCAATTGTTGATGCAGTTATCTTGTAATAGACAGCATCACCAGGGTGAGCCATCTGCCTGCAGATATTAACAGCTGACAGAATGGAGCATCAGTGTGGAGGAACAATGAAAAAATGAAGGATTTTTCCTATAAAAACCTCTTGACACTTACAAGGAGAAGAGCCCAGTCCTGCAGCAGAGGAAGAGGAACCCCACACATCAGGGCAGACTGGGACCCTGCTGAGTGAGCAGTGCCCAGGAGGAGGAGGGCCTGGGCACCACGAGGGATGCCATACGAGCAGTGGTGCTGCTCCCCAGGAACCAGGCCAGCTTCCTACAGAGCTGCCTTACGAGGAGCATGGCCACCAAGAAGATCTGAGTTATCAGACTCAGCTCAGATCCAGTGTGACACCACACAGATAAGGGGCTAGAGCTAGGAGGAAAAGATTTGCAGGTCTGGAAGTCCCTAGGACAGTCTGGTGTGGAGAGCAGCAAGGCCTGTAGAAAGGCTGAGACTCCCAACAGGACCCAGGGCTTTGTGTCCATGGCTCTGGCTGTTGTCTCTGCCACTGAGGCCTAGGAGGAGACAGCTTATCGGTAAAGCACCAGGGCCTCATTGCCTCCTCGCCCCCACCCATGAACCAGGCAGGGCTCGTACCATTCTCCTGCACTTGGCCATGCACATCCCCATCTCCTCCTGCCCCGGGAAGAGCCCTGAGCAGTGTGAAGGGAAAGGATCTCCCTTCCCAGGGACGGGGGGTCAAGGCCTGGCCCTTGTGCTTGGTGACACACATCCAGTTTTCCTACACATCAGGGTCACCTTCACATTGCCTTTGTCTCCTTGTCCTCACTGCCTCCAATGCTCTGCTCTAACGAGCTCCAAGGGAGGCTGTGTCAGGGCTGGCCCTCAGGGGGACACTGCAGGAAACTTGCCTCTGACTTGGACTTGTTGAGAGATGTCTTCAATTGTCTCTCAGTGCCTGAGGTTCGTGGGCTCCTCAGCAAAGCCCCCCGAGGGGGGATTCCAATGCCTTGGGCTGGGCGTCTGGTGCTGAGCTGGGCCGGGCTCGTGGGACAGAGAGAGCTAGTGGCAAGAGGGCCCTGCTGCAGAGAGACAGCTGTGCCCAGGAGCAGCTCCTGTGCACAGCGCAGCAGGGCTGGGGGCTCTGACCGCAGGTGGCACGGGGACAGGAGAGAAGGAGAGAGGGCTTGGAGGCAGTGAGGAGCGCAGCAACAGAGGGCAGCGTGTGGCAGGACAGATCTGCAGGCCCTTCGCACCGTGAGTCTCTGGCAGCAGAACATGTAAATGGGATTTCCAAAGAGTTTTTCTGAAGCCAACACAGCTCATGGCGGATAGCATCTGACAGGATAGATATCTCTGTTTCTCCAATATGAAGTAGACGCTGCCATTCCTCCTGGCTTCTCCACCTGGCCATGCTGCTGCTGCTCTTTTTCCCAGGCTGCCTGGGGATGGGGGTTTCACCTGCCCATGGAGTGAGCCCTCGGGGTGCTTGGGGGAAGGGGAGTACGGGGACAGGATGATCGGTCTGGAGATGGGCACGTGGAGCCTGGATTCAGCAGTGTCCTGGTTCTTTTCAGCTGAACATGTAGTTATCCTTCAGCTCATAGACATGCCAGCAGCAGAGACCAGCCTTTTTTGACAGACTGGCTGTCCCCTCGGGAAGGACAGTCTGCACTAAATGGACAGTCCCTTGTATCTGAGGATCGACAAGGTTTCACTTGGAGTGCAGAAGGAATGAAAATCTAAAAAGAAACAGAAATTCTCACAGCCCTGCTATGCAGTTGGGTGAATTTGGAAGAGCAATGTGGATAATCACTTAATATCAGGAGTGAATGTAATCAGGGATTACCACATGTTCCCCTTTCCTTATCGTTATAGGTGAGGACTGGTTACTACACTGACCACAGAAAAGTTCCCTTATTCCAGGGACATCCTCAGTCAGTGTCAGTTAAAACTCATGAAAGGGACCTAACCGAAGTCTGTTTGAGGGGACGAAGCGGAATTAGTTATTATCAGGTAATTCTGTACTATCTTACTGTGCTTTTGTTCTTTGGGCAGGACGCCATGCCCAGAGCCAGCAAATGGCCAACAGCAGCTCTGATAGCGAGTTCCTCCTGCTGGCATTCGCAGACACGCGCACGCTGCAGCTCCTGCACTTCGGGCTCTTCCTGGGCATCTACCTGGCTGCCCTCCTGGGCAACGGCCTCATCCTCACCGCCGTAGCCTGCGACCACCGCCTCCACACCCCCATGTACTTCTTCCTCCTCAACCTCGCCCTCCTCGACCTGGGCTGCATCTCCACCACTCTGCCCAAAGCCATGGCCAATGCCCTCTGGGACTCCAGGGCCATCTCCTATCAAGGATGTGCTGCACAGGTCTTTTTCTTTGCCTTCTTGATTACAGCAGAATTTTATGTTCTCACCATCATGTCCTACGACCGCTACGCTGCCATCTGCAAGCCCCTGCACTACGGGAGCCTCGTGGGCAGCAGAGCTTGTGCCCAGATGGCAGCAGCTGCCTGGGGCAGTGGCTTTCTCAATGCTGTCCTGCACACGGCCACTACATTTTCCCTGCCCCTCTGCCAAGGCAATGCTGTGGACCAGTTCTTCTGTGAAATCCCCCAGATCCTCAAGCTCTCCTGCTCAGACGCCTACCTCAGGGAAGTTGGGGCACTTGTGTTTAATGTTTCTTTAGTCTTTGGTTGTTTTGTTTTCATTGTGGTGTCCTATGTGCAGATCTTCAGGGCTGTGCTGAGGATGCCCTCTGAGCAGGGCCGGCACAAAGCCTTTTCCACGTGCCTCCCTCACCTGGCCGTGATCTCTCTATTTATCAGTACTGGCATGTTTGCCTGCCTGAAGCTCCCCTCCATCTCTTCTCCGTCCCTGGACCTGGTGGTGTCTTTTCTGTACTCAGTGGTGCCTCCAGCACTGAACCCCCTCATCTACAGCATGAGGAACCAGGAGCTCAAGCATGCGCTCTGGAAATTGATGATTAGATGTGTTTCGGAAGCAATAAATTTCCATTCTACCTCTGCAGATGACTAATAATGCCAATGACTGCAAGAACAACTAATATTATGTATATAATTATTTTTGTGTGTGTTTGTTTATTTATGAGTGTTTTATTACAGGACTTTCTTTGTTTTAATACGGCTAAAGTTGCCCATTAAAATGATATCACAGTATCACAGTATCACAGATTTCTAGGTTGGAAGAGACCTCAAGATCATCGAGTCCAACCTCCGACCTAACACTAAGTACTCCACTAAACCATATCGCTAAGCTCTACATCTAAACGTCTTTTAAAGACCTCCAGGGATGGTGACTCCACCACCTCCCTGGGCAGCCCGTTCCAATGCTTAATAACCCTTTCAGTAAAGAAGTTCTTCCTAACATCCAACCTAAAACTCCCCTGTCGCAACTTACGCCCATTCCCCCTCGTCCTGTCACCAGGCACGTAGGAGAACAGACCAACCCCCACCTCTCTACAGCCTCCTTTAAGGTACCTATAGAGAGCGATAAGGTCGCCCCTGAGCCTCCTCTTCTCCAGGCTGAACAAGCCCAGCTCCCTCAGCCGCTCCTCGTAAGACTTGTTCTCCAGACCCCTCACCAGCTTGGTCGCTCTTCTCTGGACTCGCTCAAGCACGTCCATGTCCTTCCTGTAGCGAGGGACCCAAAACTGAACACAGTACTCGAGGTGCGGCCTAATGATTCATCTCATTTCTTTTACTGTATGTACCTGTCAAGTATAGCTCAGAGATTCTGTATATGAGGAGCCAGGCCCTCTGTGAATTGAAATAAAAGAAAGGAGCCCGTTGTTCCACTTCCATTTCAGTATGTACGTGTTGAATGTATATACTGAGACTCTGTACATGAGGAGAACCGTCTCTCTGTGAACATAAACAAAGTGAAGGAGCCTGCACTGCCTTCCTTGTGTGACGTCCTTCCTCTGAGAGCTGCTCTGGCTCTGCAGGGGCAGTGCCATGTGCAGGGCTGCAGAGGAAAAGAGTCCCATCCCAGCAGCACGGGCAGGGAGCACCAGCGCTTGGGGCATGCCGAGCTGCTCTCTTGCCACTGCCCCCCTCTGGTGCTGAGCCCTGCTGGTGGGGTCAGGCCCGGCTGCTCCTGTAGCTTGGTGCCAGTGCTGCTGTGGGGCTGTGCTGGGACTGCAGGCAGGGACAGGCAGTGGGCACGGCAGTGGCACAGCCGGCCTGCGCTGCAGCACTTCCCTCCTAAGAGGGGATCTCCTCCAAGGTGGACTGACCACAGCTCAAGGGCTCAGTCTGCTGTGAGCAGGCAGAGGAGAGCTCTGCAGCCCCAGGGCACGCAGCAGCCCCAGCCAAGGAGTCTGGCGAGTGATTTGACTGCAAGGTCCCTCCTGCCCTAGCACCTCCCAGAACTGGCACGGCACTGGCTCCTGTGTGTCAGAGAGGCTGGGAGCCCAGGAGGTGTGCCATGGGCTGGAAGGATCACAACCAGATCACTTCTACCTGGGCAGATTCTGGGCCAAAAAGGGGGTGTTTTGTAGGTGTGGTATTATGAGCTCAGTGGTGCCTCAGAAGCTCCAAGTCCAGGAGGAAGCTAATGGCTGTTAAGTGGCCTGTGAGGTGACTTTTTTCTGAAGCAGCTGACAGGTCATCCCTTGACTCCTGGCTGGGATCTGCGCCTTTAGGCTCACATCTGCTGGTCTCCATGACAGGCCACCAGATGCATCTGCTCTGCACCCAGTTTGTGAGATCCTCTCTTCCTAAGTAGCTGGTAGCCCCCATAGAGGAAGAGGTCTTGAACAGGTGTTGTCATGTCAGAGGTTTCAGCATTTGCCTAACTCATCCTTCAGGGCTGCTTTCAGTTTTCTACACAGAGGGGACCACTGACTCCTACATGCCTGGGGGAACATAAAGCCTGCAGGAGAGCCTGCAAAAATTTACCCTGTCCATATGAACCAAAACTGCAGGTAGGAACCACACTTTTGTGGTGGTGCAGAGCTGCTGGGCACATTGTGCAGGGTGCTCCTACAGCCTTTGTGTCCTTCTCCGTGCTGGCTTGGGAGCTGCTTCTTTCTCAGGAGCAGAGTAGCCAACAGAGGTGAGACAGATACTCTGAGTTCATGAAAGCCATCAGAAAGCTGCCCCTAAGAAGATGACTGATACGGGGAAGTCAGGAGAAGCCTGGCCAGGAGAGATGTGAGATCTGGGGGAGGGAAGAAGAGCTTGGCCAGCAGAAGCTAATGATTTTGGAGAGGTAAGAATGCTCAGGTAATGTTGATCCCACCATAAAGCTGACTTAAAGCAGTCATGTGAGGCCTTTACCTTATTTTAACCTGTAACATTAATACCTAAATCTAAATGCCACTCCACACCCTGACAGGAATCTACTGCTCAAATTTTTGACCACAATATCCCCTGAAGCAAAGATAAGTCCATAAGACCTTTCCCTTACCTTCACACACTTGCTCACCCTGATTCCAGCCTTTAACACAAGCATTAAAAAGCTCTATTTAACCCCAGTGTTCTTGCAGACCTAAACAAAACACTAAACCAAAGAGCTTGCACATACCCTAACCGCAGACCTGACACCCCAAGCACAACACCAAACCCTCCCACTAAATATTTGCTTAAGCTCTCACCCAGAAATGTTCGCCGTAGTCCCTAAAGCCATACATGAACAACTAACATCCAAACCCTGTCCTCCTGTGCATTAACCTCCTCAACTTCAGACCCTCTCCTAACCCTTAATGTTAGGTTCTTGGCCCCTTGGGGCAGGGCAGGAGCCGTGAGGTGGTGGTGCAGTCATACGGCATTCAGAGATGGATGTGAGGGGCCATGGATCTGATCAGCTTGTGGGCCACAAGGAGGAGATGGGTGGGAATGCTCTGCTGAGCTCAGCTCTGCCTCAGGATCTCCTGCCCCAGCAGGAGGAATGGGACTGGGGCAGTGACTGGGAGGTCACTTCTGTCTCTGCAGCTGATAGGGCAGCAGCAGGAACGTGTCACGCAAAGGGACTGTGAGGTCCCTTGTGTCTGCAGGTGGCAGGTCACCCTTGGCTTCTCCCTGGGATGTGCACTTTGGGGCTGACATCTGCCAGTGGCCCTGCTAGGCCAGCAGAAGGCCCCTGCTTGGCATGCTGCCTGTGGGATCCCCTCTGCCTCCATCCCCAGGACGACCCAGACAGAAAGAAGGCCCGCAGAGGGGTTGTCCTGTCCCTTCTGCTTGAGGCCAGGACTGGGCAGCAGGAGGAGGCACAAGGCTTGGCTGTGTCTAGCCAAGACGCTGCAAGGCCAGCAGCAGGCCCATGCCTTGGAAGATGCTGCTGAGGTGACTTCTGTCTGCTTTGCTGACAGGCTGCAAGGAGCCTGATGGGTTGGGATGCCTACTTCAGGAGCGGTGGCCACCCTGATGGAGCTTTCCTAGGGGTAGGAAAGAGCAAGAGAGAAAAAACTGTCAAAAATTGCACCTTGGAAGGGTGGCACTGGACATGAGGAGGAAGAAATGTCTCTCAAATGGTCGTGCTGTGGTGCCAGAGGTCACCGAAAGGGAGTTTATGATCAGACCCAGGCTTTGTGATCATCAAGGAACAGGTGGTGAGGGTTGACAAGAGATTGGTGAAATGATGGAACGTCCTGGATGAGAGCAAGGTGGTGGACAGAGACGGGTGTCTGCAGACTTCAAGGAAATAGGGCAAAGTGTGGGACAGGATAGGAAAGCCTGCAGAGGAGGAGGCAGAGGGTGCTGGCAAGAATGGAAGGCCCCAACAGCCCTGACGTTTTTGTCCCTTTGCCTAGAGCTTCTGAGGAGACGAGATAGAGTCATTGCAATGGGGCCTCTTTGCTTCCTTGATACCCTGTGCAGGGGTGGGGAGGTGTCCTAATGAAGTTCTTCTCGTGGCATCACACTGCCCACCACATCATACAGACCCCAAGAAGAGCCCTGAGCCAGACGGGGGGGTGCAGGATCTCCCCTCCCAGTGGCTGGGGTCAGGCCTTGGCCCTTCTGCTTCACCAAAACCCCATAGACTTGTACTTGTTGAGTTTCATCAGATGGTCTCGAACCTGCTCTTCACTTACAGCAGGTGGGACTTTGCCCCCCACCCTCCATCTCTGGGTTCAGGGAAATCAAAGACTTGGGAAGCCTGACTGGCAGGGAAGACTGAGGAGAAGACGTTGCTGAGTCCCTCAGCCTTCTCCATGGCTGTCATTACCAGTTCACCCTTCTCATCCATCAGAGGGGGAACACTCTCCTTGGCCTTTCTTTTCTGAGCCATGTATCTGTAGAATCTCTTCCTGTTATTCTTTGCTTCACTTGATAAGCTCCGTTCCATCCGTGCCTTGGCTTTCACAGAATCACAGAATCGTCTAGGTTGGAAGACACCTCCAAGATCACCTAGTCCAACCTCTGCCCTAACAGTAACAAGTCCTCCACTAAACCATATCACTGAGCTCAACATCTAAACGTCTCTTAAAGACCTCCAGGGATGGTGACTCAACCACTTCCCTGGGCAGTCCATTCCAATGCATAACAACCCTTTCGGTAAAGAAGTTCCTCCTAATATCCAACCTAAACCTCCCCTGGCGCAACTTTAGCCCATTCCCCCTCGTCCTGTCACCAGGCACGTGGGAGAATAGACCAACCCCCACCTCACTACAACCTCCTTTAAGGTACCTAGAGAGAGCAATGAGGTCACCCCTGAGCCTCCTCTTCTCCAGGCTGAACAGTCCCAGCTCCCTCAGCCACTCCTCATAAGACTTGTTCTCCAGACCCCTCACCAGCTTTGTCACCCTTCTCTGGACTCGCTCGAGCACCTCCATGTCCTTCTTGTAGCAAGGGGCCCAAAACTGAACACAGTACTCGAGGTGCGGCCTCACCAGAGCCGAGTACAGGGGGACAATCACCTCCTTAGACCTGCTGGCCACGCTGTTTCTTATACAAGCCAGGATGCTGTTGGCCTTCTTGGCCACCTGAGCACACTGCTGGCTCATATTCAGCTGCCTATCAACCAGTACTCCCAGGTCTTTCTCTGCCAGGCAGCTTTCCAACCGCTCATCCCCCAGCCTGTAGCTCTGCTTGGGGTTGTTGCACCCCAGGTGCAGGACCCGGCCTTGTTGAAATTCATACAGCTGGCCTCAGCCCATCGCTCCAGCCTATCCAGATCCTCCTGCAGAGCCTTCCTGCCCTCGAGCAGATCGACACACGCACCTAACTCGGTGTCATCTGCAAACTTACTGAGGGTGCACTCGATCCCCTCATCCAGATCACCGATAAAGATATTAAAGAGGACTGGCCCAGTACTGAGCCCTGGGGACTCCACTAGTGACCGGCCTCCAACTGGATTTGGCTCCATTCACCACAACTCTTTGGGCCCAGCTATCCAGCTAGTTTTTAACCCAACGAAGCGTACGCCAGTCCAAGCTACGAGCAGCCAGTTTCTTGAGGAGAATGTTGTGGGACACAGTGTCAAAAACCTTACTGAAGTTAAGGTAGACCACATCCACAGCCTTTCCCTCATCCACTAAGCGCGTCACTTGGTCATAGAAGGAGATCAGGTTCGTCAAGCAGGACCTGCCTTTCATAAACCCATGCTGACTGGGCCTGATCGCCTGGTTGCCCACAGCAACCAGGTGTTTCAGTGAGTTCCAGCTCGCCCATCTCTCAGCAGGCTGTCTAATGGTTTCCTTAGCAAGAAACTCATCGTTTCTCACTGAATTAGTATGATATGGGTTAATATTAACACAATTATTTTAAAAGTCCTATTAATCAGTGTAAAATATATCATGTACATTCATCCTTTTGGGAAGGTAAACTTCACTGGAGGCAAAAAAATGAGGAACTTGAACTTTTTTTTTTTTTGAAAGTTGCAGCATGATTTCCTGCTGTTTGTTTTTAAATAGGAAAAACCCTGCTCTTCCTACCTAAGCACGGCTCCAAAGGAGTAACCCTAGACCAACATCTATAGGAAAATGATGCTCCAAAATGAAATGCAACAACATTCAGCCTTTAAAAGGAGGAAAGATTTCTATTAGATGCTCTTTGAAATCCTCCTCCTTAACTACACCATGAAAACTCTCCAATTAGCTCTACAAGTCTTGAAGACGTGAAGAAAACTGTGGGAGAGATATGGCTGCTGAGGACTTTGTCTGTTTTAATGTGTTCCATGGTGTATTTTGGTGCTCAGTCTATGAAGCTCAGGTACTGAGAGGAGAATGATGCAACTGCTTGAGAAAGTAAAGTCAGTAGGAAAAGTTAAAGTGACTTGGAGTATTAATGGGCCCCACTGAGGGCTGTTCCTAACAAAGCCTCCCCAGGGACTTGTTAGGGCAGATCATTGGAGGCCATGATTGCAGAGAGGCAAAGCGCTGTGCTGAGAAAAGTCTTGGTTGGTTTTGGTGAAGCAGAAGGACCAAGGCCTGACCCCAGCCACTGGGAGGGGAGATCCTGCACCCCCAAGTCTGGCTCAGGGCTCTTCTTGGGGTCTGTATGATGTGGTGGGCAGTGTGATGCCACGGGAAGAACTTCATTAGGACACCTCCCCACCCCTGCACAGGGTATCAAGGAAGCAGTGAGGGCCCATTGCAATGACTGTATCTCGTCTCCTCAGAAGCTCTAGCCAAAGGGACAGAAACGTCAGGGCTGTTGGGGCCTTCCCTTATTGTCAGCACCCTCTGCCTTCTCCTCTGCAGGCTTTCCTATGCTGTTCCACACTGTGCCCTATTTCCTTGAAGTCTGCAGACACCCATCTCTGTCCACAACCTTGCTCTCATCCCAGCATTTCCATCATTTCACCAATATCTCGTCAACAGTCACCAGGTGTTCCTTGAAACACAAAGCTAGAGTCTGATTTTTGGATGACCTCTGACACCACAGCACTACCCTTAGAGGGACATTTCTTCCTCCTCATGGCCAGTGCCAACCTTTCAAGGTGCATTTTGTGGCAGTTTTTTCTCTCCTGCTCATTCCTACTACCAAGGAAAGCTCCATCAGGGTGGAAACCACTCCTGAAGCAGGCATCCCAACCCATCAGGCTCCCTGCGGCCTGTCAGCCAAGCAGACAGAAGTCACCTCACCAGCATCTTCCAAGGCCTGGGCCTGCTGCTGCCCTTGCAGCTTCTTGGCTAGATACAGCCAAGCCTTGGGCCTCCTGCTGTCCAGTCCTGGCGTCAAGCAGAAGGGACAGGACAAGCCCTGTGCGGGCCTTCTTTCTGTCTGGGTCCTCCTGGGGATGGAGGCAGAGGGGATCCCACAGTCGGCATGCCAAGCAGGGGCGTTCTGCTGGCCTAGCAGGGCCACTGGCAGATGGCAGCCCCAAAGTGCCGATCCCAGGGAGAAGCCAAGGGTGACCTGCCACCTCCAGACACAAGGGACCTCACAGTCCCTTTGCGTGACACGTTCCTGCTGCTGCCCTATCAGCTGCAGAGACAGAAGGGACCTCCCAGTCACTGCCCCAGTCCCATTGCTCCTGCTGGGGCAGGAGATCCTGAGGCAGAGCTGACCTCTCTCTAGACCCCTCTCTACCTGTTTTTCACTTTCTGGGTTACAGATTAAGCAAAGTTTTAGTGGGAGTGTTTGGTGTTCTGCTTGTGGTGTCAGGTCTGTGGTTAAGGTATGGATAAGCTGTGCTGTTTACGGGTGTTTTAGGTCTGCCAAGATGTCTAGGGTTAAATAGAAGATTTTAATGTTAGTGTTAAGGGAAGACATTAGGGTTAGCAAGAGAGAAAATGGATTCCTTTCAGAGTGTTGTAGTAGTATTTAGGTTTAGGGATTAAAATTCCTGGTCCTTTGACACGGTCCCACATGACATCCTGGTCTCCAAATTGGAGGGATACGCGTTTGATGGGTGCACCATTGAGTGGATAAGGAGTTGGCTTGAAGGTCACACTCAGAGAGTGATGGTCAACGGCTCTATGTCCAAGTGGAGGCTGGTGATGAGTGGTGTCCCTCAGGGGTCTATCCTGAGACCAGTACTGTTTAATATCTTTATCAATGTCAGGGACAGTGGGGTAGAGTGCACCCTCAGCAAGTGTGCAGATGACACCAAGCTGAGGGGTGTAGTGGATGCAAGAGAGGTTGCAACACGTGATTGTCCCCCTCTGCTCTGCCCTTTTGAGGCCTCACCTGGAGTACTGTGTCCAGGTTTGGGGCCACCAGCACAAGAAGGATGTGGACCTCTTACACCAAATCTAGAGGAGGGCTACAAAGATGATCGGAGGGCTGGAGCACCTCGCCTGTGAAGACAGGCTGAAGGAGTTAGGTTTGTTCAGCCTGGAGAAGAGAAGGCTCCAGGGAGACCTCCCTGAAGCTTTTCAATCCTTAAAGGGGTCTTTTAAAAAAAATGGAGAAGGACTCTTTACTACTCGGGTAGATAATGACAGGAGGATGTCGTCTAAACTAAAAGAGGGGAGATTTAGACTAGACATTAGGAGGAAAATCTTCAGTGTAAGGGTAGTGAGGCACTGGAACAGGTTGCCCAGAGAAGTTGTGGATGCCCCGTCCCTGGAGGTGTTCAAGGCCAGGCTGGATGAGGCCTTGGCCAACCCGATCTAGTGGCTGGAATCTGGGGGGAGTTCAGTTAGATGATCTGTAAGGTCCCTTCCAACACAAGCCATTCTACGATTCTATGATAGTAGGATGAAAATTAACTCAATCCTAACCAAAACCAGGACACAAATAGACTAAGGGCAAGATATCTCTGTGTGTATATCAAAAGAGAGGAAAAGTGGTGATAGTTATTTAGAAAGTGTCAGACCTGAGCATGACATAGGAACAAAGGTATGGAGTAAGGGGTGGATATAGTCCGAGTTTTAGCTGGGATAGACTGAATTTTTCTTCCTAGGAGCTGGCGTGGTGCTGTGTTTTGGATTTACAGAATCAGCGAATCACAGAGTAGTTTGGGTAGGAAAGGACCTTAAAGATCCTAAAATACCAACCCCTCTGCCGTGGGCAGAGACACCTTCCACTAGACCAGCTTGCTGAAAGCCCCATCCAAGCTGGCCTTCAAAACTTCCAGTGAGGGGGGATCCACAACATCTCTGGGCAGCCTGTTCCAGTGCTTCACCACCCTCTGAGTAAAGAACTTCTGCCTAATATCTAATCTAAACCTACCCTCTTTCAATGTAAAACCATTTCCCCTCGTCCTATCACTAAGCTAGTTGATGAAGAGTCCCTCCCCAGCTTTCCTACAGCCCCCTTTAGGTATTAGAAGGCCGCCATAAGGTCTCGCCAGAGCCTTCTTTTCTCTAGGCTGAACAACACCAAATCCCACAACCTGTCTTCAGAGGAGAGGTGCTCCAGCCCCTTGATCATCCTCGTGGCCCTCCTCTGGATTCATTCGAATAGATCCGTGTCCTTCTTATGCTGAGAGCCCCACAGCTAAACACAATACCTGACGTGTGGCCTCACCAGGGCTGAGTAGAGAGGCACAATCACTTCCCTACTCCTGCTGACCACACCATTCCTGGTACAAGCCCGGATGCTGTTGGCCTGCTTGGCCACCTGAGCACCCTGCTGGCTCCTATTCAGCCGACTATCCACCAATACCCCCAAGTCCCTTTCCGATGGGCAGCATTCCACCCGCCATTCCCCACAATTGCATGGGGTTGTCGTGCCCCAAGTGCAGGACCCAGCACTTGGCCTTGTTGAACTTCATAGATTTGGCCTTGGCCCATGAGTCCAGCCTATCTAGGACCCTCTGCAGAGCCCATCTACCGTTGAGCAGACCAACACTCTCTTCTAAGTTGGCGTTGTATGCAAACATACTGAGGGTGCACTTAATCCCCTTGTCCAGATCATTGATGAGAATATTCCAGGGAACTGGCCCCAGAACTGAGCCCTGGGGGTCACCACTACAGAATGGCCCCCAACTCCATTTAGCTCCATGTCCCACAGCTCTTTGGGCCCAGCCACCCAGACACTTTTTAATCCAAGGAAGCAGATACCCGTCCAAGCCTCGAGCAGCCAGTTTCTCTGGGAGAACGCTGTAGGAAACAGTTTCAGAATCCTTACTGAGGCTTAGATAAACCACATCCACGGCCATTACGTCGTCCACTGAGTGCATCACTTTGTCATAGAAGGAGTTTAGATTTGTCAAGTAGGACCTGACTATGATAAAGCCCTCCTGACTGCGCCTGATCACCTGGTTGTCTTCTAAGTGTTGCATGATGGTACTCAAGATAATTTGCTCCATGAACTTCCCCGTCACTGGTCAGACTGACAGGCCTGTAGTTCCCCAGATCCTCCTTCCAGCCATTTGGTAGGTGGGCATCATATTTCCTTGTCACCAGTTGACTGGAAACACCCCTGATAGCCAGGACTGCTGATAAATGATGGAAAGCGCCTTGGTGAGCACTTCTGCCAGCTCCCTCAGTACCAAGAGGGGGATCCCATCTAGCTCCATAGACTTGTGAACATCCCCCATGAGGGATGCCATACGAGCAGTGGTGCTGCTCCTCAGGAACCAGGCCAGCTTCCTACAGAGCTGCCTTACGAGGAGCATGGCCACCAAGAAGACCTGAGTTATCAGACTCAGCACAGATCCTGTGAGATACCACACAGACAAGGATCTAGAGCCAGCAGGAAAAGATGTGCAGATCTGGGAGTCCCTAGGACAGCCTGGTGTGGAGAGGAGCAAGGGCTGTAGCAAGGCTGAAAGTCCCAACAGGACCCAGGGCTTTGGGTCCATGGCTCTGGCTGTTGTCTCTGCCACTGAGGCCTACGAGGAGACAGCTTATCGGTAAAGCACCAGGGCCTCATTGCCTCCTCGCCCCCACCCATGAACCAGGCAGGGCTCGTACCATTCTCCTGCACTTGGCCATGTACATCCCCATCTCCTCCTGCCCCACGAAGAGCCGTGAGCAGTGTGTGAAGGGAAAGGATCTCCCTTCCCAGGGGCTGGGGGTCAAGGCCTGGTCCTTGTGCTTGCTGAACCACATCCAGTTTTCCTACACATCAGGGTCACCTTCACAGTGCCTTTGTCTCCTTGTCCTCACTGCCTCCAATGCTCTGCTCTAACGAGCTCCAAGGGAGGCTGTGTCAGTGCTGGCCCTCAGGGGGACACTGCAGGAAACTTGCCTCTGACTTGGACTTGTTGAGAGATGGCTTCAATTGTCTCTCAGTGCCTGAGGTTCGTGGGCTCCTCACCAAAGCCCCCCGAGGGGGGATTCCAATGCCTTGGGCTGGGCGTCTGGTGCTGAGCTGGGCCGGGCTCGTGGGACAGAGAGAGCTCGTGGCAAGAGGGCCCTGGTGCAGAGAGACAGCTCTGCCCAGGAGCAGCTCCTGTGCACAGCGCAGCAGGGCTGGGGGCTCTGACCGCAGGCACCCAGGCAGAAAGGGATTCCAGGCAGCCTGAAGGGTGTGGGCAGAGGAGAGCTCAGTGCAGGAAAAACCTTCACAGCCCTGCACACGGTAAGTCTCTGGCAGCAGGACAGTGCAGGGGAGGTTCCTGGAAGGGGCTCCTGGGTCCGGGACGTCTCTGCCTGGCCAGGAGCTGCCAGGATGTCTCTCGTGGCTTGTGCAGTGTGGAGGAAAAGTGCTGCAGGGCAGCCTTGGGCAGAGAAAGGGCAGGGCAGGGGTTGCTTGCAAAGAGAAGGCACTTTCTGCAGTTTCTGCCTGCATTTTCATGCTGATTCTTGTGCAGGCTCTGTGTTAACAGAGTTGTAGGGATTACACAGATGATGGAGTTTCCTACGTCTTTTAACCGAGACCTAAACATGTTAGTGGGGAACCTGAGAATATCCCTTCCCTTCTCCCTGCTTACAGACTGCACCAGGGCTTTTCTGAGCTGGCCTTTAGGACCTGCAGACAGGGAGATGTCCCCAGAGCTGTCCCCATCTCCAGGAGGAGTCTGCAGGTCAGAGGTGGGCACACAGCAGGTGGGATGGGGTCTGTGAGCATGGATGGGAGGAGACGTGGGGACAGAGAAAGAGCTGCTGGCAGGGACAGCTGCAGGCAGCAGGGACATGGGCAGGCAGTGAGAGGGAGCTGCTGCAGAGCATACGTTAGAGTTTTTGTTATACGCGAGGTCCCTTGATCTCTTCCTGTGAATCAGCATCCTTGCCATGTACTTGTCCTTGAATTTTGCATTGCTGGGCTGAAAGGGAGGCATTTCCACCTGCACTTGGAGCTGGTGCCCTCTCCTCCCAGCACATCCCAGGTGATTTTTCAGCACAACCTCTGAAAGCCATCCCCCAGCTGAGTGCTGCAAGCAGCCAGCAGCTGGGCACCAGGGGATGGACAGAGCAGCCCTCCTGGATGTGACCTCTGGCTGAGGTTTGCAAACTCAACAACAGGTACCACTGCAGTGGAGAAGAGGTGGCCCATGGGGAGCTGAAGGGCAGAGGTGGCTGCTGTGTACAGGACACTCAGCAAGCACACAGCAGGGCTTCAGCCCGGGAGAGAGACAAAGGTCACCTGGAAAGAAAGGCAATATGGAGGCTTTTATGAGGAATGATATGAGTATAGCTAAAAGAAATTTCCCCTACAGTCTATATTTTTTCTTCTTTTCAGTCTCCCTGATGAAGGGCAGGAAATGGCCAACAGCAGCTCTGTGAGCGAGTTCCTCCTGCTGGCATTCGCAGACACGCGGGACCTGCAGCTCCTGCACTTCGGGCTCTTCCTGGGCATCTACCTGGCTGCCCTCCTGGGCAACGGCCTCATCCTCACCGCCGTAGCCTGCGACCACCGCCTCCACACCCCCATGTACTTCTTCCTCCTCAACCTCGCCCTCCTCGACCTGGGCTGCATCTCCACCACTCTCCCCAAAGCCATGGCCAATGCCCTCTGGGACACCAGGGCCATCTCCTATCAGGGATGTGCCGCACAGGTCTTTTTCTTTCTCTTCTTCATATCAGCGGAATATTATACTCTTACTGTCTTGTCCTATGACCGCTACGTTGCCATCTGCAAGCCCCTGCACTACGGGAGCCTTGTGGGCAGCAGAGCTTGTGCCCAGATGGCAGCAGCTGCCTGGGGCAGTGGCTTTCTCTATTCTGTCCTGCACACGGCCACTACCTTTTCCCTGCCCCTCTGCCAAGGCAATGCTGTGGACCAGTTCTTCTGTGAAATCCCCCAGATCCTCAAGCTCTCCTGCTCAGACGCCTACCTCAGGGAAGTTGGGCTTACTGCAATCACCTTCTGTTTAGGTGTTGGTTGTTTTGTTTTCATTGTGCTGTCCTATGTGCAGATCTTCAGGGCTGTGCTGAGGATCCCGTCTGAGCAGGGCCGGCCCAAAGCCTTCTCCACGTGCCTCCCCCACCTGGCCGTGGTCTCTATGACTGTTAGCACTGCCATGTTTGCCTACCTGAAGCCCCCCTCCATTTCTTCCCCATCCCTGGACCTGGTGGTGGCAGTTCTGTACTCGGTGGTGCCTCCAACACTGAACCCCCTCATCTACAGCATGAGGAACAAGGAGCTCAAAGATGCAGTGAGGAAAATATTTCTATAAATCCTTCTTCCTCATCAATAATGACTTCATTATTGTGATTATTACAATACCATTTTTTCATTAAACTTATTATCGAAATGTAATATGAGAAATAATCCTAAAAAGACTACCTGGTTATTTGGGAAACTGATAGACTGATTTCTTTAAGTATATTTTATTAATAATTTCACAAAATTTTATATTGATAGAAGTAATGTTATTCTTGTCCTCCTGCATACCAGGTTTTAAAATTATTTTTAATCAGGCATAGAATCGTGCAAGCATAGAATAACCTGGGCTGGAAAAGACCTGAAAGATCATTGTCCAATCGTTATCTACCTGAGTAAAGAGTCCTTCTCCATCCCTTTTATAAGACCCCTTTAAGGACTGAAAGTCTGCAGTGACATCACCCTGGAGCCTTCTCTTCTGGTAGGCTGAACAGCGCCAGCTCTCTCAGCCTTTCTTCATAGGAGAGGTGCTCCAGCACCTTTGTCCTCTTTGTGGCCTTCCTCTAGACGAGCTCTAACAGCCCACAACCTTCTTGTGCTGGGGGCCCCAACCTGGACGCAGGACTCCAAGTGGGGCCTCACAAGGGCAGAACAGAGGGGGACAATCACCTGCCTCCACCTGCTGGCCACTCCTCTCTTCATGCAGCCCAGCATAAAGTTGGCCTTCTGGACTACAAGTACTCACTGCTGGCTCATGTTGAGCATTTCATGCAGCAGAACCCCCAAGTCCTTCTCTGCAGGGCTGCTCTCAATGAGTCCTTCTCCCAGCCTATCCCCATGTCTGGGATTTCCCCAGCCCACGTGCAGCACCTTGCACTTGGACTTGTTGACCCTCCTTATGTTAACATGGGCCCAAATTTCAAGCTTGTCCAGGACCCTTTGGATGGCATCCCTTCCTCTGTTGCATCCACTACACCTCTCAGCTTGGTGTCATCTGCACACTTGCTGAGGGTGCACTCTACCCCACTGTCTGTGTCATTGATAAAGATATTAAACAGTACCGGTCCCAGGATAGGCCCCTGATGGACACCACTCATCACCAGCCTCCACTTGGACATAGAGCCGTAGACCATCGCTCTCTGGGTGTGACCTTCAAGCCCACTCCTTATCCACTCAATGCTCCACCCATCAAATGTGTATGTCTCTAATTTGGAGACCAGGATGTCGTGTGGGACCATGTCAAAGGTCTTACAGAAGTCTCAGTAGATGATGTCGGTCGGTCTTCGTTTGTCGTCTGATGTGGTCGCTCCATTGTAGAAAGCCACCAGATTGGTCCGGCACAACCTACCCTTTGGTGAAGCCATGCTGGCTGTCTCTGATCACCTCTTTCTCTTGCATGTGCCTGACACTGATTCCAGGAGGATCTTTTCCATGGTCTTGCCAGGCACTGAGGTGAGGCTCACCATTCTGTAGTTCCCTGGGTCCTCCTTTCTACCCTTCATCAAAAGGGGAGTGATGTTTCCCTTTTTCCAGTCACCAGGGACTTCACCCAACTGCCAGGACTCTTCAAATAGGATGGACAGAGGCTTGGCAACTACATCAGCCAGTTCCCTCAGGACCCTGGGATGCAAGTCATCAGGCCCCATAGACTTGTATTTGTTTAGTTTCATCAGGTGGTCTCGAACCTGCTCTTCACTTCCAGCGGGTGGGATTTTGACCCCCAGCCTCCATCTCTGGGTTCAGGGAAATGAAAGACTTGGGAAGCCTGACAGGCAGGGAAGACTGAGGAGAAGACGTTGCTGAGTCCCTCAGCCTTCTCCATGGCTGTCATTACCAGTTCACCCTTCTCATCCATCAGAGGGGGAACACTCTCCTTGGCCTTTCTTTTCTGAGCAAAGCATCTACAGAATCCCTTCCTGTTATTCCGTTCATCCCTTGACAAGCACAGTTCCATCTGCGCCTTGGCTTTCATTATTCCATCTATGCACATCCAAAACTGAAGCATGCATGAGGGCCAGGGAAAAGGAACCCTGGATCCATAGAAGCCATTTGGGAAACAAAAGTTTTATGTAGGAAGTGTGATTCTGTGGAGGTGCAGAGCTGATGGGCCCATTGTTCAGGATGATCCTAAAGACCTTTGTGTCCTTTTTGCTCCTGGAAACAGCACCACTCCTTCTCAGGAATAAAGTAGACAAAAGAGGTGAGACAGATACTCTGGGATCAAGAATGTCATCAGAAAGTTGATCCCAGTAAGATATGGGGAGGTCAGGAGCAGCCTGGACAAGAGAGATGTGAGATTTTGGGGTGGGAAGAAGAGCTTGGCCAGCAGAAATTAATGATTTCATAGAGGTAAGAGGGTTCATGTAATGTAGATGCTGTGGTAACACTGAGTTAAAACAGTCATGTATGGCCCTTACCTTACTTGAACCAGGAATTTTAATCCCTCAACCTAAATGCTACTCCAACACTCTGAGAGGAATCCATTTTCTCTCTTGCTAACCCTTATGTCTTTCGTTAACACTAACATTAAAATCTTCTCTTTAACCGTAGACATCTTGGCAGACCTAAAACACCCGTAAACTACAGAGCTTGTCCATAACTTAACCGCAGACCTGACACCACAAGCAGAACACCAAGCACTCCCATTCAAAATTTGCTTAATCTTCAACCCAGAACGTGAAAAACAGGTACCGAGGGGGCACTTTAGGCCAGCTACGTCTCTCCTAGCTCAGCTCTGCCTCAGGATCTCCTGCCCCAGCAGGAGGAATGGGACTGGGGCAGTGACTGGGAGGTCAATTCTGTCTCTGCAGCTGATAGGGCAGCAGCAGGAACGTGTCACGCAAAGGGACTGTGAGGTCCCTTGTGTCTGCAGGTGGCAGGTCAGCCTTGGCTTCTCCCTGGGATGGGCACTTTGGGGCTGCCATCTGCCAGTGGCCCTGCTAGGCCAGCAGAAGGCCCCTGCTTGGCATGCTGCCTGTGGGATCCCCTCTGCCTCCATCCCCAGGAGGACCCAGACACAAAGAAGGCCCGCAGAGGGCTTGTCCTGTCCCTTCTGCTTGAGGCCAGGACTGGACAGCAGGAGGCACAAGGCTTGGCTGTGTCTAGCCAAGAAGCTGCAAGGCCAGCAGCAGGCCCAGGCCTTGGAAGATGCTGCTGAGGTGACTTCTGTGTGCTTGGCTGACAGGCCGCAAGGAGCCTGATGGGTTGGGATGCCTGCTTCAGGAGTGGTTTCCACCCTGATGGAGCTTTCTTTGGTAGTAGGAAAGAGCAGGAGAGAAAAAAGTGCCACAGAATTCACTTTGGAATGTTGGCACTCACCATGAGGAGGAGGAAAAGTCCACGGGAACAACTGGTCTTGCTGCTAGAGCCTGAGGCAAAGAAGACATTAAGTGCCTCAGCCTTTACCTCATCTCTTGTCAAAAGGTTTCCCCCCACATCCATTAAAAGATTATGATTCTCCTTAATCCTCTTTTATTAAGGTATTTATATAAACATTTTTTATTTTCTTTGACAGTAGTAGAAAGATTGAGCTCTACCAGCGCTTTGGCCCTTCTAATTTTGACCTGCACAACCCCATAACATTCAGGACACAGCTCCAGACAAACTGACAGCATGCATGAGAAGGAAGCACAGAGGAGGTGGAACCTGGCAGCCTTCCATCCCCTGCCCTTCTGTGACTCTGTGCTGCAATTCCATTCAGCTGGTTACTCCTGTGTTATCCAAACTTTCCTGCAGCTCCTGGTGCTGCTGTCTTGTCACAGATATCACAGTCACACAAAGATTGAACTGTCTGAATCCAGACCTTAACAGCTGACAGAATGGAGCATCTGTCCAGAGAAAACTTGAGAAACTGCAGGATTTGGCCTACAGAAACCTCTGGACCTTTACAAGGAGAAGAGCCCAGTCCTGCAGCAGAGGAAGAGGAACCCCACACATCAGGGCAGACTGGGACCCTGCTGAGTGAGCAGTGCCCAGGAGGAGGAGGGCCTGGGCACCACGAGGGATGCCATACGAGCAGTGGTGCTGCTCCCCAGGAACCAGGCCAGCTTCCTACAGAGCTGCCTTACGAGGAGCATGGCCACCAAGAAGATCTTAGTTATCAGACTCAGCTCAGATCCTGTGAGATACCACACGGACAAGGGTCTACAGCCAGCAAGAAAACAGGTACAGGTCTGGAAGTCCCTAGGACAGCCTAGTGTGGAGAGCAGCAAGGGCTGTGACAAGGCTGAGAGTCCCAACAGGACCCAGGGCTTTGTGTCCATGGCTCTGGCTGTTGTCTCTGCCACTGAGGCCTCGGAGGAGGCAGCTTATCGGTAAAGCACCAGGGCCTCATTGCCTCCTCGCCCCCACCCATGAACCAGGCAGGGCTCGTACCATTCTCGTGCACTTGGCCATGCACATCCCCATCTCCTCCTGCCCCACGAAGAGCCCTGAGCAGTGTGTGAAGGGAAAGGATCTCCCTTTGCAGGGGCTGGGGGTCAAGGCCTGGCCCTTGTGCTTGATGAAATTCATCCAGTTTGCAAAAGGGACATCAGGGTCACCTTCACACTGCCTTTGTCTCCTTGTCCTCATTGCCTCCAATGCTCTGCTCTAACGAGCTCCAAGGGAGGCTGTGTCAGTGCTGGCCCTCAGGGGGACACTGCAGGAAACTTGCCTCTGACTTGGACTTGTTGAGAGATGTCTTCAATTGTCTCTCAGTGCCTGAGGTTCGTGGGCTCCTCAGCAAAGCCCGCCGAGGGCGGATTCCAATGCCTTGGGCTGGGCGTCTGGTGCTGAGCTGGGCCGGGCTCGTGGGACAGAGAGAGCTCGTGGCAAGAGGGCCCTGGTGCAGAGAGACAGCTGTGGCCAGGAGCAGCTCCTGTGCACAGCGCAGCAGGGCTGGGGGCTCTGACCGCAGCTGTAAGGGGGAGAGGAGAGAAGGAGAGAGGGCTTGGAGGCAGTTGGCAGTGGGAGGATGCTGAGAGCTGCCTGCAGGAGAAACCTGCACAGCCCTTGACAAGGTACGTCTCTGGCTGCAGGGCTATGCGGCTGCACGTCCTGGAAGGGTCTCCTGCTGGGTCTTGTTGCTGGGAGGGCAGTGGGCAATGCAGTAAGCTTTGGGAGTCCTGCTGGATGGTACTGCGAGGTGAGGAAGTCTGGCAGAAGCCCCTCGGAGTGCCCTAAGCCAGGTGCCCCCGGTCAGACCAGAACACCCTGCCCTGCCTGGCCAGGCCGGGCTCTCTGCCAGCTGCCCCGGAGCTCATGCAGCCATGGAAAGAAGAGAAGCTCCCAAGCTCCACCTGGCTTGCTGTGGCCCTTCTTCCTCAGCAGCATTCTCCTGTTCCTTCTTCGGGAAACACCTGAATGGGATGACAGTGCAGCTCAGAGAGGGGTGACACAAGGCAGCTGAGAACAGGACTGGTGGACAGAAGGGCTCTTCTCAGTCTTCATAATGGACACTCCCATAAAATATCAGCAGGAGTGTACAGGAAATGTGAGGGCATTCAACCATCCAATACCTATCCTAAGCATTACGGGGGCTACTGAGATAAAATGAAGCAAAATGAACAGCTCAGGTCTGCGTTCAGATGAGTTGTTTGCAACAACCGACAAGTCGAATGGAGTTGATTTTCCCCCATGTTCCTGCCTCCCTCCTGCTGCACAGCAGGAAGGACTCCTCTGGAGCCCACAGCAGCCCCTGCTCCCAGTACCACTCTCAGCCAGCACCCGCTGCAGCTAAAGCAGGAGAGTTGCAGAAAGCTTCTCCTGCAGAGATAGAGGCTCAGCCTGGGGAGTACTCCAAAGCTGACAATAGGTTTTCCTCAGGGAAGCCTCTTCTAACATTGTTCTGCCTTCTTTCTCCAACAGAAAGCTGTGTCCAAAGACAGCAAATGCCCAACAGCAGCTCTGTGAGCGAGTTCCTCCTGCTGGCATTCGCAGACACGCGGGAGCTGCAGCTCCTGCACTTCGGGCTCTTCCTGGGCATCTACCTGGCTGCCCTCCTGGGCAACGGCCTCATCCTCACCGCCGTAGCCTGCGACCACCGCCTCCACACCCCCATGTACTTCTTCCTCCTCAACCTCGCCCTCCTCGACCTGAGCTGCATCTCCACCACTCTCCCCAAAGCCATGGCCAATGCCCTCTGGGACACCAGGGCCATCTCCTATCAAGGGTGTGCTGCACAGGTCTTTTTCTTTGCCTTTTTGATTGGAGCAGAATTTTATGTTCTCACAGTCATGTCCTACGACCGCTACGTTGCCATCTGCAAGCCCCTGCACTACGGGAGCCTCGTGGGCAGCAGAGCTTGTGCCCAGATGGCAGCAGCTGCCTGGGGCAGTGGCTTTCTCAATGCTGTCCTGCACACGGCCACTACCTTTTCCCTGCGCCTCTGCCAAGGCAATGCTGTGGACCAGTTCTTCTGTGAAATCCCCCAGATCCTCAAGCTCTCCTGCTCAGGTTCAGACTACCTAAAGGAACTTAGACTTCTGGTGGTTAGTGCATGTTTAGCATTTGGCTGTTTTGTTTTCATTGTGGTGTCCTATGTGCAGATCTTCAGGGCCGTGCTGAGGATGCCCTCTGAGCAGGGCCGGCACAAAGCCTTTTCAATATGCCTCCCTCACCTGGCTGTGGTCTCCCTGTTTGTCAGAACTGCCATGTTTGGCTACCTAAAGCCCCCCTCCATCTCCTCCCCATCCTTGGACCTGGTGTTTGCATTTTTGTACTCGGTGGTGCCTCCAGCAGTGAACCCCCTCATCTACAGCATGAGGAAGCAGGAGCTGAAAGCCACACTGAAGAAACTGATTCTAGTTGTAGTATTTACTTAGTCAGGAACTGTCTATCTCTCTTTTCTAGTTTAACTCAAGTTAATCTCAGGCAAGTTGTGACCTTTAGGTGTAGCATTTGTCCTGGTTTCAGTTAGGACAGAGTTAATTTTCCTCCTAGTAGCTGGTATAGAATCATAGAATCATAGAATATCCTGAGTTGGAAGGGACCCTTAAGGATCATCAAGTCCAACTCTTGACACCGCACAGGTCTACCCAAAAGTTCAGACCATGTGACTAAGTGCACAGTCCAATCTCTTCTTAAATTCAGACAGGCTCGGTGCAGTGACCACTTCCCTGGGGAGCCTGTTCCAGTGTGCAACCACCCTCTCTGTGAAGAACCCCCTCCTGATGTCGAGCCTAAATTTCCCCTGCCTCAGCTTAACCCCGTTCCCGCGGGTCCTGTCACTGGTGTTAATGGAGAAAAGGTCTCCTGCCTCCCGACACCCCCTTACGAGGAAGTTGTAGACTGTGATGAGGTCTCCCCTCAGCCTCCTCTTCTCCAGGCTGAACAGGCCCAGTGACCTCAGCCGTTCCTCGTACGTCTTCCCCTCCAGGCCTTTCACCATCTTCGTAGCCCTCCTCTGTACACTCTCCAACAGTTTCATGTCCTTTTTATACTGTGGTGCCCAGAACTGCACACAGTACTCGAGGTGAGGCCGCACCAGCGCAGAGTAGAGCGGGACAATCACCTCCCTTGACCTGCTAGCGATGCCGTGCTTGATGCACCCCAGGACACGGTTGGCCCTCCTGGCCACCAGGGCACACTGCTGGCTCATATTCAACTTGCTGTCTACCACGACCCCCAGATCCCTCTCCTCTAGGCTGCTCTCCAGTGTCTCATTGCCCAGTCTGTACGTGCAGCCAGGGTTTCCCCGTCCCAGGTGCAGGACCCGGCACTTGCTCTTATTGAACTTCATGCGGTTGGTGATCGCCCAGCTCTCCAACCTATCCAGATCCCTCTGCAAGGCCTTTCCACCCTCATTCGAGCCCACAACTCCTCCAAGTTTGGTGTCATCAGCAAACTTGCTCAAAATACCTTCTATTCCTACATCCAGATCGTTTATAAAAATATTGAAAAGTACCGGCCCTAAAATGGAGCCTTGAGGGACCCCACTGGTGACCGCCCGCCAGCCTGACGCAGCCCCATTTACCATAACCCTTTGGGCCCTGCCCGTTAGCCAATTGCTCACCCATCGTATGATGTTTTTATTTAGCTGTATGGTGGACATTTTGTCCAGTAGGATCCTATGGGAAACCGTGTCAAAAGACTTGCTGAAGTCCAAAAAAATCACATCAGCTGGTTTCCCTTGGTCCATCATACGGGTGATCTTATCATAAAAGGAAATCAGGTTAGTTAGGCAGGACCTGCCCTTCACAAACCCATGCTGGCTGGGACCAATGACTGCTTTGTCCCCCAGGTGAGCCTCAATAAGTTCGAGAACCATCTTCTCCATGATTTTACCAGGCACTGACGTGAGACTGACAGGCCTGTAATTGCTAGGGTCTTCTTTCTGACCCTTCTTGTAAATCGGCACAACATTTGCCAGCTTCCAGTCTACCGGGACCTCTCCAAATTCCCAGGATCGTTGAAAAATAATTGAGAGAGGTTCCGCGATGACGTCCGCCAGCTCTTTCAGCACCCGGGAATGAATCCCATCCGGACCCATGGACTTGTAGGGATCCAGGTGGAGTAGCAAATCCCGCACACGTTCAGGGTCGGTTGGGAGTTTGTCATCCCCACCGTCCCGGTCCTCCAGCTCAGGGCACCCTGGGTCCCGAAGCCCATCATCGGCATTGAAGACAGAGGCAAAGAAGGCGTTAAGCGTCTCTGCTTTGCCTATGTCATTGTATGGTGCTGTGTTTGGGATTTAGGATGAAAATAATGTTGATATCACACTGATGTTTTAATTGTTGCAGAGCAGTGCTTACACCAAGCCAAGGACTGTTCAGCTTCTCGCTCTGTCCTGCCAGTGGGCAGGCTGGGGGTGCAGCAGGAGCTGGGAGGGGACAGACCCAGGACAGCTGACCCCAACTGGCCACAGGGGTATTCCATACCATCTGGTGTCATGCTGAACAATATATAGGGGTGGCTGGCCGCGGATGGGGGGGCCGGCTGCTCCGGGATAGGCTGGGCGTCGGTCAGCGGGTGGTGAGCAATTGCATTGTGCATCACCTGTTTGTACACATTATTACTATTATTATTATTATTATTATTATTATTATCATCCTTTATTTTCTGTCCTAATAAACCCTTTCTATTTATCTCAACCCACAAGTTTTCATTTCTTTCTAATTCTCTCCCCCCATCGTAGAGACGGAGGGGGAAGGGTGAGCGAACCTCTGCAATGATTTTGTAGAGGTAAGAGGCTTCAGGTAATTTTGATGCTGCTTTAACACTGAATTGAAACATTGATGTAAGGCCGTTACCCAATTTTAAAGAGTAACCTAAATCCCTAAACCTAAATGCTACTCCAACACCCTGACAGGAATCCACTAGTCTAATGCTTGAACTCAAAGTATTCCATGAAGCAAAACTCAGCCCATAGCCCATTCCCTTGCCTTTCCTCTTGCGCTCACCCTAATCCCTACCTTCAACACTAGCATTAAAATCCTCTATTAAACCTAGACTTCTAGGCAGACATAGAACAAAAAACTATTCCACAAAGCTTGCCCATTACCTAACCAAAGACGTGATACCCTAAGCCGACCACCACATTTGCTAAATTTCTAACCCAGAAAAGTGAGCCCTAGTCCCAAAGAGACTAGAGAGGTGAGCTCTGCCTCAGGATCTCCTGCCCCAGCAGGAGGAATGGGACTGGGGCAGTGACTGGGAGGTCACTTCTGTCTCTGCAGCTGATAGGGCAGCAGCAGGAACGTGTCACGCAAAGGGACTGTGAGGTCCCTTGTGTCTGGAGGTGGCAGCTCACCCTTGGCTTCTCCCTGGGATCGGCACTTTGGGGCTGCCATCTGCCAGTGGCCCTGCTAGGCCAGCAGAAGGCCCCTGCTTGGCATGCTGCCTGTGGGATCCCCTCTGCCTCCATGCCCAGGAGGACCCAGACAGAAAGAAGGCCCGCAGAGGGCTTGTCCTGTCCCTTCTGCTTGAGGCCAGGACTGGACAGCAGGAGGCCCAAGGCTTGGCTGTGTCTAGCCAAGAAGCTGCAAGGCCAGCAGCAGGCCCAGGCCTTGGAAGATGCTGCTGAGGTGACTTCTGTGTGCTTGGCTGACAGGCCGCAAGGAGCCTGATGGGTTGGGATGCCTGCTTCAGGAGTGGTTTCCACCCTGATGGAGCTTTCTTTGGTAGTAGAAAAGAGCAGGAGAGAAAAAACTGCCACAAGGTGCACCTTGGAAGGGTGGCACTGGCCACAAGGAGGAAGAAATGTCCCTCTAAGGGTCTTGCTGTGGTGACAAAGGTCACCCAAAGAGTGTCTGTGATCACACCATGGCTTTGTCTGTCAAGGAACAGCTGAATAAGGTTGAAGAGACATGGGTGAGATGATTGAATTGCCGGGATGAGAGCAAGGTGGTGGACAGAGATGGGTGTCTGCAGACTTCAAGGAAATAGGGCAAAGTGTGCCACAGCATAGGAAAGCCTGCAGAGCAGAAGGCAGAGGGTGCTGGCAGGAATGGAAGGCCCCAACAGCCCTGACATTTTTGTCCCTTTGGCTAGAGCTTCTTAGGACACGAGACATAGTCATTGCAATGGGGCCTCACTGCTTCCTTGATACCCTGTGCAGGGGTGGGGAGGTGTCCTAATGAAGTTCTTCTCATGGCATCACACTGCCCACCACATCAGACAGACCCCAAGAAGAGCCCTGAGCCAGACGGGGGGGTGCAGGATCTCCCCTCCCAGGGGCTGGGGTCAGGCCTTGGCCCTTCTGCTTCACCAAAACCAACCAAGACTTTTCTCAGCACAGCGCTTTGCTTGTCTGCTATCATGGCCTCCAATTATGTGTCCTAACAGGTCCCTGGGGAGGCTTTGTTAGGAACAGCCCTCAGTGGGGCCCATTAATACTCCAAGTCACTTCAACTTTTCCTTCTGACTTTACCTTCTCAAGCGGTTACATCATTCTCCTCTCAGTACCTGAGCTTCATAGACTGAGCACCAAAATACACCATGGAACTCATTAAAATGCAGAATGTCCTAAGCAGCCATATCTCTCCCATAATTTTCTTCAAGTCTTCAAGACTTGTAGAGCTAATTGGAGAGCTTTCATGGTGTAGTTAAGGAGGAAGATTTTGAGAAGCACCTGAAAAAAATCTTTTCTCATCTTAAAGGATGCGTTTAGTTGAATTTCTGTTTGGAGCATTATTCTCTAACTGATATTGATCCAGGGTGTCTCCTTTGGAGACCTGCATAGGGAGGAAAAGCAGACTCTTGAGCTCTGACACTGCATGGAGAACCTTGCTCCTCAGCACCCCAGCCCTGACATTTCTCTCTTTGGCGCTTGCATCACTTTTCCTTCCACCAGACTTCGGCCCAGAAGTCTGCAGCTGGATGTTACAGCTCCTTTGCACCAGCTCCCTCCTGCTTGCCTTAGAGACCTGGATGCACACAGGCGCAGAAGGGTTTCTCCTTATTTCAAACCAAACAACAGGAAAACATGCAGCAATCTTCCAAAAGCAAAGCAAGCTCCTCATCCTGTATGCCTCCTCTGAGGTTTATGTTCCCAAAAGCATGACTGGACCAGAAGTCTTCTATACTGATAGACCGGAAATTATTAGTTAAGATTAGAACTAATCCATATGATATTAAATCAATGATAAATGATGATGAGCTTTCTAAGGACACAGTTAGACAGACTGCAGGTAGATGGGCAAGCTTCAACTCCCTGAAGCTCAAAGCAGCACCTGGGTTGGTGAGGGCGGTCTGAGTGATCCAGGAGGAAGGGGAGGGCAAGCCAGGAGAACCATGGGAAGTGCATAGGTCCAGACAGGCAGCTGGAAAGGGGACATTCAACACGGACTGTTTAATCAAGCTGGGTGGATGTACCTGGAAGGTGAGGGAGCACACCATGATAGAGAAAGCGATGACAATGCAAGTACAGGTGAACACCAGTATTTCTTTTTCTGTGATGAAAATACATCCTGAAATGCCTATTTCTTCATGAGAGAAACTACACTGTGCAACAGTTTACGGAAGGGATTGAGTCAATGGAGGGAATGAGTCGTTGCTTTATGACTTAGGTACTGAAGAAAATACTGGGTACTGAGGCAGAGCTTTGCTGTCTGACCATAAGCAACCAGTGCCAAGGTCTTCAGAGTAGTTTACTGACATTTGAAATATTTCCTTGAAATCCCATTTTCTGGTTATGCTTTCAATGAAATCATTAGGCCTCCAGAGGCTCTGGTGCATTTAGAGTAATTCCCTGGAATGGAAGCAGTCTGAAAGGACCTGCAGGAGGCCAGAGCCTGTTGGTGGATAAGGTGGAGACAGGTGATGTTTCCCGGGCACCTCCACTGCCAGCAGTGGTCATTGTCCCTGTAACTGCAGCCCAGCCCAGCACAGGAAACCCCTTCAAGGCAAATTCCTTCTTCGGCCGTTTCTTGGGATAGACCTAAATTTGAAATGGCTTTTGGGATCCCAAGTCACTCTCCCTCCTTCCCAGGAGACACCTAAACATCCATTTACCATCCTAGGTCATCTGTGGAAAACTGAGGCTGAAAGACTCAAGAGCAGGACACTTCAAATGCCTGAGAAGGAACCCATCAGCTTGCCCCACTTTGGGGAATCATCCCCTTCCAACTAGGGATATGAAAGAGAAAAATGTGAAATGACCCGTCAGATCAATACGCAGTGTAAGGGAAAGTCACACATATTGTGCTGGAGTGTCAGAAGGCAAAAAGCACTGCACTGTGCCTCAGAATAATCAAGGAGACCTAATCCCGTTCATCTGTGAGATAAAGCAGAGTGAAGGACGTTGTGTCCCAACATGAAGAAGGATGTACATCACTGGTGAAGGAGCTGTCTTTTTGTGCCATCACCAATGCAAATTACAAAAGAACTACATCAAATAAAGGTAAGCTGTCCCACCCTGGCCCTGTCACACCACGGGGCAGCGGAGGGACCTTTTTCAGTTTCAGCCTCTTCTTCAGAGAGGCTTTGCCCTCTCCCTGCGCACCACGGGGCAGAGCCTGGCCCTGGACTCTCCACAACCACCGTGCAGGTCGTGGCAGGCTGCGGTGAGGGGACGAATGCCCTCGGCCCCCTTCCTGTTCTGCCCAGGCCAGCAAGGGCCCCGAGCGGCCTCGTGTCCCCTGCCCCTGCAGCTCGGGGCTCCCTTCCCCAGCCCTGGCTCTGCAGCACCAAGCCCTGCTGGGAGCCCTCCCCTGCATGCTGCCACCGCTCCCTGACGCTGCTGCTGCCCTCTGCCGGGCACTGCCCAGCCCAGCCCAGCCCCTGCCCACCTCTCCCCACCTCCCGGACCTCTCCCCAGCCCAGCAGCCCAGGCTGGGCTGGCCCCAGGGCAGTGCCCACCGCAGGCTGCTGCAGGGCTCTGGGCACGGCCAGCACAGCCCCAGCCCCTCGCAAGGCACCGCAGCTGCTGGCACAAAGGCGGCTCTGGGCCTCCCCAGCAGCCCCCGCGCTGGGGCCAGCCACGGCTCAGGAGATGGAGGGCCGTGAAGCTGCAGGAGCCCTGCTCTCCTGCCTGGGACATCCCCAGCACAGAGTGCCTGTGCCCCGCAGGGCCAGCCCCGCTCCCCAGGCCAGCACAAGAGGCCTGGCCCAGGCACAGAGCACCTCCAGATTCCTCTCCATGAAGCTCCAGATTGCCCCACTGAGCAGTGATGGGCAGCCCCAAGGGCCACCAGGACTGTTCCTAAATGTGACAGTGGGGATTTTGGTCCTGAGCCCCTTCTCCGTTGAGAGAATGAGATGGGATCTGAGAGCTTTGAATATCTCATGGCTTCTTTATTGTCTTTACCTACACAGGCAATTTGGTTCTTACAGTACAGTAGATGACTGGATAAAAATAAAAATTAAAAGCTAGAAGGATAAGAAGAAATTTCCTTAAATTAAAATATTATTATCACATATTTTAAAAAATAAGGCTATACAATTTCAGAAAACATTTTGTGAGAAATTCTCTCAGTGCTGTTAGGATGGTGAGGATATTACTGATGCTTCAGGAGTATCTATGAAAGTAATTTCCTTAGTGCATTTCTCAGCTCCTGGTTCCTCATGCTGTAGATGAGGGGGTTCACTGCTGGAGGCATCACTGAGTACAGAAATGACAACACCAGGTCCAGGGATGGGGAAGAAATGGAGGGGGGCTTCAGGTAGGCAAACATGGCAGTGCTGACAAACAGGGAGACCACGGCCAGGTGAGGGAGGCACATGGAAAAGGCTTTGTGCCGGCCCTGCTCAGAGGGGATCCTCAGCACCTTCCTGAAGATCTGAATATAGGACAACACAAGGAAAATAAAACAGCCAAATGCTAAAGAAAAACTAAATACAAGTGCCCCAACTTCCCTGCGGTAGGTGTCTGAGCAGGAGAGCTTGAGGATCTGGGGGATTTCACAGAAGAACTGGTCCACAGCATTGCCTTGGCAGAGGGGCAGGGAAAAGGTAGTGGCCGTGTGCAGGACAGCATTGAGAAAGGCACTGCCCCAGGCAGCTGCTGCCATCTGGGCACAAGCTCTGCTGCCCACGAGGCTCCCGTAGTGCAGGGGCTTGCAGATGGCAACGTAGCGGTCGTAGGACATGATGGTGAGAAGGGAATACTCTGCTGATATGAAGAAGAGAAAGAAAAAGACCTGTGCAGCACACCCCTGATAGGAGATGGCCCTGGTGTCCCAGAGGGCATTGGCCATGGCTTTGGGGAGGGTGGTGGAGATGCAGCCCAGGTCGAGGAGGGCGAGGTTGAGGAGGAAGAAGTACATGGGGGTGTGGAGGCGGTGGTCGCAGGCTACGGCGGTGAGGATGAGGCCGTTGCCCAGGAGGGCAGCCAGGTAGATGCCCAGGAAGAGCCCGAAGTGCAGGAGCTGCAGCTCCCGCGTGTCTGCGAATGCCAGCAGGAGGAACTCAGTGATGGCACTTCTATTGGACATCTGCTTGTTTTGGGATGTGGTCCTGCACAAGGAAGAGAAAGAACAGTAATAATGTACAACAGACTTACCAGAAGAAAACTCATCCCATTTCTCATTTAATATTGCCAAAAACATTGTCCACTTCCAGGAAGACATTTGGCGGGTCCCTTTCATAAGTTCTTCCTGATGCTGCCTGAGAGTATCCCTGGGAGCAGGGGACTCCTCTGTGGGCAATGGAAGAGTCAG